>NC_080836.1:83636992-84261992 GCF_030435755.1 Ochotona princeps
TTTGAAAGCATGTACCTTGCATTATATTATTTGGTTATTTACTTGTTGGATGTTCTTAGCATGTTCTTAGTAACAAGAGCTGTTTGACACCACGTTATGAACACATCTATCAGGGGAAGACACGGAATAAGTTGTTCATCCTTGTCTTCAAAAATCATAGACCCACAGGGCTGGCAGAGAAATTGGCACCTACATGGAGTGCCTTGATGCCCTCCATTTTACCCTTCTGAAAGGCCTGTACACCTTCAGCAAGAGAAAAGGCATTGCCTTCCAAGATCACAGTGTGTGTGTGTTTCAGAGCAATACTTTCTTTGCTTTATGTGGCGCAAATATGTGTCTCTGGGAAGAATCCTAGAAAAGTCATTCATCCGCATTTGTTCTTTAATAATTGATTGTGTTCATTATTATTATGCATAACCTTAATTCCCTTTTCCCTGAACTGTATTTCAAGTATTCAAAGACATCTGTTAATTGCCACCACGAATTTGTTTCCTTATTTTTTTACCAAAAGGGAAAGGTTTTTTTTCTGCCTGTTGTTCCATAATTCACTAAAAACATATGTCTTAACAGTCATGTAGTTATAGGGAGAGAATCTGACTCCTGGCTTCACACTTGCCCAGTCCTCTTCAGCACCGTTACAGAGGTAGAGGGAGTGAACCAGCAGATGAGCGACTCCCTCTACCTCTCCTCTCTCCCTCCCTTCTTGTAACTCTGCCTTTCAAATAAATAAGATAAAGTTTAAAAGTCATAGGGAAGCAATTCAACCAATCTCTTTCATAAAAGTATGATCTGTCATCTAATAGTGGGTAAAATTCACCTATTGTGAGCAACCAAAGTTAAGTCAATATCAGACAAAAGTTAAATCCCAGCTTTAGCCTTAAGGAAGCCGAATGGAATTGAGCCATTTCTTCCGGGGATATTACATGGCCTTAGCAGCTTTGCAGTTTCAGGGAAGCTGCATATAGTTTTGAGACCAAAACAAACACATACAAAAGCAATAGCTCTGGTTGTGGTCATGACTTGAATAACAGCATCTGTGTAACCGATTTGTAGGTTGCCGGTTGATATGAGGAGACTAAGTCATCGCTTTCCTTTTGTCAGTGCGATCGCAGATCTCCACAATTACGGTTGCCACCTTCAATACCACGTTGGCATCATTCAATGTAGGCTATGCAGACTTCTTCAGTGAACATATGAGGAAGCTCTGCAACCAAGTGCCCATCCCCGAGATGCCACATGAACCCCTGGCCTGCGCAAACCTGCCTCGCAGTCTCACAGACTCCTGCATAAACTACAGCTACTTGGAGGACACGGAACACATTGATGGGACCAATAACTTTGTCCACAAGAACGGCATGCTTGACCTTTCAGTAAGGGGCAAGATTCTTTTCCTACTAAACCTTTTAAGGTTGGACTCTTTGGTCTGATTTCTGTAATATTGGATGAAATGAGCACATAGACTTTTAGAAATATTGAAATGGAAAAAGCAATACTAATATAAAAATTTGGCTAATGTGTCAGTTGTCATTGTTAGATTTGATCTTAGAATAGTCTGACAACAAAAACATTAGTGAATCCTGAATACACCTATGTAAATGTTTATACATTTATGAGTATTTACTAGGTCACTTTTTTCTGTAACAAGAATAAAAAGTTCATTTTCTTTTGCTGCATAATCTAAACACCAAAATTCCTATCCAGCTGAGAAAAAATGAAAGTCCTTAAAAGATTTATGGTTTGCATTCTCAAAAAAGCCTGTCTTGAATATAATTACTCTGAAATTAAAAGGTTATTGTGTTTTATAATTATATTTCACAAAAGATTTTGTGGCACATGTAAAACATTGAAATTGACCAGGGACATAATTTAAACATGCTAGTATTTTGTATTTAAAACTAAGGTATAAGGAATGACATAGAAACAAATGAGTGAATATTCCTGTGTTATGAGCACAAGAAAATCATTGTTTATTATAGTTAGTGGAGATTGAAAGGCAGAAATTTAAACACATTGGTGTTTTAAAAATCAGTTGAACAAGTTTCCATTTGGACAAATAATTTCTCTCCCATTAACTCACTATGCTTTAGTAACTCCATTAAATGTTTCCATAATGGTGAATTTGGGGAGATCAAAGAAGATGATATAAATACACACTTCTCATTCTTTGAGTGATTTTTTTTTCATTTGTATTAAGCACACACACAGGTCTCAATGCAATTTAAATAAGAAAATTCTAAAAACTGTCTGAATTAGTCATCTCCAGGAAAGACTAAGGAGAGGGATTAAATTGGATAGTCAAATCTGTTTTAGAAAATAAAGTGCAGATGAATTAATCATCATGTGCTTATCTTCCTCTTCTGTAGGTGGTTCTGAAGGCTGTTTATCTTGTCCTCAACCATGACATTAGCTCTCGGATCTGTGATGTGGCACTTAATATTGTGGAATGCTTGCTTCAGCTGGGTGTGGTGCCCTGTGTAGAAAAGAACAGAAAGAAGAGTGAAAACAAGGAAAATGAGACTATGGAAAAGAGACCCAGTGAAGGGACTTTCCAGTTCAAAGGAGTATCTGGAAGTTCTACCTGTGGATTTGGGGGCCCTTCTGTTAGTGGGGCTGGAGATGGCGGAGGAGAAGAAGGAGGAGGTGGAGATGGAGGAGGTGGAGGAGGAGATGGAGGAGGAGGTGGAGGTGGCCCTTTTGAGAAGAATGATAAAAACCAAGAGAAGGTAGGATGAAACCACCTTCTATGTCCTCATGACCTGCTGCCCCTTAGTTGCTTTCCAAAGTTTGCTTGCTGGCAACTTATTTACTTAGAATTACAAGTAATCACTGCAGTAAGGAAATGGGGAGTGCTGAAATCCTTGCACTAGTGTCTGAACAAGTACTAGTAGAATTGAATGGATCTGTGTTCTGAATCTAAAGCCTGTTACCATCCAAGCTACATCTCTGATATATTTCTACAAGAGATCACCTGAGATACAGTAAATGTCCGTAATTCACATTATATGTAATTAATTCTATTTATATATAATTAACATATGCTTGAAATAATTATATGTAATTATTGAATATATATTTGAAAATAATACTTGAAATGATTATATATGTATGTATATATGTATGTATGTCCGTATGTAAATGTATATGTGTGTGTGTGTGTGTATATATATATATATATATATATATATATATATATATATAGTTGAAAGGCAGAGTTATGGAGAAATGGAGATCTTCCATCTGATAATTCACTCCCCAGATGGCCAATAGCAAGAGCTGCACCAGGCAGAGGCAATGATGCCAGCATTTCTTTCAGGGCTCCCATTTGGATACAGGGGCCTAAGCACTTGGGCCATGCTCTCCTCATCTCCCTTGTGGATTAGCAGGGAACTGGATCAGAAGTGGAGGTACCAAGTTTTAAACTGGAGCACATCTGAGATGCCAGTATTGCAGGCAAAGGAAGTAGCCCACCACAACACCAGCCCTTTTCATAAGTCTTAATCTGTCACCATAGACAGTTACTTTCTTAAAACTTTCAGGTTTGACAATTGAATAGTTTCTTAGTGTGCCCAGGCTGTCTTAACAATATCACATAGATTAGTGACATAAATGACAGAAGTTTGCTATTTGTCCCACAATTTTGAGTTTATTAGCCCAGGGTCAATGTGCCAGTTGGGTTAGTTTCACCCTGGGGTCTCTTTTCTTGGCTAGTAGATGCCCACAATCTTGCTGTATGCTCACATTACCTCCTCATTACACATGTATGGATAGAAAAGTAGGGAAGAAGGAATGGAAGGAAGGAGAGAAAGGGAGATGGAGATCCAGAGGGGGAGAGAGAGACCCTCTTAAGCCTCTTTGTGTAGGCCTCATCCTGTTGCATCAGGGTCCGGCAACCAAAACTTCATTCAACGATGTTTACCAGCTCCAAAGCCCCATCTTCAAATTCTATCAGATCTGGGATGAAGGCTTCAACATATGGATTTAGAGAAGTCAGATATACTCAGTTCATAACAGACAGTATAGTTTTTCCTCGTAGAAAGTTATTTTTCATGACTTATATCACACACTTATTGCAGCCAGTTTCAATCACAGTTGAGAAAAAAATCAAGGGAAGGATTCTCTTGATTAATTGGTAGGTGTTTGGGTGGTGGTTTGGAGTGAGAACCACTCACTCAGCGTCAGCCATGCAAGTCTCAATGTGTCATATTCCAGTGGCTTAAACTTTCCTATTACTCGTTATTCCTGAACTTGATTTCTTTTTCCTTAGCACAATTAAGTTTAGATCTTAATGTACTAGTTAGGTTTTTTAGTTTGAGTTTCAAATATAAATCACCACTTTATAGCATTATGATTATACTGCTGAGCATTACCATCTGCCTGGATTATAAATTGTCCATTTCTTTCTGAAAGGACATCAGAATTTTTCATCTAAATACATGTTTCAGAGTTCATTTTCATTTCCTAAATTCTCATCACTCCGCATCTCTATTTCTTCATCTCATCATGTACTCCTATCTTCTGAATATTGATGTATTCCATAACACAAATTCTCTTGCTTAATATTCTTGAGTTCCCAACATTTTTTTAAGAATTATTCCTCCAGGCCTCATTATACATTTTCCAATTTTAATAGAATCTTTGGTACTAAGGTACTTTTTATTTCCTCCATGGCTCACTAAAGACAATCCAAGAATCCGTAGATCTATCCTTATATACAAATCAACTAAATGGTGGTTGACAGATCAGAAAAAAATTGTTCTTGGACAAAGAAATCATTTAGTCAGCAGTTAT
Source organism: Ochotona princeps (assembly GCF_030435755.1). NCBI lineage: Eukaryota > Metazoa > Chordata > Mammalia > Lagomorpha > Ochotonidae > Ochotona > Ochotona princeps. Next base: position 83,641,781 of record NC_080836.1, read on the forward strand.
GTATTAATCGACAATCATACAAATTTTGATGATCAAGTTTACAAATGTGGCAATGATAAGAATCTTCATAAACCACATTCATTACCTATCAATCCCAGTTGTTCACTCAAAGAGATGGTAGATGGTGTTGTGTGCATTATAATGTTCAAGAGGAATTAGAAATAGAGATAAGACAAAATTATGAAATACTGATAAGTTTAGATATTCCAAGTAAAATGGCTTTGCTGTGTATATTAAAGGTCTCTGGGTTCATTATTACTGTTTTTGTCTTCATTTTTTTTCTTAGTTAAAAATTTTCATCTATGTGATATTTTTATCTAATTTGTCTTGGAAATGTTTAACTCTTTTGGGTACCTAAAGCCTAGATATCATTTTAAATACTATAGCTTGACAATAAAAGTTATCTCTGACTGAAGTCAACACTATGAGGATTTTTTAGAGTCAAATCTTGAGATATCTAATACAGCTACGATATAATACAGCTAAGAGTAATGCAGCTAAGGTATAAATGCTTTTAACTTACTTCTCAAGATACTACTCTATTTTTAAAAGGAATTTATAAATAAACTTACATATAAGTGTACTTCATAAAATGAAACCAGATAGTAGTGTGTGATTCACACTGGTCTGTTCTGCTTTAAACCCCTATGTTGTTTTCTGTGATATCAGAGAGTTTATCTAATTTTGCAACCTCATAATGCCAGAATCATGGAGAATTAGCTAAGGCAGAAAGGAAGATCTAGTTTCTTCTTTTTGGGAAGTCATGTTCTGCACAAACAGTAGAGATCAAATGAAGGATGACTTAATTTCATAAGTCTCAGGAGAACTTCCCATTTGCCTTGAGGAAGAATCAAGCTTAAAGTTTATGAATACCTGGGTGCTCACTTTGGTCATGTGACATATATTACACTCCACTGAAAGTATGCAATTAGCAGTGCCATGAGATTGATATGTCAGAGTCCCACATTTGATCTGTTCTGTAAATTTAGATCCTTTGTTGACAAAATTAGAAGAAAATTGGTGTTAGGGTAATTTTTAAGCAAACCTATTTGCTTTTATTGCTGGCAGCTCCCACTATCTGTCTTTAGTTAATTATTCTGATAGTCTGACACAGGTATAAAATTGTGTCTTCTAATAAAGATGTCTACATTTATATTCTTTACCACTAGGAAGTGTTCAAATGGCATAACTTTCTTTTCTTTTCAATAATATACTATATTTTTAAAGTAAGCTTATTTGTCAAGTCCTAGCAGTTCCCTTTCCAAAACTACGGGTGTTCACTGTAAGATAGGTAAAGCTTTCTTAATCATGAAATAGAATCTTAGTAGCAAAGAGGTCTCAAGTGGCAAAGTCAACAACTTCTTTCTTGTTCCTGGGTGATAGGATGAAAATACTCCTGTAAGCAACCATAGGCTGGCTCTCACTATGCTCATCAAAATTGTGAAGTCTTTGGGATGTGCCTATGGTTGCGGAGAAGGACATCGAGGGCTCTCTGGAGATCGTCTGAGACACCAGGTATTCCGAGAGAATGTAAGAGAATTAAAGTAGATTCCATTTCCTCTCCCCCTTCCCTCTTGCCAATTAAAAAATTAGTCCTTTGACAATGAGGGTCAATGTTCCCTGAAAATTTTTGTTTCCTAGGGGATACTTAATGTTTGGGGTGGAAGGATTCCCGCCCCCCCCCCCCACACACACACAGAATAACTCCAGGCATTTAAAATCCAGGCTTAAAAGAGTTTAATTGGAGAAATACTTTCACCTCCTGTTTATTGGCTTCAATTTATGAGAGGATTTAAAATGAGAAGGTGTAAATTGCAAATTGAAAGAGCTTGCACAGTTGAATACATTTAGCAAGCTTCTGATGGCCTGCGACCAATGACTTTTTAATCATCTGCCTGGGTGCTGGAGAAGTATATTTTATATTGGAGAAAGAGGTCAATGTTCAGAACTTTTTTTTTCCCCACTCAGGGATAAAAAAAAATGGCCCTTATTGGGACAAAACAGGACTATAAAAATACCCAGTCATTTTGTGCCTGCTGTGTTTGAGAATGAATCTTGACTTTTAGATATTCGAGATTGTGTCCCTTTGAACTGTGTGAGCTTGAAACTCTACACTTGAGTTTGCCAAACATTAATTTTGTAATGGAACATGGACCTGTTCTGATTCTGTTTCAATTGCCCCTTCTGATTTTGCTTCAACTTGAGCAATAACCCATCTTTACAGTAAGCCCAAACTAGGATGGTTGGCTCAAAATTTATGTTTGAATTGAAATGAGAACATCCACCATTATAAATAAGACTCTTGAAAAGTGAGTCCAGCAAACCCTTTGGCATTTCTTTGTGGAGTTTGAAGATCATGTCAAATTCTAATGTCAACCATTTTTTCCTTGGTATTAGATTTTGTCATGAAATACACAGTATCAGCATGTTAGATTCATTGCTTGATGCATCACCTATAATATCCATCTCTCCATCCATCGGTCTCCCTTCTCTCTTTTATATTCTGTCACAGTAGTTTATTATATGAATATGAAGGATATAGTTACAGTCATTAACTTCTAATTCTGCAACTTAAATATTTGATCTGAATTTTGAGGCCAAAAGTAAATAAAATAATACTGATAAAGAAATGGAAATGGAAAGCTGACATTGCCTCCAATTTTGCATATGCAAAAGTGATTTTTTTTTGTCTTTGGTTTTTAGTTCTATCTCACATCACTCCTCTTTCACAAAACCAATTTCATGTACTGAAGTAGAAAATTACAATAAAAAGTGTCATGCTTTGGTTGGAGGTGTGAACTTGCTGTGACAACCGGATGCTATTTCTCTGGGTTCACAGAAAGCAGGGTCAATGGGCGGAAGCCGTGGAGAGGGTGTTGTGTCTCCTGTCTACCACACTTCCTTCCCCAAGTGTGCTAAACGCTTTCTGTGAGGCCATCCAGCCGATCTTCTCTCTACTCTCTCAGCTTGGCTTAAGAAGCCATTCTTCTTGAATTATCTTACAGCACTGTGGAGCAATCCTTGCCTCTTATACAGGTGCAGTAAACACATTATCCAAGAGATATAAATTTTAGAAAATTTTTTTCTGGGAGTTGTTTCATTTCAAAAGGCACATATATCTAGGTTTCCAAACCACTGGGTTTTCAGAGGTTATTTCATCTTTAAATTGTTAACAGTTTTTCTCATTTTTACCAGGTCATTTCCTCTATTCTTTTTTTTTTTTTAAGGCAGAACATTCCTATGTTGATATCCATCAAAGTCCCTAACAATTGCATCATTGAATCCCCCGGATCTTCTCATAGTCTACACATTATCTGGTGTCCTAAATTGTAAAAAATGAAATTCACTCTTTAGTAGTTTTGTATCTCGAATAAATTTATGTTCCACAAAGTTTAATAGATTTTCATTAATTTCTAAATCTGTTTTATTTGGGAGGAAGTGAACCAAAGATAAACATCATTTCCATCTACGTATTCACTCCCAAATGCGTAAGCTGGGCCAAAGAGCAAGAAACTCAAGCCAAGCCTCCTGTATATAAGCCAGGGACTAAAATACTTGAGCCATTACCTGCTGTCACACAAGCTAGGCTTTAAAAGAAGCTGGAATTGAGAGTAAAGCTAGACTTTAATTTGAAACTATGCCTTCTTGGCATATTTTTACAGAAAGTAGAATAATTAGTACTTCAGAATTTTCCAACCCAGGATTTCAAAGTGCTTTCAAAATTATACAATGAATACCTTCCTAAGTTTCCACAGAAGGATAAGTAACTAGTGATTGGTGGACCAGGCAAAGTAGCCTAGCGACTGAAGTCCTCGCCTTGCACACCTGGGATCCCATATTGGGCGCTGGTTCTAGTCTGGCAGTGCCATTTCCCATCCAGCTTCCTGCTTGTGGCCTGGGAGAACAGTTGAAGATGGCCAAAAGCTATGGGCTCTGCACCCATGTGGGAGAGCTGGAAGAAGCTCCAGGCTCCTGGCTTCGGATCAGATCAGCTCCAGCTGTTGCAGCCACTTGGGGATTCAACCATTGGAGGGAAGATCTTCCTTTCTGTCTCTCCTCCTTTCTGTATATCTGACTTTCCAATAAAAATTAAATAAATCTGAAAAAATAAAATAATAATAATTACTGATTGGCAATTTCATTTTATAGCAAACAGCATTTGTTTTGTAAGAAATAGTTCTATTTGTAAGAAACAGTTGCTCGGGCCCGGCAGCGTAGCCTGGCGGCTGAGGTCCTCACCTTGAATGCCCCGGGGTCCCACATGGGCGCCGGTTCTGGTCCCGGCAGCTCCACTTCCCATCCAGCTCCCTGCTTGTGGCCTGGGAAGGCAGTTGAGGACGGCCCAATGCATTGGGACCCAGCACCCGTGTGGGAGACCCGCAGGAGGTTCCTGGTTCCCAGCTTCGGATCGGCGCGCATCGGCCCGTTGCGGCTCACTTGGGGAGTGAATCATCGGACGGAGGATCTTCCTCTCTGTCTCTCCTCCTCTCTGTATATCTGACTTTGCAATAAAAAAAAAATAAATAAATCTTAAAAAAAAGAAACAGTTGCTCAAGATCTGATAACTAGAAAAATCCCTAGTAAAAATAATACCCAGTTTCAAATCTTGCATGACACAGGGAAAGAGGATTGAAAACGAATTCGATCTTTTTGACTTTGTGATATACAGAGGTATTATAGCAAGGTCATCCAAAAAATTAATTGCTAATTCCAAACTTCACCCTTTTCTAATCTTTTCTTCTCACTTAAAGTTTCCAAGAATTTTTCCCTAGACATTGATTTGTCAAAATGCTAGTGAAATTTAAATGCTCTTGTGAACCCGGTTAAATCCCTGTTCTTAAGAACTGCCTTTCGTAACCTGAGTCTCTTGGCTGCTGGCTTGCTGGAAGTTCTTCTTTCAGTTGGGTGACCTTATAGAGCTCCTCTCAGGATGCTTAGCCCTTTCCCCTCAACCCAGACACTCTATTCCCCCCCCCCCATCCCATTCTGTTTCTTATAGATCTTCAAAAAGTTTGCGAAAATGTGCATTACCAAATAGACTACCTGTAGGCTTCAAAAATGCTTTGCTCCAAAATGAACTCATATTTGCATTCCAATTTCTATGAAGTTTAAAAATTTCTCTTGTATATCCTTTATACTGAAGTCATCTTCAAACTATCACCTAGTCTTTCTTACCAATCACCTGGAATCCTGTTAGGAAGTCAGTGGTATTCAGATGTGTTTCCTCCAAGTTATCATCATCTGAACCATTTATGAGACTGCTGCATCAGAAGAGAAATAAGTACATATTAGAGAGCGAGACTGATTTCTAGTCTTGGCTCTGTTGTGCAACTTTTGTTGCTAATTTGAAGAAAATCCTTGACTTCTTAGATCTTTAGTTTGCTTAAGTACCATTTAGAAAAACTTGTTAAATCACAGAGGTGGCAAAGAAGTAAAACATTATGACACATTTAAATGCAAGAAACATAATTTAAACAGCAAAGCACCAGGCAAATAGAATTCTTCTCTTAATGGCAGGAAAGGGCTGGAAAACCTGGTGTTCCTGGGTGGTATCAGAGCATTCTTTCTGTTGCTTTCTGCATCCAGTGATTTTACCCTCATTGGTTCTGGTGGTGACATTTATTTCTACTTACCTTGCAAAGTGGAAAAAATTTTGGATCATAAGAAATGCGATTTTTTGGTAGCAGAACATAACCAACTACTGGGTCACTTGTTTTTCATGTACAGGAGGCTAGCTTCTATTTAAATATCTTATGTTCACATTGAAAGGCATTTGCAATCCAGATTTGTTTAATTTTATGTCTCTTGTATGTTTCAAGGACTGATCTTGCACGGCCATAAAAGAGAACAATGAGCATTCATTAGTGTCCCCCACTGCCTCCAGTCATGTTTCATTTCCAAGATTCCTGAGCATGCGATTGGCATGCTTCTCATTAACAAAGCATGTGAGATTTCCAAATGTGGATTGCCAATTTCATGCATGCTTTGTGCCTTTTCATGAAAATTTCAAAGTGTCGATCTTGATGAAAACACTAAACTCCTGGAATCAGCATTAGACCTTGACTCTAAAGAGCAGTTCTTTTTGTGAATTCCCTCACACTACTCAGTCTATCTCTGCCCACTTCTTATTTTAACAAGAGGGTTGGCTGATTCCGTTGGGACAAACCAGTGGGATGGATGGAGGTCTTTGTCTCAAATGGTGTTCGTAGCGTAAGCTGGTACTTGTGACTGTTTCACCTTTCTTCCTTCATTGCAGGCCCAGAACTGCCTCACTAAGCTATACAAGCTAGATAAGATGCAGTTCCGACAAACCATGAGAGACTATGTGAACAAGGACTCTCTCAATAATGTAGTGGACTTCTTGCATGCTTTGCTAGGATTTTGTATGGAACCGGTCACTGACAGTAAGTAAAGCTGCACCCAAGTTCTAGGAGAAATCGCCATGAGGTGAAGCAGGTAGTGTTTCAGGAAGCATCAAGGTTATTGGGACAGAATTTAGAGAAAATGCGTCTGTGTATGTGTGTGTGTGTGTGCGTGTGATGTGCTTACACATGCTTGTAACAGCATGAACAAAAATTTTTCACATCGTCTTTGATAATCATTGTGGAGGCTTTCTGAGAAAAACTTACCTCAGTGTATCGGAATTGGGAAGGCTTGTTGGCACTCTCAACCCCTCAATTTTTACACTATCACTCCTGGGACTTCTCTCTCTCATGCACCCTGTTGTATTGACATTTAAGTAGCAATCAAGATACAAGACATTCACATGTCCAACAAATAGGAAGTGAGAACTGTCTATGTGCCAGACACAGTGCTTAGAATTCTTTGCACAGCCTAAAAGAAGCAATGAAGAAAGCACCACATGATTACAGCAAACCTACTAGTAGCACAATTTTGATATACGTGCCACATTTAATTTTTAAAACTTATGGAAGTAGATACGTAGACAGATCTATAAACTATTTTCCAGTGTCATGACTTTAAGAGAGCTTGAGAATAGATATCTAAGTCACCAAGGGAGACCAGTTTGAACCTAAGTTACATTCAATGCTGACTACCCAAACCATTAGAGTGCAAATACAGTAATTAAATGAGTAAAACATCCATGTAATTGGAATTTTAAAAGTGTTGATTTCTTAGCTTTTTTGCTCGTACAATACATGTGGGATAGTAATTAATTGAATTATAGTGAAGTTGTAGTTAATGTACATAAAAAAAATTTTCCTGGCTGTATCTCAGACTTTATTGTTTTGTTATCACATTAATATATATAAACTTATATTTATAAATAATATGTATATAAATGCATATAATATATATATTGTATATATATATATTTCCTCTTTAGATCCAGTAAAATAATCCAGGCTATTAGAATTATTTTAAGTCAATCATATTATAATGTTTTCAATTATGTAAGAATGAACATTTTTTATGCATATACTAAAATATTTGCTTAAAATATAGAATAGTCCCCTGTTAAGAGGCACGGAGAACAAAGGACCAGTAGGATCGTGTGTCACGTAAAAGTGCATGTTCTTGCTGGGATTTTTGACTCAGTCTGATAAGTCAGTCACAGATACACAAGGCCTGTCCAATCAATCTTGGAGCTTCGTGGTCTCTTTCCCACAGTTCTCAAGTGGCTGAGAAGCCATGAGTGGATCCTCTGGCAAAGACACAGCACATTTGTGTGTCCCCTATGAAAGACTCACAGAATTATGGAAAAATTGACATGTAATACAATGGAAATCAGAGGCCTCAGTTCATTAGCATCAATGTCTGTGCGTCAGAAGGAGGCGGCTCTGGGTGAGGTGCAAGAAGCTTCCAAGAGGAGTCTGCACTTCTATACAGCACTCGGCTTTCATTGAGCATTATAATCTTGTGGCTGCAGCTCCATAAAAGACTGCTGATTAAACCACTGAAGCCACAAGTAATATGGGAAGAACCAGGCTATAAAAGGTTAGCACTTAAATTGCTACCAAGGCCCCTGCAGGGCTCCCACATGCCTCTTTCTCCCTGCCCATCTCTGTGGTTGCCCCATCTCATTCCACATTTGCCAGGCTGAGCTGTTTCCACTAGAAAGCCCGTTTTCTTCCTTATGATGAAAAGTGTTGGATCAAATTAATGCTTTCTCCAGTGAGAGGTGGCTTTTCAACCTTTTTGAAGTGGTCAGCTACTGAAAAGCCACTATGGGCCTGAAAGTCTTTCTTGAAGCCAACAGATGATTCCTGTGGAGATCTATCAATAGGAACAGTGCACAAATGAAGTATAGACTCTGAAGAGGCATATGATCCTTTTTTGTTCAAGTCTGCACAGAGAGGATTAAACCCAAGACAACTTTAATCCTTGGTTTGTAAATGTTGCATAGTCCCTCCCAATTCCTGACTGCCAAGTACTGCCTTACTCCTTTCGATTGTACAACTTAGTAGAAATGTTGTCTTTAACTTGTGCCTTTGCATTGCAGACAAGGCCGGGTTTGGAAATAATTTCACCACAGTGGACAATAAATCCACAGCCCAGAATGTGGAAGGCATTATCGTCAGTGCCATGTTTAAGTCCCTCATCACGCGCTGTGCTTCGACCACACATGAGCTGCACAGTCCTGAGAACCTGGTGAGACACTCCCTCCCCCTTCCCAGAGGAGCTCCCAGCCTCTACCCTGTCATCGTCATGAGAAGGCGTGCTGAAGGCGTTAGTGTATGGCTGAAAGTTATAATATCTGTTTTCTCCCATGTCACCAATAGCTCACAAATGAGCCTAGGCAACACTTTTTTCCTACTGATTCTTCTTTTATCCTGCCTGCCAATTAACTTGTCTTTCCCTTCCAGCTAAAAGGTTGTAAAGTGTTGGGTGGAATGAAATAGTTGCAAGACATTTTGAGTCTTTCTTAAAGATCAGGATAGGGCAAAATTGGTTGGTTCCTGAAATAATAATTTTATGCCAAGTAGAGTTTGAAATTATATTTAGTTTTTGAGGTATTACAAATATGTTGTTCAAATTAGCTTTGTTTCCTTTTACTGGGCATTGTAACCTTGTGGCTACTCTTCCTAAAAGACATTGCTAGTGGACCCGGTGCTGTATCCTAGCGGTTAAAGTCCTTACCTTGTGTGTGCTGGGATCCCATGTGGACACCTGTTCTAATCCCGGAAGCCCTGTTTCCCATCCAGATCCCTGCTTGTGGCCTGGGAAAGCAGTCAAGGATGGCCCCAAGACCTTGGGACCCTGCACTTGTTTGGGAGACCCAGAAGAATCTCCTGGCTTCTGGCTTTGAATGGGCTTAGCTCTGGCTGTTGCGAGCACATGGGGAATGAACCAGCAGATGAAAAATCTTCCTTTCTGTCTCTCCTCCTCTCTGTATATCTGACTTTCCAACAAAAATAAATAAATCTTAAAAAAAAAAAAGACCTTGCTAGTTAATTAAGCTACTGAAGCCAGTAGTAATACGGGGAAAAGCAGGCCATAAAAGTTTAGCATTTAATTATTACCAAGAAGTTCGTGATTTGGGGAACTGAATGTAGATTGGGGATGATAAACCTGATATGAATAGTTGGGTGGAATAGGTTTTGGGTAGCAAAAGCACATTTCTGCATCCTGCCAGTCTGTTGAATATTATGACCTCATGCAGAGGAAAGTCCATTTGCACATATGGATCCTATCTGTCAATTTACCTACATCAAGGAAATTATCTTAAGCTATTCTAAACTGTTGAAACAATGAAATTCCTTTGAAATACAAGGAATAACATCCCAAACCAAAGGAAATTTATCTTTGCTAAGTGGTCATCACAGTTCTTAGAGCATAGGTATAGCTTAAACACCATCTACGCATTCAACTTGGGCAATAGTTTAACAAATTCAATATAATATATGTGAGTGCCTATAAATATTTGCTCACAAACTCATGTATATAAGAAATATTGTTTTAATTAATTTCTTTAAATTATTTTACATTGGATATTGAATCTGCATCCCACCAGGATAGATCAAAGTCCAATGTCAATCATCCTTGAATCTCCTCCACCTTAGTGATACAAGGATCTCCAAAAAGTAGAGAACATGTAAAGCCTGGAAGGTTCTACAGGTCTCAATCATTAGACTGCATTTATTATCTCACATGGCATTCACTTCTGCATGTGAACCTTCTTAAAGAGGAAGGAGAACAAAGGAAATGCTAGGTGCAAAACTTAATATTTCACCATCACAAGAGTTTTGCCTAAAATTGAAAATGTTCACCTATCAGTATATTGGTTATATTATCTCTGAATAATTCAGTTCTGTAGTTAAAGTTATGATTAAGTAGGCTACAACACACTTATTATTTGTTAAATCTGTCCAGAAAATGCATAATCTCTAGATAATCAGAATTTCTTAGAGGTGGCTGGAGACCTTAACACATTTTCTCACAGTACCACTGAAAATTTGAAGATAATGAACAGGGCTTGACATATCTAGTCTAAGCAAAATGTTGACTACTCTTTTTTGCAGGCAGATCATCAGAAGTAACAAGAGAGAACATTACAACTTGGAAATCCGATCATTAAAAATGTAAATTGATGTCTTTCTAGTGATACAGCTAACTTTCTGAATATAAAGTGTGGTAACCATCCTTTTCATACGAAGGATGACTGGCAGGGCCTTTATAATGTCCTAGAACATGCAGAGCAAGTATACCATCAACTACATCATATGATATGTGTTCCTGTTATAATCCAAAATTCATGTGAGTTTAAGGGATTACCTCCTCCCTCCCTTCTAATGAAAACTATTTAATCACATTGTTACCTTTCTTTCTTCTCAACTCCCTTCCTGCCTCCAAACAGGGGCTGTACTGTGATATCCGACAGCTGGTGCAATTTATCAAAGAGGCTCATGGAAATGTCTTCAGGAGAGTGGCCCTTAGTGCTTTGCTTGACAGCGCCGAGAAGTTAGCTCCAGGAAAGAAGGTGGAGGAGAATGAACAGGAACCTAAGCCAGCAAGCAGTAAAAGGTTGGAAGGCCAAGATCCCTAAATATTAGTGTTCATCCTATGTCAGTAGAACATGTCACTGCTGAAGTGCTGGGATAAGTTCAGTGTAGACATTATAAAACCATCTTGTGAAAATGGTGTCACTGGTGTGATCGAGCCACAGCTTAGGAAAGGAATGAGTTGCTGTCAAATAAATGCCATGCCTGTTTCAATCAGAGCTCCATTGTTCTCAGACTCTCATATACTTAAACTTCATTTCAGAGCTCTTAATTATATGGTGTAATGTTATCTGTACTTTAGCCTTTGCTATATATAATCTACATTTTTCCAGAAGGGAAAAGTAATTACCGTTACCATATCATCCCTATTCAGTAAGTGATAAGCTAAATGGGGCAAAAGAGAAATTGCTAAGCAGTACCTTCTCATTTTTTTTAGTCAGCATGCATTTGTTTTATGCCTGTTATTTGTTAAATATCACTTAGAAATATTTTTAAATCCTAAATTTAAAATTCTTCTTGCAGTTAATAAATCTATTTGCAATACAGATAATCTCAGTAAGCAACAAGGCAAGTAGGTCATGAGTCAAACAGTAGAGTAGGAATTCCATACTACAGAGATTCATGGTAACATAGGTTTGTAAGCCTTCTAAGGCCGTCTCTAACAGAGAGGCTCGCTTTATGGCACATATCAGGTGTATGAAGGTGTGTCCTGTTCTGCAGTAATTGGTGGAATGTGTTGATTGTGTAGGTCTGAGGCTGGAAGCATTGTGGATAAAGGGCAGGTGCCCTCAGCACCTGAAGAATGCCGCAGCTTCATGTCTGGTCGCCCCTCTCAGACTCCAGAGCAGTAAGTAGCACTGACTTTGTCTCCAGGACAGAGGGCTAAACACTACGCAGTGGAAGAACTCTGGTTTCTAGACTTCCTACCTCGTCTCCTCCTCTTTCTGCCTTTCATGTACATCGTTACTGACAATAGTCTGTATGTGCGGTGAAGTGGCATTATTATCCGTTTTCTTGCTTAAAATCACTTAGGATTTTGTAAAATATAATCTCTAAGAAAAGTTGTTAATGTGAGAGGCGAAGTTCTGTGGTTAAATCACCCAAGTTTAAAAGCCTTTGTGTTCAGTCAATCCCAGAAAGAGGAGGAATTTTCCCCAAATAACACTACCTCATCTCTCAACCTTTAGCATAGCTGTTCTGCTTCAGTGAAGGACATGTTTCAAGATGCCTCTAGATCATTATTTCCACTTAGAAGTATGTCATAAAAAAATCCACTGTGGAATGTTTCCGTGATTCCAGTTGGCCCAGGAGAGGAGCAGACACGCCCTCTGGGAGGCAGTGAAGAGAGCTGAGTGGTTGGTTACCTTGGATGAGCCTGGCTCCACCTCCACATTCTCTCTTTCTTCCTCTTCTTGCCTCATCTCTCCTCTTTCTACCTCCTGAAGTAATAGTCATACATCCTGAGTCATTCAAAAAGTCTTTTATGTGCTTATTCTTCTGAAACTCCTCGTTAATAACACAGTAATTGAACAAAGCAAACAATAGCATTCCATTAAGAAAGCACCTAAATTGTAGCCTTCCTTTAAGTTTTTCTACTCAAAACATATAATCACAGGCTCTGCACTGTGCCACACATTTCCTGAGGGTAAGAAACTCTTCGTCCTCTGTAATTATCTGATAAACAGTAACTAAGAAGTCAATTCTAGAAAATTTATTTAAATTCGTACTTAATAAATGTCCTACTTTAAATAAGAATTTAAAAGTATTTGGTACTCTGACGAGAAAGAAGTCTGAATTACACTTTAAGTATCTCCAGAAAACAATTGCTCGATACAATATTATTGAATTTGGGGTTAGTTTAATATTGTAATCAAAAAATTGTAATCAAACAATTACTAACACCCCACAAATAAATTTTATCACATTATGAAAGCATTTTCTATAACATCTTTCAAAACTATTGACATTATTATGCTCCTCAACATGACGTAGAGTTCACTGTAATGGCTCAATTGGCTAATCTACCATTTGCAAGCACTGGCATTCCATCACGACACCCATTCATGTCCCAGCTGCTTTACTTCCCATCAAGCTCCCTGTTTTTGGTCTGGGAAGGCAGCAGAGGATGGCCCAAAGTCTTGGGATATGAACCCATGTGGGAAACCCAGAAGTGGCTCATGGCTTCAGATTGGCTCAGTTCTGGCCATTGTGGCCATCTGGGGAGTGAACCAGTGGATGGAAGATCTTTCTTTCTGAAAATCTGCCTTTCCAATAAAAATAAATAAATCTTAAAAGCAAAAGCCAAAGTGCATAGAGAGAAAGCCATTTAAAAGTTGAAAGACCACCAAGCTCTGTTTATTCTGAGCATTTTGAACACATGTCTTTACAGACTCACACTCAAACACATACTCACATTTGTGCTTTTTTATTTTCCCATTTTCCTGATAAACTACTTTATCTTTGCCTTTTGACATTGCAGTATAACAGGAATACCTTCCGTTATTTATTCAACTATCTCCTTAAAGTGGAACATCTGTGTTATTTCTATATTTTCAGTGTTATATAATAATAATAATACCTTAGAATGCATTTGTTATATCTACCACCATGTAGCTTGTCCTATTATTGCCTTGCAAGTATTTCCTGGTCATTGAACTTCTCTGTCAAGGTTGCTGGCTCAGTCTTTGCATAACGTACTACCAAATTAGCTTTCTGAAAGGTATCATTTAATCTTCCTCCTGGTGACACACTAATCTTTTCCTCCTCCAACATACTTAATCTTTGGTAGTTTAGTGAGTAAAATTAGAGCTGTCCTTTAAGCTGACTTTATTATTATTATCTTTCATGGTAAGATTAAACTTGGCATGTTATTGGCCATGTGTCTTTTCACTCCTGTGTAGCACTCTAGTCCAAAATCTCCCTGCAGGTCCTCCTGTTTGTTCTATTGCGTTGCACTTATTTTTCAGTTTCAAACCTTTCTTGAATTTCTTGTTGGTTGCAAACTGATGCATTCCCAGCGTACGTGAGCGTTTTTTACTCTCATGTATTCATTCATTTGGATGTTTTATTGTCAAGTCTGGGGAGGGAGAAACACTAGTGCACGAGGGAGCTATGAAAAACGGTTAATATTTATTGACAATTTTAATTGTTTTTTTCTGTTATGATTCACACTTGCAGGTGAGTACCAGCAACAATATTTAATCTGTTTCATTAAGCTGGAAAAAAGTGATCACCTCCGTTTGACAGCTGAGACAACTGTTTGCATGAAAAGCTCAGGGAATTAACCTGAATCACTCTGTACCACCCCCGTGGTGCCTACCCAGCAGGCAAAGATCATTCCACATGATTTGCGTAAATTTCTTCAGCAGGAGGTTCAGAGGAATTTAGGAGAATTCCATATTTTCGCCCAGATAGTTAAATCTTTCCTTTGCTTGCTTACAGCGATGAACAAATGCAAGGGGCTAACCTGGGGCGGAAGGATTTCTGGCGCAAGATGTTCAAATCTCAGAGTGCGGCAAGTGACACCAGCAGCCAGTCTGAACAAGACACTTCCGAATGTACCACTGCGCACTCTGGGACGACTTCTGACCGCCGCGCCCGCTCACGGTCTCGCAGAATTTCCCTGCGGAAGAAGCTAAAACTCCCCATAGGTAAAAGTATGTCTGTGTTTATTTATGTATTCTCTTTTTACTTGCCATATCCTCAGAATAAGCCATTCACACTACACAGTAGGGCATAAAGAAAGAAAGCTTTCAGATCAGGAGGTCTGGACATCCTGCTTCATTCATTCATTTTTTAAAACTGAAGACGTTACTTAGATCCCTATTGTGAGCTTCTACTAGATGGAAATACCATGCTAGGCATCATAGATTCGACAGTTTGCAAAATCATACAACCCCCTGATGTTGCTGAACTTGCAGTCATTAAAGCAGATGATCATACAACTAAGTACAGTTGCAACCTATGAATTTTGTGGAGGAAGTACACATCATGCTATGAAGGCAAGCAACAATATGACCTGACCCAACTGGCAGGAGCAAGCAGCAACCAGGGAAATATTCGCTGTAAATAACTCACATGAAAACAGTAGACTACTTAGAGAATGAAAAGGACAGCAAGTGATGGTGGATGTGAAAGTGTCAGAGTAGGAGGGACTTGGAAGAATAGTTGCAAGCCTGTGGTGAAACAGATCATGTAGAGACTTGAAGGTCAACTTGGTTCTTGAACCTGGAGTTCTTGGTATTGAAGGCAGGATGTTGATCAGTGGAGTAATCCATGTGGGTAAACACATTGGAGAACAAAATCACTGCGTGGAAATAGTATTGGAAAAAGCATGAATAGACAAGAGAGAACAGCTGGAGGGCTATCCATTAGTCCAGGTATAAATAAATGGAACCTTGAATTGGGTGGTGACCACGTAGAGAAAGAAAAGTGGGTAGAATTCAAGAAACAGAGAATAAAATCAGCGCGGCTTAAGTGGGAGATGTGAAGGTTGTCAAGGATAACTGGATGGGTTATGGTTTCATTCATTAAGAGAACCTGTTTCTTTGCACTTGGTTTTCCTTGCTGATAAAATTTCATAGTTACACTAACTGTTTTGATTCAAAGCATATGCATTAGAAATAATTTGTTTTTGTTTGTATTTTTGTCAAGGCATGGAACTGTCTTTGCTTGCTGAGCACATGCTGGTATTTCTATTTAATCCATTTTAGAGAAAATATTGCTAATTCTTGTCTGCTTCCAATTTTGGGTCCCCACCCCCTCTCATAATAACCATCAGGAGCGCTCCAGAAACCCCTCGAAACAAACAAACAAACAAAACTAGAATAGATAGAGAACAACAAGGAAAGCTTAGAAACAGACAGGAAACGGTCAGCGGGGATGCACTTATAACTCACTGGGTGGGACACAAAGATTAGTTACTCCTCAATGGGGTACGGAAGATTTCTCTGCACACCCCTCCTAAACATGCTCACCTAAACAGTTGACATATATCCTGTTAGAATTATAGAGTTAGACCACCTGAAAAACAACCAGGTTCAGCGAAAACATGCTTCAATGCTATAAACTGCTAAAGACTAAAATTAAAATAGACAGGAGACAGCTGAATAGCAATCTATAGCCATTTTAAGGTGTATAGAACACGGTTGAATATAAACCAAAATTGAAATGTCTATGAAGAAGTCACAGGTTGTGGTTGAGAACCTGCATTTTCCTAGTAACATATTAGTTAATCAATACCATGTCGATTAATGTCACAATGTTGTAAATGGTTGGAAATATTATTTTGGGGCTTTTAATTGATTGGGATGCTACTCTGCCGGCTCTACCGTCAGACCAGAGATGGTCTCACCAACAAACCATTGAACTTACCAGGACAATAAGATGCTGGACTTTATGCTTGGTAAATACCTCCAATGAAAGAATGTCAACTGAATTTGAATTATGGAAATGCAACAAGGTGGAGCAATCCGCCATGGGGGGAGGGTGAGGGGAGGGGCTGGGGAATCCCAGTGCATAAAAAATGTATCACATAATGCAATGTAATTAATTTTTAAAAAATGAAATGCAATAAAAATATGTTTAAAATAAAGAAAATGCTAAATAAATCTTGACAATAGGATGTGGATTCTCAAAAAAAAAAAGAAAATATTGCTAATTGTCTAACTTTTTAAAAATGATGACTAGGAAACTGGTTGAAGCGATCCTCCCTCTCTGGCTTGGCCGATGGTGTTGAGGACCTCCTGGATATAAGCTCTGTGGATCGCTTATCTTTCATCAGGCAAAGCTCCAAGGTAAACAGGACACACTTGCACAAGTGAATGTCTGCGTCACTGTGAAAAAGAATAGCAAGGATGAGAAATGTTCGACTCCTGAAGGAACCCAAAGGGAACCACATAAACTCTCAAGTTGAACAAATTTTGGCAACATAGATGAGCCACAGAAAAATAAAGCAGTTAAGTGGTAGGCCATCATAAAAAGAAAAGGAAAAATGTATCCCAAAACACTTGAAAAATTATAGTACAAATGCAGAACTATATACAGATATTATTTCCAAGCTGTTTTTTAACTTATAGCATGCATGTGAAGTTATTGACATCTTAAGTTCTTTTCAAGGATCCAGTAATTCTAGACTGATTTCTTCTACACAGTCACACACACACACACACACACACACACACTCAACACTCATCTTCCACTGATTTTAGCATCATGTGTATCTTCATTTTAAAAAAGGATAGACTTGAAATAATTATCCTCAATAATGCTTCTTCATAAAGTTTCTGTGTGTTTTGGTATCCATAGCATACAATTAGAAAAGGCAATGGTTCTTGCTGAAATCTATTTTCTACAAGATCTTTCCAGTGGATGACTCATATCGTGGCCACTTGTATACCAGCTCTTCATTGGGTGGTGCAAGTCACATCTCTATATTCAGTTAATTTGCTTATCTTCTTCTTTGGCACTAAAATCCATTTTTCAATCTAGTCTATTATATTTTTGCACTAATATTTAGAAATATTGCAGACCTAGCATAAAGTGCATGTACTGCTTAGAAGGAGAAATGTGTCGCTGCATGTTTGTACTGTATAAATTAATTTGGGCTAGTCCTTTCACAGAATTTGGAAGAATTCTATTTGACCGTATTTAACATTGATCATTCTACCAGCTGTGTTGTTGCTTATTAAAGGATGAATATAACTTGCTGCTCATAAATTTAAAGTTTGATTTTTATCAAAATTAAGCTAAAGAGCATCTTTGTTATCCCCAAAATGATTTTCATGGTACCTGATTATGTCACTTTCCATCTATAGCCACACTCTCCTTCCACTTATGTGTGTGCTGGTGTGTTGTTTAGCACATGAGAATGAGTTGCTCTGGGTAAACTAACCAAATGTGGGAGCCTAAAGAATGAAGTAAGCTTCATAATACGAACAACTTATTTTTAAAATGCAAGATGAATTGGACCAACATTAGCCTTTGAGTTTGGTTGTCTGACTGCATTCTTTTCCTCCTTAGGTCAAATTCACTAGTGCTGTGAAGCTTTCTGAAGGCGGACCAGGAAGTGGAATGGAAAATGGAAGGGAAGAGGAGGAGAATTTCTTCAAGCGCCTAGGTAAACACACAGACTATGAATTTTATTGAACTTTTGTGACACAGAACAAGAATTTGACTAGATTAAATGGTTTATATTCTGTTTCCCTTGACTTTTTATTTATTTATTATATGTCTTTTTCTACCATCTATAGCTACTCCATCTTTTATAAGATGGGTTCAACAGACATTTATGAAAACCTTGCTGTATCCCTTACTTCCCAACGGGAAATGGTTTGCAGAGAATAAGATATCTTCTATTTCGTCCTTTATTAGAGTCTGGGAGTTTTGCAGAACTTTCAATGTGCCTTTTTGTTGTTGCTATTGTTGTCCCACCTACCTATGTAAGAATTCCACTCATTATATTCCTGACAAGTGGCCAACCACCCTGTCTGCACACTTCCACTGAACATTAAAATCACTTGGCAGATTTAGCTATATACAATATAGTGTACTTCAACAGTAGGTGGGAAATTGAGACAGTGGAGTTGGAGATAGATGTATTCTAGAAAAAATATAAGAAAGACATTTTGGAAATCATATTTGTGAATTTTGAGTGAGGATTATAAGTTTTTACCTTTTAAAAATGAAGCTGGAAAGCTTTTATGATGAAAGATCATTAATTTTCATTATTCTTCTTCAATGTATAATATGAACTCTTATAACATCTGAAATTACACACTGACTGCATCTTCCATAAAAGCCGAAAAGCTGAAGTTAGTAGTTGATTACTGGGAGGATCACTGAAATACACACACACACACACACACACACACACACTCTCTCTCTCTCTCTCTCTCTCTCTCTCTCTACAAAGACTTGGTTAAAAAAAAAGATCTTAAAACCCTCTATTTAAGTAGATATGCAAAATGCCGCATTTTTGTATATGTGTGTTACCAGATTCACAGAAGACATGATCTGTTCAAATCAAGTGTAAGAGTGGAGGGCAGAGAGGTGGTATAGGGGAGAATTTTTCAGGCAAACACTACAGAGGACACACTGTTATGTCTTATAAATTCTTTGAAAATCTGTGATCATGTCATTGTGCCTCATTCTTCCATCATGACACAACCCCCCTACAGGTTGCCACAGTTTCGATGACCATCTATCTCCCAACCAAGATGGTGGAAAAAGCAAAAATGTGGTGAATCTTGGAGCAATCCGACAAGGCATGAAACGCTTTCAGTTTCTGTTAAACTGCTGTGAGCCAGGGACCATTCCTGATGCGTCCATCCTGGCAGCTGCCTTGGACCTAGTAAGTTAATGGAAGAATTCACCCACCCTGTCCCCCATTCTGGTTAATACTATTGACAGAGGTAAGCATGAATTCCTATTCCTAACCCCAGCAGAGGAGTCATTATTTTTTTTTCCCTTAGAACCAAAGATAAAATAGGAAATAAAGTTGATGGAGTGATAAAAGAAAAACAATGCCCTAGAAAGTATAATGTAACATGTTTTAAAATTTGTGAGGGACTCCAGACTCAAAATATGTGGGTTAATATCACTCTGACACTTATAGCTAATTACCTATAAAATGGAGGCAAGTATAATATATATGCTCTATATAATATGTAGCATGAAATAATGGTATAATAATACTGCTCTCCCTAGGGCTGGTATGAGGGGCTTTTTTTAAAGATTTACTTATTTATCTGAAAAGCAGAATGACAGGAAGAGATTGTTTCCATCTGCTGGTTCACTTGCCAAAAGGCCACAACAGCCAAGTATGTGCCAGGATGAAGCCAGAATCCAAAATCTCCATCCTGGTCTCCCATGTAGGTGTTAAAATAACAGACACCATTACACAGCATTAGCAGTATTGTAAACAGCAGAGTTTGAATAGGGAACAGAAGAAAGTCTTTGACTCTAAGGGTGATTGGGAGAGAGCAATATTGATGAGTGGATCAGTTGTTAGTGATCAGTGTGGCTTGAAGAATGTTTTGTAACTCACCATATAATAACCAATTAATCAGCCTAACAAACATCTATCGATGGCTTTCTAAGTGCTAGTCATGGTGCTACGAGGTAATAATAACACCACAAAACTCAGCTGGAGAGCTTCATCTGTGTTTCACTTTTTCTACCAAGATTGTATTAGTGATCTACTTTTCAGATTTCTTAACACACTGTAAGGTTGATAAACTAAAGATTATTGTGATTCTGAAGGAAAAAAAATCAAAGCTCAAAAGGCCAATTAGTAATCTAAGGCTGCAGAGCTAGCAAACACTATGGCCAATTTCGAGCCTAGGCTTATCTTCAAAGCCCCTGTATTTTGTAAGCTATCATGTTGATTCTAATAAAAAATAAAATTGAGACTGGCATTCTATGATGTGGTTAAGATGCTTACATCCCATATCAGAACATCAAGATTCAATGTTTGGCACAGTTCCCAATTCCAACTTCCTGCTAAGGGAAACAGGCTCAGGCAGTTGGTTCACTGCTATTTACATAGGAGTACTTGCCCAGCCTTCGGCCACTGGGGCATTTGAGAAGTAAGTTGGGAGATGGGGGCTCAATCTCTCTCTCTCTCTCTCTCACTACCTCCTCCATTATCTGCCTCTCAAATTAAAAAAAATCATGTAAGATCACTTCATGAACTTTGGTCAAATAGTGTGAGTGTGGTTAAAAAATAAAGGTGACAGAAGCTAGGTGAGCAGTTGTTAAATACAAGTAGCAAACCACTTCACAGAGGTTCCTATCATATCCCTCTTTTTCTCCATTTAAAAATCACAGATACTTTTGGAAAAATTTAGGTGAGTGAGGCATCGAATTCCTCAGCCAGCAGCCTCCTGAGATTAAGGAAAGCTGTTAGAACAAATCATATTATTTGAACTTGTTGAAAAACTGAGTAAAAATAAGCGCATGTTGCAATACAAGTTAGAAAATGAATTTTTCTCAGTCATGTAAAGTTGGTTCTGAATTCAGCAAAGAATATTCTGATTCTATTCGGGATTTTTTTTAGCAACACCATATGCTTTTCTGCAAAGAAAAACAGATTTAACTACAGTGCAATGGTATCTCTTGACACATTGAAAATATTCTTAAATTTGTGTGGTCTTCCGTAATAAAGAAGATTATGAGTGACTTTTAATTATCAAAAGCCACCTGTATCTTTTCAAATGTTTGTTATTGCCTGAATACATTATGAATTCATAATAGGAAAATAAAATAAATTCCCCACTTGAAGTATTTACACTGCACAGTCACCCTAAGAAAAAAGTCGCTGTTAATATTTGGAGGCATGAATTCTTCTAGCGTTGAATGAAATTATATGGAAACTCTCCTAGGAAAAGTAGCATTTATTTAAAAAAAAAGTTATTCTATAGTATCAGCAAGTTTCAGGAGTTATTTATTTCCAAATACACCCACAAAGCAAAAAGCGTTCACCTCAATTCATCTATTCTTGTTTGCACAAGAGACTGTTTAAGCAATTAATCAGAACTGCCTTATTAACATATGCTGAAGATATAAATACAGAAGACTTTCATAATGACTTTTTACATGGAAAGTTTTTAGCTTTCATGTAAAATGTGTGAGCAGGGGGAAGCACAAGCTTATTGAAATACAGTACCATACTTAGAGATTTGAAAAACAATACCAGCAGAACAAATCAATACTAAATTTGGAATTATTGGTCTTTTTGGAGGGGTATGTTTTTGAGCACTTTGTTAATCGAGTGAATTAGATATTGGAACTTCAGTCCTCATCAGTTGATTCTGTGCCTGATTCCCAGCTGATACTCTGCTTAGATTTACCAAGGAGATATGATGCAGCTGTTTCCAGCCACAGGCACCCTCTCTTCCCAAGGACAGTCTGTCTTCTACCATTAAATTGGATTGTAGTCCAGGGGAGATTTAAAATTTCATTTACTTTTCCACAATCATGGTATAACTAGATATTATCAGACTCCTGGATTCTCAACAAGTTCAAAGGGTAGCTTTAGAACCTTTTCTAGCTTTACTTGACCTCAGTATCATGATAGGAAATAAAGATTAATTTTGATGCATTTAAGCAGGATCTTTTGAGCTTTAAAGTAAATAAGCTTTTTCTGATCATGGCAGATGTCCACTGGTGTAATACCCTCACTGGAAGGTAATGAGCCTGTTGTTGCCAAACTGGAATCAGTAAGAGTCACGTGTGTAGGGAACTCAAGCGGTAGTTGCATTAAGAGGAGTTCCTGTTAAACCTGAGTGTCCTTTATGCTAGGTGAAGGACAAAGACTGCGAGATTTCAGAGGTCAAATTACAGAAAGTGAGATTTAGCAAATAAAGCTGCCTCCCGCAATGCCACCATCCCATACAGAAACCTGTTTAAGGTACTGGCTGTTCCAGTTCTGGTTGGGCTCCTTGCAGAAGGCCTGGGAAAGCAGAGCATGGCCCAAGCTCGCGTGGGAGACTGGGAAGGAACTCCTGGCCTTGACTTTCACCTGGCTAAGCCCCTGTCTTTAAGACCTCATAGGGAGTGAATCAGCTGATGACAAATCTCTCTTTGTCTCTCCTTCTCTGTAACTCTGATTTTCATATTAAGTAAATAAACCTTAAAAAAGGGAGTACAGATAGTGCATCAATATTAACCCATTTTCTGTTCTTTATATTTATCTACCAGTTTGTGGTTTGCTTTTGTCTTTAATCTTCATGGCATACTTTAATGGAGAGAACATTTAATCAGATATAATTTAATTCATCAAAATTGTTCTTAATGACTATCTCTTTTATTGGTTTTAAAGAAATCCTAATGTAATTACAGGTATTTTCTTCTGAAATTTTTAAAGGTTGCCTTTCACTCTTGAGGCTCTAACTATGGCTTCTATGTGAATTATATAAAATAGGGATTTATTTTACAGAGTTAGTAATTTTCCTTTTTGTATGGAGAAATAATTGTGCTGTGACCAACATTAATGCTAGTCATGCATTCTTCTCCATATGTGATGTCATGTTAATCATGTGCAAGGTGTGCTGTATGACACATGGGTGATACATGTATGGTGTGATTCTGGGTTTTGTTCTGTTCCTTGTCTATCCTGAGAGATTGGGGGTTTAGAACTATTTTAGCTTAATAGTTTGTTTCTAAAATATCATGTCGACTGTTATTTGTGGTTGTTTGATAATTCATGTAAATTTTGTAATTAGATTCTTGAGTTCTATGAGAACTCCTTTAATTTATTCTTGGAACTGTACTGAGTTTCAATAACTTTGGGGTAATTAAAATTCAAATTGAAAATCAGATTTGAATTGGTTACTCAAAAGTCCTGCTTCTTCCTGAAGCAGCTTAAATAAATATTTTATGTTTTCATTAGTCAGTTAATCTGTGTTTTCATATTGGTTGGTATAAAATGGATCAGAATACTGTTATCAGTTTGCAATCTTTGCAGTGTCTATAATTATTTTTATTTCTTCAGATATTTCCATTTTCTTTCTTTAGACTTGCCACATGTGTCTTCATTAGCTCTTTTGAATCTCTTAACTATAGAATCTTTGTTTTCTAATTCATTAACCCTTATTCTTAACGATATTATTTCTGTTCTGCTTGTTTTGAACTTACTGTATTATTCTTCAACTTTTTAAATCGATAATTTTTCCTTTTCTAAACTGACCACTTAGCCATTAATTTCTTTTTAACTACTACTTTGACTGCATGTCATAACTTTTTAAAGCACCGTTTTTGTTATAATTTGTATTAAGTACATTTTAACTTATTTAATGATATTTTTAATCCATGTAGTGTTTATATGTGTATGTGTTTCAATTTAGAAATGCTATTTCTAAATATTGCATAGTAGTTAGTTTTTGGTGTATAACTTGATTTTTTAACATTGATTTTTTGGAAATTAATTATCATAATCTAGAACATGATAGTCTTCATGTGTTGCAGGTACAATTGAAATGTGTTTTCTACAGTTGTTTCATATAATTATATATATTACATATTATGTATTATATATGTATCATCATTCTTAGTTTCTTTAGACTTTTCTAAACTTTGTTTTGTTACTAAGTTAGTTATACCAAAATCTCTCACAGTGATGGCTAATTTTTTTCATTTATGCTTGTAGCAATGACAATTTTTTGTCTTATGCGTATAAAGGCAGACCAAATTAGACATGTTATATGTTTCTGCTGAATGAACAGTTATCACTTTCAAATGTACCAGTTTATTTCTAACAATGGTTTCTACCTTTCAATAGACTTTCTTTTGATACTAAAATATAGTTGTATTCATTTTATTAGGTCATCCTTGACCTGGTTGGTCTCTTTGCCAAACCTTTGCTTTTAATATTTCTATTTTCTTGAGTTTAGATGTGTTCTTGTAGAAAGTATATGTTTAATTTTTTTACACTGTGCTGATATTCTTCCTAGGAAATTTAGTACAGATTTTTGCCCAGGTTAAGAATATTAGTGTATTCAGATTCAGATGCTTTTGTCTATTACACATTTTTCATTATGTCATGCTGTTTGTTCTTATATCCACTTATGCCTTCTTATAGACTATATTTTGAAATTCATTTTATTTATCTTGCTTTGACATGGGTTATGATTCTTGAGTTTATTTTTCATTGTTAATTTGGAGGAGATTGTTATGTGCTATGATTGTAGAAGTTACAGAAATATGTAACAAAATTTATTTAAAGTTAATGATTTTATTTACTCTTCTGTCAAAACTGGACATTTAACCTCATCACCAAAATATATTTGTATATTATTTTGTTTTAATACGCAAAAAATAGATGTTTTATTGAATGTTAGGAAAATTAGTTTTTAAATTACTCAAAAGTTTAGTCTGTGTATGTCACATCTCCTAGCATCTCAAATGTTCCTTCTGAGGTCATTGAGGTCATTTTTTTCTAAAATCTGCCTTTCACAAATCCTTCCAGTAATGGCCAGTTGGCTGTAGACTTCTTAAGCATGGTTTTCTTGAAAATGTCTTTATTTTTAATCTCAATTTGAAGCTGCTTTTTTTCTGACATTAAAATTAGAGGGTGACGTGTTCTTTCTGTGGTTCAAAGTTATTACCTCACCCTTTTCTAGCTTAGCATTCCATCAATGGTAATCTTCCCTGCCCTCCACACAGTCAGCTATTGTATCTTCCTTCTAATGTTAGTATTTTGGAGCTTCACCGAAATGTTTCTAGAATTTTTTTCACACTTGTATTGATTCAGCTGCTGAATATGTCATTCGCATATGATACATATTCTAGCAAATTCTCAACTATTACCTCCAACATATTGTGTCCTTAGTTTTTCTAATCTTTTCCTTCTTGAAATTGTAAAGATATGTAATAGATCTTTTCATATTTTCCTCTGTATTTGAGAACCTCTGTTGCAGCTTTTGTTTCGTTTTGGCTATGTTTTTGTTTTTTCTTGGAGATTTTTATTTTTGTTTGTGTCTGTCTCTCTCCATGCTATATCCTGGGTATTTTTCTAAGTTATCTCTTTCATTTCACTTTGCTCTTTTTCAGTTGTCTCTGCCGCAATGGTCCTTAACAGAGACAGTTTCACCCACCAGCAAACAGTTGTCAGTGCCTGAAGGCTCTTTGGTTGTTATTCATAAAGTATAGCACACTGCCTGGCCCTCTGCCCCTTTCCTCCTTGTAAACAGTGATCATAACTCTAAATTGGAAAAGCCTGATTTAATGTGTGTTGCAGTCTATCCATTGATGTTTAAATTTCAAGTGCTGCATCTTATTTAAAACTTCCATTTATTTTTGTTCTAAAATTACCTGGTTGACTTTGATACCATAATTCCTTCATGAGATGATCAATAGCCACTTTAACCTTTGATGTATTTGATATAGTGTAACATTAATAACTGTAGTTGTTATAAATTTGAGTCTACACTTCATTATTCCTGTTGATTGTTGCTCGTAGCAGATCATTTCTTTTGTACTTTTACATGTGGAATTGCTCCTTAGAACTTTATTTGTGGGAATACTTTAAGACCTGTGTTTGGAAAAGTATTGTTATTCAGTAAACCAATAACGTTAGCAGTTCATGTAAATATATTAGACATGGACATTTCCAGATCCTCTACCAGAGCTACTGATGTAGAATCTACAGACAAGGCCAAGGAATCTGTTTCATGCGTCTTCAGAGATTCTCATGTATTGTCAAGAGTGAACATTTGAGTTTTTTTAAGTATTCTTCCATTTGGCATATGTCTGGAAATATTACCAATCTACAGTCGTTTTAAACTACTTATAGGCCAAGGGATGTGGAAATAGTACCCATTGTTCCCCTGAATTTGAATGAGAATATAGGGTTAGGGTTCTCATTCAATTTTTTTTTTCTGCTCTACACAGAGCCATAAAAGATCAGACAGGCCAGCTTGGGTGGAGAAGATTTTCTTATTCACCCATTGGTGGTGGGTCCCACCTAAGACTGATTTTATTCAAGTAAATGACCTGAACTTGCTTAGACCCAGATGTTACAGTGAGCCATGCTGATATCCTCAGTGTAAATATTTCTAAACCAGCTCAACTCATTTTCACCTTCAAAACAACCATTTCTTGTCACTTATCCTCTCCAGTTGTCTTCTGTCTTACCTTAGGGAAAAAAAGCAAAACAGAATAGAGAAATGTTTGGATAGTTTATGCAATACTTTTAGGTATTCCAACCAAAAAGAATATATTTTCCACACTTCCTTCATCATATTGTCAAGAACAGAAGTTCTCATTTACTTTTTAAAATAATTACCAAATATGAGTAAGTGTTAAGATCTATAGCCATGTAAACTTCTTGCTGAACAATAATGCCTGCTTGCATCCTGGCAAGTGAGTGATTTAAATGGAAGTAGGTAGGGGCAGAGGCAACCTGGCAGCCTGTGAGTCAGTTACTTAATGATTCAATTCTCTAATTCAAAATGGGCTAAGTAATAAACACTGACTCACAAGCATATGCCCTCCAGCAATCAAGGTTCCAATACATACTAAAACCCAAAATAACAACTTATTCCTCTTGGCTCTATGTAAACAGGCATCTTGTGCCAATAAGAACTTAAAAATTTATGTAACTCCCCAGGGGCCAACATGGAATATTTACCCTTTAAAAAGAGTTACCTATTGTCCCAGGTTGAATAAGTTATCAAGATCAGTCAAAATTTCTGCTCACATAATAAATTTAGATATAGTTCCTCAGGGAAAGGAAGGTATTGCAATTATAACCTTCAATTAACTATCACATCTTGGTAACAGTATTTGTTAGGTCCCCAGGCACTATAACATAAAACTTGGAATTAATATCCCAATTCTCTGCTTCACTTTCATAAAAGAACCACTCAATACATTTAAGTCATAAAGTTCAGGAAAAATGGCAAAGGAAATCCAAGGCAGATACTTCAAGTTTTCTTATTGTAGAATGTTAGGGAAATCTGTGCCACACAATGGCATGCCTGATGACTTCTGCACTTTTAGCCACACAACACTATAATCATTGTAGAAATGTCTTATGTAAGATTGGAGCATATAAAATCACTGATACTGCCTTGTTTTTACATGTAAATTTACAAATTTCACATGATTCTACCTAGAATACTGCCTTCATAGTTGAAGTTTATTCTTGCTTGTCTATAAATGATGTGTTTATGATATAATTTAAACCATTCTGTAGCTTTATGGAACAAAAAAGGGTGAACTAGGTGGACATACTTTTTATTTGAGGAGACTGCCCTTAAAATTCTCCATGGTATGCCAATGGTGACAAATTTTGCTTAGGTGTTTGCATGTAACTATGCCTCTGATACTCTATGATTCTTTTCAGCCATGCAACTTTCTTCTGATTCATTTTTCTCCATTTGTGCTGTTTTGTGATGTGATTCCATCCCTATCCATTTTGTCATGCTTTCATCTTTCGCTGCTTCTTCAGGTTTCACTGAAACATAAGAGGTAAGCTCCATCAAGGTGGGAAATTTTGACTTAACTTTATGGCCAAGAACAATCTATGTCCAGGATATTCCCAAACACTGCCCCTAAAATCACACTTATAAAATTACACTTTAAAGGAACTTAAAAAGTAATTAATAACAGTCACTTTTAGTTCTGATTACTGTTGCCTGCATAGAATGAATTTGGCGCTTGTTATCTGTCTTCTCCTAAGATGCACGTTAGAGCCTTTACAGTTTTACCTCTCTATCTCCCTCAGTTTTCCATAGAGTGATATGCATGATACAGTACCCTGGAAATCACTATTATTCACAACCACCTTAAATATAGAACTCCCAGCTTGCCTTCATGCACCATATGAGTTTATACTAATATTGCTGTGTTTGGTTGATTCTGTGATATCACCCCCTATGCAAACAGTGGCATTTCCATATGTTACTGGATTTGGATACTTAGGTGGATCAAATCAATCAGATGTCAACCAGCCCTTTCTTAATGTCATACTGTATAATCCATAGGAGATATTTTCATATTGCTCCCAATTCAATTTCCAATCTTAGATTATAATTTCCCACAACTAAGGATCGACAATGTCTGAATTTTGTCATGAGAAGTTTTTGAGATCAGAA
The DNA here is from genome assembly GCF_030435755.1 of Ochotona princeps. Classification (NCBI taxonomy): domain Eukaryota; kingdom Metazoa; phylum Chordata; class Mammalia; order Lagomorpha; family Ochotonidae; genus Ochotona; species Ochotona princeps. The sequence continues at coordinate 83,670,342 of NC_080836.1, forward strand.
AATTGAAATTGCTTTGTGTTCAGAAATGCCTTGAGCTTTCTAAGCTTCACATATTACAATTTGGGATTTTCATTACTCTAATGTTAATCCTCTTAATTGTCACCTAATAGTGAGAAGTGGTAGCATGATCTTCTATCATATATTCATGATCTACACCTTTATTAATCCTGAAGAATCCAGAATTCACCCCATGATACTATTTTGGTGAGGTTGTTTCTGTCTTCCTGTCATTAAGCACTGAATCCCCATCATTTATATTAAGAATATATCACAATGTGACAGACTTAGAATAAATTTATGTCACTCGCCTTGCTCTCCAAACTGACATTGCTTTTAGAGACAGATGTTCCAGCTTCTTTCAGACAGATAAGCATATCTGAGATATTAAGTTAATACAAGAAACAACATTTAATTTGCACGGTACAACATAGAACTATCAATGGCTTTGGGGAAGAGGTTGTCCCACTCTGTCATCTAGAGTTCTGCTGTTTCCTTGACCTGTTTCCCAGGCTTAGTCTTCACAGAGTTGATGACATACTCTCATCATTGAGTCTGCCTTGAATTAATCATAGATTCTGCACATGAGTACCTCCTTTTCATGAAGGTTGTCATTTCATGCTGTAGCAATGAAGAACATGCTTTGTAAAAATTCTCTGTAAATAGTTTCCTATCAGAATCCTTGGTAGCTATTTATACAAAGAAACCCATAAGAAAGTGGTTAATGGACTAATTTATTTGAATTGTCCATTATATTTGAGATGCTATGACTCAAAACTAAGTAACTCTGCTTGGAAGTGCGTGGGGCTAAGGAAAACCTGTCAAAGGAGGTTACAAACTGCATCTTGAGAGTGAGTTTCCCAGTTAGAAAAGGCGTTTCAGGGCTCTGTAAGTCATGGAAATAGTATATGAAATGTATAAGGAGACATATTTGGGAAACTGCAATTCATTTGATCTAATCCTATCACAGTATAATTAAGATAGGAGGAGAAAGGTGATGAACCAACCCACCAAGGTAATGTATCTTTTTTTTCTTGTATTTGTTTAGTGATTTGTTCAAAGGGAACAGACTTATTTGTGGTGAATAAGTCATTCAGCAAGAAAAATGTTTGTCTTCTCTGATAACTAATATACAGAGTGGGAAAATGTAATGTATATGAGTGTAATTGACATCTTGAGATTTGATTATTGTTTACATCCATTGTCTATACTCTGGTGGAATAGTATTCTTTCAATTTACAACTTGCTGAGTTCTATAGTGGAGAATTAAGCTTGTGATTATAAAGAAAATTTAAAGCATGCAACCCCCAAAAGTAAAAAATGAAAATGAAAGATAAGGTGGGAGTGCAGAAATTATGATTATATTCATAAAACATGCTTTGTATCTTTATTTATTATGCGACTAAGGTGGATCTGCCAACTGACCAATTTTAAATGGGGAAGTAATGTGGGTGTCTATTTGTGCTTTAGAAAATATTACATGGAACTCCCAATGTCCCATGCTTGAATACTTCCTTTCTACCTGAATTGTAGACATTCTCTTTTCCTAAGGTTTATATAAGACAGTGTAGACACCAAAGAGGAACCAGCATATGGCTGAGCATCAGAGACCTGAGGTTGAATCCTGTGTGTACTATTCTCAGCTGTATCAGAGGGGAAAATATGCCTTATTTTAAATGCCACAATGAAAATATTATTCCCAGACCACAGGTTTATGTATTACAAGTCACAGAAATTAACTGTCACTTAATTCTCTGTACATTAGCCCCTGTTTTAGCAATATGAATCAGTGCATTGTTAAGAACTCCATTGTTGGAAATGAAGACAGCTTTTTCAGTTTGAAAATCTATTGCTCTGAATAACCCATGTTTGTTAGGTAACTCTAAGATCATAGCTAATTTTATGACATCTTTTTAAAAACAGGCACACATGAAAACATATATTAATAGTTGAAGCAGATTTTTCTTGTGGCCTATTAACCTTCTATAGGAGGGGCTCATTTTTCCCTAAACATTTCCTATAACTTTGGGAAAGGTCAGTGGACTGTCTGGTCCTCGCCATGGATTTCAACTCAGTTTTGGGACATCAACTGTCCTTTTTTCCTTTACTTTCCTCAATCACATTTTGAAAAGATGGAGCTAACTTTCATTTTCCTTTAAAAAGAAAATGCTTTACCACATTAATCAACTAAATCTCTTCTGCATTAAACATTTTCCATTGAAACTAGACCTATTTAAGCAGAATTTGATGTGTAATTCACGCTAAAGTTGAAAGGGGAAAAAAGAAAGCTCAACAAAATATAATTAGCACTTTTTTTACTATTCAAGAAGCAAAGATAGCTGCTGTGAACATGTGGATGGTCATAGATCAGAGACTGTTATTAATATCAAATCACTACTGACACCTTTGGTTTAAATAAAACCACTTCTAGAAATGGAACATTTATATTATATTAAAATTTTCAGTTAAAAAGGGCAATCTTCACATTTAAGTCCTTATTAAGAACTCTTTCACATTTGAATTCCACATGCCCTTAAAAGTAGAAAGACACATGCATGTAATTTTTGAGATTCCTGAGAATAAGAAAACAGGAAAAATATGTGCTTAAAATGAGTGATTCTTCAACATGCAGATTTGCCTTTGAGGGTTCAGTTCCAGGATCTCTCATTACTGTCAGGGTCGGGCTGATGCTACTCTGGGAAATATGATCAAACTAAGGCAACACATGGGGACTGAAATAATGAAATTTCAGTGTTTGGATGATTCTGTGACATCATACCTTTTGCAAAGAGGGACATTTCCAAATGTTTCTGAATTTGACTCCTATAGAGTAAGTTCTTTAAGATAACTTTGAGGTTATTGTTTATTAATCCTACCTTACTCTTTGCTTGAACAACCCTACCTAGGAAGCCCCTGTGGTGGCCAGGGCAGCCTTGTTCCTGGAGTGTGCCCGTTTTGTTCACCGCTGCAACCGAGGCAACTGGCCAGAGTGGATGAAGGGGCACCACGTGAACATCACCAAGAAAGGCCTGTCCCGTGGAAGATCTCCCATTGTGGGCAACAAGCGCAACCAAAAGCTGCAGTGGAATGCCGCCAAGCTCTTCTACCAATGGGGAGACGTGAGCTTTCGATTCTGTGCTTTAAGAATGAGAATACCTATGTGAAGATGTGATTTATTAGAGTTTGCTCAAGAAGCAGTTTATTGAATGTCTGTTGTGGACCAAACACTGAGTCTTTTGCAGGGAGGAAACTTTTGCAGGGAGGAAATCCTCATTTAATCTTCTCACTACTATCTCTGTTCTGCAATTAATAAAATCAAAGTTTGACAGATCAAGTAACTTGCTACAGTTTCCATATCCATTAATATTCTGCCCCCCAAGCTGAATTCAAACACTTGCTTTTAATTACTGTACTCATCATGATGTAGTCATCTTTGTAATAATTGTTAAATATTCACATCCTTATTTGATGCCCTAGGCTAAGTTTTATTTTTCAAGACCTTATTTTTCCCCATTTCTTGATAGAATGTTCAGTGTCACTGATGTGGCTTCTATTAGTTGCCCAAAAAGCTTGGAAATGACTACACGCACACACGTACACACACAACTGAAAAACTAGGTTTAACATGATTGGATGAATTTTCTTTAGCAATTCTAGTAAAGTGGATCCTTTAAATAATTGCAACTGCTTCACCCCCTCGTCTGCGTGAGTGGGAAAGGTGGGAGTGCAGCAATAAAGAATAAAAAGACATTTAAGAGAACTAGAAGACTGGGTTTTTCTCCTAATTCTAAATACCATAAATCAAAAACACTATAAAAAATCATTCTCCTCTTTCCTTAAATATTCCTAGGGATACTATTGTAATTTCTCTTTAATAATTTAGCTTAGTGCATCTACTATGGATATTCTAAAAAATATGCTTCTCAATGCAAAATATTTGTCTTCCAGTTTCACCACCTCTCTTTTGCACTATGTCAGAGTACCTCAAAAGGCCTGAATGGCATCCAGCATGTGTTCAGTCTGTCTATAAGAACAAAAATATTGACGTTATTATAATTTATTCAGCTGATGATTAAATGTGATTGTAAATGACAACATTATGTAATGAAAAATTACCTATTTTTTGTAAATATTGATCCAATGTTAGGTTAGCAATGGCCATACTATCCCTAAAACATGATTTATCCCTCCTTGACATTTAGTGTTTTTGCTATTGAAAATGTAATATTTTTAACCTCCTAGTTATATGGCTGCTTTTTCATGACTTTGTAAAATTAGAAATGACTCTTGATTAAGAGAGACCAACTTGTTCTTCTTAAAATAATCAGATGCAAATTGTAGTCACCACACAGCAGAGAGCAGCTGACAGGTTCTCTCTCTCTCCTCCTCACTTCCATTTTCAATTTTAGAACACATTGAAAACATCCATCCATTTGCTAATGAAATATTCTGCAATTCTTCCCTGAATATCAGATAACTTTGAACATAACCTCTTCCAGCGAACTTGGAAACAGAAACGTATACTTTCTATTGTCTAATTATTTTAAGGGAAGGGGTGTTTGCAATCCTTTTCTTTTTCTTCACAAACAATAGGCAACTACAAATAAACCAACCCTACGCTATCTTCACTTGAAGGAGTTCGTCTAAACAGATCCATCTCTTCCTTATTAATAACACTGAACAGGACATAAAAAGAGATTTTTCTGTAGGAATTTGTAAATGATGACTGGACTATGTGCTTGATGTGATTACTTTGGAGAAGGTGTTCACAGACCTTCCTGCGACTCAGGGATGTGGGCATGGAATAGAAGACAGCTCTCACATCATGCCAATCCCATTTACGGTTCTCAGTGCAGTAGGAATATTTAATTGTAGGATTAATTTGAATATTTGACATAGGGCCTCCCAAGGCCATCACTCATTTAATTTACCTGTAAAAGGTTCTTATTTTGTTTTGCTTTGTTTTGGGTAAAACTGGCCAAATTCCTCACTGTGGGGAGATAGTTTTGACCCTCCCATTAATTGAGCTCCTCTGAAATAATAGCAACAATTGCAAATCCTGTAAGTTTCTCTCAGGGAGGAGAATAGCATTAGTTAAGTGTTGAGCTTAGAGGGTTCACGTGTGTTGTGTGTTCGTTCAGAGATTTTGACTCAGGGCCTTTTTCGGTACTTTTAGGACAGATGTCCTCTCCTCCTGCAGCCCTGGACCCTGCTGCCTGCTCCACCTTAGGCTGCTATTCTGTCTTCCATTTCCTTCCCTGGTCCTTTGCCTCCTACCTCCCCATAAATGTAGGTTTTCTCCAAGATCTCTTAACATTCCTTCCTGCATAATTTCCTCCAGGGTTACATTTATTCCTGTGCTTCCAACTGTTAGCTGAGTGCCAGTAGCACTTTTCCGATCCCAGGCTTGCCTTGCCATCTGTACTTTGGAGGCATTCACTTAATATCACAAAACTCAATCTAACCAAAATAAAATGCTTGTCCCCACATAACCTCAATCCCACCTCCACAACCTCCCTGAACATTCCCTTCTTCCTAACGGCACCATCATCTCAGGACATGATAACCTTTGAGCACATCCCAAACTTGCTTCCCCTGTTACCGCTACCTCTACCACATCGCTGAAGCCCTTACAGCCAGATCTCCATTACAGTTCATCCAGATATATAAGGTATTTCCCTGCTTGACCTCCTCCACAGTCTCCCCTCATCCAACCCACCCCACACACTGCTGATCAGACTGTCTCCCTGGGACACAGCTCATCCAATACAGAACTCAGTGATCTCCAGCTCCCAGATGTGACCCCCCACCCCACCGATCTCCAGTTTGTGCTCCCAAAATGCTACCACGGTGATTAAGCTAAAATACAAATCAGATTGTGTTTTTAATCCCATTTAAAATACATCAGTGACTAGCCTGTTCCCTAGGGATAAAGTCAAACTTGCTTAGCCTAATGATTTGATTCTCGGATTATGAAAGATGAATTCAAAGGAACTAATGATCTTAAAGAATATTTATCTACCTTTGTACACATACATATTCAATAATGATAGGGCATTGCATTAATGTTTAATCATGGGACACCCAGGCAGCTAGCAAAATCATTCTCAAATGACAACTCAATCAATAAATATCATCATCTTTCTTCAGAGTGCAAGGTCAAGTTCAGCTTCAAGAACTGTCAGATGTAGTCATATTCTGCCTCTGCAGTCTTCCTGTACATTATTTCCTCTCATAAAATACTGCTTCCACTCAGGAGCTACATGTCAGTCCTTGAACACCTGGATCTTTGGAAGGCCTCCAAGTATCTGCTGTCATAGTTCTCTGCCAGCCAAAACACTGATTCCTCAAAGCCTCTCCAGTGAGATTCTGATTCTTAAGGTTTAATTACATCAATGCTGAGCTAATAAAATGCCTTCCATCTCTTTTTCTACATGGCATGGTATTTCCATATGTTATTTCCTCCCCAATAGATTCTTAAGTTCCTTTGTTCAAGGCACATGTAACCATGCACTGTTTGAATCCCGGTTCAGAGCCTGATGAGCAACCTTCAGCAAGGCTCTCAATCTCTCCAACCTTCTGATCTGTCAGAGGCAATTCTATAGTGGTTTGTAAAATACTAGGACACATTCTACAAAGGTATTAGCATGCTATACTAACTTACTCAACATTGTGTTTTAGTTAATGTGTAGCAAATTACATCATTCATAAATACCTGGTGAGTGAAGGAAAAAAATAAACATAACTATAAAGCTTTTTTCTATCCTTGGACAAGACATGGAATCCCAAATTGTTATACAGACATTTAAGATTAACCTGTGTGAGTTTCTCTTTTCATCAACTCTTTAGCTTTATAAATTATACTTTTATTTGGAATTGCTTTTTTACAACATCCTGAGAGAATCAATGCAGAAACAATGTCCACTTTAAGTGTCACTACTCAGCTTCTTGGTTTCATATCAGACTCATAATTGCGCGTCTGTTTTGCAAGGTCTCTTCCAAGTACCACCATCAGACCAAGACCTTTTTTGGTGGTGGTGACAGTTCTGTTTGACTTGCTTAAAAGTCTCAGGCTAGCAACTTAAATTTTTCAAGTTTTTGAGTCTTACATGCTTTGTGCTGTTCCATTCTTTTTTCTCACGGTAGGCAATTGGCATCCGGCTGAATGAGCTGTGTCATGGGGAGAGTGAGAGCCCCGCCAACCTATTGGGTCTTATTTATGATGAAGAGACCAAGAGAAGACTGAGAAAGGAGGATGAGGAGGAAGACTTTTTAGATGACAGTAAGGAGACTCCCTTTACTACAAGAACCCCTGCTTGTAAGAACCTCTGCTTTGGGAGCACTTAATATTTCTCTTTATTTTTTCATATTCTTACCACCTTCCCATGTCTCCCGACTGCATTTTCCCCCTTCTGTTGCACATGTGATGCATGTACTTAAGGTCATACCAAAAGACAACTTATTTATTCTGTGTTTCAGTTTCACTTCTACTCAATAGTATGACCTACCTAATAGGACTCTTAGGAGTGTTAAATGATATATAAAAGTTCAATATTGCATGGCGTGTAGTAAATACTACTTATATTAATTATCATTATATTTTTGTTTTTACACATTGCTGTAGGTTCAACTTCACTCATTTGCAAACATAATTGATAGTTTAACGAGAGAGTAAAGAAAAGAGAAGAAATAGACAAGGCCAGAAAGCTGCATGTGATTGTGAGGGAGAAAAAACACTACTTTTTGGCCTCTGATTCTTGCTATTTTATAAACTTAGTATTAAACACCTCTGAGAGAATCTCCAAGAGAATATAGATATGGAAAATCAGTGCATCAGAAGTTTGCAATTTGTTTTGTTTATCTGCTTAGAAATAAAAATTCAGACCAAGATAATTAAGCATGCACTGCTATACAAATCACTAAAACATTGAAAACCAAGTATATTACAAAATTGAGTCTCATCATAGAAAAGCAGAGACAAAGACATTTCTGTTACATCTGTCAACATTATTCATTTATATGTGTACTATGTTAAACAAGGTTGTGTATGTGTATGGCTGTGGAATTCCTGTCTTGATAGTGATAGTGAGGTCTCTTCCTCTGGCTCTTCCCTCGTGATTTGAAATTTTGTCTCAATACTTATATTTAACATTTTTATAATCAGTTGAATCCAATCCTACCACATCCTTGCAGTCGCAAAATGTAAAAGAATGATTATAGTGTAACAGTGAATAGAATTAAATATAAATAGTAAATGTATGGTTTTCCTTTCCATTCACATCACAGAATATGTCTTTGTACTTTTCCTGATCTTACCCTTTGAAGACCTTACTAAATCAGGGCAAATCTTAGCTGTTGACGAGACACTAAATCCCCCTATCTTCCTTTCAGTCTAATGATGAAGGATGAACCAAAGACAGTGTAGACTATTTAGACAATTTAGAACAACTTGCAGAATTGGGTCTTGTCCATAAAAAGCTTTGAGGATTATTCAGCAATCCCAGAACCTAATGAAGGCCTGACATGAGACCTGTTGCCAAAGTCAATTATCCTGTCTGTCCAAGGACCCTTCCGTGTAAAGAGGAGTTGCGGCAACATTCATTGTATGCACTCTCATAAGCCAAAACAAACCACTCTCAATATAATCGCTTCAGTGTCATTTACCAATATGTTAAGGTTGATATGTTCTTTGTTGTTAAGATTACAAAGAATTCAATCCTTACCCATTGCAACAAGATGTTTCATAGACTAGGATCTGGGCTAAGAACAAGTTCATTGTCTTCAGGACTTGTAAGAAGTCTGTATGATAGCCTCAGTAGGAAAAGAACAAGTCCAGAAGTTTATACTGTAAATATCTTGCTTTCAATTACTTTTACAAACTGCTGCCTGCATATATCAGAAATGTTTAGTCATACAGCCTACACTGAATATAAAAGTCAATGTTTTATTTAATCCCCACTTTCCAGTCAATATATATTCATCTTATGCCTATAATTAGCTTAAAAGCTAACTGAATTTCCTAACTAAATTTCCATCTGGAAATTCCTTTAGGACCTTGTTTCTTCCATTTTTAATGAGAGGCAAAATCTTCGGCTCTCTGTGAACTCTGGAGGAAATAATAATTTTCATAAGGAAATTATAGCTCAAATATCTTTGGAAGACCATTATTGTCAACAGAAATTGTAACTTGTATGTTCTGTTCAGTTAAGAAAATCTAACATCCATGAGACATATTGAATATTGTTTGGAGAAGATTTATATGTAATGATATCAAAATTGCTTGATGACTTGATTCATTCAAGATAGATAACTATTTCTTTTTTTTAATTAGTCAGATATCTATATAACTTGTGTCTTCTTTCCTGAGAGATGTTGAACACTCAATATATTTCTGCATGTTTCATAAAGAAGCATAATGATAATAATAAAAATGAAAAAAGTTAATAAAAAAAAGAGTTATTCCTGAGACTTTGGTGTCAACTTGGATTTATATGCGTTTAAAGCCAAGTCTGTATGTGGCTTAGCCAAGTCTATATGTGGCTTAGCCAAGTCTGTATGTGACTTATGGTGGACACAAAACTTCTCCAATAGTCATGTGTTACTCTGATGGAGTTCATATGACGCCTGTGATACAGGCAATTGTGTATGTCTTGTCTGTGCTGCAGAAATGCCTCTGGACTAGAGTACAAATAATTTCACTGCCTTCAGAGCATTAGGGTCAACATCTCCTCAGTAAATGAACTCATGACAGGTAGTTCCAGATCTCGCTCATTTCCGTATGTATAAAATAAATTCAGTTAACAGCAGTGTGGCACTCTGAGGTGATTTCCCTTTTTCATTTTTCATTAAAGGACTTTCAATCTAGTTGAACCCCCATTTCATTGCCTTAGGGCAATGTGAATTCATCTAGGTGACGTTCTCATATGCGATTTGGTTTTACATGTGTAGCTTTGTCCATCAAACTGTACTTCTTTGTAGTTTTCCTTGGCTTGTCTGCTTATGAAAGGACATTTTCATCCCATAGGTACTGTGAACCCCTCCAAATGTGGCTGTCCCTTTGCCTTGAAGATGGCAGCTTGCCAACTGCTCCTGGAGATCACCACCTTCCTGAGAGAGACCTTTTCTTGCCTACCCAGACCTCGCACTGAACCCCTTGTGGTAAGTGACAGTGTGTGTGTTCACAATCCGATTGGAAAGGCCAGGCATATGGCTTACTTCTAGTATTCACAGTTTCCTCAAAGGCCTACGTGATTCAATGTATAACATAATTTAAAAACTCAATCCATAAAAATGCTGATTTGTCTTTAAAAATAACCTCAAATTTGACCTGGAAGTCATTAAACACAATTTCTAAGTACAGGTCTTAGTTACTGTCAGTTATAATGAAAATAGCCAAGAACTTTTAGCTTCTTTTACTTTGTAAGCTTTGAGAAATCTCATAACCAATGCTCTGCAGAAATCATTGACAGATGTTTTCACGAATTGCTCATCAATCTTTACATAAATTATTTCCAATGAACATTCTTATTTCAATCCTATTGTTATCTCTGTAGCATTCTTTATGGATTATAGACACATAAAAATGCACACAGAAACATACAAAAGCACACATACATGCACCACTGCAGCATGATTTTTTTTAACAGAAAATTCAACACTGGGCTAGAACTGGGAGTCCTTGCTGTTAGTGATATTGTATATACCTTGGATGTTCCTGGACCCTTAATTCCCTAATGGTACCAAGTGCCCAGTGGCTCTTTTATCATAACCATGATCTAGTCGGAGTTGAGGGATTAGTTCATACCACTCTCCAAGTAACAATTTATATGTTTCCAATTAAGTGACTTTTTCTCTGTCTACCACCTCTCTTACTTTTTAACCCAAATGTGAACATTTTCAAAGCCACAATCTAAAAGTTTTGTTGGGTAAAGGCACATAACTGTTTAGATGTAGTTGCATGTAATTCAAATAGTGGGAAAGTTTCTGCAGGACCAATGCAGTGCTGGAGCGATGCTCACCCTTATGTACCCCTCACTGATACTCCAGGATTTGGAAAGCTGCCGACTCCGTTTGGATCCCGAGTTGGACAGGCACAGATATGAAAGGAAGATAAGTTTTGCTGGGGTTCTGGATGAAAATGAAGACTCCAAGGATTCTCTCCACAGCAGCAGTCACACCCTCAAATCAGATGCAGGTGTTGATGAGAAGAAAGGTATGAAAAGTAAAGAACTATTTCACATTTTATGGTTTCCCAGGGTATTTGGTCCGGGGTTTAACTAAGAGTTGAGAGCCCAATATGTTGCTTCTATATGATACTGACAATATTGACCTGATGAAGTAGGAAGGCATATTCTTTGGAGGTTGAACTCTGCAGCCAGTGAAGCCTGGGTTCTATTTCCAGCTTAGCAACTCTTCAAATTCATTGAATCAAAGACACTATCAGCTTTAAGATGGCCCATTATTTTGTTTACTAATTTTGGAAAAAGGAAACAGTTATAATTTAACTCATGCAATTTATTCTTATCAGCTTGTGTTTTATTCTTGTTGAAAGAAGCCATTAATACTAAATTAGATACAGATTATTGCTATTATTATCATCATGAGGGGACTTGAAAAGTTCTTGGAAAATGGAATTAAGAGATTTGTTGTGATATAAAAGAATTTTTGAATTGATGCAATTTTTTCAAAATTTCAATGAAATTTTGGAAGACCTCTTCTTTTGATCATTACATGCAGTCAAAACCTGAGAAAGCACAAATACTCATTAAAGTTTTTATAAGTCATCTTCAGTTCATAGTTCAAATTTCTTAACTACTGTTAAACTAAGAGTTGTCTATACACATGGTTTTCTACATATTAATGTCCTCCCTGCCATCAGGTCAGTGATGGATCACTGCCAAAATGGATCCATAAAACAAGTAAAGCTACTTGGGCTGGTTATATAAGCCAACTTACAAATGGATGAGGCTAGCTTACCTTCATCTCCCTTTAGGAATGTGGTTAAGACACTTAGTTACAACCCTACCCACCCTTCCTCTCCTCGCTATTACTGGGCATCTTGGATCTAAAGATATTGACATCCGTTTTGTCCATTTTGTCCATTTTGTGACTGACATTTTACATGACTTCTACACAAATAATAACTGATGTATCATACTGCCTATCTGGCGTTAGTGATCATAAAATACCAATAATCATTTTAAAAATCCCTATTTTAGATATGTTAAAATGTAAAAGAAAAAGCATTAAAATTGGGGAAATATGGTATCCTGCCATGTGATATTTTCTGTTACTTAACCTTTGAAACTAAAGTTTTTCTCTGTAAAATTGGTTTAATATCACTACTGCATTATGATGCTAAAAGCTTTAAATAAGACAGTGCAAGTAAAGCTCAAACTATCTGGTGACTAGTAGGTGAATAACACTGAATAACTATTATCATTTTTTAATATTATGAGCATAGAGATTAGAACCCATAGAGAAAATCCTGTGACCTGAAGATTGCGAAATCGTACGTTGCTGTCTAGTGAAGTCTTTAAAATGTTGACCTCACTATCTAATTTTGGTTTTCTTAAGCTTTCTTGCCCTCAACATGTTTATAATAAATTTCAGTGAAAAGAGTCCCAACACATTCATTAAAATTCAGAGGTGGTTTTATTCACTTCAGTATTTCCTAGTGTGATGAATACGTGATTCAATCAATGTCACATAGCTTAATAGGTGACTGATTATCAAGAAGAACCTAATAGAGAAAAAAACACAAAATATTAAAAACCTTTTGATGAATGCACATATGCTGTGAAAGTAAATGTGTAAGGATTAGAATGTTGTCACTTCTTAAGTATGCAAATAAACAATACTTCATTTTCTATTGATTTGTGAAAACAGGCCACATTACAGGAAGAAAAAAATCAAGTCTCAAACAATTTCTAAGTTTGAAGATGAATCAACTCAATGTGTTTTCAAGCATTACAAATGAAGGCAAGGATGCCTACATAGAAAAACAACCCTTCATCTTTTAGACATATCCCAAAGAAATTTTGATTCAGAATGTAATCAGTCTTGTTTTCCTAACGTTATTGTATGAATTATTGTTTGAAGTAGTTAAGAAAACATTCATAGTATTGCTATGGCTAACCTTGAAAGAATGTAAAGCTAAAATTATAAATAAAACAAGAATATGTCTATAATACTCTTAATCAGTTGTTGAAAATCTTTTGAAAGATTTCTGAATGTTTCTCAATCAATATGACAAGCTGATGTCAACTACTTCAGACAACATGAAAAATAGAATGATGGAAAGCCTGTTATTTAAGACCATTAAAATTTCACTTGAGGTTTTATGAATCTATTTTTAACAAGTAAAAAATGTTAGTTCCTGTTAGAAACAACCTGAGGAGAGTTAAGACTCTACCAAGGAAGGTGGATATGAGATGTTCTGTAGAACTAACAATGTCAGCTTAAAATCTCCAAGCAGAGTCTTTTTGAATCATTTTACTCATATTTGAAATAGTAACTGACTAGTACTATAAACAAAACAAAACAAAAAGACAGAAACCAAGAGCAGTTTTGATTCATTCAGCTCTGTCTAGTTACCAGAATACTGCAGTAGACTGGGACGTTCTCCACATATGTTTTAAATGGCTAATAATGAATAGTTTCCACATAATAAGCAATAATATTAAATGCTAGAGTTTTAAGTGGACATAACTAGTATGAAGTAAAACAAATTAGGATCAGGGACATACCCTTGAGTGGTAGGGATGTAGTCTGTTTCTAGGTTTGGCTAGAGAATTGATATAACACAGATATTTCTGAGTTGTATTTTTAAGAATAATTTCATCTGTGGTAATGGAGAGAAAACTAAGCAATTAGGTAATTACAATAATTCAAGGAAGCAGTAAGAGGGCCTTCAAAATTCCATGATATTTTCAAGTGCAGAGCCAATAAGGGTTGCTAATAGATACAATGTGTGATGAAAAAAAGGGAGAGAGTGAGAGATGTTTTAAGGAATACAGGTGTTTCTGATGCATTTTCATATTGGATTATGTTGTCATGGAAGCAAAAGCTGAAAGCTGTACAAGTTCAACTGACACTTCTGCTGCACAATCCCAAATCGAACTGTAACTGCCGTATCTCATGTAAAAAGCCATTGCACAATTCTTAGCCACAATTTTTCACTACTATGGAGTGTCTCCATTAATCTTTGTGATAGAAAAAGTTCTCAAAATCCAATTTCTTTCAGATCACATTGGTTTGCTTTTGTGAGCTAAGAAGTGTCATAAAATCAGGACAAGAATATTAGTTGTGTGCTTCATAAAAATAAATGATCTTTAATATTTTTTCTGCACTTCCAAAAATGGCATTGGTTTTCATTTAAAATAATTTTTTTCTGTGCTAGGCTCTTTAAGACCTATCATAAAGTCTCAATTAAGCCTAACAATAATATTAAAAATAAAGACAAGTAAATTTTGTGTTACTGTTAAAATATAACATTGGGTTATGTTGTTTTTGTTGGATTTATCCAAGTGCACTTTAAGAAATGTCATCTGGATGCAGAATTCTAGACATACCCAGGAATCTCCGTGAGACCTCTGCTAGCTCAGTGTGATTATTTTAATCTTTCTTAAGTCCAAGAGTCAATTAAAAGATTAAATATTCACGTTGTTCAAGAGGAATTCTTCTGAGCTTCTTCACAAAGCATTTAAAATACACCTTTGTCTCACATTTTGAAGAGTTATACAAGTTCTGTTTTACTCAAATATTGAAACCTGAAACTAAAATGTGGTTTTTCTCACTGGGATTTTAAGAATATTAAATAGTTGCACCTTAGTAAGAAATCTTGCTCGTATTTTATGAAGGCAAAACCAAATCCTTTCAGATAACTGAATGTCTTTCTCCCCCTACCTGACAACACCAAGTCTCCCAAAGAACAGGAGGTGTATATGTGACTATTGGAAACAAAAATGCTTTTGACTTTAAAAGTAGGTTTCAAGGTTAAACTTTTTTATCTATTTTCTTTGCTGATGATTATTTCTTTCAAAGCACTAAAGATGACTAATGCATGTTCTTCTTGGTACACATAGATTGTAAGGTTGGCTCAGGGTGTTGCAACATTTGGACTCACATCCCACCCAGCCTTTTAACTGAGAGAAGGATGCCATGAAATCACTAGGTGCCTTGAAATTGGAACCTTACATTCTCAAGCTCATCCAAAGCACCCCAATGAAATAGATCTTTTAGAGCCCTTTGCTGAGGCGCAGAGTGGAGCCCACTGCTGGTTATGGGAGGGGCACCTCTTGTTTTTATTTCCTAAGGAGGTATTGCAATATAAGGAGCTTGTATGTCAGCTCACAGAATTCTGTTAAGATCCGTTTCAAGAGAAAAGCAAAAACCAATGGTTTGTGTTTCTTCTGCATCAAGCAGATGTATGACATAAATGCACTTCAGAATCCTAGATGCTGCTGCTGTTGCAAAGGCACCCTCATGTTTGTGAACCTTGGACTGGCACAGGGTCAGATTGTTCCCTGCCCCAATGTGCTTTGTGTCCAAGAGAGAATCTGCGGCAGCTCTTCCTGGCTGCCCTGGCTTCCTGCCTGCCTGGCAAGGCCTGTCGACTGAAGACCCTGGAGAAGCTCCTTTCCCAGAAACACTGTTTATCCAGGCTAACAGAGAGGAGACTGCTCAAGGACAAGTTGGGGAGAACTTGGATGTAACACTGGCTGGGGGAAACTAAAAGGGAAAAAGCCCTATTTTATTCTTTTGATACAGTTCCCAGCAGGAAGATCAGGATAGGAGGTTCTCGCCTGCTCCAGATTAAAGGAACCCGCAGTTTCCAGGTGAAGAAGGGGGGTTCCTTGTCCAGCATCCGCCGAGTCGGCAGCTTAAAGAGCAGCAAGCTATCACGGCAGGACTCAGAGTCTGAGGCTGAGGAGCTGCAGCTGGCCCAGAGCAGGGACACTGTCACTGATCTAGGTAACATAGAGGAGTGGGGGTACAGGGACGTGGGGGGTAGTAAGACAGGACTCAGATCTGTTTCCTTTTACAGAACTAGGGCAGAGTCATAGGTGAGACAAGTCATTGATTTGAAAGCCAGAATCCCCTCTGCGGAAGAACTGTGCAAATCTTATTTTGTACACACAGGTCACTGGGGAGTTTTGTTGGAAATATAGATTCTGATTCAGCAGATCTGGGGTGGGGGGTCTGAGAGTCTATATTTTTAACAAGCTTCTCAGTGAGGCAAGAGATGCTGACTCCAAGACCACACTTTGAGCAGCAAGGGTCTCAAATGTTACATTGGAAAAGAAAACACTGGAATGACAAGAACAGTTATTTTAAACCTAGATGTTTGTGTATTTTGAAATCTCTTAGGATACAGCAAACTGAAGGTTCTATACACTTTAATATATCTATTTAATAGTAAAAACAATATCAAAGGGGAAAGAGTATCCAGATCTGACAATTAATGATTCTCAGAAAGTCATTTAACTTCCAGGGATTTGTTTTCTCGACCTGTTCAGTTGTCCATCTGTATCCATGAAGGTCCCTTGCTGTCCCCACAGAGATTATAAAATGTAAGGATGATCAACTGTTATATGTAAAATGGAGTAGTATTTTCACAGGACTAGTGCATATCCTCCTATATACTTTATTCTAGATTACTGTAGTACTAAGTAAAGGCTATGTATTTAGTTGTATTGTTTAGTTAATAGTGCCAAAGGGAAAAAAGTTGGTCCATCTCCAGAACAAATGTAATTTTTCTCTGAATATTTTTGCCCTACAATTGGTTGAACACAAGGATGTAGTACTCATGGATACAGAAGGCCAATAGTAATTGTTTCCTTCCTTCCTACATATAATGGGATGCTTTAGAGATAAAGCAGGAAATGATTGTAAAATGTCTTAAACATGTGAGGAAAGCTGATTTAAAAAAAAATCAAAGCATTAGAACTAGAAATTGTCACTGTAGGATTGAAAGAAACTCTCAATCCCAAAATATGGCCCCTGACTAGCGTCCTGATAGACAAAGAGATATTGTAAGAATAAAAATAGCCATGTGCATAGCATTAACTATTAGGTGAAAGTAGGATCAAATTCTCTTTGCAATTCAATCTCTGAATTAACGGCAAAATGTAAAGTATTTCCCTCCTAAGTAAGTAGCTTGGGAAGTCAGCACTAAATGTGGATAAAAGAGTGATCGAGACTGTTAAGGAGAAGCTGGATATAGCCAAAGAATGTTTTCAATAGAAAATGCTTCTACATCCACCCACCTTGTCCTTTGAAAATAGCTAATTTATGCGTTACTCAAGATTCCGCTTATTTTTAAGAAGACAATAGGAGGAAATTCCTTGTGCTTTCTTTTAACATAAGTCCTAAATCTATTTTCTGTTAAGTAGTGTAGGAAAGATTATTTCGATAACTTTGTTGGATTGGCCAATTGATTTTGACCAGTTGCAACAGGTAGTCGGGAGACATTGTTTTGCCATTATTATGGTCCATATAAGTTTTCATATTTGAGGGCAAATATTGTTGAGCAGACCACTAAGTAATAAGATAGAAATTTCTCCTTTCCCATTTCCCACAAAGAGAAGTTTAAACACAAAGTTACCCACACTTAAGCTTAATTGCTTCCAACTCTCTTAGCTTTTTGTTTTGTTTTGTTTTGTTTTTGAGGCATCTACTCATCTTTGAGATAGCTCTGCTAGCAAAGCTTGGAGAGTAGGATAAGGGCACTACCAAAAGCCACAGCAACACTGGAGGCAGCAGCACATGGTGAGGCCATTGTAGGTTGGTTGGTCTCTACTTAACTTCACCTGCCATGACTGATCAATCTGGAATGGATTTGGGCACAAACAACCACTGGCTCATCTCAGCAATTCAAGGACTTGACTCTGTTCTTTTTCTGCTCCCGTTTCTCAAAATGGAAGCCACCATTACAGAGATCATAAAGGTCTTTGAAATTGCCGGTTCAGCTGGTAATGAGGAAACAATTTCCATTTAAAGTACTCCAATAAATTCCATATAATGCCCTGTTGCTGACTGGGCCCTATAGGTCTACCCTAGGATTCGAAAGTACAAGTAGCATGTCTTGCCACTATGGTCCCCAGAGAAACCAAACACTGAACTCTTCCTTGGTTTTTTTTTTTTTTTTTTTTCTTTCTCTTTTTAAGAAGGGAGTCCTTGGAGTGCAAGTGAACCCAGCATTGAACCAGAGGGAATGAGTAATGCCGGCACAGAAGAAAATTATCACAGGAACATGTCATGGCTTCATGTAAGTAGAAATCTCAGAAAGAGATTTGAAAACAGATCGCTGGTTGGGGAAGTTCCATGGAGGACCATCAGTCCAGCTTAGCTCCCAGAGTGCCAACACTTAGATGCCAGCTGTATCTATTAATACTAATTAAGATTGCTATTCTGCTGGATTATACTAACTTTCAGCTTTAAGTAAAACATAAGGTCTTTAATCCTGACTTGTGGGTCACCTTAAGTTAAAGAAAATCATGTCAGAAAGAGCCGAGTTGACTTTCAGGACATCCTGAGTGATGCAGGCTGGGCATCACAGTTTTGCAGGTCACTCTAAACAATGACAGCAAAGTCAATCTTGAGTTTATATTAATTCAAATTATAAATCAGGACCAGAAGATTCTAAGATAATAAAGATCTTATTTCAAAATACTACCTGGAGGACCAGGAAGGATAGAATCCCAAGAAGTTGTGGGAAACAGTGGGAATTGGACTGGGCATGAAGAAGGACATGATAAAGTTAAACAAGAATGGCATAATTAGGAAATCATTCTTAAAGAGATTATTGGTTATAGTCATAATATTATTTATCACTTAAGATTTATTTGTTTATTTGAAGGGTAACGACAGAGGGAGAGAGGAAGAGCTCTTCCAACTACTGATTCAATCCAAAATAGTAACAATGGCTGTGGCTGGGCCAGGCCAAAGCCAGGATTCTGGAACTTCACCCAGATCTGCAGGGGCCCAACACTTGGCTATCTTCCACTGCTTTCCCAAGCATATTAGCTGGAAATTAGATCAGAGATGGAACAGCAGAGTCTCAAACTAACACTCTGACAGGATACTAGTATTGTAACTGGTGGGCTGAACCTGCTGTGCTGCAATGTTAGCCTCTGCTGTAGTTTGAACCTAATTTCCTGGCTGAGTCAGATGACGGCTATCTGGTTCATAATGTTCCTTAGAGTATATGATGCTATTTCTTCATTGTGGAAATGGTCCACAGAATTTATGGTTTTTGAGGATCTATGAACAGCTACTTTTTAATCCACAAACTAAAAGGCCATGTGGGCAGCTCAATACATTTTTACAAAGTCAATATACCTGTGTAACCACTGTTAAGAAAATCATTATGAATACCTTAACACTCCTTAGGTGGGAACTTAAAACACTCTATTTGAACACAAAATGGAGGGATAAGGGGCATGACCAGAACCAAAATCATCTAAAACCCAGATGCGGGAGGATAAAGGCAATTTGTAGTGTGTTGAGATGTGACTTCCAGTTCCTGTTGAAGGAACATCAGAGTGCAAGATGTGAACATGCTTTCAAGCTTCACAAGGTGGGCTGGAGTTGGAGGCACCCACAGCTGCCAAAGGTCAGCCAGGCTCTCTGGGATGGATCTGACCAATTTATGCATCCTCTTCCATCTGGCTGCTTCCACATCATCATAGTTGAAAAAAAAGATAGGTGATTTTAGGTTTGCAATCTCCACTTGAAAATATTTGGAAGCCATAAACGCCACAGTAATTGCTTTAACAGTTTGAAGATCTGCTATTTCATTGTTTCAGAGAACTCAGGTATGTTTGGGTTGAACAAAAGGCCAAGTGGACAAAGACTTGTAATTGTTTATTCTACTGTGGAAATTACTGAATCATTGCGGTTTCAAGGCCCTTCAAGCAAGCTGACATTCTCACTTTTTGTCTTCTATCCTCTGTGAATCCATTTGTTTCCTGATTGCCTGGCTGAGTCTATGGATTATTTATATTCCAGGTCATGATCTTGCTATGCAATCAGCAAAGCTTCATCTGCACTCACATTGATTACTGCCACCCACACTGCTACCTTCACCACAGCCGCTCTTGTGCCCGCCTGGTCAGGGCCATCAAATTGCTCTATGGAGACAGTGTGGACTCCCTCCGAGAGAGCAGCCATGTTAGTAATGTGGCCCTCCGAGGCAAGAAACAAAAAGAGGTGAGTGAATGATCTTTGAATATAATGATGTCCTAACAATATTGTTCCCCCTGGAAATAAAGTTTCAGATGGCTGCAACTGTGTAAACTGGGCTACAGGTCTGAGTGGTAATGAACAAACTTAGGTGGAGGCAAGAAAGAAAGAAAATTGCCCTTCGTTGATGTCCATGTGTAAATATAGAATGCTTCTCCACATTGTACCTTGCTTCTATAAATATGAATAATAAATATGAATAAATAATAAATATGAATAAATGTGAATTCGGAGAACTGTTAGTGACAAATAACTGTAGTTCTCATCCTAATCCCTGAAAATCTCTGAATATGTTACACATATGATATACATGATTAAGTCAACTCAATGAAGAGTTGGCTGTGGACCATTCAGATAGATTTGCTGCAGTCATAAGGGTCCTTGCAAGTGGGAGCAGGCACCAGAAGGATCAGGTGCAGGAAAGGAGTCTTATGACAGAAGCAGAGTCAGAGTGAAGTGCAGCCATGAGCCATCAATGTCTGGCAGCTTCTAGAAGCTGGAAAAGATATTACAATGGATTAGCCACTAAAGCAGTCAGGAGCACTACCCTGCCAATTTATGATTTGTGACCTCCAGTATTGTTAGGTCATATCTTTGTAGGTTTTTTTAATTCTTTTTTAATTTTTAATTTTTATTTATTCATTTATTTTTGTTATGATTTTTGCTATTATTATCATTTTATAATACAGTTCCATAGGCCTTGGGTTTTCCCTTACCCCAACCCAAAGTTCCTTCCCCCCAACTGAGTTCCTCTATATTAATACTATAGTATAGTTCTTCATACATAGTCACATGTTCATCATTGCAGGCATGGACAATGGCAGAGAGTCCAACATCCTATTGTCAAGAGATAGTTAATAGTTTCATTGCGAGTCCATCTTTTATCTGGAAGTAGAGATGCATACTGCATTGTATCCTCACATCTCGATATGATGATCTCCATTACACACATACTATACATCCCCTTGAATGAAAAGCCACAATACAAAATCAGCAACAGGAAGAAAAATAGAAATTTACAATGCCATG
This sequence comes from Ochotona princeps, assembly GCF_030435755.1. Lineage (NCBI taxonomy): Eukaryota > Metazoa > Chordata > Mammalia > Lagomorpha > Ochotonidae > Ochotona > Ochotona princeps. Next base: position 83,691,615 of record NC_080836.1, read on the forward strand.
AAATTCTCAAACTGTTTTGATAGTTCAATAGTCCTGAATTGCTGTCAGTCCCGCCACTCCAATCGCAGTGAAATCTCCCCAATCCACCTTAGAGTCTCCGTATGCCTAGATATTCACTGCCAATGCTTGGTTGGAGTAGTTGATCAATTTGTTCTGTAGGAGGTTTTAAAGTTGTATTTATTTGAAAGACAGAAGTGGGGTTGGGGATGAGGGACAGTACTGGGCCACCTGCAGCACTGGCATCCCGTAGGGCATCAATTCAGCTCTAAGCAGTTTCTCTTATAATCCAGCTCCCTGTTAATGTTTCTGGGAAGGCAGTGAAAGATGGCTCAAATGCTTGAGGCTCAACAGCCATGTGAGAAACCCAGAAAAAGTTCCTGGATTCATTGTGGCCTAACCCTGGTGTTGTGGTCATCTAGGGACAGAATCAGTAGATGGAAGACCCCTCCTTTTCTTTCTCAGTAAATCTGCATTTCAAGCAAGTAAAATAAAAAAAAAAAATGAAGTTAAAATTAAAAGACAGAAATGTAAGACAGAGGGGCTAGAGAGAGATCATTTGTATGTCGGTTCACTTCCCAAAAGGCAGCAATAGCCAGTGCTGGGCTAAATCAAAAACAGGGACCAGAAACTCCACCCACAAGGATCCCAGGAGCCCAAGTACTTAGAACACCTTCTTCTGCCTTATAAACATTAAGAGAAAGCTGGATCAGAAGTGCAGCAGCTGAAACTTTAAAACTGTCTCTACAATATGGAATGCTGGCTACACATACAGCAGGTCTCTTGCTGTGCCAACATGCCAACTACAACAGTGTGATCATTTGTTGCAGCCTCAATGGGAAATTTATACAATTAAGAATGACAAAGTAAGCAATGAATGGCCCAACTATCTATAGACAAATGACAGAGTGATAGAGATTAAAAAATGAAAGACCTTACAGAAGCTATTAGGTTTTAAAAGTGTTCAGCTGTACTTCTCTGACAACTCCATTTGGCAGCTAAGCTGACAGAAGATGCTGAATGTAACCAGGATTGCAGTGTTGCTGCTGGGAAGGCTTCAAGTCATCCAGCTGCCCCTGAATAGGCAGGGCAGCCAAGAAACTCCGCTGAGTACAGTAGACCACTTCTGCAGCTGCTTTTCCAAAGGTTTTACAAGGAGATATTTACATAACACCTACTCATTTCAATCAGCACTCATTAAGTACTTGGTTTTGGCACCGTATTTGGGCCAGGTCTTTAATCTACTTAGGAGCAGATGATCATTCTACTAAAGAGTTTGTAAGCCAAGTTTGGGTTGAGGATGGCAATATTAAACACACCGCACAACGAAGAAAGAGGCACTTGTTAATATAGTAACAACAAGCATATACAGCTTGGTTGTATAGCACATTGTAGTGTTTCAGCATTCACAGAGATTTTTGTTATGATTTTTTTCTTGAGTTTCATTGACTTTACTTGAAAGAGTGGCAGAGATAGAGGAGGGGAGAGAGACAGACAAATAGATCTTCCATCTGCTAGCCATCCCCAAATGGCCATAATGACCATAGCTGAGTCAGCCTGAAGCTGGGAGCCAGGCGTTTCTTCTGAATCTTCCATATGGACACAGGGGCCCAAAGACACTTGGGCTATCCTCCACTATGTTCCAAGGCATTAGCGGAGACCTGGATCAGAAGTGGAGTAGCCCATGTGGGACGCCAGTGCCAAGGTGAAAGATTAACCTGCTATACCATTGTACCCCAACAGATTTTATTAAGAAAACAATGTATGTCCATCCAAAGTAATTTGTGTGATACAAGACACCCTAGAGAAAAAATTGCATCCCCTACATGATCTTTGAGTGTTTTTTCTAAAGATATGTGTAAGGATATAAAGAAGACACTATGACAAACTTCTTTTTGCTTCTCACAAACCACGTACCAGATATATTATTTCCTGTTTATAAGTGAGAAAAATGAGGCTCAGAACAAATGAGATTGCTCACAGGTCACATCCCTACTGAGCTACATTCTAGCTTAAAAAGATGCAATATCAAAGTCAGGGCTTTTTAAAACTATATTGTATCTTATATCATTCAACCTTTCAAATTCTGAAAAATGGAGACTAGATCATTGTGCCTTATAAATAAACTATGAACTAGTAAATGATGACATAAAACAAAAATACATGCATGTGTGTACATGTATATATGTTATTTATATACACATTTCAAGCTTAAATGACACTACATTCAAAGAAATCATTTTTGTTTGCATAATTTTTCATATAAAAACCATTTGGCTTTAAGAGAAAACCATAATGCTGGAAGTTGCAAACATATGCAAGCCTCAATTATGTTCATTTTCCTCCACACACATTACAAAATTACTTGTTTCTGTGTCTTTGCTCAACTGTGCTTTTGTCTCTAATCTATGGAAAGCCAACCTCAAGTATTCTTCATGTTCCACTGAAATGCAATCTCCTTGAATCTTCTCGTGAGCTGTTGAGTGTTAGGAGGGGGGCATGCTGCAGGCAAATGATAAACATTTTCTTCCTTTCTTCCCTTCCTTCTTTTTCCCGTTCCTTCCTTTCTTACTTCCTCCCTCCATTCCTTCATCATCTAAGTTTTCAAGGCATTTTACTTCTGTTTTTTTCCCATTCTGTATTCAGGAATTCATGTATCTATCCATTCATCTTTTCAAAAAAAAAATTTAACTAACCTGGGACTACCTGACGTCTTTGCTTGTGAAGCACATAATACTAGATGAACAAGAAACAGAAACGTCTTCATAGGACACACAGTGTAGTCTGAGAGGCAAACCTTAATCAGGCTAACCTCCCAAGTAGATGTTGAATTGCTGCAGGAATTGGTAAAACAAAGAAAAGGCATGCTGTGCTTAGAGAATTTAGGAACAAGGTTTTAAGCTTATTAGGGTAAGCTCTTTCAACCCTTAACTGAAGTATAGGTGAGTAATAATTAGACACTTCCTGGCATCGTGTTGGAGCACAGAGGACAGCGGCACACTGATATTCCATAAGCTGATATAGACACTCTCATAGAAGACTATGGGACAGCCTTTGCTTTGTGCTAGGAGCTTGGCTGAACATCTTCTAGTCTTTACAAATTTATGAAAATGAAGAAGTCCCGTGCAGTTTAAATCTTGAAAGATGTCCTAATAGAGTTCTCACTCATAGCAGAAGAGTAAGTATATCATGAGTGTTCCCCACCTTGGATTCAGACGGGACACTGCTGTGAAACAGCCAAAAAGGCTTGTCAGCTTTTCTGCTGTCTGTCATATTTCTGAAAGGGAAAAGGAAAGTTAGCAAGAATCAATGTCTTCGAGACTCAACATACTGATGTCACTCATGCAGGTGGAGAATTAGCAAGACGGAGTGTGTCCTCTATAACATTTGGTTTCTGAAATGCTAGCCTTTCTACTCAAGCTCTTCATTTTTTCTCATGATGAATTCCACTTGCCTGTTCTGAATCTGTCACATAAATGAGCAATGCCAACATCTCCAGTGCTGAAGTAAAAATTGGATAGGCAAGAAAGCTAAAGTAAAAGCAGATTTTTTATTATAATTGAATCTTATGAGTAATTGGTATTTTATTTCTGCTTCCTTTTCAACTGGCTTTTATGGTAGAATATATTTGTAGCAGCTAGTACATTTTGTAACCCCAGTAACTCTGACCAATCTGCTAATCTACATTTCAATGCTCAGGAACTTGCTGTACATTCTGTCAGTCTATTTTAGCTCTTTCTGAATCCTGGGGACATTTGGAAATATATAAGCCATCATTCTACCTGTATGTAACACTTTCTCCAAATAGTTTTGAATTTTTTCCTTCGTGGCTATACCTTGTCAGATTATATGTTTTAAACAAAGCAAATGCTCAATTAGTGCTTTTTGCTGGGAAATGGGAGCCAAAAAAATCATTTTTCTTTCTGCAAATAAAGCAATGGAGAGCAAATGTTGCTATATTCTCCAAAAGCAAAAGGTACAGTGTAAGTTTTATGAAATTAATGCAAATAGCAAGAGGTCAGCTGGTTTCCTGAAAAGCCCATGTATTTATAGAAACTACCTATGGAAACATTGCTAGGAATTCAGGAGTAGGCTCCAGCTCCTGATCTCACGCACCCGGGTAAGACTCCCATCAGCAGTAGACTTAGTTCATGTGTCAAAGATACGTGACCACAAAAGGCCTCAATTGCCTTTTAGGAACTTTTGTACTTCTATTAGCACCATGTTTTTTCGAAAAAAGGGAGGAAAGTCCTTTTTACAAAGGCCCAGAAGACTGACTTGCAGTTGAACCAATTTTAAACACTTTTCAATTTCCAAACTGAATCATGCTGTCAACTTTTCATTGGTTCGCTTGTTTTATATTAATCTCCTGGTAACATATACTTTTCAGAAGGGCATACATAGTGAATGTTTTGATCCTTAACATAGGTGCAGAAATTAGCTCAGTTCCTAGTTGGTGGTTAATATCAAATATTCTTGAATTGTTTAGTTAAATTGATCAAATATTATAAAATAACTTGATTAAATAATTAAATGGAATAACTTTTTTCTCTTGAACAAATTCTCATTCCTCCTGTGATCAATGATCTTTTGTTGTAAGGAACTGAAGCACATTTAAACTTGGCTCAAATAACTCCAGGATTTTTTCAGAATGTAGCAATATCACATGAAACCACACACGAGAAGACAAACATAACAGAGCCCTAAGGGGACGAGAGCAAAGCTGGGGGTCACTTGTCTTCTTCTTCGTGCGGCATCCTCATCTGCTCACTCACCTCTGAATCTTACATGGGTAATTTGATGTCAGTATTTTGGAGTCCTAAGCAACCATCACTAAGTGATTCAGACTCCATATCCCTCAAAGCCACAGGATAGAGCCAATTTCTTTCACTGTTTAGCCAAACATGCTAAATGATAAATTCTTAACCAATGATTGGTTTTGCATTGAGCATCTAGTTGATAATGAACAGGATGGGAAAGAAATCAGAGTGAACTGTTGGAGCTCTATATGGAGATATATATCCATCCAGTAAAGAGTAAAGCAGTGGGGCCCAGCACAGTAGCCTAGTGGCTAAAGTCCTCACTTTGCATGTGCTGGGATCCCATACGGACTCCAGTTCTAATCCCGGCAGCCCTGCTTCCCATCCAGCTCCTTGCTTATGGCCTGGGAAAGCATTCGAGGACGCCCCCAACACTTGAGACCCTGCACCCACATGGGAGATCCGGAAGAAGCTCCTGGCTCCTGGCTTCGGATCAGATCAGCTCCAGCCATTGCAGCCACTTGGGGAGTAAATCATCGGATGGAAGATCTTCCTCTGTCTCTCTCCTCCTCTCTGTTTATCTGACTTTCCAATAAAAAACAAATAAATAAATCTTTAAAAACAAAAAATAAAGCAGCAGTCCCAGTTCTATACCAGCCCACAGTAAGCACTGAGTCTCTCTCTAGTACCTGAGTGCTCTGGAGAACCCTGAGTAGCTGTCTCGCACTGACTACTGATAGAACTACTCCCTCTGATAGAACAACTTCAACAATGAATGATGTCTTCCCTTAGTGATAAATTCTATCCTTTGAATTCATATCTCTAGTCCTGAATTTCTCTACGAATTCTTCCTGGCTTTGCAATTTCAACCAATATGCACATCTTGCAGCCCAGTAGAATCTTTAACTTGTGGAAGAGTCACTATTAGACGCCTTTACAATCATCCTCCTACCTTATCCAAGCCCTAGGTCTGCTCTAGCCAAGTTTTGCATCAAGCTGCAAAAGCAGAATACATCCAATCAGAGTTTCATTAGTCAGGCAGGGATCATATCTCAGTAGATGGAATTTAAAAATTTGAATGATATATCTCAGCAACCATGACATATGGACCGATCTCTGATATCTGTCTTCCAAATCTTATCAAGTAATTCAAAAGTGACTAGCCTGTCACCCTGATATGAAAGCTGTTTTGGCTCTCTTCCCTTTCCGCTAAAATCACCACCCCAATTATCATGAAGTCAGCAAAAAGTGAAATACTTTATAATGAAACACACCAGAATGTTGAGTATTTGACATATAAGGACCTTAATTTATACTTCCTATTCCAGTAGGCAGAATTAAATACAACCCTAGGTTTCCTAGAGTGACATAAATGTCCAGCTTTTTTGCTTTGTTTATGTGTGTGCATGTGTTTTACTGAGTACCTTCTGACTAAAACTGTAATTTAATCAGAGAGTATTTTTCAAAGCTATTCCTTGTAAAGGATAAAATATTCAACCAAAGGAGATAAGGGTGAAGTATTTGCAAATTTTAAAAATGACAGCTTAAAAAGACTTTGTTCACCTGTAAAAGTATTCATTATGAAATCATGATGTAATAAATTGTTTACAAATGTGGGTCAGTGTTGCATTATCAGAGTTGTGCAAAGATCCACAATAGGAAAAATTCTAGAACTAACCAAGCAATGGTTATGATTGCGTTGAGATTATAAGCATTCTTATTTTCTTCACGGCAGTTTTTCAATTTCCACAATGTACATATATTATTTCATAAATAAAATCAAAGTAGAAAGATACCAATCTTGAAATGTCTTGATTCTTATTGAAAGAAATTCATATATACCCATGTATTTGTATGGAGAATTATTGTTGCATATGATTTTGCAACACTTTTCAGATTATATAATATAGGCATGCTATTATAAGGTATGTGCTTCTCTGGGAATGGAACTTGATCTTTCGCTCCCCAAATCGTATGTGTTCACAAAAAAAGCGCTTGCATATTTTTTTCCTTTATAAAACACAGCAAGACTTCAGTTTCACTTGTTTCACGGTAGATTCCTTTTAAAAGTTGGTTCCATACCAATCACATAACAGATGTATTATCTTGGGGTTTTTGTTAGAGTTTCAAAAAATTTTTAACTTGTATGTTCTTTTAGATTTGCCTTTTATAACAAAAAATCTCCATTTATAACACTTTGAGCTCTGTTCAGGAATTGTTAAGGAGTTCAGTGTTTTCCTTCGCCGTAGATGGAGAAAGCATTTCTCTGACATAGCACTGGGAAAACAAATGGGTGTTTATTCTGAGTGAGAAGAAAGACTCCTTCTTTGTACAGACTAGACCACAAAGATGAGAGGAATCCGAACTCGGGATAAATAAACCAGAGTCTGTTACCTGAGTATTCCTTCTTCGCCCAGCTGCTCCCTCTGCTCCATTCCTTGACATTTAAGACTCATCTGTGGTTGTGCAAATGGCTCTATAGTGATCCCTACATGAAGGGACAGCTTGAAAAAGAACTGCTACATCATGTAAACAAGTATTCTGGTTTTAAAGAAACAGCTTTTTCTTTTACAAGTCAGATATGAATGGTGCGTGCTATGAACTTGAACTACCTTGAAGAGGAACTTGGAGCTTTTCAGTTCCTAACTCTTCTCTGTGAAATATGGTTTTTTCTTGCATGACCAACCCTGCAAAGGAACTAATGCATGCCGTATATTCTATCTGACTTCAGATTTTTAAAGGTTTGTGTTTCTAACCTCATTATTTAATATAATTAGCCTTATAACAAAGTCAGGAGATTCTGTTTCTAATTTTGCTAATAATGAGCTTTGAAAATTGATTAGACCGCATATCTGGGTCCCAGTGTTCTCAAAGATAAAAATTTATTAGTAAGTGTCTGTAAACCTCCTTTTTTGTTTCAACAGCTTTTATAAATCCTAGAAAACATGTGCCCACAAACAAACAAACAAACTTCAAGTGATCTCCTTCGCTTAAGAAGATCATTGCTTGGAAAACCTAGGGAAGATGTGGAGAAAGCACACATGCGTCACCAGCTGTCTCTTTCTTTTCAGTGCTCAGATAAGTCGTGCCTGAGGACACCATCTCTGAAGAAGAGAGTTTCAGATGCCAATCTGGAAGGCAAAAAGGATTCTGGAATGTTGAAGTACATCAGACTTCAGGTAGGGACACCCTCGAGCTGAAGCATTCACAGTGCTTTACCAGGGAATGAGCTGTTTACAGTCTATGTACTGGTGCTTGGGTCTGAAATGTTATTACACATAACATTGCCATGTAGACCCTGTTAATCTGTGAAGGGGACTACCAAGTGTCAAAGGGGAAAAGCCCCTCTTGCTGGACAAGCAGTTTCCGTGGAAATGGTTTGAGGAGTTTGGCTGAGGCTGCACTTCAGCCCACTTTCCTTACTCAACTGCAGCTAATTTCCCACAGTTGTGTCATGGTGATGCTCATAGGTTATGGAATATGACCATCTAGGCTTTTATCCTATGTCTGCTGTGTTGACTGCTGGACATTGAGCATGTTACCTAATTTTTTTTATCTCAGTCACCTCATCTACAAAATGGTGAACTGTAACTTGCTTATCTCAATAGTTTACTGTGTGTGTCAAATAAAAATAGTACATTTATTATTAACCCTTTTGTGTGACACACTGTTTTATTGCTGCTACAACCTCAACTCTGTATCATAATTTCCTTTCCCCAGGAAAATTTCCTTCATATTTTCTGAAATGTTTTTGAAATTATAAACTTTCCAGAACCTGTATTTATAACCTAAATGATCCAAAATAATGGGTAAAATGGGATTTTGTGAGTCACTTTGATGCAATAGTCACAATGCATAATGTTTTCAAAATCAACCAAATTAAAATTGGCTTGGAAAAGTAACGTTCTAAATAGACCCTCCTCATTTAGAGACTGATTTTCATCTCCAGGGAAACGTATAAATCAGAAGGAAATTAGGATCCATCAGGACTTTCAACACAAAGATCCATTTGCTGACGTCTTTCCTTTCCAGTAAATTGTATTTATTCTATGGTTGTTTTCATGAGCAATTGCAATGCAGGTCTATGGTGATAGCATTAAAAAGTTAAACATTTTTTGTAATTATGCTTCAAGTCATCAATCATATAGCTCATGATATACCACATCAACCAAATATGTTTCCATTTTAGGAAATCTTTGAAAGTCATTTAAGGAAAGTAGAAAGAAGGGAAATGTCGCTAACATTTCAAGAATAGTGTGATAATGTCTGAAACAACTTTTAAAGTGTGGTTTCCATCTCCTTCCAGGTGATGAGCCTATCACCTGCTCCGTTGTCACTGTTAATCAAGGCAGCACCCATTCTGACAGAGGAAATGTATGGAGACATCCAGCCAGCTGCCTGGGAGCTCCTGCTCAGCATGGATGAGCACATGGCAGGAGCAGCAGGTACCAAATGAGCCCTGAGGCCATGCCGCTGCTTCTACTGGCAGCACTGAGACAGCCAAGCATTAGAACGAGAGAGCTGCTAGAGCAAGTTGATGGTATTGTGTAGAATGCTAGACAGAGCTTTGAACAACATGACAGCAGACCACATGCCCCTCCCCACTCCAATTTCACTATGGCTTTGCACAAGAGCAACATGTCTTTCTCAGGGTGTCACCACAGTATCAAGCAGAACATCTTCCCCATAACCTGTATTTTCACTGTATTTCACAAAAGATAAAATTCCTTTTGTGTTACTCCCGAGGTTTATCATAAATCACTGTAATTTCCTGTATTAAATTTTGTATAATGCTCTGTGTCCAAACTGTAATAGCAAAATTGAAGTGACTTGTCCAAGGCCATATAACTAGTCAATGATTGACACTCAATGTGTGTCATTCCTTTTTTCCCACTTCCCATGCAGAGCTCTTCATTTTTCAATGACTAGTTTCATTGATAAATCCATTAAGGTAAAAATTCAAATAGTGTGAAATTGTGTGAAGTTATAAACACCATCCTCTTGCCCAGGACTCTCCTCACTCCCTTCCCCAGAGGCAGTAATTTCTAACTTCCTCACAAATCCTTCCAGAATTCTCTCTATCCCCCATATAATATAATTATATATGTATATATATATACATATATAATTACTTTTTATACCATACTGCAATAAATACCTTTGTAAAATGTCTTTGTTTGCATTAAATCTCATGCTTTTTCTTCTCTGTCAAGAATAATAAGCACCTCAAATACGATATATCCCTGATAAAGTCCATGGAATATATAAATAGGTAGTTTGTACTGTGAGAACTGCTAGCAGATGGCGAAACTACAGGGTAATTGTGTGTGCAAAACCACATGGGTCTAGAAATAAAGTGGGCTTATTCAAGACTGATTGGATGACTTGGGTGACTTTTGTAGCGACATCACCAATCCATAATGTTAGAAAGGTAAGTGGTTCTCAGTAACAAAGTTTAATTAACAAATTGAAGAGTATGAATTTTGCACTATAAACTATGGAGAACCACCACTCTGCGGTTTAGAAGAACATGTTGTGGCCAGGTTAAGCTGCAGCTGCAATGCTGACATCCCATAGGGTATGGGTTTAAGAACCAGCTGCTTCATGCCAATCCTCTCCTTGCTAATGAACCTGAGAAACCAGCACATTTGAGCCAAGTGCTTGGGACCCATGTGAAAAGCCCAAAGAAAGCTCCTGGCTCCTGGCTTCCCATTTACCCAGCCCCAGCTGTTACAGCCATTTGAAGGAATGAAGCAAATGATGGAAGATCTCTTTATCTCCATCTTTTCCTCTTTCTCTGTAACTGACTTAAATATAAATGTTTTTAAAAGAGGAAAAATAAAAGCACTCATGGATTCTGAGCAAAAGAGTAATGATGCATGAGGGTGTGAAGTAGTTCTAGTTTCCTGTGGTAAAAGTTAAGTGGAACAGTATGGTTTTAGAAGTCAGAAAATAGAGCTAATGAGAAAAAAAAACAAAGCTTAGGGCACAGGATGACATTTGTGATGGCTGAAGCAGGAAGACTGAGTGAATTCTCTGGGAGATAATTAGAAGAGAAGAAAAAGGAGAAGCACTAAGCCATTGCCCTTCCTTACCCTGCCCTTCGGAGAACTGGACCAAGACGCGCAGCCAGGAAAAGATACAGAAAATGATCAGGAAAGAAAAGGAACTCCAGCAGTCCCAGCATGGGAGCAGAAGGGCAGAAGAGAAAAGTTCTCCAACGGTCTAGTTACAAGTTTCTAAAAAACTGAAAGGAAAACCACTGTGACACCTGCTGACCAGTGAGCACACAAGATGAATATTTCGGCACAGACATTACAGTGAAGCCCTGTGATGTGGGCAGCAGTGAGCAGGGCACTTAAAATCAAGACGGAGTGGAGTATATGTTCAAGAAGAGCTCTAAAAATGGAGAAAGAGTGGTGATATCAGTAGATGCTAAACTAAAGAATTATTAGAATTTCATTATTGCAATACCTAGGGTATGTTGTAGAACTATGGCAGGCACACTAAATAAGACATTTTATAGATGAGAAAACTCTAGTCAGAGAGCTAGAAGGACTTATCCAAGTTCACACAACTCATAGTTAGAGGCAGGAAATGAAATTCAGATTGAACTGCCTGGATCAACGTTCTCCTCATCACACCACATTATCTAGAAAAACTAAAATAGATGTTAGAAGTGTGAAATGCATTTTACTTCATAAAGCACCTACTTACCTGTTATTGTATTTTATTCTGATACAAATTTGGAACCATATTTTGGTGTCATTGCTTTTGTCATTGTCATTGTTGTTAGTTTATCAATGAGGGAAAAAAATGGAAGCTGAGAGAAGTTCAGAGGTTTCAACCTGAGTTGAATATCACCTAGCCAAGAAGCATCAGAGTTGGGTTTCAATATGAGTATGTTTGGAGATTCAGTAATGATACATTGTGTCTTTAGGATTATCATGACTGCTCCATCCAGACTATGGAGCAAATGTATCTGTCTTTCTTTCATTAACTTTATAACTTATCATGACACCTGACTTTTTTCTTATTATTATTCTACTTTTCTCAACATTTTTGTCAGATTCTATTATGATTCATGAAATATCCTAGGTTTATCAATCTCTTTTGATTAAAAAGGTTTATCAAAAAGCCGTTAGTATAGTTTTTTTTCAAATAACTGATTTTTTCTTTTTAGAGCAGAGGAAGAAAGGCATAAAAACAAAGATCTGTCTGGGTAGTTCACTCCACAAATGCCCCCCACAGCCAGGACTGAGCCAGACCCACTTGGGTCTGAGGGATCAAGTACTTGAGCACTTACCTGCTGCCTTAGCAGAAAACTAGAACAAGCAGGGCTATAATTCAGACCCAGACCCCCTGATATGGAATGTGAACATGCCAAGTGGTGTCTTTTTTTTAAGATTTATTTATTTTTACTACAAAGTCAGATATACACAGAGGAGAGACAGAGAGGAAGATCTTCCATCCGATGATTCACTCCCAAGTGACCACAACGGCCGGTGCTGTGCCGATCCGAAGCCAGGAACCAGGAACCTCTTCCGGGTCTCCCACATGGGTGCAGCGTCGCAATGCATTGGGCCGTCCTCGACTGCTTTCCCAAGTCACAAGCAGGGAGCTGGATGGGAAGTGGAGCTGTCGGGATTAGAACCAGTGCCCATATGAGATTCCAGCGCATTCAAGGCGAGGACTTTTAGCTGCTAGGCCACGGCGCCGGGCCCCGCCAAGTATGTCTTAATATGGGTCATGGTAATTTTCTCAGGACGCTGAGATGACTCTAACCTTTCCCTGAAAAGAGTATTTCTGTATGTAGGTTTCTGTATGTAGGTTTCTGTCTTCATTTGTTTCCTCGGATAAATTTGTTTCCTCAGTGTGAGCCAGAGAAAGCTTTGCTTTGAACGAGTGATCCTTCTGAAATGTTATGCTGCCGCTACCCTCACACCAGCCAGTTGAAGACTGTGGGTCTCACAAAGAGTGATGTTTGGGTTCCAGTGGCTGGAGCAGGGTTTTTTCCTGATAGCCTCCTCTAGCTCAGGAAGAATTTCCAGAATTGTACTTTTCAACACCGAGACACAAGCGCAATGTAAAATGTGTAGCTGATGAACTTTGGTCTGCCTCTAGCTGCCATGTTTCTGCTGTGTGCGGTGAAGGTCCCGGAGGCTGTATCCGACATGCTGATGTCAGAGTTCCACCACCCGGAGACAGTGCAGAGGCTGAACGCTGTCCTCAAGTTCCACACGCTCTGGAGGTTTCGCTACCAGGTCTGGCCTCGCATGGAGGAGGGGGCACAGCAGATTTTTAAGGTAAGAGATTCTTGCTACAGGAGAATCAGATTAACAAGCCCAACAAACAATTGGTTTGAATTCTGAAACTTCCAAGTTACAGTGTATATCCAGAAAGGTTCCTTCTTTTTCTTTTAACCTTTCTCTTTCTGATTGAATAAGTAATTCTAACTCATAAACTAGCTTTTTAAAATGAAAATTATGAAACTTTAGAGTAAGAAAATCAAGTCTATAAACCTTAAAAAAAAATCACGATGATTTCTATCCCCAGGGTAAAGCACATAAAAAATATGGAGTATAGGCTTTCAGACATCCTGCTATGTATACATATGGGTGGTTTGGGGAGCATGGAGTGTTTAACTAAGCAGAGATGATTTGGTTAAAAACCCATTTTACTTATGAGTAAACTGCAACCCAGGGAAGTTTATCCTGTGCCCTGGAGCCACTTAGAGCCCCCCTGTTCCCTGAGGCAGAATGGGTCAAACGAACCCTGAGGCCCCTTCTGCTTCTATTCCATCCTAATTAGCTGTTCTGTTCTCAACCAACAGATCCCACCTCCCAGCATAAACTTCACTCTACCTTCACCGGTGCTTGGAATGCCATCTGTCCCAATGTTTGACCCTCCATGGGTCCCTCAGTGCAGCGGGAGTGTCCAGGACCCCATTAATGAAGACCAGTCTGTGAGTAACAGGCACTTTCTTTCTCTTTTCTTCAGACCCTATGGAGTAAATGCGAAAGAGAACAACTAACACGTGAAGCAGCTTGTCCACTCCTGTCATAAGAATGTAGTAACAACACAGAAAACCCATCACAAGTGGTTTTTACTCTTGTAAACAGGAGAACTAACATCTGGTGGTCAGAATTGCCAGACTCTAAGTCACTAATTTTACTTCATAATAAAAACAGTATCCACTTTATGAAGCTATTAAAAACATTAGGCATTGATTTACTGACCAATAAGAACATCCTTATCAAATATTCTGTTAATCTATAAAATATAAACTACCCAACAGTTAATCAGTAACTCAGCAAGAGTTAAAGAAGCTGGCAATCTGCACTTCCTTACCTGAGCTTCAGTTTCGTTCATTTTGTTGATCGTCAGCATTATCAATGCAAGCATCATTTTGAGAACTTCTTATTTTGTAAAGATGTATTTGTTTTAAGTGCAGAGAAAGTCAGAGAGAGCTCTCATCTTCTTGGTCACCGCCCCAAATGCCCACAACAGTCACAGTATGCCAGGTCAGAAATAAGGCCCCAAAACTTCTCCTGGTCTCCCACATGGGGACCAGGAAACCAAGTGCATGGCGCACATTGTGTGTTCTCATAGCTGCATTAGCAGAAAGCTGAAGCAAAACCAGGACTAGATCCCAGGCTATCTGATAAGTATATGGGCAACTGAAGTGCAGTCTTAGCCCTCTACACCACGGTGCTGCCCTTAGACCTCAGTCTTGGGGTCTATACACAATCTATACGCAAAAAAACAAGTATAAATGCCATTTGAAAAAAATGTTCAAGGTATGCCTTTTTTCACTTGTTAAGCACCATTTTTCAAATTTCAAAAGCTAGACAATTTAGAAAATAAAGTACAACAGAATTACCGTCTTGCACAAATCTGTCATTACTTGCCTGTATAAATGCCTGTGGAATTTATAGAACTGGTGTATAAATATTAAAATGTTGATAAAAAATGCTATACTATTTTACTTTACATAGTAGTAAAGTGTTTTGTCCATTCAAAATAAACAGTATGTTATTTAAAATCAACATTTTGATCGGAAAGACATCGTTTACATATCTTTGAAGAATGTTAGTTGAAGTTAGGTTGAGCATTATTGTATATAGCACACAGGCTTTGGAGGGATTTGTTGTCTTTGGGGAAGTGTTTGAACTCTCTTTACCCATCTCAATATAGCTGTTCTACTTTAATTCTTCCACAAACTGAATCTTCCATGTGAAGTTCTTCTGCATCTTAGTCCAACTTCTGCACCATCAACACAAGGTTCTCTGTTTTTTCGCTCTACATGTGATGGGTTCATTTGAACCAGCCCAGTCTGCCTCCAAGTTCATGATAGATTTGAACTGATCCTGTTTCTGTGCCCAGTACTCAGTCTATCATTCCATATACTTACTTTACACCTTATAACCAGTAGAGTCACCCAGCTCCGAAAAAATTAGTTTCCATGTGTCCTATCAAATACCCCTTAATGCTGATAATACCATTTGCCATTCTAAGAAACAGGTGCTGTATAATAAGACAGTTGTTTAAACCACAAAGACCACCCATCTGTCTCTAGACTCTTATAAAACTGTAGGCAAACAAAGAAATCTAGAACTGCTATTGTCCACGGATGTTACTTCAAATCCACAAAGGTTCCAGGAATGTGAACTCTTTAACTGAATCCCCAAAGCTCTTGAGTTGGTACCACCCTAAGTACTGTAATGAAGAAGAACATAAATAGCCCAGCCATTCTGCAAAGTGGATCTTCCAACCATTCATATTCCATATTATACCTATTGAAGAATGTGTTGTTCTTAAAATTTCTTCATTATACCTTTACTTTTAGTAAATAGAGTCAAAATGTACATTCAACTTCAACAATATTATCAACTCTTAATTTCTGTTCAGTACCTTGTTTCCATAAATATTGTTAAATATTTACAGTGTACCAATACATTTACCTACAAATATTACATGTATGTGGTAAATACATAAACTATAAAAATGAAATAAATTGGGACAAGTGCCATGGAAAAGTTAGGCTAACACTCCACCTGCAGCACCAACATGACTGGAAAAGCAACAGAAGATGGCCCAGGTCTCTGGGACCTTGCACCCATATGGAAGAGGCTTCTGGCTCCTGGCTTTGGATTGATTCACCTCTGACCATTTTGACCATTTGGAGAGTGAACCACCAGATGGAAGTTCTTTCTCTTCGTTTTTCCATCTCTCTGTAAATCTTCTTTGCAAATAAAAATAAATAAATCTTTTAAAAATGAAATAAATTAGGTACTGGCTTATATGAAGTATATCTCCTTCATCCTCCTAACCATATTTCTGGCTTTATTTTATTAACTTGATGAAATAAACATGCCATATTAAAAGCTAGCTCAAAAAAATTTTAGAGTATTAAATGTTTTATTTGTTGTTAGTGTTTAAAGGGTGAATTGTTAATGCTAACTACCATATTAAAGATAAAAATAGGATTCTTTCCAGAAATAATTTTTGAAGAATTATTATGAGTGAAAAAAAAAACTTAGTTATATACAGCCTATTAACTTGGTTGAAATGCAAACAAATGAAACTTCATGAAACTGGATTGCTGATGCACTGCCATCTCTTGGGGAAGAACTAGCATTTTTGTGCAACTCATTGGAACAATTTATGCCTGAACCCCTTCAAAGAGAGTTGGTAGTAATGTTATATTTCTGTCTCCACAGAAATCCTTTTCAGCCCGGGCCGTGTCCCGCTCCCATCAGAGGGCAGAACACATCCTGAAGAACCTCCAGCAGGAAGAAGAGAAGAAGCGTCTCGGCCGAGAAGCCAGCCTCATCACCGCCATCCCCATCACCCAGGAGGCTTGCTATGAACCCACATGTACACCCAACTCAGAGCCAGAAGAAGAAGGTGCCCTCCTCACAGGGGACTTCTTGAGGGTCTTAGTTACACGGAAAGAACTTGTTTTCAAATAAACACTGATGTTTTTCAGTGATAAGATGCTATGTCCCTTTCAGCTTGTTGTCTTTGTGACACTATGCAGAGAAACAGACAAGTTTCTATTTTCTAAAATTTAGAAATGACGTGTTTCCAGAGGAGGGCATTCACCATACTGAATGAGCCACTCTGATAATGGGACCAACTCTTGGTTGTGATTCAGTCAACAAGTAAATCTAGAGTGTGTGTTAAAGTAAATGTAATCATTTGTTCATCAGTCTATTACTCAGCCTGCAAGAGGGCAGATAGTTTGTAAGTTAGTATTAGGAAATGGATGTGGATCACTCTAAAGGTCACGATGCTCTCATGTCCTTTTTGTGGAAACTTTTTGGAGAAAGTTTCTTTCTATAGAGTACATTTTCCCCCTCATCTTTTTCCTTTGCCAAATACACTCCAAATTGCCTGAGTCTTATGATCTGAGGGTGGTGCACACTTGTGACGTGAGCACAACTGTAATTGTAATGATGCCAGCTCTTTCATTATAAATCCAAAGTTCACATTCCCTGTTTTATTTGCCAGTAGAAGAAGTCACTAATCTGGCATCCCGTCGACTATCAGTGAGTCCCTCCTGCACGTCCAGCACGTCACACAGGAACTACTCCTTCCGCCGAGGGTCTGTGTGGTCGGTACGCTCCGCTGTCAGTGCCGAAGGTAGGTGCTCTTGCAAATGAGTTGTTACTTCTCATGACTCAACTTGTTTTGAAGCATTTTGCAGCTAATACTGTAATCTCACTTCATTATCCCTTCTTCATTAAATGACTTGTTTCATGACTTGAATTTCCAAAAATAAATTGGGTTGAGTGGTATCCTAAAAATGTATTGTAAGTTTAACTCAGTAATTGTCACTTTTAAGATTTTAATTATGTAATAGAAAGCTATACTGCTGAGAATTCAGAAGATATTATTCTAGGCAATTAATGACTTCCCACTCTGGCAAAGCTTTAAAAACATGTCCAACTCATACCCAGACCAGTGCACATTCTCCGAGGGTAGGACTCATGAATCAGTATTTTTAAAACCTTGTGATTCCAGTATATGTCCATATGTTGTGTTTTGAGTTGTGCCTCAGTATTTTACAAACACTTACTACTCTATACAGTCATCAAAAAAGTACAAAAGTATTTTTAAATAAAGATTTACTTATTTTTATTGGAAAGGCAGATTTATAGATAGAAGGAAAGAGAGAAAGATCTTCATCTGACCATTCATTCCCCAAGTGGCTGCAAAGCCCAAACTGAGCCAATCCATAGCCGGGAACCCAGAGCTTCTTCTGTGTCTCCCAAATGGATGCAGAGTCCCAAAGCATTGGGCCATCCTCCACTGATTTCCTAGACCACAAGCAGGGAACTGAATGGGAAGCAGAGCAGCCAGGACACGAACTGGTGCCCATGTATCATTTGCACTTGCAAGGGAATGATTAGTCAACTGAGTCAGCATGCCAGGTCCATGCATAGTTTTCTCCTAACATGCACTTCCCATGACCTTTTTAAGAGCAGTTATATGCATGGATTTCAATATTTTTGGAATCAAAAAAGGATTTTCTTCTAATTCCATTTTCATGAGCTTTTTGAAATAACAATAGTGTGTGGGAGATTTGCAGATCGCTTTAAAATCTCATTCTTTAGAAATTCATTTTAAGATTTTTTTGGTGAGCCTCTTGCTTGCCCAGTTGATACAAGCATCCCGGACAACTACAAGGTCAAACTTTCATTGCTATTTTTTTAATGGGATTGGGGGAGACAAATATCCTGGGTGTGAAACTGCTGTACAATATAAGCTGTGGGCCTTCACTGCTGTCATAATTCTAGGTCTGTTAATTTTCAAGGCTTGTTGGGAGGTAATGAGAGGCAGAGGTAAATAGGGCAAGACAAAACTCTGAAAAGTTATTAATCTCACCAAGATTCTACTCATTCAGTTTGTTTCTTTTTCCTTTTTTTTTTTCTTCTTTTTTCGTTTTAACTGCAGTGTAGAGAGATAGAGTATTCATCCATTGCTTCACGCCCCGAATGCCCACAAATAACTGGAGCTGGGCCCAGTTGAAGCCAGGCTCCCAGGCATCCATTCGGGTCTCACATGTTGGTATTAGGAACCCACATCTCTGAGCCATCATTTGCTGCCTCTCAGCCTGTGCATTATTAGGAAGCTGTATCAGAAGGGGAAGAGCCAAGCCTCAAACCAGGCGCTTCAATGAAATGTGGGCATCCCAAGAAGAGATTTAGGTGCTATCCCAAATCCCACCCCTCCACCTCTTATTAAATAGTACTTTTCAAATTGTGCCAAACTTTTGGTTAATTTCAAATGTCTGAAACAGTTACTTTGGACTGTTTTCCATCATCTTTGTTGCTTGTATGGGTTAACAGATCTCAAGATCTCTATTTCACCATTTCATGTGTGGGTGCCTTGAAAAGTTCGTGAAAATGACAATTGAAAGGTTTATCTTGATGCAAAATATTTTGAAACATTCAATAGTATTCATTCTTCAAGAACTTGTTAAAGACCCCTGTTTGTGTGAATTTCAGTTTTTTACAGTGGAACACACTTATATTTTAATTCTACTTAAATTCTATTTTCCACAGCTTGCTGAAATAACCTTGTATGGGTTTATAATATACATGTGATAGTATGTATATGTAGGAGATATTCATATGTATCTAGTATGTAACCAGGATTGAGAACTATTGAAAAAACTCTTTTACCCTGTAAATCCTCATAGACTTTCTTTCTAAGGTCCCATATAGCCATGCAAGTTGCAATGTAAGAATCAACATGAATGGTACCTTAGTGCTTTAAAAAATAACATAGGTACATTCATGTTAATATGAAGGCTTATAAATGCCTTCCTTTTCTTCCTTTCCTAACCTAAACCCTCTATTTTCATATCAAATCCTATTTACTATGAATGTATTACTAATTCTATTTATAAGTGAAGATGAGAACATATAGATGGTTAGGTTTCTGCATTACTCTCTTAAGTGCATGTGTGTGTATATGTTTTCTCATCCCATATTAGTGCCTCCCATCTCTCATACACTCATACACACACCACCAGTTGCATCTTAGTATTTTATCTTCGCTGACTTAATATTGTGGAGTGTGTTTGGGAGCTTAATTTTAATGTCTGTTTTAATGTGCCAAGACACTCTAACCTCATTTTGATACTGAAATATTTGGTATGTGAGAATTATGTTACAGAAAAGCACCATGTTTTCTTTCCTTCTTCAGATGAAGAACATACCACAGAGCACACACCAAATCACCATGTTCCTCAGCCCCCACAAGCTGTGTTCCCAGCATGCATCTGTGCAGCAGTACTTCCTATTGTTCATCTGATGGAAGACGGTGAAGTGCGGGAAGATGGAGTAGCAGGTGCCATACTGACATCAAACTATCAATGACATTTCCTTTTTAAATATTTATTTTTATTTGAAAGATTTACAGAGAGAGAGAGAGAGAGAGGGTCTTCCAGCTGCTGGTTCACTCTGCAAAAGGCCACATT
Organism: Ochotona princeps; assembly: GCF_030435755.1. NCBI lineage: Eukaryota > Metazoa > Chordata > Mammalia > Lagomorpha > Ochotonidae > Ochotona > Ochotona princeps. The sequence continues at coordinate 83,711,865 of NC_080836.1, forward strand.
GGCCAAAGCTGAGTTGATCTGTAGCTGGGAGCCAGGAGCCTCTTCCAGGTCTCCCATGTGGGTGCAGCATCCAAAGGACTTGAGCCATCTACTGCTTTTGCAAGTCACAAGCAGAGAGCTGGATGAGAAATAGAGTAGCTGAAATTAGAACCATATGGGATTCTGGTGCCACTGGGTAGAGGACTAACCTGTTGAGCCATGGGACCAGGCCCTATCATTTACATTGTTAAACTGTTCATTTCAGGAAAGACCATAGGGCACTCTTGAATGGTCAATATATTGATTACATGTCAGGTGGTTCTATGCACATATAAATTTAGAGCATGCTATACGAACATCATCTCTTTCTCCATCCATTTCTTGACTACTTTTATCACCAAGAAATTGCATTAAAAATAGATTTTGAGCCCAGAAACATTCTTTATGACACAGAACAGGGAAACATGTATTTGGTCAGATGGAAATCAAAGACTTTGATCACCTTAGAAATCTTAGCAGTAGCTTCACCACCATCAAAGCCATCTTTCTTACTTCATTGCCTTAACAGAGCTACTACTTAAGAGAGTAATTGAAAAATTAAACTAAGAAGCCGTTGAACTTGACTGGACAATAAGATGCTGGACTCTATGTTTGGTATATGCTTGCAGTGGGGGAATCTCAACTGAACTTGGGCTGTGGTTATGCAACAAGGTGGAGGAATCCACTATGGTGGGAGGGTTTGGGGAGAGGTGGGGAGAATCCAAGTACCTATGAAACTGTGTCACATAATACAATGTAATTAATGAATTAAAAATAATAAATAAATTTTTAAAAAAAGAAAAATTAAATGATAAATTGAGCTTAAAACGAGTTACATTTGTAACAGATGACAAACTAATGCTTCTAATGTATTTTTTGAGATTTATTTATTTGAAAGTCAGAGTTACAGAGAAAGCACAAGAAACAGAGAATTTTCACACATTAATTGACTTTCCAGATAATCACAAACGACCATTACTGGAACAAACCAAAGCCAGGAGCTTTGTGGGATGACAGAAACTTAAACCCAAGGCCATCTGCTGCTGCTTTTCTGAGGCCACTAACAAGGAACTAGATCAAACATGGAACAGCTAGAACTCTAGCTGATTCCCAAATGAAATGCACACACCACAAGCAATAGCTCCTATGCACCAGAATGTCAGTCCCCTTAACACTGCTTTAATAACTCAATTATGCTTTTTAAAACCCCAGTGAAAAAGGGGGAGGGCAAAGGACATAAAGAGACAATCTAATGATTAATAATTCCTTAATCAGCATTATTATTTAAAACCATGAAATGTTGTATTTCAGGTACAACCATAATAACAGATTATTTTAAATGAAAATGCCTAAAGCAAATGAAAAGGCAAAGAGAAGAGCATCCTCCCATCCTACTGATGAAGTGCAAAACTTGGTACAAGCAAAGACAGATAATGGGTGAAGTGATTAAGACACTCCTTGGGACTGGAATATACCACATTTCCTATCAGGATGTGTGGTTTAAGTCCCTGTTCTTTAATTCAAATAAAAGTTCCTGTTAGTACGTATGTTAAGAAGCAGGAGATGTTTTGCGAGCCAATTTCAATTTCCCACACCTATCTTAATGATTTATAGAGATACATGAAATGTAAAGCTTTTTATTTCATTTTAATATCATTTATATGGCTCTGGACTTTAGTTGTATGGTTAGTTTCTAAGGCCAAAATTGGTATGCTTTATTCAAAATATAGACTGAGTAATCATTTGTGCTAAACTCTACATTCCTAGTTGAAAACTAATGGAATTTACAAACACGGTTTGGACTGAAGGTCATCCAAAAGGGAGAATTATCTCAATCCCTGCTACCCACTTGCTTCCCCAGCCTGGCATTTCCAGACAATCTTAGACTGTCTATTAATCTTGACCCTGAGACTAACCCATTAGGAATAGGAGCTTTATTACTGAGTCATTTGTTGCATCTTGCTAAAGAAAACATTATTTAAAGCATCCACAGGAACAGTGAGAGATCAGCTGTATCTGAAACATTTTCAAAACTCAAATGAACAGTTTTGGAATTTCTCTATACAATGATTAAGTATTTATGATTCTAGTAAATATCTTGGCTAGCATTAGGGTCATTTCCACAACAAAAAAAAAAATAGCATATATTCACAGAGGTATTCTTTGCAAAAGTAGCATTGATACCTAAAGACCATTCTACACTCTGTTGCTGCGTTCTTGTTACTTGTGAACATGTTCAGAGGCAGCAAAGTAGAGAACAAGCATTCACCTTTCAACAGAAAAAGAGTTTACAGAACCTTCCCAAGGCAAAGGGAGAAACCAAAGCTTAGTAATAGTTGAGTATTTTTTTTAATTATTTATTATTTAACTTCATTAATTACATTGTATTATGTGACACAGTTACATAGATACTTGGGTTCTCCCCACCCCTCCCCAAGCCCTCCCACCATGGTGGATTCCTCCACCTTGTTGCATAACCACAGCTCAAGTTCAGTTGAGATTCCCCCATTGCAAGCGTATACCAAACATAGAGTCCAGCATCTTATTGTCCAGTCAAGTTCAACGGCTTCTTAGGTATACCCTCTCTGGTCTGAAGACAGAGCCAGCAGAGTATCATCCCAGTCAATTGAAAGCTCCAACATACCATCAGCAAAAATTTACATCATTATGGAATTAATTGACATAGTAATGAGTAACCAATATGTTAAAAGTAAATGCGAGTATTTTATCTGATGGACTTATCTCTAAGTTAATTGTTCAATTTCCTTTCACTTCCAAAGTGAGTGCTGTGGCCCAGCAAGTCTTGTGGAATTGTCTAATTGAAGATCCATCAACAGTTCTTCGGCACTTTCTGGAAAAATTGACCATCAGCAATAGACAAGTAAATTCCTCTTCCTCTGTAGTGTAGCTCTGAGTGTGTACATGGTGCAAAACAAGCCTGGGATTTTCCAGTGCTGTGCAGTGTAACATCAATGTCTTCTGATACTTATCTATGCATACTTTTAAAGTAATGATAGTGATGAGCCATATTACAATATGTTGTTGTCTACCAAATTGCTCCATTAATTGATATTTCCATATATGAATGGTCTAGTGTTATTTTAAAAAAAATAATTACCAATAAAATGCTATAAGAGTACATTTTAAATATTGTCTCTTTTACACTTCGATTCAGTGTCATATTCTTAATATGAAATATATATTTTTATTATGTTTGTCCATATTTGATGCAGGCAGCTTTATTAGAATGTGTAATTAACTCCGTTAATCAAGACCCCCTAATTTCCAGACCACCCTGTAAGATTATGGCAGATAGTAGTTTTCTGAGCAATGACAAATACACAGATGGTCAAAAATTATTTGCTGTTTTTTATGGTTACATTCACAGGAAGATAAAATTTAGTTTCAGAAAAGATAAGCTAATTATAGACAATCCAGTGTTTTCTCTCCTGGCCCCAGTTTATCTGGGCACAAAAACTGGGCAGCAGAATTATGAAGCTCAATAAATCTAGTTTATTTAACGCATCTAATGCATCTCCACAGAATCTTTTACATTTCCATACCACCTGGCAGCCTTAAGAAGTACAGCTGACTCAATATACAGCTGTGCTGTGATTGGTATATATTTACAAAAGAAGTTATATTTATTACGTGGAAATGTACGGAAATGTTGGATATCATTGAAACCAGTTTGTGGCAAAAGAAAGAGAAATATCTCCCCTCCCCTTGCTTCTGTAGAAGTTAATTTTGTTTCCAAAGCATGGCAGTGTTAAAATGCAAGCATTAGGAATTCTGCTCTTCTTTCAGGATGAGTTAATGTACATGCTGCGCAAACTTCTCTTGAACATTGGAGACTTTCCTGCCCAGACATCTCACATCCTTTTCAATTATTTGGTAAGTTTCAGTAGCAGGCAGCTTATAAATTTTAATTTCCAAGTAAGAAACAGCAGAATGTTATAGATTACCATTAATGATGTGACTGAAGGTGAATCGTGGTCAGCTAAAATCACCAAGCTGGTGTGGAACGCCCCTGACTGAAGGATTCTTGGCACATCATGGGTGCTCAGCAAATGTCACTTTGCTCTGTCTTCCATGTTATGCAACTTCCTTCTACTGACTCGGAACATTGGTTGTCTGTTTAGAAAACTTAAGTCCTTTTGTATCATTTCTTTCTCCTTTCCTATTTTGCTGCTTAAAATATAGATATGCACACAAACACAGAGAATGTGAGGCAAATGCCACCCTAGAGAAGTATTTGTGAGTGTATTTTTTCCCCTGTGGCAACTCTCTAGACTTTAAAAATGTCCTGATAACTGTTTTCTGAGACCTCTATAATTTATCTGTGTCTTTATGTTCATTTTCCCTGGTACTTTAAATGCATATATACGCCGTGACTGTTCTGTGAAACAGATAGCCAGATTAGGAGTACTCTGCTGGGAGAATTCCTTCCTACTTTCCGTCATCATCGAGGAATTTTACTTTTAATGATTTACTTATTTATTTAAAAGAGTTACAGAGAAGAGGAGGGGAGATATATTCTTCCACCTGCTGTTTCACCCCAGCTGGAGCTGAACCAGACCTAAGCCAGGAGCTAGAAAAGTCATTCCTTTCTCCCACATGGTTGCATGGGCCCACGCCCTGGAGTCACCTTCTACTGTTTTTTCTTTTCCAGGCATATTAGCAGGGAGCTGGATTGGGAGTGGAGGAGCTGAGACTTAAACTGGCATCCATTTGGTATGCCAGATTCAAAGGCAGTTACTTAGTCCATTGTGCCACAACACCAGCCGCATCAGTTAAATCTTTATTCACATGTACCTGTAGCTATAGTAGGATGATAAATCCAAGTCACGCTACAACTCCAATGTACAGAGAGAATTCATTCATTCTCTCTACGACTCACTTTGTCTTCCTCCTGTGTGCCCGCTTGCTGTGTGTTCCCTGAGTGGAACAATTACAGATATATACATTCCAGTTTTAAATTCAAACAAATATAAAAATATAAATGGCTTTTAGTGCAGCGTTCCAGCTCTCTTGGATAAAAATGCTTAATCTCCAGGAATTCTTCCTTGTCTGTAAGAGGTACGTGGGATAGTGGAAGGAAAAGTTCTTTGTCCCATTTTCTATCCTTTGTGTTTCCTGTAGCTGCTGTATTTTAAGACCATGTTCTCAATTAGGCTGGCAGCAAGATGACTGGATGGTAAAAGCCAAAGCCAGTGCCTGAACCTGTCTGCTCCCAGTGTTGTTTGATTGGAGAACCAACCTTACTCTAGTTCCTACTTGTGCTATGTGCCGCTCCCGAGTTCTGGCCATGAGTTCCATGTTCAACAGCGTAGTGAGTTTCCTGGCTAGAGCATCAGGTTCAGTAACACCACGCCCTGGCAGTTTCCCCTGCAAAGTTCTGCCACCAAATGTTCCACTGTATCATGGGAAAAACAACGGTGAGTTAGCGCAGCAACTTCAAAGCCTTTCTCAGCCTATTGTCCTCCCAATTCCTGTTGCATTCAGGTTGGTAGGCTAAGGTTCTGAGACGAAAAAACCTGTTGACAGGGGGAGAGGGGAGGGATGGAGCTTAAAGAAAGATTTGTGAGTCCCTTCCATGTTACCCTCACTTGCTTCCCCATGTCACTCGATAGGGGAACTACTGGCCTGGACCATCACTCTCTTCCACCCTGAGGTCCTGTGATAAGTAAACATTTAATTTCCCTACTATCTTCCCTATCATGTTCTACTTCTGTCAACTCCAAAGAAGACTTAAGGTTAGATATAAGTGTTACAAGCTCATTAAGTTCTTCCTTTAGCTTAATACGCAAATTTTAAAAAGCCAGGAAAAAGGTGCAGACATAACAAAATCTTTGTCAAAGCAAGGATAGGAAAGCATTGCCCCCACAGAGAAGAAAGAGAAGTGGAGCATCCGAGTGGACACTGGCTTTGGAGAAAAGACTTGGCTTTTTTAAAGTTTTGTTTGTTTCTCTGGACCTTGGAAGGGGCATAGACCCAGGTGTCTGGGCTGATAAAGAGGGGTCTAGAATGAGTGTATTCAAGCAACTATGTTGTCCTATTCTGGGAGCATGCTCTATGCCCTCCCACTCCGTTGGGCTGGGTAGAGAAACTACAGGGAAATTCCCTTCACCCTGGTTGTCTTGGCAAGTCCAAGGTCTTGTTTTTCATAGTCAGCCCATCTAGTATGTGCAGACAGTGAACTGTGAGATGGGATCCAAGAATTGTTCACCCCTTCTCCTTCTCCAAGGCCCTGGACCCGGCCTCAATAAGGCTTCCCAGTGTCAATGTCCTGCAAATGGGGGAATATAAACTAATTGAGAAAAGTGCAAGGAACACATTGGTCTTGCCATAAAGTCTTTTTGGCATAAATATGCATCCCCATTGCTGCACTTCTGCCTGAATTCTAATCTTTCCCAGAAGCCCAAGAAGCTGAATGCGTTGGATGGATTTGGTAAATGAGCTCATACTCCGAAATGCAAAACAGCAAAGGCAGATTCACCATCTAGGATACACTTATTTTCTTATAATTATTGTGGGTGTCTATGGTAAAGATACTGGAAAATGTTAACAGTTCACCTCCAGATTCTGAAAAGGACATTAAGTCACTGCTTGACTTAAGCTACTGTCATTAAACAACAGTAAGAAGTTCTTCTGTGGGAGTGTGAAGACTTTCTAAGAGGTCTTGTGCCTATGTAGCCTTAAGGTATTAAATCTTGAAATGTACACTGACACTTCCTTAACATGTCTGCCATCTCAATCGTTAGTTTTACGCTGTACAGAAAGAAGTCAACTCTCACCATCCCAGGTATCTCCTGGCCGTATTGACATGTGGGTAGGACCGAGAAAACCTCTGAAGAACAGACTAGTTGTAAGGTAGTATCATTTCTGATTGATCATGGCATGTTAAACCCATGGAGTTTTCCACATTTTCCATCTCTTAGAGATGTCTAAGGGATTAGTGGTATGGCTTGACCGTCATTAACAGGTTCAGTATTTAGAACCACAAAACAGATTAGTTTAGTGGCACCAATCTTTTCAGTGTAATACATTCTTCAGAACTACCACAATTTCTAGGAAACAATGACTCAAATATACAGAAAAAAAGTTTTGCATTACTTTTTCTGATTTTGTTGTACATTATTGAATAAGGTAGTCAAAAGTTATTTTGTCAACTATTCTGATTCCAGACAGTCCTTGTCATATTCCAATGTATAGAATGTGTATCATATTTTTGCGTTCTATTAACAAAGATTTATGTAAGGAAATCTTGTTTTAAACTTTGATTAATTTACATTCAGTTATTTGAAAAAAAGAAATTACACCTCTGCTAGTCTTCTCCTCAAGTGATCTCAACGGCCAAGGCTAGACTAGGCCTAAATCAGGAGCCAGCACCTCAGTCCAAGCCTGCCACCTGGAAGACAGGGACCCAGGCACATACACCATCACCTGCTGCCTCTCAGGGCACCTCAGAAGAAGAATCTGGGGTCAGGAGCACAGCAGGACTTCAACATGACAACAATATGAGATGCAGGCATCACAAGCAGGGTCTTAGCTGCTGTGCTACCATGCCTAACCCAAGATGACAAATTACTAAATGTCAACTTGAGCATGTGTTTAAGGGCACACAGGTCTCAAAAATTATACTAAAGAACATGGAAACATAAACTCTAAGTGTATTGACTTAGCAAGCAGAGCAATCTTAATTTCTAATCATGGAATACAATTATGAAATACAATGTTTGGGAAACATTGTGTACAAATTCATATTGACTGCCTATAACCCAAAGTTTCCCAATGACTGCTTTCGTCTGAAGACTTAGCTGTATTGGTGACATATAAAAATATATGAAAACCCGTTTGGCTAGTTTTCAGGTTATACCTTGTCCAATAAAAGTGCTGGATAAGGATTTTGAGAGATTGTGAAGACACAGAAGAATATTGAATTAAAAAGAAAAGAACAAACAAGTGAGAATGGAATCTTAAGATTTTTGCAGCTCTGTCCATGCCTGTTCTGACTTTCAGGTGGGATTAATCATGTATTTTGTGCGGACCCCTTGTGAGTGGGGGATGGACGCCATATCTGCCACTCTGACCTTCCTGTGGGAGGTGGTAGGTTATGTGGAGGGCCTCTTCTTCAAGGATCTCAAGCAGACAATGAAGAAGGAACAGTGTGAAGTGAAGCTCCTGGTGACTGCTTCAATGCCAGGTAATCCACCACTGCTTTGCAGTGATGTAAATTATATATGTATGTGTATGTATGTATGTGTACATATATGTATATATATGCATGTGTATATATATATATTTCTCATTGAAAACCCAGGAAGCTCTTTCATTCATGAGAAAATTTTCAGGGTTCTAACCCTTAGTAGCTAGCGTATCAAAGAATTCTTGTTTAACACAATCGAAGAAATACAATGGACCCTTTACGAAGGCTGCCAATGCCAGATTAAAGGGCACCATCAGAACTAAGATCTGAGTGAATCAAGCCTTGAAGGTTTGCCAAGGTGGAAGATGTACTTGAGTCTGTCGCAGACAGCCAGCTGAGCTGAAAGGCTTTTTGAGTAAATTCTTGGCACTGCAAGGAGAATAATATTGTTTACGTGGCAAGGGCCCCAGCCCTTTGTAAATCAATGAGAGATGGCTTTATGGAACTGGAAAAGGAGAGGGCATGAAGAGGCAGAGTCGAAGAAGAACACAAGGTGTGATGCAAACTCTAGATACAGTTCCTTTTGCTGTGAAAGACTTGTTTTTCCTTAAGATGAAATCTTTCCAAGCCTTTGTTTTTGTCAAATGACAAAGAAAACGTAGGATGACAGAGGTTGAAACAAAGAGAAAGACACAGCCATGAGTAGACGAGAACACAGGCTCTGGCAGCCAAGATGCCCATGATGAAATCAGCACTGCCACTTAGTAACTGTAAGATAGGATCATCTATAGAAAAGAGCATTGTTCTAAACTTTCTTCTGTGAAGTAGGAATTCAATGTTTATCTCATATTGTGGGAGATAAATGATATGAAGGTAAAGTTCTTGTTGTCAAACCCGATTTATAAATGACAATTCATATGTTCTGAAAAGCATCCAAAAAGTGATCAGGTGCTATTAGAGCAAAGGAACTTCTAAGACATACCATTCCTATACTCAAAAACAATGTGTTAAAATTAACGTGTATCATACTGTTCACAAAGATTTATAATGAATGAATAAATTAAAATAGATGCTGTCAGTCAGCAAGTAAGATGCAGAACATGCAAATTAAATTACATTTCAGGTACATGTTTTTGTTTTTACTAGTTTCTCTGCTTGTATTTTCTCAACTCTTATTTCCTTAATTTAAAATACACGGTTGTGTTAAGTGTTGTAATACTTGTGTTGTAATACTTGACGTTTAAATTTTGTCTGCTCTACTAAAGCCATGTTTTAGGTAAATACCATTTACCTAAAAAGATAGTGAAAGTATTGGTAACTTCATAAATGGTAGCTAATATTATTTGATGAATCAACATATTTAAAGCATACATTTAACTGTCAATAAAGGAGTATGGTTAATACAATATATTCCTCACCTTAAGCACTTAGTAACAGTGAAATGTCGGCTTATTGGGAGTATTTTGTATTTGATACTTTACATACAGATTCCTGTAGTAGAAGTCAGTTCACTGTTATTTTCACTTTCTTCAGGTACCAAAACCCTGGTAGTCCATGGACAGAATGAGTGTGATATCCCAACCCAGTTACCAGTCCATGAAGACACTCAGTTTGAAGCCCTGCTAAAGGTAGGGATGACTTCTGATAAATTATCTTTTTGCGCAATGCTGTGGCCACATCACTCAACATCCATGTTGCAATCAAATGGTAGTTTTCTAGCTTCAGATGAGTGTGTGCTTTTCTCAGAGAATCTGCTCCACTATTACGTACTAACATGGCTCTTCCATTTTTGCTGCATTTCACCACTACACTGAAGCCGGCAAAGCAGGTAGCTTCTGTGTGGTGTCCACAGCAGTGCACACTAAGGTGCCATTCCTAACCCTCTTGTGACGCAGTGAATTCCTGCATGGGAGCCTCTTGGCACCACTTGCTGTTGTTCTGGAGCTCACCTGTCTTGTCCACTGACAGCGCAGAGAAATCCACCTGTCAGCAGATGGCTTGTGGCAGAGACCCTTTCTGTGGGATCTAATTGAACAATATCTAGTCCTGACTTCCACTAAAGCGTTCCAGAACCAGAAAATACTCATATATACCTTTGAATGCACCAGATTGGTCCAAAAAAAGCATTTCCTAGTATCAGTGCACTCCATGGCTACACATGGCTGTAAAGGTTTCGTGGTAAGGTAAGACAGACACTAGGGTAGTGATTTTCCACATCACTCACTCTCAGTAATGCTGTGTCTCCTGAAACAGAGCTCTAGGTTCCAATTTAAGTAGAAATTGCTTCCTAAAAATCCAGGTTTATCAAACTCTTGTATTTTATTTTGCTAGGAGGCAAAATACTCCTCCTTCAGGCTTCACCCAGATATTTCAAGAATTTCTGTGGTGCAGTGAAACAAACTTCAGCAGCCACTCCATCTGTGTGCTCACACTGGACAGCATAGCTTGATAGCAAACACAGTAGCAATCACTGGCTTCAGTCTAACCAGTGGGACCCAAACTCAACAATAGGCCCGTACCAATCTCAGTGTCTTTTTCAATATTGTAGGGTTCAAGAGTAGGTTACAGAAATGATCTACATGGAAATCACTGAATCTCACATATACATCACGGGTATTGTTGACATTATAATTTGTGTTGTTCCTTCCTGATATTGAGATCAATAGGTGCCACTGTGACCCCGTAGTCTATCACTCAGTCTGAATTATAATTGCACATCTTCAGGCAGAGTGAGATCATACTAACGTTATCATATTGGTATCCTTACTATATCATTCTTTGGGTATCTGTGTGCATTCATTTATATATCCATTTATAATATTTTAAAATATATAATCACATATAAAATACATGTAAGAAGTTACCTTGTTGTTTTTAGCTGGATAATATATAATATATTCTTCATGATACATAATGTATTGTTACTAAATAATAAGCATTTGTTAAAATTTGTTATTATTCTAGGAGTGTCTGGAGTTTTTCAACATTCCAGAATCCCAGTCAACACATTATTTTCTCATGGATAAACGATGGAATCTTATCCATTACAATAAGGTGAGATGGTGCAGTAGTGGGGTCCTGTTGAGTTGGGCCAGGTCTTGCCCTGACTTTGCTGATGATGGCTTGGGGAGGCATCATTGTCTACAAGCTCACAGAATGGTCACTTGGGCCACATCACTTTGATGTTTATGTGGCCTCAGCCTAGCTCCTCTGTCTTTCCATTTATCCTTATCTGTATGATGAAGGGGTAATAGTTTCTATGCTAGAGAGATGCAGTCATAAAAGGGGATGATCAAGCAAGGCGCTAAATTATTCATCATTATTATATCTAAGTAAAAAATTAAATTGCCTCTGTAATAGCTGTGTGTGTTTATTTGGAATTTTACTGTTGTTTTGGTTACCTCTCCTGCTGTGTTAAATACTATCCAAATGACCTGAGCTAAGGAACAAAGAGCGGGTTGGGACAGCCACAGCCATCACATTATGGTGATTTTTTTTTTTCCAGATCGCTGTTTAGGGAATGTCTAGGCCACTTTGCTTTACTGGTAGGACAGGGTACCCAGCTGGTGATAGGAGACTCTCCTGAGGAGGGTCTGCCTTCTCTAGATTTCTGTGAAGTTGTAGAGCATGAAGAAAGGAAAACAAAAGCTATTAAAAAGCAAAGGGTTTTTGTTTGTTTTCTCATGTTTGGGTAAAGAGGAGTAAATGAGAACAAAAGTTTAATCATTTGAAACTCTTTTGTTTCTCTTTGTATGATCCACTGCAGACCTATGTTCGTGATATTTATCCTTTCCGGAGGTCGGTGTCTCCGCAGCTGAACCTTGTGCACATGCACCCAGAGAAGGGGCAGGAACTCATTCAGAAGCAGGTGTGTGACCGCTTAGATTTTATCCTTTGGGTCTGTCATGTCTAGGATAATTTATACATGTGATGCCAACCCTGAAATTCTGTGTTCCCATGATCTATCTGGAGAGAATAGATGGGTACAATGGTTCATCAGATTGTTCCCCAAAACAATATGTTAAGTCGCATAAACAATTTTCCATAATGTGAAAGTATTAAGAAGCACACCTTTGAAATAATACTTTGATATGATTGGCTATAAATCATGGATGTCTCATCATTTATATGTCTACTGTTGTGTAAGTCCTTTTCATTTCACATTTTGGTAAGTGAGGAAGTACGTTTTTGCACATGATAGAAGTATATATAATGTAGCTACAAAAAGGTTACCCCAGAGATCCATACTAACTGGACAAAGAAGTAAGAGTGGCCAGTGTCACATATCTGACAAAAGCATTGAACTCAGGTCCCAAGATTTGCACTCAAGTTTCCTCATTCTGCCACTGACCACAGATCCGACGTTAGAAACTTCCTGTAAAATAGGAGTAGACTCAGTCAGTTGTACTTGGGTTTAATACTGAGGAGCAAAATAATGTTCTGACAGCTACTGTCAACTTAGATGTTAAGGTTAAGGAAATCTCTGCTTGCAAAACACTACCTTAGGACACAATTCTCAACACGAAGTGATGATGCTGTCTATAAATTATATCCATTCTTAAGAATTTTAAGAAATTCAGGACATTTGATCTTTTCCTGCATCTGACAATTTGGTATCAAACTAGCCAAAAAAAAAAAAATAAATAAAAGATCTCTTTATGAGTTGACTAAAATGGCATGGAATGGCTATTTTGGTAGTTAAAATTATAGCTATCATTAACTACCAAATTATACCTAAAAAAGAAAACACTGGGCCCAGTATGGTGGCACAGTGGCTAGGGTCTCCACCTTATATTAGCTGGGGATCCCTTGTGGGGCCCATGTCCCAGTGGCCCTGCTTCCCATCCAGATCCCTGCTTGTGATCTGGGAGGGCAGTCAAGGACAGCCCAAGACCATGGGGTCCTGCACCTGCATGGGAGACCCCGAGGAGGCTCCAGGTTCCTGACTTCAGATTGGCTCAGCTGCAGCCATTGTGGCCACTTGGGGAGTGAATCATTGAATGGAGGATCTTCTTCTCTGTCTCTCCTTCTCTCTGTATGTCTGACTTTTTAAAAAAATTAAAAATAAATCTTTAAAAAACACACACTGAATATATTGCAAGGTATGAGAATTTAGGCAAAATTATAGTATCATTTTTTTTAATCTAAAATGATTCTACCGAAATATTCCAGCCCATGTAACAGCAAGGTAAGTAAAACCCCAGTCAATAATAGTGCCTTCTGTGTATCTGTGTGGGGCTGTGGGCTTTGTATATACATGTACATGTGTGTTTATCACGTTTCAGAACACCTTTCAAAAGAATCCAATGAGATGAAATTCATGTTCAAGGAGCACTGCAGGCCACAGGCCCAAGACTTCTAAGTCCCAAGAAGGTGACAATTTGGAGGCCGGAGGTCTAGCTCAGAAACTTCCTCAGCAGCTGCTAACTGCTTATGACCTCTCTAATCCCATCCCCTAGCCACTGACCATCAAGAGACAAGGAATGAGAGAGTGGACAGAAGCCCCACTTGAGACCATCCAATCCCAGGCCTCAAGAGGGCACACCTCTAGGGCCCATCAGGTTTTGTGCTGAGATAGATTTTTTTCTGAATCCCATGAATGGTTTGTTTTTTTGTTTTTTGTTTTGTTTTTTTAAGAGAGAGAGAAATACAAAACTGCCAAGAAATAGCTTAAGGCTTCTGAGGAAATAGTAGAAGCAATTGGAACTGTCTGGGACCATGATGGAGAAAGTCTGCTTACTGTGACATCCAAATGAATGGGCTCCAGGGAGCATTTTGCTGTTGTTAACAATGCTAGCTTTGTGTTCTTCCTTCTATAGAGTAAACACGTGGAGGAACAGATTCAATGAACCATTGTCTGCTTTATCTTCTTTCACTCCCTGATCTTCCCACCCCACTTTCATTTTATCAGCCTGATTAAGCAATTTCTTCTTCTGTCTGCTGCCTGCCTTTGTTGTCCACTAGGTGTTCACCCGGAAGCTGGAGGAGGTCGGGAGGGTGTTGTTCCTCATCTCCCTGACCCAGAAGATCCCCACAGCCCACAAACAGTCGCACGTGTCCATGCTACAGGAAGACCTCCTCCGGCTGCCTTCGTTCCCCAGAAGTGCCATTGACGCAGAGTTTTCGCTCTTCAGTGACCCTCAAGGTATCAAGAAAGTTCTCATGTTCCCAGTCCTGGCTTTTGCCCCTCTCCTAGATTTGTTCTCAACTAGCAAGCGTTCTCATCAGCAGACTGTCTTTAAAGCAGTGGCTCCCAGCGTGCATGTGCATTTAAAGTTTTCTTGTGGGTCTGTTCAAACAGTTTGAAGGGTCCCTTGGGATTTCGGCGCAGAGTCCAGGGGCCTGTGTCTTGGTGCTGATGCTGCTTGGCTGAGCACCAAATGCCAAGATGACTGCTCTAGGCGAAACTTCAGCAGTTGAAGGAAGTAAGCTGGGTGTGGCATGGGAGAGCAGGATGAGAGTAAGTGAAGAACACACATTTATATGAAGTTCAAAGAGAGGTGACCCATGCTTGGGAATCAGAGCAACAGTTTCTTCTGAAATGGGAAGAGGAATGAATTTACCAAAAGAGACCTGAGGTAATATTTTGAGAGGATGAAAATGATCTTGAGATTGATGGGATATAGGTTACATGAAGACATATTGTCTTGAAAGCACGTGGAATTCAACATTTGAAATCAGTACACTATAAATTATTCTGAAACCACAGAGAGAAACTGGAGAAGGGATTCATTTGGAGCCTTGATTCATTGACTCGGTTGTTAATTGGGGGCAATTAATTTAAATTAGCACCCTACGCCTCCTGCCCTCATCTGAAAGCTACAGAGCAAGGTGTCAAGAATTCTGGTCTGATTGGTAGTTAGGAAGCCAAATGCTATTCCCAGTCCTGCCATTTTCTGTCTGGGATAAGTGATTTTTTTTCTCAACTGCACAGGTTTTTTTTAGTAGCCAAAATGCTGCAAAAGCCTACCCTGCCTTGCCCAGAGTTAGATCAGAGGTGACAATGAAAGTGTTTTGAGATCCAAGAAGTGTCAGACTAATGCCAGCCATGTGTGCTGGAAAGAGTCTGAGCAGCGAATCTTCACATGCCAGAGCTGTAAGGCATGCAAGATGAAACTTCGACTCCCAGGGCTGGCGAGGGGCTAATCCTATGTCTGCCATTTCACATTCTCACAGCTGGAAAGGAGCTGTTTGGCCTTGACACTCTTCAGAAGAGCCTGTGGATCCAGCTGCTGGAGGAGATGTTCCTGGGCATGCCTAGCGAGTTCCCCTGGGGAGACGAAATCATGCTGTTTCTCAATGTGTTTAACGGGGCTCTCATCCTCCACCCGGAAGACAGTGCCCTGCTCAGGCAGTATGCTGCCACTGTCATCAACACCGCGGTGCACTTCAACCACCTCTTCTCTCTCAGCGGCTACCAGTGGATTCTTCCCACCATGCTGCAGGTGCTTATGCCCCTCCTCTCAGGCCCCGGAAAGGTAGCCCTAGGACTCCCGGGCAACAGTTCAACAAGGTCACTAGTAATACTGTGTTATCTTTTCTTGTCACCACAGAAGCTTCCCTACAAATTTCAGAAGCTTGCAACATACATTTCTATCCTGAGATATCGCATCCTGGGTAGGCCCACCCAATACTAGGCCAGGGCTTCTCAAAATGTCTATCTCCCCCGATCTGCAGTCTCAGCACTGCTTGGCAACTCTGTAAAAATGCACGTTCTTGGGCCCAATCTCAAACCACTAGCTGGGGTTGGGATCTGTACTTCTAACAAAGACCTACAGATCATTCTGATGCTGTAAAGAGTTCGAGAACCACTCGGTAAGCCATGTATGGTAAATATACAGCTGTTTCTTCCCAGAGATTCCTTGACTGCTCTCTGACCAGAAACTTTCACTGCCACTACATGTGATTAGAAAGAGCTGGAGGAGGCAATTTATCAGGAATATGCCTACAATATTCTCTTTTTTAAAGATACATTTTTATTTGAAAGGCAGATATTTTACACACACGAAAGGGAAGGCAGAGAGAGAGAGAATCTTCCATTCACTGGTTCACTCCCCAAATGACCACAATAACCAGAGCAGAGCCAATGTGTCAGGAGCAATAAGCTTCTTCCAGGTCTCCCATGTGGTACAGAGTCCCAAGGATTTGTGCCATCCTCCACTACCTTCCCAGGCCATAAGCAAGGAGGTGAATCAACAGAAGCTGCTGGGACGTGAACTGGAACCTGTGTGGGATGCTGATGTTACCAGCAGTGGATTAGCCTGCTCACTGCACCGGTTCCTCAATATTTTTAATATCATATGAAATTAATAAGTTTCAAATTTGAATGTATGGCATAATCCAACCTGTTAGAGAATGTGTGAGGGAGTGCCAGAATTTTCAAGAAGTATAAACAATAGTTATCTGAGAGGAAGGACTATAGATGATCTTACTTGTTTTTACATTTCTAAACTTTATAATGAATATAACTGCTTTTGCCAATCAGTAAAATAAGTTGTAAAAAGCAGAGAAATGTCTCATGGATATGTAACTACATGTAGGAGTACTCAACACAATTCAAGTAGGATCTGGGAGCTCACTCTCATTCTCTGTTTTAGCAAAGTTAATAAAAATTACGAACATAATAAACACTTGTGCAAAGTATAGTTTGTTCAGCCTATGAGGAAATTCACTTCTATTGCAAGACTGTGCCTTATTCCCTTGCAATTTTCTCTAACTTTAATCAGTTACTGAAAGCAGTTATGCTGATTGCAATGTTCAGAAGCCAAACAAAGTTTAAAAAGCAAATAAACTTCACATGTACTACTTCCTCTTAGATACTTATCGTATATACTTGCTGAAAATTCTGGCACTCCCTTCCACACACCCCACTTACATTCTTGCTCATTTTTTTTTCTGGGGGTGTTCGTATGTTTGTGTATGTGTTAATCTTTAAACAAAAGTTGGATTATGCCATATATTCAAATTTGTAACCTATTATTTTTGTGGAATACAAAGAATATTAAGGCAGATTTTATAAATAGCTCTATATAGCTCTAGAGCATTATTTTAATAACCACTCTGTATTCCATTGTTCAATATAACATAATTCACTTAACCAGTCATCATTTATGAATACTTAAAGTTGATTCAAGTTTTCCACTATTATAAACAATCTTAGAACAGGGACTCTTGGACACATGCCTTGTACATTCATCTAGTTCTTTTTTTTTAGACAAATACTATTCAAGAACTTCCTCTTATACTTAGATGCTTAGTATTTGTATGGACAGTAATAAATTTCTCTCAAGAAAATCTATTCCATTTTACTCTCCAGTCTATCAGTTCATGAAATTAGCCGTATACCTCCATGCTTCCCATGGGTGTGAGTTGTTAAAGCAAGTACAATTTCAATAAGTTGTAAAGTCGTTTTTTGAATCTGTGGCACTTTTCCATAGGTCTACTCTGACTATGAGAGCAATCCCCAGTTGCGTCAAGCCATTGAATTTGCTTGCCACCAGTTCTACATTCTACACCGGAAGCCCTTTGTGCTGCAGCTGTTTGCTAGTGTGGCCCCTCTACTGGAGTTTCCTGTGAGTAAGCTCTATGGAAATAAATGAAGATCAACCACGTGAGAGAAGCAAAAGTTATTTATTCAGAGCTCTCAATATGTAATTAGTAAAACATTCCTGCTGTCCCTTGTGTTTTGCCAGAGCCATAGAAGCAGATAGGGGAGCGAAAGTCTTTTCAGAGAAGAAACAATGACATTCAGATATTCTCCAGTTGGAAGCTGCTGGCTAGCTAAGCCATGGGGAGTCTAACCAGCGGTAGCATATATTATGTGATTCAGTAGTAATGCATGTCTGGGTTTTGCTGGTTGATATTAAGTAGGAAAAAATTAAGCAAGCTGCCAGTTATCAATCAGGTCTTGACCATTTTATGTCAATTACCTAAGAGTCAGGTGTACCACTGCAAAGTTATGCAATAGTATTGCAGGATGCAGGATTGTGTAATCTCTATACCAAATGATACTTCAGAACAGCCTTCTAACCTCATTGAGAAAGTTGCTATGGAATTTATATCTTCATCTGAAGCACAGAAAGCCAGTCACTCCATTGGGGTGGTGGAAGACATTAGACATTTATTTGCAAAACACAAAGCAAAGGATCTGGGCTGCTGTCACTTAATTCTCAGACAGCCACAGGAACTAAAGGTAAAAGATTCTTATAAACTGAAGATGGGAATGAAGGGTAAATGTTCAACACATGTCCAAGTTGCTGACTGGTCAGTGAGGTGTACAACCTTCCTCTGAGTGGCCAGTGCTACTGTGTTATTCAGGGAATTGTTATAATGGCCAAGTGGGCCTCCCTTCAGTCTAGCATCTCCATTCAGGTGGTAGTTATTTTTTGGTCCACACCTAAAATTTCCCTAACTGGAAACCCTCGAGATAGTACTGGCCATCAAAATGTATTCTACTGAAGAAGCAAATGACCTCTTGAGTATAGTGGTTAGAACCTTGGAGCCAACCACTGCCACAATGCAGTTAACTTTAGTGCTATCAAAAGGTGGGGCAAGGACACTTTAATGGAGGAGCCAAGAAGAATGAGACCTGATGGTGTCTAGCATCTGCATTAAAGACACTGATTAGGGGCTAAGTTTCACTTTTGCAATTATTGTACATAATAAAGTTAATAAAAAGAGTTTGTATTCATGATCAAAAATGTATTAATATTGAGATAGAGCCAATTAACAAAATTTATATACAGGATGCTGTCAATAATGGGCCCAGCAAAGGAGTGTCTGCACAATGCCTGTTTGACTTGCTGCAGTCCCTGGAGGGGGAGACGACTGACATACTAGATATCTTGGAGCTGGTCAAAGCCGAGAAGCCTCTGAAGTCATTAGGTAAAAGTTAAGAAACTATCTTCCTTAGCATTATTTTTCTCATTGTAATTGTTTTTTAAAAATCCATTTTAATAAAGACAGAAGAAAGTGGAACAGTGATACAAATTGAACATGTACAATCTTTTGTCTCCTTTTTTTCTAATTTTCTTTTTGTGCATCCTGAAGATGAAGGAGTTCTCTGCCATGGGAATTATATTTAAGTGAAGTAATGCCACTTTCAGAAAGTTAGGTTATCCTGGGTGTTCTAAGTGAATGCCCTCTGAAATAAAATGTGTAGAACTAGAGATAATTCAAATATAAAAACTCATACAATTGTTTTTTGAAGTCCACTATAAGATAATACTTTTAAAACTATTCTCCACATGCATACACCCAAAAAAGCACCACTTTTCTTTTTTAATCTTGTCATTTAAAAGTAAGAAGCAGATTTTCATTTCCTTTACATGAAAAATTGATAGTTTTCACAGTCTAATTATAAAACCTGAAGCTGCTGTGGTGCAGTGGGTTAAGGTGCCACTTGCAATGCTGGCCTTGCATATCATACTGCCCTTTCAAGTCCTGGCTGCCTCACTACTGATCCAAGTCTGTTCTTGTACCTGGAGAGGCAGCTGATGATGACTCAAGTGCTTGGGCCACTGACACATACATGTAAGAGCACGATGGTGTTCCTGGCTTATGGATTTGACCTGGTCTAACTCCAGCTGTTGAGGTCCTTTGGGGAGTAATCCAACAAATGCAAGATTTCACTCTCTGTATCTTCCTCTCTGTCACTCTGCCTTTTAAGGAGATAGATGGAAAGATAGATTTTTTAAAAATAAATTTAACAAAGAAAATCCTACAAGTTATGACTGAGAAAATGGTTTTAGGATTAATAGGCTTTCCTTGATTCCCATAGGAATCCACTCTAATTGTGTGCTGTGGTTTTCTGTCTTTTTAGATTTCTGCTATGGGAATGAAGATCTGACTTTCTCTATCAGTGAAGCCATTAAACTCTGTGTTACAGTGGTGGCATACGCCCCTGAATCATTCAGAAGGTGACTGCTACAGCTCTTTGGTCCATGCCTTTGATAAACACTTATGACAAGAAAAGAAAATGAAACAAACACAAAGATTCCATTTGCTAACATTAGTTAGTAGTATTCTGAAAATTAATTTTTTAGAGATTAACTTGTAGAAACTTGTCACAGCAGAAGCCCTTGAAAACAGTAAATTCTCATTATTTGAAATTTATATAGAGTTCAAAATGTTTTGTCTTTTTGGAAAATATTTTCTTCACATAGATTACAAAAGTCACATAGATTAGTAGTGAACAAAATGTCATAACAGACACCAAAACTCATTAGGAAAATACATCTTGAAAATCTATCAGAATTCCTGTCACTCGGAAGGTAACAGGATAAATCTTCCATTCATTTTAACAAGTGCAAGGAATCCAAAAAAACAGGGTGGTGTTACCCGAATGACAAGATCCTGGCTTTGTTCTGATATGTGCATCTCATGTCTCTATTGATAGTCCTAGTCTGTCAGTCACCTCTTCCAGAAAGGAAGAAGCCAAATCAATTACCAACAATATGTCTTCATTCATTAATCCCTCGGGTTCCTTTCTTCTCTCCTACACTAGAATGAGTAATAGTCAAAGAAAAGCCAATACTTACAACAATTACCTATTCTTACTATAATGAAACATGATGAATGACTAAGAAATGCTCTTGCCATGCAAAATTTCCAACATTTTGTCCTCACAAATGACGGGGTGGTGGATGTTTGGTCTAGAATTTAAGATGCCACTTGAAATGCCCACATCCCATGTTGAAGTTCATGGGTTCAAGTCCTGTCTCCACTTCTAATTCCATCTTCCTGCTCATGTGTACCCTGGGAAGCAACAGGCAGGGACTCAAGTAATTTAATCACTGGCATCCATGTGACATCCATATGGAAGGCTTGAATTCAGTTCCATGCTCCTGACTTCAGCTTGGGCCAGTCATGACTATTGCAGGGGTTTGGGAAGTGAATCTGCCAGTGGAAGATTCTGATCCAGATCCCTGCTGATATACTCACTGGAGAAGCAGAAGGTGACGTCTCAATATATCCTGACACCCATGTGAGTGACCAAGCTTGAGTTCGTGGCTCCTGGTTTGGGCCCATTCCAGGCTGTTTTGGGATTTTGAGCAATGAACCAGTGAATGGAATTTCTTTGTGTGTCTTTCAAATAAGTTTAAAAATAAAAATATAGAAATATATTTTATTTAAGTGTAATATTCATAAAGAATGTTTCAAGTTGATAATTTTATAGACTCATAAATGATCTTAAAATTATCATATCTATTTAACTGCTACTCAAATCTCAAAATCAGACAGCGGAGGTACTCTTACCTTGATCTCCAATATGGCAAAGCTTCTTTATTTATTTCTGAACTCCATTTAAATAAAATAATATAGTAGGGGGTTTTAAATATCTGGCTTCCACTACTCAACATTATTTTAAGAATTCACCCATATAACTTTGTATAACAACAGTTTGTTCTTTTTCATTCATGGATATTATTTCATTGTGTGCATTGCCCTGAGTAATGTTTTTTTTGCAGTCACTTATATTCAGTTTGAAGCTTTTGCAAATACAGCTGCATTGAATGTTTTTGTATATATCATTGTGCACATAGAAAGCTTTCCAAGGTCATGATGTCAGCTTTCACCATCAACAATATGATGTGTGATTTCTACGTTAACCAATACCTAGAGGAGGAATGTCCTGTATATTGCCGGGATAAATGGAATAAGCCACCTTTTCTTCAAAAGCTTGGTCTCTCCAAAAAAAAAGTACCTGGAAGCTTTAGCTTCTATATGCTACCTTCATTATTCTGTCAATTGTCCAGCCTTTTTCATAGGACAGTCTGCAACACGGTTCTTCATTCTCACAGGAAGCAGGATAGTGATAGTCTGAATCATTTTTAAGTTGTCCAAGAGGTAGTTAGACTTTAGAGCCTCATCAGCCTGCTGTATATCCGTTAAATTCAGAACATTTTTAATTCCTGTAACCAGAACATGTATTCTGAGAAAACTTACCAGAAACTGACACTCAGTGTTGGTAATAGCCATAGCAGCATGTGCTTGCTGTCTGTAGGCAGGAGAGTAGATGTTCTCCAGGATGGCAAGCACTCAGCATCATTTTTCAGAACCCACAGTTCATAAACTGGACTCCACTGGGGGGAACATCCCAACAAGAGATTTATGTTTATGTCATGCACTTACAGTTTTAAAAAGGAAAAATTAATTTTGCATAGAACTATTCAGTTCCTACTTTCCCTTTGAGATGATCTTTCTGACATCCTCATTCTAAATCGAGTGTGGATCTTGTGCAGCGATTGGCATCCATTCACCCCATAAACAGACACCGTCGGATGTAATCACCGCAGACTCTTGCCATAAACGCGCTTAAGCTTTAGAAAGATAGCCTCCGAGGAAAGGGTTTTTTGTTTCCTTAAAATAGCCTTGGCTAGAAAAATCACCCTTGGAAAATTCCTGAATAGAAGCTTTGTTGAAGATTCTGAAGCCTGCTTCTGTGGATGGCTGTTTACTCCTCCAACTGTGAATATATATACTGCCAAGTCCCCTGATTTGATCACATGCTTCTTTGCAGCAGAATTCATCACCTTTCAGCCAGGGTTGAATGAACAAATGAATGAATGCTGGTGAACGTTTCCAGCAGCACCTTTAACAGAGTTGATGTGGGTGGGGTTGGAAGGGGAGCTTAGAAGTCTTTACCTCCCTGGAGAATTGTCAGCTTTCTTATTGCTGCTAAATATGACAAAATCAACAAGAGTAGGACATGCAATATGACTTGGTTTTCTTTCTGTTGCTTAAAGTCTTCAAATGTTGATGGTCTTGGAAGCTTTAGTTCCATGCTACCTACAAAAGCTAAAGAGGCAGACGTCCCAGGTGGAGACCGTGCCTGCTGCCCGAGAGGAGATTGCTGCCACAGCTGCCCTTGCTACGTCGTTGCAGGCCCTGCTATACAGTGTGGAGGTCCTCACCAGGTAATCTCCTTGGCAGGAAGACCCATAGCCTTCAGTTTAATCCCCTGGCAAGACAAACCCAGCCTTTATTTAGAGATACTCGTCCTTTTATGTCACATAAGTGCAAACAGTTCCTAAGTGATGGGGAAATAGTAATTTCTCCATGCTTGCTGAATACACACTTTCATACACACCTGCCAGACTTCTGTGACAGGTTTAACTCTGTGGTCAACAAATCTTTTGTAAAAACATGATCTACATTTTATTAGCTGTAATGTTATTTTATGACCCAGAGAATGTCTTAAACTCTTATTGAGTATTTTATTAGTGTTTTATGGTGAGAAGCTTTATATATTTGTGAGGAATTGTGGATTTTTGCCAATAATTTGAGAAAACTGCCTAGCAAATCTAAACTACAAAGTATTATTCAAATGCTGGAATTAGCAATCCTCTACGGAACAAATATAAATCATACTGAGAGAGAATATTGAGAGATTTAGAAGTGGGAAGGTCAATTGGCGGCAGATTTTAGCCCTAAATAAATTTCAAGTGTAAAAGAAAAAAGGTGTCGAGGCAGAAGGAGTTCAGCTTCAATGAAGAAGAGTTCAGGTGGGGACCCAGTATGGTGCAAAAGATGGACTGAAGGTGGGGAAGGTAGCTTCAGGACACAATGTTTATGACTGGTTTTCCTTCTCTACTCCCAATCTAAATTATCTGGGAGGAGATTTTTTCCCTAGGGTAGAGACAAAGATGTCATTTGCCAGGAGTTATGTCTTTGCTCCTCCATTCCATTCTGCCACGCTGTGTGACCAGTCTAAAATGTCACATACTTAACACAAAATCCTGTCTATGATTTAGCTACACCAAAAGACACCACCCTCTCCACCTCCATCATATTGTGTCAGTAGAATGGCTAGCGGAAGCCCTTTAGCTCAGGTAGGATGTTTTCAGCATACGTTACTAACTGGGAGCGTGAGAGGGGTTATTTCCACTTTCAGTATGTGTTTAGTTTCTAATCGCGAGCTACATTGCCAACCTCGGTAAGCAGAGGATAGCGCAAAAGTTATGAGTAGAGTATTACTATACTACAATGCACCTCAACTGAAGAACCAAGACGAGTTTGAACAGAGAGGTGTGGCAAACTGCTTCTCCCAACAGGAAATAATCCTGATGCTTTGCTGATGGTTTCATCAAAGTCCTGGGAAGAAGAACATCCCAAGAAGGAATATGCAGCTTACCCACTTCCTGCTATACCCATTAGCCCCTTCCTACAAAGAGAAAAGAGACAAGCCATCAATTTCCTTCTAGGGGCATTTTAATTTTTCTTCTCACATTACATAAATTTGGTGACCGCATCCTTTACATTCCCTTTGAGAAGGATAAGTCAGTTGACTTAATTGTAATTATTCAAATGTCCAAATGTCCATAGAGAGTTATGAATGGAATTCTGGCATTTACAATTCTGTGGCTTTTAGTACTTCCGTGCCTTTAATATTCTTTTGGTGGAACCTCACTTTTTGGTAGTACTTACAACAAAATCGGCTTCTGAATTTTTACAAAAAGAAGATAAGAATCTTCTCTTCACTTTCAAATTTCTAATTTCTGTATCTCCTGAAAAAAATTCACAGTTTTACAGTTGGTATTATCTGCGTAATAAATAAGTTTATTATGAGTTTATTATTTCCTATTATTTTGTGTTAACACAAACTTACAGGCTTAAAACTGACTTCATTTAATACCTACAGTTTTGTCTTCTGGGAGTCTAAGTAGATTTGCCTGGGTTCTCTGCTTGGGATTGTATAAGATAGAATTCACGATGTTGACCAGGGGTGTGTATTTCGCATTTTGGGTAAGTTGCTGTTTGGGTTGATCACCTCCCAAATGCATGGGTTCAGGTCTTAGCTCCATTTCCAATTTGCATTTTCTGCTAATGTACACACAGGTAGGCAGAAGATGATGGCTCGTGTACTTGGGTCCCTGGCACTCATGTGATTAACTGGATTGAACTCCTGGTTCCCTGCTTTGGCTTGATCCACCCCAACTGTTGCGAGCATTTGGGGAGTGAACGAGGAGATGGGAACTTTGCCTATCATTTTCTCTCTTTCTCTTTCAGCTTTTCAAATGAATACAAATAAGTTATATTAAACAGCCTAAGGTCAAGGGAAGGACTCCACCTCAAGGTGGATGCTAGGTTTTAGGCACGTCCAGTTAAGGCAGCTTTAGGCTTAGGTTCTCTTCTGCTTTTTTGCTATCAGCCTTGTGCCACTCTCTGCATTTAGAAAGCACTACACTCCTCTTGTGTGACCCCCAGCCGCCCTCCAGCCAGCAGCAGTTCCTAGCTCAGTCACATGATTCAATGTCCCTGCCCCAGCTGAGAAAATATTTTGCTTCTAAAGGATTACTGAATATACATTATATTAAGGGACTTTGGAATTAAATTGGGCCTACCAAGTATTTTCCCCTTCTCCATGAAATGTAGCATATTCAATAGAGTAACACTGGGGCAAAGGTCTTTGAAACCATCTTTAAATTTTGCCCACCACAGCAAGACACAGGAAGAGAAGACCTGGTGTGACTGTTGGTTTAGTGACTTTGTAGCTACTCTCAGTATATAGAAAATGAGCATTAAGAAGTTCATAGAACAATCTTAAACACTTGCTAAAAACAACATTTTTAAAAACTACAACATTCTTTCTATGTCTTATATCAATACAGAAGCAAATTGTCCTAATATTTAAAGTAAATCTTATAAAATGGGATGATGCAAAACATATTCTAAATTGCTGGCTTGCAATAGATAGTAATTTACCAATCTTCTTGGATAGCATTAGCTATATTTTGACTAGAGGAATTCTTTTTGTTTTTGATTGTTTCTTGGGAAAAAAAGAATTGATTATGGTGTTGGTGGCCAAAGTAGCATGCGCATCTTCGCCATGTACCGACTGACTCGAGTGGTGAATTGGCACCTGTGGAATTGAAGAAGAAATTCTTAATCAGTTCATATTTAGAAGTTCAATTCCATGTCTTATTTGAACAATAGTAAGTTAATATTCAGAACCAAAATGTGAAACGACTTAAATAACAATGAGCTTCTTGCCCTTGAGAATCTATGCTGCATTCCCAGTGCCAGGCAGAACAGAGATTCTGTGACAGAAAAAGGTGAAAGCTAGCTAACCTGTTTTTGCAAGACACTGAAACTACCCAGACAACCCACTGCCAGGAATAAACCCAGAAGAAATGAAGTCAGCATATGACTCCCACATTTTTGGCAACTCAGTTCACAATAGCTCAAATGTAGCATCAACCCGAATAACCACAAACTGATGACTGGATAAAGGAAATGTACTAGAATGCCAAACAGCCATAGAAAAGGATTCAAATCCTGTCTTTTGCAACAAAATGAATGCAACTGGAGACTAATATACTTCGTGAGAAAAGCCAGACCCAAATAGACAAATATCATATGTTTGATTTGTTGAAGTTAATGTGAAAAACACCTTAACGTATGTGAGTGAAAGTGATATCTTGTGATTTGGCAACTGATCTTTTTGTTTAGAGGACCATTGAACTTATGAATATAGAGTAAATTGAAAGTATATTGTCACAAAATATTAAAAGGAAAAGAAAGGAAGGAGGGAGGTAGGGAGGAAAGAAGGAAGTAGCACTGTTTCCTAGGAATCATATCTATTAGGTTGATAAAAATTGTTCTCTGTGTACTAATAAATAAATGTAATTTAAAATAAAATCTAAAAAAAAAAACTAAAGAAAAAGACTACCTTAAAAGTTATGTGGGCTTTAAAAATGTGAAGATTTCATAAATTTTTCCACTCTTGCTTTGTTGTGACATTTGTTATCACTGTCACAGGCCCATGACAGCCCCACAGATGAGCAGGTGTGACCAAGGTCATAAGGGAACCACCACAGCTAACCACACCATGTCATCTGGGCTCAGTACCAGGTAATTCACTGTGTTTGACTCTTCTAGGATCTCTCAATTACAAACAGCTTGAATTTCAACTGTTGGGAATGAAAGGAATCCTGAGAATAATTGATAATGACAAGAAAACTCAGTAAGGCAAAGAAAAGATGCAAGTTGAAAGTTACAAGAACATACTAAGGTTTACTTTAAGGTTGTCAAAGAGAAATTCAAACTTCCTTCAGAAATTCAAGAGAAAACTCTTTGTTCTTTGTCTCCTGGGTGGTCTTTGAACTGTTCTAGTGTTGTTTCATTTGCCTCCAAAGAAAAGCAAATGAAACAATAATCAGGGGTGGCTTCTCATTCCCCTGAAACTATGCAAAATGAACCTACTTTTGTCTGCCCTGTTTTCTACAGACATTTCATCAAGTTTTGGCTTACATCCTCAAATAATGCTTTCATGTTTGCTGACAATCTCTTTCCTTTGTTTTGGTATAACTCAGCCTGTATGTTAGTTTACACTTTCCTGCTTTGTTTGATCTTTGTTAACCTCTGAATACTCTAGCATGCACCTACACACACAGTTTAACCTCTTCCTCCAAAGAAGATTTAATATAAGGCAAACCCAAAATTAGCTCAGGAATTATCTTCCTCCATAGGAAGTAGTAGCCATGGAGAAAGTGGAGAGAAACTCACTCATGTTCCACTCTCTCTGAAGCATGTTTTCATGTGTCTATCATTGTATAAACCTAGTTCCTTGCTCCATGAGACATATTAATGTGAACAATAAACAGGTAGATTCCATCGCTTCTCAGTCTTCTGGCTAAGATCAAGTTTAAAAAGATATATTCCAAACCTAGCTGTAAATTGCTGATATGGTTAATTTGTGCCTCAGTTTCCCCCAGAAAATATGATATATGGAGACTTCTTTAAGCATGTTGGCTTAAGTTCAACTACTTGATGAATGGTGCATGGAGAATCTTGAATTCTTATCACACAATTTTCAATTCCTGAAACAGTGTGTCTCCAAAGTGAAAAGAAGTCAGCCATGTCTCATCTTCTGGTCTCCTAAAACGGAACATATGGCGTGAAAATTATAATTTAGATTTCAAAGTTTTCAAGAACTTACTTCTTTTGATTACATTATGAGTTTGGGTATTTTATATAATATCTGTCTTTCAGCAAGTTATATAGCATTGAATCAACTCAAATAACTAATTGCAGCATTGGTGATAACCTATTGTAAGATAAAACTTATCTTTTACAATTATTATGTGCATGTTTGTAAGCCTAACAAAATGTCTAACCTCACAGAAAAGTTTGCAAGAAGCCCCAGCAAGGGGCCTATGTTCTTTTCCTGAGACTTTTTCAGAATGGTTTTTCTGACTCCTAGGTATCAGGAGCAAGGAGCCAAACTGCACTTTATCAGGTACAGAAAGATTTACTCTAATTTCGATACCAGCTCTGCTGTCTTGACATGATTGCCTATTGAGCTGGCTTGTTGTTCTACGTCATTTCATTTAATCAGTGCATGCATGCCAAATCTGGACAGGTCTGTGTGTGACTTATGTGAAGTCACCACGGTTTAGCCTGATGATCTTTTCTGAGCTGGCAAAGTTTCTGTAGCCTCTTAGATTGAGATTCTCTGTGTCCTTTTCCTATGGATTCAATAACTCTTTAGGAACCATAATTTTCTTCATTGTGATTCCCTTCTCTCGTACATTTTCGGGTCCTAGCTAACCTATATGATTCCCAGGGAAAACCTCCACTTGCTGGAGGAAGGACAAGGCCTTCCCAGAGAGGAGCTGGATGAACGGATTGCTCGAGAAGAGTTCAGAAGACCCCGGGAGTCCCTGCTGAATATTTGCACAGAATTCTATAAGCACTGTGGACCAAGGCTGAAGATATTACAAAACTTGGCTGGGGAGCCCCGTGTCACGGCCCTGGAGCTGTTGGATGTGAAGTCCCACATGAGGTACTCTCCTTGACTTCCCTACCCCTGAAAATGGACACAGCCGGGCCGTGTGTCCAAGTGTGAGTGTTGGGTTGAGTGCATATATGTATGTGTGGGTGGAGCTCTCCAGAATAAAAACTTGAGATGTTCAGGATGATTTATTTTCTGTGACTTATATCATACAGAGCATTCTGGTAAGGTGTACACTCAGTCCATCAAAAATTATCTCAAGCTGAACCAGGGGACTGTGTTCTTAAGGTAGAAAGTCACAGTCCATTGATTTGCTGCTCAATAAAAGATAATGACGGGAATTTCATCACCTGAATTCTTAGAAAAGTAGTCTTCTATAAAGTACCATTTATTTCTCCAGCTGTGATTTCTCACAAGGATCCCGTTTCTGCTTTTTTTTACATGAAACATGCTTACTAACTAATCTCTAGTGGATGACATGTTCTGCCCCTCAGCATTGAGCCCCGTTGGGAAGTGGCAGTTTTAAATCTTTGCCACATTTTGCTTGGGCCTGAAAACTGCTTTACATGTGTCGCTTATGACAGCTTTCTAGTGCTGAAAAATAGTCCTGCTAAAAAGTCTAAACTGGATGAGGCTACTGCTCATTTCAATATTTTTGTCTGTAGTATGTGAGGAAGAGACCTGGTCATAAAAATTCGTGGAAATAGAACGGCTATTTGTAATAGAGAACAGTTTGGAAAGTTTTGAAAAGTTTAGTTCTTCTATCAACCTAAAGGTAGAATACAGTGTTAAATGATCAAAAATGACAGCTCTATTTGTTTAAGCTGACAGATTTCTTGATAATTGATTTTTTTCCTTCTAAAATAATCTTGTAACAAAAAATGTAGAATGTACCAAGTGAAGGAAAGTAAGAGACCAGAACAGTAGAATGCTGCTATGCCAACGTCTAAGGACATCACCAAGTAGTGCCCTGGAGAACTCAGTACTCACACTCCTCGCTACACCCTCCTAGGCAAGAGCTTATTTCAGCTGCTGGACTGGAGGCATCAGAGCAAGGGGAGGGGAATTTGGAATGTTAATGCTCCGTTGCCATAGTAACCACGGGATCTCTGAACGCTCCTGCTTTTCTCTGTGATGAGAGAGAGAGAGAGAGATCCTGGGATCTCTGCATTCTGGTTTCAAGTATTTGAAGGGAGGGAACCACAAGAGTCAGAGGAGCCTGGAGCTCCCTCTAGAGGTCAATTTCTGTTAAAGGTTCAATGAAGTGATTTATCTCCTCACCTGGCATGAACCTAGACTGCCATAGAAAATTGCCATAATTGGTGATGAAGATTATCACAGCACAGTATAAGAGACAGCCATATGAAAATAGCTATAATTCAGCATTTCAAGTACCATAATCATGTGCTTGTATTTATTAATTTAGCATTTTATAAATTATTTGAGGCAAATTAGAAAATTGCATGATAAAACCAAGAAAAGGTGTAAATTAGGAAGCTACAAAATGTGACAAAATTGCAAGGAAATAACTTCTTCTTAAGAAAGTATCAGTATATGAAACCCGTAAGATATCATATTAGACCTGAGCTTCTAAACTATTACACCAGTGAAATGATCAAACACAATCTTAGTGTCAATAGGACAAAAGACACCAATTAGCTTGTACAATGATACTTCCAAAAAAGACAAATGTCTCCTATTTGGTGTTTATTCAGAGGAAAGATTGGCATGATGAACAACAGTCTCAACAAAACCCTCATGGCAAAGTGCTAATTTTACAGGTCTGGATACTTGCCAGTGTAAAAAGTTGATATCCTACATTGTCACAATGCAATGCTTTTTCAATTTGAATGTAGTCTCTGCTGGTTATATGACCAGATTATAAGAATCTCATAGCATCTATCTGGCCTCCCCTATGGCAGCAACTTGTATGAACCAGGATGATTTTCATCAAGAGCATAATTACTGCACGAGCTTACAGGAGCGCAAATTTTTCCTCCCCATGGAAAGCGGAGACTAGATGCACTCCACTGATGCCATTCATCTTAACAACCTTTAGATAAAGATAAGACATGGCCACCACGTTTTCTGTCCAGAAAAGATGTCCTGTGTTGTGGAGCAGGGATGGATCCACAAGCTTTGAGTGGTTACCAGGTGACGGGTAAAATTAAAGATTCTTGTCCTTAATCAAGAATCCATTTGGATTTGTGCAGAAGTCAGAGATCAATGAAAAAATATAGGAAAACTGCGGTGGTATTTAAGGTCCTAAGAATCGATCATGCTGAAAGGGAAGAATTGGCCTTTAAAAAGAGAGAAATGGGGTCATCAAAGGATGTCGGATACGTTTGCTGAAAGGATTTAAGCAGAGACGTGGAGCTAAGAAAGTGTGTTGAAGCAATCCATAGGCCTGCATTGGCAGAATGTGTGGTTGATTACAATGCTCTCAGGAAAAATATTCCTGATCGGCCAGATTCTCTGCTAGGAAGGAATTTGTCACTTCATTTACCCAACCCAGGACTGCCAAAGCAGGAGAGTAACGCAAATTCACTCCCTCCTTCCTTCCTTTCAATCTCCCTCTAAAGTGGCAAGTGTCTTGTCCTCTCATTGGCAAAGGTAATGTTTCTGTATCAAAAATATTTCATGTAAAAGTACAGAAAAAATTTGTTATGCTCAAAGCAGATTGATTTTCTTAAGTGAGCAGGAAATACAGAAACTCGGGTAGTAATCCATAAAATAATGCTCAAACTCGGCACTGAACGTTGTCCTCATGCTTAAAATGCATTGATCATTTTTTAATTATTCATTTTTTAAAGGCATAGTGGCACACAGAGGGGGGTCAGAATGAACAAGAGAGTGAAAGAGGGAGAGAATATCTTCCATTCACTGGTTTATTCCCAAATGGTCACAGTGACCAGAACTTTGCCAGACCAAAGCCAGGCACCTGGAACTAGATTTGGGTATCCCATGTTAGTGGCAGAAACTCATAGACTTGGGACCATCACTGACTGCCTTCCAGGTGCATTAGCCAGGACTTAAACTGGCATTCAGATATGGGATAGTAGCTTAACCTACTGCACCACAGAGGTGACTGCAAAACTGACCATGTCTTAAACAGTTCCTATTGTTATCATTGAAATAGTGAATGAAATTAAACAACTGCATATAATATATTCTTATCTTCTATACAGGCAAAGAGAGAAATACTATTTTCCATCTGATACTGTTATGAAAAAGAAAATATATAAGCTTCTTTAATTTTTTAAGATTTATTTAATTTGTGTTGGAAAGACAGATTTCCAGAGAGGGAGTTCACTCCCCAAATAGCCACAATAGCCAGAGCTAAACTGATCTGAAGCCATGACCCAAGAACTTCTTCTGGGTCCCCCACAAGGATGCAGGATCCTGAAGTTTTGTGATATTACAGGAAAAAAAAGAAGATACTCATCTCCTTCCTCTTGTGTATCTGCCCCTCCAATAAAAGTAATAGTAATAGAGTTTCCCTCTCCTCCATTCTGCTCTCATAGAATCCCTTATACAACTTGCTACACATATACTAATTGAAGCCAAAGATTCAAATAATAGATGATAGTGGATTAACATATTACTCTTATTAAAGACAATTTAAGTCATGGGTATATTTTTAGATTATAAGCCTTTCTGAAAAAAAAAAAGCTCAACTCATATAGTACCGATAGAAGGGAATTCCACAAATGGGCATATGCTGTCTCTTTATAACATATTCTGTTCTCCTTTTCTTCTGTTTTATCTATTTGACAATGATATAAAATTGTGTATGTTTTCTCAGTACAACTTTAAGTGAAATTGACTTCCAGACTTTGTATTTCACTGTCTTTGTATTAGTTGGAAAAATGGTTAATATACATGTCGAAATTGGAAAACTGTTTAGTCAACTAACAACCAGAAACCTCATTTTCCCAGCCTTTTGGCCATTCGTTCTTCAACACACACACACACACACACACACACACACACACACACACACACATTTAGGTCAAAAGCACTTGGTCTGGTGACTGGCAACTTCAGACAGCCTTAGAGGGAGTGCCACTTTCTCTCAGAAACTTCCCCTATGAAACTGAATTAGAAAACTCAAGAAGAGGGAGGCAGCCAAAACCAAAGCAATCTAGACAGTTTACCTTTGTCGATCAAACTAAACTCTCAGCAAAACAAGATGATCATCCATGTGCATGACAGTACAATAAGCAGCTTTGAAGAAGTGGGATGCAAATAGAATGTGAAGAATTTAATTTAAAAAAAGAGTACTGCTTTTTATAGGGTACTTTTGATCCTGACTCTTTGCTATGAGAGCACTCAGAAGGTATGAAGATTATCTAGACATTAGATAATAGAGATGCTACTGTTTATGAAGGTTTAGATCCACTTTTAGATGCACAAGTGGTTGGGGGGTGTGTATCTGTCCCAAGAAGGGACCTCTCTAGGTGTGTTGGCCTATCCTTAATGTCCTGGACGTGGTATTCTTCTGTTGTTTCTGCAATAGTCTGTGATTTTGTATCAATACACACTGGCAGGTTTCACTGTACCAATACATCTGCGGAGAGCAGAGTGTTGGGAAACATTGGGGGAAATGTCCATGTTCAGGCAGTTGACATATTGGAAGAAGCTGATTGGCATGAGAATTTCCCATCATACATTTTAAATGTATTCTTTCAAAACATAATCTTAGGTTGGCAGAAATTGCACACTCCCTTCTGAAGTTGGCACCATACGACACCCAGACAATGGAGAGCCGAGGGCTTCGGCGCTACATCATGGAGATGCTACCCATTACTGACTGGACAGCTGAGGCCGTGAGGCCGGCCCTCATCCTCATCTTAAAGAGATTGGATAGAATGTTCAACAAAATTCACAAGATGCCCACTTTGAGGTGAGGAGGCTTCCCAGTGAGCTGTTGACATGACAAACCTCAGAATTAAGATTGGTTGTTTTGTAAGATAGTGGATGGTTGAGTTAAAAGAACAACTTTAAAGGTTTGGATTGGTGTGTGTACATAGCTAACAAGATTATAACTGTCTAAGTATAAGAATATATATTTTGAGGAAATAATATTTTCTTTAAAAATATATGTGCTCATCCTGAAAAACCTATCCATTTTTAATTTTCATGTTCTTCTTCTGACACAAACAAGAAATTCAGTTATCTTCAGTTCCTTTTGAAACAATGTAAGATATAACATGAACAAAATAAGGAAAGAAGAAAAATTAACTATTGTTCAACATGCTATATTTAATATAATTGTATTTTTAGGTACCAATTCCAAGAAATGGCAAGTTTTAAAATAATCAGCCAAATAGAAGTTCACAGCATTGATATAAATACCTAATTCTTACTTCTTCATCTAATTCAGAATATGAAGTAAATACTCTTACTACTTTTTCCTGCTCAGTGGCTGGAGCACATCTGTTCATAATCTTCCTGTAAGCCATGTCTACGTAGAGATATGGGCCCAGTTTGGAAACTATAGTCCTAGTGAGCAGGTAGTTCAATTGATGCATGTTGGTAAATCCACTAAATTATCGATTTCAAGTTTGTGTTAGTTAGTGACAGAATTTTGGTAAATCCACTAAATTATCGATTTCAAGTTTGTGTTAGTTAGTGACAGAATATTCTCACCTTTCAAATAGAACCCAACAGTCAATGGAATTCTTATTGTTAAGAGTATATAGCACTTATTATTTTAGTCAGCAGAACTTTTCCAGAGAACAACCTGTGCTTCTCACATTTATTTGCTATAAGGAGTAATTGAAAAAAAAAACAAATAGTTTTATATCCTGTAATAAATGTGCAGCGGTATTTATTTCAGTGGTATAGAAATGGCTATTCTGGAAGCATTATTTAATTAGTGCTCCCAGTGGAACATTTGTGCAATGTCTGGCCCAAGATTTACAGCTATCTGATGAGGGTGTGCCAAAATAAATTGTTTAAGCAAATCAATATCTAAAGATGCTAAACACTCCATACACTGAGCTATTTGTCATCTGATTAAAGCTATTGTAAAGTACATCAAGCTTCCCCCAAACAGATTTTGGATTAATGATTTGACCAGTAAGTAGCAGGCAGTTTTGGGAAAAAGCATTATGTAAACATGGGGTTGAGATGGATGTAACATCTTCAGATAATCTGTGTTTAACACAAGAAATGTTGATTGAACATGACCTGTGGATCACCTGAGTATCGTCAGTATCAGGGATGTCGATGTACCTTCATTTTTTTTAAATAAGTTTCCATTTTGTCATTACTTTCCAACAAAAAATGCTAGTGAAAATATATTTCCAACAAAATATATGGAAATGGTATTGATATCAGCAGAAATCAAACTGTTAATTGGCACTACATAATTGAATATTCCAACACTGGGATAGTTAGTATTGATTATATTACATAAAATCCCAAACTTGTCTAATTTAGGGAAATAAGCGAGAGAAAGATGATAGATAGATAGATAGATAGATAGATAGACAAATTTCTTGGGAAACCAAGAAAGAACACTTTTAAAAATTGTCTATATTCTTCTAATGTGATTTTTGTGTCAAGAATCAAGTCATATAAGTCTGATTGTATTAGCCTAATTTTAAATCTAATGTGATCAAGTGTAGTCTGATACATGGTTTTCAGAAATGCAGCCTGAGTCAGATTAATTCTCTTGAGAGAAATAACCCCAGTGATGGTTCCCTAACATGGTAGTTTCAGGGTAACCAGGGAACTTAAGATGCAACCCATTCATCATCTCTGTTTTTTCTTCAATAGATTTTGTCTCATTAGTCGAATGGGGCAGGAGTGCCTCTGCTACGTTTTCCGTAACTTCTTCCCCTCCCAGTGTGCTCTGTACTTTTGGAACAACATGGGTAAACACCATCCCGTGTGAAGCACTTTGTTGTCTCAGACACGCATCCTGTCTTAGATGGTGTCAGAATCACTGTCTCATTCACTTGTTTCAGACTTACTCCAGAAGGGAGCCAAGCTGCTAATGGCTCCTATATTGTATTCCAGGCGACAGGTTGAGTGGGAGCCTGCCAGCAATTTGATTGAAGGGGTTTGTTTGACACTTCAGAGGCAGCCAATCATATCCTTCCTGCCTCACCTTAGGTCACTGATCAATGTCTGTGTCAATCTGGTGAGTAGCCAAGTGGCAATCTTATGAAACTTTGCAAAATTTAACTCTGCTATTGACTTCTCTGAATTGAAGATTTACAGGTCAACCACTTTGTGCCCCTATCTACCCGTGAAAACAGACGGCTCAGGTGACACTGAAAATAGTGAGGTACATTTCAAGGTGGTGCGTGGGGAGATACAATGGCCCATCCCTCCACAGATGGGATTTTGACGTACTGCTTCCCATGCACTACTTTGATAATTCACCTCTTCAAGTTGCGCTGAGAGTTGAGGGCTGCCAGTTGGAGAGTGGGGTGGTGGGAACCGCACAATTGGCTGGAAGCTGAGGTAGTATGGGGTTCGAGGAGCTTACAATGCCAAGAGGATTTTATTTATTTACTTCTTTATTTAGTGCTAAATTATGAGTTGGCCAGTCTAGGATTTACATGAAGAAAACATTTTTAATCATTTATGTAATATCTAGAGTCTGGTCCTGACAAGGTTTTGTACAATGTGTGGAAACCATGTCAGCACATTTCATTGAAGAGGATCTGCTGCTTAACTAGTTGAGCAATAACCTGTAGTGGGAATGCCTAGTGCAAATAGAGCCGCTGCCATCATCATTTTTGTGAGTATTTGCTTCATCAAAGAATGTTAAATGCGTTCCTTTGTATCCACAAGTGTCTAGTCTCCTGATCAGAATAGCTTTATAGTTCATCTCCCATAACTTACATAGTTAGTTATAGACATTCTACAAAACCTTGGCTGAATCTATGATACTATTTGATCTGACTCCAGATATTACATGTCTTCAGAAGAAGACAAAAAGAAATAAAAGATTGAAAGGAACATGTCCAACCTTCAATTTATTATCATTACTATGATTTCTCTTATTATTACTACTACTATTGCTATTATTGAATGAGACTCCCTAAGTGCGGTTGCATGAAATTGCAATAGTCAAGGCTGGTCATGTGCTCTGTTTGTATTTCAGGTGATGGGAGTGGTAGGACCTTCCAGTGTTGCTGACGGATTACCCCTTCTTCATCTCAGCCCTTATCTCTCACCACCTCTGCCCTTCAGCACAGCTGTTGTCCGGCTTGTAGCATTGCAGATACAGGTGTGACTGCCTTACCTGTTTGTCACGCTCCTTAAGTTGCTAGTGGAGGCACCAGATCCTGGTGTTCTCTTTTTTCTTTCTCTGCAAAGGCTGGGCAAAATCTGTGAAACAAAAATGCAAACATTTCCAAACTTTCATTGGTTTGGAACATCAGCCCTGAGCGTGGCCCTAAGTTGTGCTTCTGTAATTCTTCTTGAGATCTCAAAAATAGCAGAGTCATTTAGTGCTGCCACAACCTCCGGAATCACTGCAGTCATTTAACATGTGTGTAAAAGAATGGTTCACCAATAATGAACTCACAATCATTAATTTAAAGGGGCAGTAATATTCCAAGCCTAGTTTTCAATTGTTTTCAGAAAGTACTACAAAATAAAAATGGTATTTTCAAAATGGTATTACTAGACTTTGAATATATTAATTTTCTTTAATGATTGTGGGTTGAATATTATGAGTGCTTTTTTAAAAAAAAAAAAGTTCCCAGTTAACTCATTTGTTAAGATTAAAATAATCATTTCCAAAGCAAACCATGCAGAATACGAACCTTCTTGCTAACTAGTTGTGTCACTCAATTTTTGAAGGCTATAAATCACCCAAAAGTTATGAAATTAATGAAAAGTAACCACTAATGTAAACAGATAACCCTCCTACCCATTATCTGACAATCGAACTGGATAATTCATCGTCATGAGAATGGGTACGTGATAAAAAAAAAAGTAAGGAAGAATTATGGCTGCCATCCAGAAGGGAAATATTGTAAATCTTTAAAGTAATACATTTTACTAGCATGTGTACAAAGATTGTTTATTTCCTCATATATTATTTTTATTAATTGCTGTCTGGAACAAGTCCTTGGACAGAGGTCAGAGGGCTTCTGAATAACTTCTAAATGGAGCAATTTGCAAGTTTTTGTTTTCTTCCTTTTCCTTTGTCTGTAAAGTATGTATTGATGGACACATGAAGAAAATTAATGGGGAAATGACGTTGTTTTTGTAGCTGATAAGAGTATCATTATTTTTCATTTACTATTCAAGATGTTACTGTCTTTTTAGGTATATGCTTCTCAGTTATGACAAGCAAATGGTAAAGTATGAGTTTGAGTGACTCTCAGTTACTACACAGACAACAACTGAACTCATAGTTTCCAGGAGCAGCCAGCAGGGAGTTGACCGTCTTCATCATGCTATGTAAAAACAAACCTATTCAGTGGGTGTGGTGGTCAATTAACCTTTCTTTTTTATTATTGCTGCACAGGCATTAAAAGAAGATTTCCCCTTAAGCCATGTGATCTCCCCATTCACCAATCAAGAGCGAAGGGAGGGGATGCTTTTAAATCTGCTCATCCCATTTGTGCTCACAGTAGGATCTGGAAGCAAAGGTCTGGTTAATTCAATGACAGAAACTGTATAATTTGGGTTGTATTTTCTGAAGTGTCAGGCTGTTGCTCCTTTTTCCTTTTCCCAAGAAGGTCACCAGTGAAGTCAAATAAGGGTTTCTCTTTTTCTTCAGTTTAGCTACCCAGGGACAAGAGCTTCCCCACTCCATTTATTAGAAGATATTTAAAGTCAATTCTGCATGGCAAATATCAGCATGAAATTGTTTTACAACAACTAAGAAAAAGGCATTAGTTGAAGTGCAATGTGATGATAACTCATTGATGATGTGAACTTTACAACCTACTGACACTTGCTTCGGCAGAAAGCTATCATCCTTAAATTCCAATACATTTTCATTACTCCTCCTCCTTATGGAGTTTTCTCTTTTAGGAAAAGTTTGTCTCAAATGTGAGGACAGTGCATTGTAAATATTTGCAAAAAGAAAGGAGAGTGAAATGGTAAGCAGGAGATTTGGCCAAGAACACAAACTTTTAGCAGATCAGCTATGGAGGAACTAATCAAGTGCCAGGAATGCTGGTTTGTCCGTGGATAAAGCTTTACTTGGTGGGAAGCTTCAGAATGTGTAGGTGTTCTAGTTTAGAACTGGAATGAAAGTTGACTTTTTCTGTATCTATTGTGACTGTTTTTCTACCTGGTGACTTTATTTTTCTTTGCGCCACCTTCCTCCAAATCTACCCCCAGATAGCCCATGGCTGGAGCAGCCCGAGGTACAGCTGCTACTGCAGACGGTCATTAACGTGCTTTTGCCACCTCGGATCATCAGCACTTCTAGGAGCAAGAACTTCATGTTGGAGAGCTCTCCTGCCCACTGTTCCACCCCTGGGGATGCAGGGAAAGACTTGCGTCGGGAAGGGTTGGCTGAGTCTACCAGCCAAGCAGCATACTTGGGTGTGCATTTGTTTTTTTCTCTGTCTCTGGCTTTCATTTGGATATGCTCACATTATACCTTGACTCAGAAAATATTTAGAGAGAGCTCAACTGAGGGACCTGTACTTTGGGTAACAGGCTAAGCCTTTGCCTGTGGCAGAGCATCCCATATGGGTGCTGGCTCAAATCCCAGCTAGTCTACTTCCAATCCAGCTCCCTGCTTATGCATCTGGGAACAAAGCAGAAGATGCCCCAAGTGCCTGGGTCCCTGCATCCATGTGCTAGATCCAAACGAAGTCTGGTTTTGGCTTCAGCCTGGCCCAAGGCTGGTCATTGTAGCAATCTAGAGATATGGAAGATGTGTGTGCATGCATGTGTGATCTCTATATAACTCTGCCGTTCAAAGGAAATCACAAACAAACAAACTCAGAGGGCAGGCTTGCTTGGGTAGATCTGGTTAATCTGTGTTTGTCCAGGAAGGAAGGAAGAGAAAAGAAAGAGAAGATGGGGTGACGGGTAGAGCAATGGCTCAATTTGCCAATTCTCTGCATGCAAGCATCGGTATCCATATATATAGGTACTGCTCTGTGTCCCACATGCTCTACTTCCCATCTAGCTCCCTGCTTGTGGCCTGGGAAAGTAGAGGATGACCCAAAGTCTTGGAACCCTACACCTGCATTAGAGACCCAGAAGAAGCTCCTGGCTCCTGACTTTGGATCATCTCAGTTCTGGCTGTTGCAGCCATTGGGCAGCGAACTAGCAGATCAAAGATCTTTCTGTCTCTCCTTCTCTCTGTAAACCTGCTTTTCCATTAAAAATAAATAAACCTTAAAAAAATTCAATCCAGGGCCCGGCAATGTGGCCTAGCAGCTAAAGTCCTCACCTTGAACGCACTGGGATCCCATATGGGTGCCAGTTCTAATCCCGGCAGTTCCACTTCTTATCCAGCTCCCTGCTTGTAGCCTGGGAAAGCAGTCAAGGCCAGCCCAAAGCCTTGGGACTCTGCACCTGTGTGGGAAACCTGGAAGAAGTTCCTGGATCCTGGCTTCGGATCAGCATAGCACCGGCCATTGCACTCACTTGGGGAGTGAATCATCAGATGGAAGATCTTTCTCTCTGTCTCTCCTCCTCTCTGGATATGTGACTTTCCAATAAAAATAAAATAAATCTTTAAAAAAATTCAATCCAGAAAGTATCGAAAGTATTTGAATATGTGGAGAAGCCACTTGAACCAAAGGAAACTCTTGTGAAAGTCTGGTTTCCTTCAGTAAACTCATGCCAAAAAAAGCAAAGTACTTTGATATCTGCAGTGCCTTGTTGTTTTATGGGTGTCTGGGCATATAAAAAAGTCTTCTGTAACAAGAATTCCTGCTTGCTGATTATGTAAAAAATCACTAATGGGATTTAGTAGCTGTTATCAGATCTGGATTCAGACTAGTAAACAGGCCACTACATTGCACAATCACAAGGTTCATTCGTCTGTCCTCCGTGTGAACGGAACCCCTGGAGGAACGCAGCCAAAGTCCTGCACAGCAAAATATGATGATCTTACAGCAAGCTCTGTCCCCTACTAGCTATTTTTCTTCCCTTAAAATATTGTTTCTAAATCTGCATCTCTTTTTAAGATTTTTTTTTAATCGGAGAGTCAAATTTACAGAGAGAATGACAGAGATAAAGATCCTCCATGTGCTGGTGGCTTCAAGGGCTGAGTTGAGCTGATCTTAAAGCCAAGAACCAAAAGTTTCTTCTAGGTTTCCCATACCAGTACAGGGTCCCTAGGCTTTGGGCCATCCTCAGCTTCTTTCCCAGATTTGGGACCTAAATCACCATCTTGTTTTTTCTGAGACTAATCCTCTGTTCTCTATAGGCTTGCCAATTTCCTCTCCACTTTGTATCCTAAATTCCCATTACTCTGTCTCTGCATTTAACTATGTGACAAGGGAAAGCCACTCTTTGGCCCTCATTAACCTGGGCTGCAAGAAAAGACCATTGGTGCCACAGCAATGAGAATAATAGACATTGGCAACAGGAAATCTCAAAAGGTTGAAGTTGGGCAAAAAAACAATCTTCCTTAATATGTTTCAGTTCACCAAAGCAGGTCTTAGTAGGGAACATAAGATGAACGCAAATATATGGATAAAATGAGGCCCTTACATTTTGACATGTGTGAGATATTTGAGATGCATTATAAGGGGTTAACAGTGAAAATGGAAAAGGAGAAAAGGAAGCAAGGAATGCCTGTGCACGGAACTTGCCCACATGGGTGCCCAGCTGCCAAAGGCATGAAAAATAGGGATGAAATAAAACCCAGACTCCGGCAAAGAGCACTGCATGACAATTAGGTATGTACGGAGGATGATAAAGGTGCTTATTGTGTTATACAAGGATGTGAGAAAACACTAAGTAGCTATCTGCAATCCTTTCCACTATCTGCCTTTAAAAAAAAAGCATATTTACTTATGATCAGCTGAAAGGTAGAGTGAGAAACAGAAAAAGAAGAGTTAAGGAGAGTTCTTTATACCAATTCCCTCCTCAAATGCTCGCCACATCTAAGGCAAGACTGGGCTGAAGTAACAGGTGCAAAATCCAATCTGGGTTTCTTGTGTAGCCGGCAGGGACCCAAACACTTGAACCATCACCTGCCTCTCAGGGTGCACATTAGCAGGAAGCCAGATGGAAGACAGTAACTGGAACTCAGACCACATACTCCCATATGGAATGCAGGTGTCCCAATGGTAACTCTTAACAGCCGTGCCACAAATGTACTCCACACTTTCTGCAGTTTTAATTGCATTGGGTTCTTGTTCTTCTTACTTTATTACTTTATTTACTGGACCTCAACTTAAAGCTGTTTCACCATCAGAACACTAAGAAACTGATTCTGTGCTCATGTAGGGAGTAAAGAGGCTAAGAACCAGGAAGTTTTGGTAAGTTAACTGCACACACAATTAGTGACAGGCCAGATTCAAACCCATGCCATCCTTTACCAGGGTCTGTGTTTTTCTGCACCTTGTTGTAAAGGGTTGGCACTTTGGGATGATGCAGCTGAAGCTGGAGAGCAGACTTTTCTGAAACCCAAACTCGGAACTATTGTTTGTTTACTTGAAAGAGAGAAAGTGAAACGAAAAGGGAGGGTTGAGGAGAAGGATACCTAACAACATCGCGTTCTGTGTTATAAGACATGGCTTTCTCCCCCTG
The DNA here is from genome assembly GCF_030435755.1 of Ochotona princeps. Classification (NCBI taxonomy): domain Eukaryota; kingdom Metazoa; phylum Chordata; class Mammalia; order Lagomorpha; family Ochotonidae; genus Ochotona; species Ochotona princeps. Next base: position 83,754,479 of record NC_080836.1, read on the forward strand.
GAAACGTCCCTGTGATGGTCAGGGTGCACATTTTAAAATTCAGTATACTTTTAGAAAGATCTTTGTGTTCTAATCAGTCATAGCATGTTTACCAAAATTCTTAGATTCCACGATAAATGGGCTTAAGACATAACAGGAGGCCCCTGGTCACTTGACTATCTCATGGCAGACCTTGTGAGGAGAGCAGCAATCGCAGAGGAAGTTTCCATCAGTCATTCACATCTTCACAGTGCTCTGGTTGTCCCAGAGAGAGAGAGAGAGAGAGAGAGAGAGAGAGAGGAAAGTGAAAGAAAGAAGGAAGGAAGGGAAGAGGGGAGAGATAAACCATAAAACAAATGCCACAGGGAGTAGTAATAGATATGATAGGGTAGATTCTCCACCTGGAAGGGTGTACTCACTGCTTACTACTGAGGAGCAGTTTAAAGTCGGGTTGGAGAGAGAGCAAGGGAGGGGAAGGACTTTTATCTTCATGCATGGCTACGTGGTGTACCTTTTTTTTTTTTTTAAGATTTGTTTATTTTTATTTGAAAGGCAGATTTTACAGAAAGAGAAGTTTTTGTATCTCCTGGTTCACTTTCCAAATGTCCACAACAGCCGGAGCTGAGCTGACCAGAGCTAGGAGCCAGTAGGTTCTTCTGGATCTCCCACAAGGGTGCAGGGTCCCAAGGAGCTGAGCCATCCTCAACTGCCCTCACAGGTCCTAAGCAGACAGCAGGAATGGAAGTAGAGTCCACATGGCGTCCAGAACCAGCACACGTATAGGATGCTAGTGCCACAAGAATGAGGATTAGTTTGTAGCACCACTGTGCCAGTTCTGCTTTTATCTTTAATACAAATATTTGGGCCCAGCCTAGTGGCCATAGTATCCCATATGGACGCTGGCTCATGTCCCAACTGCTCCACTTCCCACCCAGCTCCCTGCTTGTGGCCTGGGAAAGCAGTAGAGAACAGCCCAAAGCCTTGGAACCCTGCACCTGTGTGGGAGACCCAGAAGAAGCTGCTGGCTCCTGGCTTCAGTTTGGATCACCTCCAAAACCAGCGGACAGAAGATCTTTCTCTCCGTCTCTTCTTCCCTCTGTAAATCTGACTTTCCAATAAAATAAATAAATGGATCTTTAAATGTGTTTTTAAAAATACAAATATGTCCATGCTTAAAAGAATAAAAGAAAAATGAAAATATCCATGATTTAACTGAGAATATCCATGATGTGCCGGCATTTTCATAAAGCTAAAATGACACAGCTTTTGGAAAATAAAACTCCAGCCACACCTCATATTTAGAAATATTTGCCTTTGAATTATGTGGACCACTTTGCTCTTGATTTTTCCAAATGGCAGCTTAATGCCTTTAAGATATTTGTGTTTTCCTAGTCAGACAAAGATTTGTCTTGATGTCAGGAATACTCCAGCTTATGAGTGCACATTAACTTTTTGAAAGTACAGGATGAGTTTGGAAATACGGGAAATATTCAGATTTGTGGAACGCTGTGGGTGTGGGTGAGGTTCCTCTGACGACCAGGCCTGCAAGCTCACTTTTCTCTTCTGCTGTGAAGCCCTAAAGGTGATTCTTGTCTGCTTTGAGCGGCAGCTGGGCAGCCAGTGGTACTGGCTGAGCCTCCAGGTGAAGGAAATGGCCCTGCGCAAAGTGGGCGGCCTGGCCCTCTGGGACTTCCTGGACTTCATCGTGCGGACCCGGATCCCGATCTTCGTGCTCCTGCGCCCTTTCATCCAGTGTAAGGTGTGCGGTGGGCTCCTGTTCCTGAAAGGGACAAATCCCATCAATATGTTGTTCTCCATTAAGCCGGGAAATGGAAGGAGTGTTCGTGGGATGCGTGTAGCCAGTTAGTAGGGTCTGCTAATACCTTGCTTGGAGAGAAAACCCCCACAAAAACATGTCCAAATGGCAAACTCGTCTTTAAGGTCCTCCACAGAAAGGTGTTTTTGTTTGTTTTGTTTTGTTTTGTTTTGTTTTTCTTTAAAACCTATAAAAACTTTGCCCTTTCCCCATTTATCACCCCCTCCCCTCCCCTCAAATTATTGGCTCCAGGAAACAGCCCGGAGAATGTTCCCCTGTTTGCAGTGCATTAATGCATACTTATTTTGAAGAAATACGTGAAAAAGATGAGATTCTTTGAGACCCTCAGAATTCACTGATTCTGGTTCTTTTCATGTTTGTTTCTTGTGGGCAGTGACTGAAGATCGCATATTTATAAGGCACTTGCTGTATTCAATACTATTATAAGAACTTCCCACGCAGCACTCTGTTAACTTCTCAAAACTAGAAAGCAGGGACAGTGACTAGGCCATTTTAGAGATGGGGAAATAAAGAACCTGAGAATCTGTGTCTCCCTCTCAGCTTCTGGCCCAGCCCGCAGAGAACCACGAGGAGCTTTCTGCCCGGCAACACATCGCAGACCAGCTGGAACGGCGCTTCATACCGCGCCCGCTGTGTAAGAGCTCCCTCATTGCTGAATTCAACAGTGAGCTCAAGATCCTCAAAGAGGCGGTGCACAGTGGGTCCGGTGAGTCTGCCTGGGGTGTTTTGAGTTCGTTGGACGGACAGTACTGGCAAGCAGTTGCTGTCACAGGAGTATGAAAAAGTCTAACTTCACATGCTTTCTAAATTTTTTTTTCAGTCTGTTTTGGTAAACTCTTTCTTGAGTTTTTAATTGGGAAGAGGGAAATCACTTAACTTCTTTCCTTTTTGAAAAAGAGAAAAAGGACTCTCATTTATTTAGCATCTAATATTCCATCAGTTTTCCCCCCATAGATGTTATTTCCTTGACCACATGTAAGTATCTTACAGCTGCATATCTGAAAGTCCTCTAAAAGGATAAGGAAACTACGACTGCACAAAAGCTAAATAACTTACACGTATACAGAGTGTTGACAGAGAGGCTATTTTAAACCAGATCCCTTTACTGAAAGCCTTTAGCTTCCAACAAGTTGAAAGGAATGGGTCGAATTAAAGTTGGATGGTGTGAGGTAAAACTTTCTTTACATCCTTCAGAACACTGTCTTTAGCAGTGCATTGTTTGCTTTTCACAATTAGCCTAACAGCAAAATGCTAGGAAAGAAAATTAAGTGATCATCTGCCATTAGAGGGCACTCGTTACCTATAAGAATGCTGTATGCATTGTGTTTTTTGTTTTGTTTTGTTTTTATTTTTCCTTTCTGTTGTCAGTAGATAAGTACAAGTGAAACTACAATGCTCTTGAGATATTCCGACACAGAACTGAGGGGTGCTTTGTAGGGTGTAACGTCCAAAAAAGGAGAAAGAGAATGCACTGTTGGTGTGTTCTGGTTCTCATTGTTGGGTTTGCATCACGCAACTTGCGTTATACTTCCCTATGTTTATGCCAGGTGAAGTATATTTCTCAGTACGAATTGGCAAGATGGAAGCTATAAGTTATGTCAACATAACTTTTCATCATACCTGCCTTGGAAAAGGAAGCAGAAAAAACAGTAATTCAAAGCATCTTATGCTGTCAAAAATGTCATGCTCTTACAGGGAAGCAATCCAATTATAATATATCCAGGTCAATATTGATGGGAAAAAAAAACCCTCAGTGCCATTTGACCTATAAGATCATTTGTCTGGGGCCCGGCGGCGTGGCCTAGCGGCTAAAAGTCCTCGCCTTGAACGCGCCGGGATCCCATATGGGCGCCGGTTCTAATCCCGGCAGCTCCACTTCCCATCCAGCTCCCTGCTTGTGGCCTGGGAAAGCAGTCGAGGACGGCCCAATGCTTTGGGACCCTGCACCCACGTGGGAGACCTGGAAGAGGTTCCAGGTTCCTGGCATCGGATCAGCGCGCACCGGCCCGTTGCGGCTCACTTGGGGAGTGAATCATCGGATGGAAGATCTTCCTCTCTGTCTCTCCTCCTCTCTGTATATCTGACTTTGTAATAAAAATAAATCTTTAAAAAAAAAAAAGATCATTTGTCTGGCAGAGAGCAGTATGTCTGTATGCAGACAGAACAAGGATGGACTTCCAATGAAATGGGTGAAAATGTCCTGGCAGTTGGATGTTGGACTCCCCGACACTGTCCATGCCTACATTGTTGGGAGACACTTCAGCGGCAGCACGATGGACTTATGACTGTTCATGAAGGACACCCATTGTAAAACTGGAGCAGAAATCAGTGCAGAGGGGAGGGAACTTGGGGGTGGGAAATCTCAGTGCCTATTACATTGTATCATAAAACAAAATTTTGAAAAAGATCATTTTTCTGGGACCCACCATTTGACTGCCCTGTCCTAAAAAAAAAAAAAAAAAAAAAATCCAAGTGGTCATGAGAGACTTTGAAACTAATATTTGTTTTCTTTTACAATCTTCACCATGCATTCCTCTCTGTCTCTCAATCTCTCCAGCCTACCAAGGGAAAACATCCATCAGCACTGTGGGCACCTCCACCTCCGCTTACCGCCTCAGCCTGGCCACCATGTCCCGCTCCAACACGGGCACGGGCACTGTCTGGGAGCAGGACAGTGAGCCCTCCCAGCAGGCTTCACAGGACACCCTGAGTCGGACTGACGAGGAGGATGAGGAAAGTAGGTCATCTCAGAAAATCCAGCGGGGCTCACAGCTGGACCATGCAAGTGAGGGCTTGGGAATGATTTCAGCCCTTCCAATCTTTTTGAGCTCTGGCACCTTATTTTACAAAATGAATGCAAATTGAAATTGTGACTGATAACGATGATTTCTAAAGCTTGCTGTGCTTAGATTCCTTGAAAGAATTCAGGCAGAAGGTAAAGCTTTAGTAACACCTAAATCCCCCATGTATTTAACTATTACCAATTCCCACTTAAATTATAGTAATTCAGCAGAAATGCTAGACATCCATTAGAGAGTTCCTGAGCACCTGTGTGACATGACTGGGTGATGTATGTGCTCAGGGCTTGGATGGCCCCTTTCAGCAGCGCTAGCCAGCATCAACCAGAGGCTGCCCAAGGGGATCCAGCCCACGCTGGAGGTAAGAGAACCCCCAATGATGCATGAGTCTAGGAGATTGTAATTCATGTGCCAAGACTTGGTGTTATTGAGATGGGGAGAAATCCAATCAAGAGAGACTTCAGGTGTATCCTTAACAAGAGTAGGCATTAAAAAGTGAAAGTTGAGACAAGGTTTTCATTAAATCTCAGTTATTTAAGAGGTTGCCAGGTTGTGCTGTTTCCCACTGCCTTTTACAAGTGTCAGCCACAAAAAGTCCCACTCTGAACTAATTTAAACAGGGCAAATTGTGTTAAGATGAGTGAAAGCGTTTTCATGTTACACTAGTTTGGTGTGTCAGAGAAGAAAATTAATAGAAGTCATCAGAGGAGTAAGCATTTAGTTGGGCAGTTAAGGCACCCATGTCGCACGGCGGAGTACCTGGGACTGAAACCTGGCTCTTGCTCCCTACTGCAGCTTCCTTCCAGTGCAGGTGCAGGGCGTGAGGGTCGCTCAAATACTTGGGTCACTGCGAATCATGTGGGAGACCTATATCAAGTTCCAGGTTCCTCCAGGCCCCTGGCAATAAAGGCATTTAGGCAATAAACTAGCACACAAAATATCTGTGTCTTGTGCCTTTCCCTGTTTCTCTACCTTTTAAATAAATGTAAATGTAGAAAAATCTTGAAATATCTTGACCAATAAAATAATGAGGGAAACAAGGATGAGCAATTTGGAAGTTCATGAAGTCCTGGTAACAGTTCAGAACTCAAAAGTAAAAGCCAAGAGAGAAAAAAAGGTGAAATCCGATTTAGTTTCTCCCACCTTTTTTTTTTTTTTTTGTCTAATGACAGTCTATTGCTTATGGAGCTGAAACTGTTTTGCAGGCAAAGTGATGAATAACTAGATTATTTAACCAGTAGGAAGGGGCTAGGGAATAAGAACTGGGAAGACCTAAGCAGAAATCTCATTGGCTAAGCATCTACATTCAATATACCAATGAAGTATGCAATGTGAGTGGGGCACTTGGAATGAGACAGCATGCAGTTTCTGGCTAACATGTCTGTTTTCAGACATCACAAGGCTGCTAAGAAATGGCAGGGTGTGGTTGTGATGTGAATACATTTATATGGGATGGGATAGGAAAGCCAGCTTGTTTTTTCCCTTCAGTCACCAGACACTTGTCTAGGTAGAAGATGACTAACAAGGAAATATGACAAAGAATTACTCTGTGCCCTGTAAGATATTGGATATAGTCTTGAAGAGATAACAGACATGTGCAACAAACAACGCTTTAGAAAGGCTTGATGGAACGCAACACAAGTTTAATCACCTCACAAATATTGGAGATAAACATGTTAAGTGATAAATTTGCTCAGGTAAAGCTGGAAAATGACAAAAGTAAGAAAGATACTCATAGAAATAGCCTGTCAATCCTACAACATTGTTCTTATTTTTGAAGCAGCTTTATTCTTCTCTGTGAGCTTAACTAAAAAGCAATGCCATTGTATAATGAGCATCAATTTCATGTCAGTCATTATCTAACAAATTGAACATTTCTAGCAGCAGTTTTAATATTCATCTTTCTTATTTGAAATAAATTCAATTAGAAATATGATCACTTAGCAGCTGGTACTGTAGTATAGCAGATTTAGCCACCACCCAAGACATCAGTATCCCATCATGGACTGGCTTGAGTACTGCTTGCTACACTTTAGATCCAGTTCCTTGTTAACATAGCTGGGAAAATAGTGGAAGATAGCCAAAGTGCTTGGACTCCTGTACTAAGATGGGAAACCCAGATGAAGCCCCTGGCTTCCACCTGGCCCCAGACCCGGCCTTTGTGATCATCTGTAGAGTGAATCAGCAGAAGGATGATCTTTCTGTCTTTCAAACAAATAAACAAATCTTTTTTAAAAAAGAAAAAAATGTGGTCACTTAGGTATTTTAAATTAATAATAGCTGGGGCAAGCATTGTGGTGCAGTCGGGTAAGCTGTTGCAGTAATGCTGTCATCCAGTATCAGTACCAGTTTGAGTTTTGCCCATTCCACTTCTAATCCAACTTCTTGCTAATGTGCCTGGGAAGACAGTGGGAAAAGGTTCACGTTCTTGGGCCCATGCCCCCCGTGTAGGAGACCAGGGTCCTTCACTTGTTGAGTAAATCAGTGGATGAATAAAAACTGTGTGTGTGTGTGTGTGTGTGTGTGTCTGTGTGTCTTGCTGTTTCTTTTATAGCAAATAAACAGTATCCAATGATCTTATATGGTACTTTGATAAAAGCCAATATGTTCATTAGATGTATAGTTAGTGCTCACCAATAAACAAATTAGCTTAGAATGAAGTGTTGTCACAGAAACTGTAATTTAAATTAACTTTCATATTGATTTAAATCCATTAATTTGGGCTTCTTACTGTTGGAATAATATAAAATTACATACATCAATTTTTCAATTTATGATAAAATAAGCAGTTTATGATAAAATAAGCAGTTTATTTCTAAACTGTGGTTTTCCCCCAATGTTTTTATAAAATATTTGAAATAGTCCCCCCATTCAGCAATCTAGAAATCACTAGGCATATTAAGTGTAGCTTTTAAATCTCAAAGAAATACACTTGAGACATTTAATAATAAAGTCTCTATTGAACTATTCCTGGATTCAGCTTTCCTAAAATCCTGAATTTGCAAATTTCTATTGACCTTCACAAAATATTTGTAAAACCAAACAAGAATTTTTTTCAAATGAAGACTGTTCTGATGTAGGATGGTAGATGATGTGCAGATGTGAAAAAATGTTATTCACCCCAGATCAAAAAACTAAGATTCTAAAAGTCTTCCAAAGGGACTGATGATGATTGGGTTTAAAGGCAGGACTAAAATTAAACTCAAGTCAAAAGTGGACCAGAGGATGGATTTGGTCGGGACTTTCTGATCAGTGTTACAGTTCCCATACCACTCTAATCTTTTTCTCTTTTCAGATGACTCTGTAAGCATGCCCAGTGTGGTAAGTGAGCAAGAAGCTTACCTCCTGAGTACCATTGGAAGGAGACGATTCTCCAGCCACGTCTCCAGCGTGTCTGCACCTCAGGCTGAGGTGGGCATGTTGCCCAGCCAGAGGTAAGGAGCTTGGGCTATCCTATACTATGCTCTTGGGGGACAACGTAGAAATTCTTAAAATACACCCTGGTTATTCCACAAAGACTGAAAACAGTGCAAGTAATGATGGTATTTTTTAAGTTGGACATTCACTCAATTTCAAGTAGCTTCCAGCAAACAATCATTTGCAGTTTTCTGAAGAAAGTTAGTGGAAGGGAACCTAATATCAGATCCAAGCATTGTCTCTCCCTAAACATTTTCCACAGATAGATACAAGGTCTTTCTGATTGTTAAATGGCATTCTTGTGTTTCAGTTTTATCATTATTGAGCTAATCATGAAGAGTACTTGGCAAGTGCATAGGACCAGTTTGATGCCTTTGTTAAATTCTAGGCTTCTAACCCTAAATGCAGGCAGACAGTGATGCTTAACTGAGAAGAAAAGGATCTATTCCACCAGGTACACTATGTGCGACACCTGCAAGGTCACTTAACAATAGCCCACAATTGGCTATTATAAATTTTGGAGGTTGGCTAAAGCAGCTTTTAAGATAACCTCCATCCCTAATTCTATTATTTCATGAATAAACTATGTGTTTGTTTTCTGCCTTATAAGAATTTAAGTTGAACCCCCCCCCTAGAAGCTATATTGGAATTAAAATATAATATAGAAAATGACTTGATATGTCAAAATATCATTTGAGAGTCGATGATATTTTCACTTCAAGAATTGAATTCTTTCAAAAAGTTTGCCTTTTGCGATTTTAGTTAGTCTGTTGCTTATTTTTAATACCTATAGATTCATGTAGTACAATGTGTACAAAGAAAATAAGACACCTTATGACATTCAGACAACTTTAATTCATACTCAAGAATAATTATCCTAAACCCAAAACCTTTAGTAAATGGTTCATAAACTACACAGATGAAATGAAATTTGTGATATAAAACCTAAATTTGGAGAATGTCAAAGTATAGAGGGAGATGATAAGAGAAGATTCATAAGAAATTTCATACTTTTTTTAGAATACACTTTTCTTTTTAAAGATTTATTTTTACTTGAAAGTTAGAGTTACAGAGAGAGAGGGCGAGACATAGAGAGAGAGATCTTCCATCTGCTGGTCACTGCCCAGATGGCCGCAATGGCCAGAGCTGAGTTGATCTGAAATTGAGTGCCAGGAGCTTCCTGTAGATATCCCATGTGGGTGCAAGAGTCCCAGGCATTGGACCATCCTCTGCTGCTTTCCCAGACCATAAACAAAGAGCTGGATCTGAAGTGGAGCAGCCTGGACACAAACCGTCTCCCATATGGGATACCAATGCCATAGGTAGAGGATTAGCCTGTATGCCACCATGCTAGCCCCTAAGAATGCATCAATTTATGTCAAGCACTGTTTCATTACTGCAAAAGTACTGCTTAATTGTATTACAAAAATTAATAATTTACAAAGGTCCCTGTCATTCTAAGAGGTTGTTGTAACCTGAAGTTAGATAATTGTCCTTTGGGGAAAAATGTGTAAACAAACAAACAAACCATGTATATAAATGTTGTAGTCTGGGCTGGTGCAGTGGCCTAGTACGCTAATCCTCTTCCTGCAGCGTGGGTATTCATATGGGCTTCAGTCTGTGGTCCAGCTGCTCCACTTCCGATCCAGCTCCCTGCTTATGACCTGGGAAGGCTGTAGAGAAAGCTCAAGTCCTTGGCTCCCTGTCCCCACATGGCAGACATGGAAGAAACTCCTGGCTCCTGGCTTTGGATCAGACCAGCTCTTGCCATTATGGGAATTTAGGGAGGAAACTAGTGGATGGAAGATCTTCTGTTTTTCTTTCTCTTTATAAATCTGGCTTTCAAATAAGAATAAATAAATCTTTAAAAGATCTCCGCATAAAAGCAATTAACAATAGTGATCATAGATTTACTTTTGCTAACAATGTGCAAGTATGTATAAGGAATAAAGCTAAAAATTTATTTAAATCTTTTTAAGATTATAGAATAGTAGGGATTTAAAATGAGGGTTTTCTTATGTTTTATTACTTGCTTGACATAAACAAGCTATCAATTTTCTTTCTATGTATCCATTAAGGACAACCCATTTCCAATGAGAAGAAAATGTGTCCTGTTATAAACTTACTGGACATGTAGGAAAAATAAAACTCTGGGCTTGAGCCATTATTTTTAGAAGACTAGTGAAGCTAACATTGTCTCTTTATATTTACAACAAAGAGCCCCTTCCTAGGAATCAAAACCTTGATTACAATGTATTATCAGGCAAACCAGAAATCTTTGCAGGCAGGCATTTCAGCTTTCTAAATGGGTTATTTCTATCCAGATTGAACTACTCTGTGCTGAGTGCCTTGTGAGCACTTAGCTCAGTACTAGGCACCAAGGGAAAAATAAGAAAATCATTACAGTTTCTGTTCACAAACTCCAGATGAACTGCCTCTAAATAAATTAAGAAGTGATGTATTTTCTTACTAGCCTGATAGGTTTCTTCTTTTGGTATTTGTGATTCAGTCACTAGAGAGTGTAAAGGAAGGGGGTAAACTCAAGTTCCTTGTGAATTGTGAATTTTCCAAGATATCTTCCGTCCACTCTTTTGCTTGCATTTTTCGTTACAAACTTAGCGGGGAAAGTTGTGTTTGTTTTTCCTTTCTTTCTTTTTTTTTTTTTTCTTTCCCTAATGGCTTCAGTTCCAAGAGTTTGGTTGTGATGATTCATGGTAAGTGGTTTATGTGTGAGAAGTCAGAATGCACAAGAAACAGGGTCTTGTGCAATGTACACCATGTACACAAGACAAATTAAAACTAACAACCACCGACCTATTTGAATATCAAAGAATGACAGCTTCATCCTGTACAGATTTCATTCTGCAGTGTGATTCAGAGCTCACAGATGTCCATTTGGAGCTCATTTTAACTCTTGACTGATAACTAGAGCACTCCTCCAAGAGTTGTATCCATTCAAAGTCCTTCCCCACTCCCCCCATTGCCTTGAGTCCTACGTCACGACAAACCCAGCACAAGGTGAAATGGTTGACTGTCTCCTTTTCCTTCCTTGTTCCGTTAAATTTATTTATTTTTGGTTGTTGGAAGCAGAAATTGCATGCCTTTTTTTTTCTTTCATTTTATCATTTTCTTTCCCTAAATGCTTCATCTCCCTACCCCTCCTGCAGTGAACCTAATGTCCTCGATGACTCCCAGGGCCTGGCCGCTGAGGGCAGCCTCTCTAGGTACAGTGTCAATGCTCCCTGTCTATTGGTGTCTGTGCTGGGAAACTAGCTGTTTCCTGTCTCTTCCGTCTCTCTGTCGCCTCCGTCTCCTTTTGCCCTGTCTTGATATCTATTTTCATTCCTTGCCCTTTGTTGTTCATAAACACACGAGCCTGGAAGTCAAAGGTGTAGCAAACCCATTTGAAGCTTCAGAAATCAATCACAAGTGGCCTGAAAAGTTTGAGAGAGAGAGTGAGTGAGAAATCAAAAACCTGTGTAATACTCTTTGGGGCTTGTACCATGAAGGTAAAAAGTGTTTTATGTGTCAAATGTTAAATATATCACACCTAATCATTCCTTCCCACACTGGTACTGCATTAAAAATGCCTTTAAAGCAAGTGCCCTTCATCAGGAAACCCATTAGTAACTTAAGAATTTTAGCTAATGAGTGCCGTGAATGGTAAGAAAACAGAAAATGACATTATAAGAATAGTAATATTGTTACAGTTTATGTAATTCCTTCTCTTTGATGCATGGTATTTGGCAGGCTATTACAGTTGCTTGTGTTAACAAAATTTATATAAAGAATGTCTGTTCCAGTTCATAGTTGACTCCAAAATTTGCCACTGAAATATCAAACATAAACATTTCTTGGTAAGTAAGAGAAGTCTTATGAAGCAAACAAAAGAATGCCTTGGCTATTGGCTTAAACCTTAAGAAAAGAGGACTGCACCTTTAACACTCAGATAAACCATGTCGAACATTCCTAATCTTGTGCTGTTGATTCACACCTCTCAACTAATCCTCATGAGGAGTAATGCTTCTTGTTCATCCTTAGAGTGTCTTTGTTCCATCAGAAAACATTCCCTCTTAGGTTCACTTTACTATAGTTAGTACAATATCCCTGTGTTTATTGCTTTACCACAAAGATGAGGAAATGTTGAGAGGCTGTTCCTGTGAAAGGCTGTCTTTTATTTTCTTTGCATCTTGTTCAGATTTCACATTTTCTTTTGCAATTGAAAATGAGAAATTTAGTCTCATCAGGTATACCTATTTCTTTCTTTTACTGGACCCCTAATTCATGACATTCGTTTGTGTTTGCGAGCCCTTGCCTCGACAGAACAGTCTCTTACAGTTGGTAAATGTGGAAGTGCTGCAGAGTGCAAGCTTAGTTCCATTAGCACACGTTCTGGGGATAAGCAAGGAGTTGAGAAACAAAATGCAAGGTGGCCCTTGCTCTCAAAGAATACATTTGTTTGATACTTGCTTAAAATTACATGTGACAAATGAGAAAATTGACAAGACCATCTCACTGGCCTGCTCAGAGTAGAAAGTGTTAATTATATTGGATTTCTATCTGGTTGGCTTTGTTTGAAACTTTTCTAATTCTGCCAAATTCTACTCTTGTTGAGTAAGTACTGGTAGTCCAAGGTTGTTGAGAGACTGTACGTGTTTGTTTGCATACATTCTCCGAAGGATTTAGCCTCCTCTGGTAGGCCCAAGGTTTGGATGACTGGAGTTGTCCAAACGTGTTCATTCTACTCTGTGTCCAGTGTCAATGAGAATAACCCAAAGCTCTTGCTAGGTGTTACTGGTTCAGAGCCTCAGCTGTAGATTATAATACAACTGAACTGGTTGTCTTTGATAATTACCTGAGATCAACTGTTGTTGATCTCTTGTTCTTTGATACCATTGTATTTTAGTTCTGATTAGCAGTCACCCAAAGAAACAGGAAGATAAGGCTGTCATACCTTTGGATTTGGAAACAATTGTGTTAACACAGAGGCATTTCACAAAGCAGTAGCACATCCACCTTTGCCATATGCTGCAAATTGTTTATCTCTGGAACTCTGTTGTATCACCAAGTTCTCTTTGGAGGAGAGGAACTTTAGGCATTTACTAAGAGGTGGGTTCACAAAATAGCGCAACTTTTATGTTTGGTGACTAGGCTTTTTTATTTTTGGCATGAAACTTCTGTATGCTTGCGGACTCTTGCAATTCCAAAGCAGTAGGGCACTAACTGTGAACTACATGTAGCACACACTGCAGCATTTAGGATCTAATACATCCTAGTAGCCCAATGCAAAATCAGGCCTGAAAGCTTAAAAACTATCAAAAAATGTGCCTAAGGGAAAATAAAGCTGCTCTCTCCCCTACCAAAAACATTTTGCTAAACTGTCCTGGGAATTTGCTTTTCAAAGAGCAACTGTTTTTAGACACAAGGGGCAGATTGGATTGAGTGGGGTAAGTGAGAGAGGGAGCAACAATCTGGTCAATCAGTGAAAACCAACAACAATTTTGTACATCTATTTAACACTTTGGAATTTAAAAAAAAATTCCTGATAGATTTTCCTTAAAAATAATCAACCCAAGAAATAGCCTGGCAGAAATGCTGTTTTCTGAGGAAAACATTTTTTCCTCTTGGCAATCATTAAACTGAAACAACACTCAGTGGGACAGTCATGTTCTCTGGAGAACCTTGCCCAATGGTTGAAGCCGGTTGGGGACAGTTGCTCTCTGTCGCCACCCTCGAGCACACTGACATCACTGACTAGAGAAACAGACATATAGGAGCTTTCCAAGCACTTTACCACTGAGTGTTTATACTTGAAAATTAGCTTTGGTTTGGACATGTTAGAATATTCTGACATGTAGGAAATGATAGTCAAATGTAATTTTAAGCAAGAGATTAAAATGCTATTTGATTCTGTATGGGTAGTTTTAATCACAGTGGAAAATAAGAATGTGGTTCAAGTTTAAACAAGACTATAAAAGTCTAGGTGAGATGAAATAGAAATAAACTACTTAGTGGGGCTCCTCTCCTGTTTATTACATTTTCAAAGCAAGAAAACTTGGCAAGTACAAAGGAAAAAATTAAACAACCTTCTTATGTAGTCGCAAATTAATGGCTAAAAAAAAATGTATGTTTTGATACACAGATGTGTAGCTTACCACTGCCAAATCAGTTCTTACAGGGTATCTAAGATCTAAATTATCTCCCTTGCTCCACCTTTTCAATGCTAGTCTCTAATATTTAAATTATGGGGCCCTCCCAGTATATTTGTTTGGATGGTTTGGAGGTTGAGTAAACTTTGAGCTTTTCTTCAGGAAGGGTAAAGTAGAATTTACTCTATTGTTTATCTCCCTTTTCTCTGCAGTGTCTTAAGGCTCCTTGGGTGCAGGCTCTGCACATGGCCGTCAAAAGGCAATCACTCAGGGTAAATTGCTGGGCAGCATGTCTTACTGTATCTGTATCTAGATTTCTGTATCCACACGAAAACTGAAACCAACAACATGAATTTAAGCAATGAAAATACAGATCCATTTTTTCCCTGTGCTGGTCTTAAGCACTGTTTCAACTTATACTTTTATATGAAATATACTTCCCTCTATAATTTATCTTAAAATTCGAATTGAGTGACATCTACTTTTGCTGTATTACTAAATGGCCCCTTGATTGCCTTTCTGTTACTTTAGGAAATATTAAGTATAATATTAAGAGATATGTGTGTATTTTTATACTACAATCAAGTCCAGCAAGCTGTAACATGCAAAGGGGATGATACATGTCAGAATCCTTTCCCTAACATTGTCTGAATTTCTCCTACTTACAAATTATGTCCTTGTAATTTCAAAAAATATATATGTGAGAGGCAAAGAGACAAAAAGAGAGAGGGAGAGAGAGAGAGAGAGACTGATTGAGAGTATGCACTCCCATTCACACGTTCAATTCCCAAATGCCCACAATGACATGGCTCAAGCCAGGTGTCCCACAATGGTGATTGGGACCCAATCCTTTGAGTCATCTTCTGCTACCTCTCAGGGTCCACATTAGTAGGAATCCGGAATTGGGGGCCAGGACTCTGTATGGAACCCAAGTACTCCAACATGAACTACAGGCATGTGAACCTCTGGCCAAACACCTGCCCCCTGTTCACATTTTGAATAAGATGCTTTGGGTTTTGTACAGTTTATGTCATATCAGTTCTCCCAAGTTGAGCTGCATATAATTCTCTAAAATTCAGACAATTATATGGTTTGCCTAATCGGTATATTTTAGCAATTCAACATTTTAAGGAATAATTTACTTCAAAATACATTGTAATATTTTAGTTTCAACTGGGGAAGTTTTTTTCTTTGTTTTTGTTATTTTACCCTAGTATTTAGCCAAGGCAATGAAAATCTGCCATTTCTCATTCCCAAAATTACAAATCTCAGGAGACCCACTTTCTAAGATGTCATTACTTGTCTTGCTACTCTGACATATATTGACATAGACTCAACTTCTGAGTTTTCATGACTCAGATATATGAAATACATTTTAGTTATTCAAAAGTATCCAGTGCTTACTGGAGTATAATACTTTGATATTCAAGACCACCAAATAAAATGTAGCATTGCCATAAAGGAGAAAATAGCTTTGATTACTGCAGTTCTGGTATATGAGGACTATGATGGGACATTTTCAAGAACTGGAATAGAAAATGGGATATAATATTGGGAAGTACTTAGAGGAAACACCTTGACTTTCCAGTTAATTTTAATATTATCTGCCTTATAGTCACACATCAAATCCTACAGATGACTGAACTATTGAAAGATGTGGGGAGAAGCAAAATTAAAATATCTTATATGACACTTAAATTTAATACAGAGCCCAGGAAAAGAAATGTGTTCCATATAAACTATTTCCATTGTCAACATTTCTGCCTATTTATTACTAACATGTCCCAACTATACAGTTAAGCCAGGCTTTGATGTTCCAAATATAAAAATTTTTAGTATCATATTTCTAGGAAGAATATAATAGGTCAGGTGGGATATATTTCCAAAGACATGCTCTATAATTTGGGTATGTATTCATTTCGGAATTAGATACTGTATCTGTACGTAGAATAACTTAGAATAACTGATTACTAAAGCCACAAACTTGATAAAGTTTAGATACAAGCCTCTCTATCTATAGAGAAAATTTTCATGGTTAAGATCTTTCCTTGGCATAATCATTGTGAAATTACGTTATGTTTTGACATTTAACACTCCCTAAGTAATGTGTATTTCTTTTCTTTTCTTGCACCATCTTTTTTTCACAATCTCAGACTTCTGAATAAAAATGAGACAAGTGGACTGCCTCGATTTCATTTTCTCTGCCCAACTATTTTCAAACGATTTTATTACTTACTTCTTTTTAGTGTTCTGGAAGCAATAAACTCATTACAAACATCAAATGTAAAAAAGAAAGCATGCTTTACACATCACTTTTCATGTTCAAACCATTTTACATCACCTAACTTCTTTTCTCTACCTTAATGGGAGGTAGTTGGTAAGTATTAACCTCCCCTTATGGCCAAGGGAACTGAGGTAACCTTTAGATGTCAATCAGTAATCCATTACAGAAAGCTTTGCTTGGTATTGGGAGAAACTTCTTTCTACTCTTGGGTATATGGTTGATTGATTATACCTTCCAATTTAATAGACATGTATAAAATGTATAATCATTAAAGAGATGTCATTTCAAACATGCCAGCAACACTGCCTGGATTGTTAATCAGAACTTATTGCAATGTTCTTTTGGGGTAATTCTCCATCTTCAGTGGAAGAACAATATACACTGCAAGGTCATATATGTGAAGGATAATACACACTAATCTTTCTAATTTTATATTCAGGAGACTGAGAAAGTTTAAATATACCTGCTTTTGGTACTTTCTATGGAATTTTGTATTGTATGCCATAAATGGTGTTAATTATATAATCCTTGCTTCATACAAGCTCTAACAAATCCTACTAGGGAATCAGATTTGTTCTACTGTTCTAGTGGAAATAAGTAAGACTTTAAAAAAAATAACAGATGTGACTGTGTTGGCTTTGTGATAATGAACAAGTTGTTCATATTGCTAATACAACATGGGAAACTCTGATTGCCTATCATGTCACCAATTTTTCTCCCTACAACTGCAGTTAGGTATATAGGTGGCTCTTTTTTAAAAATGGAAATGAATCAATAGAGTCTTTTTTTTCCATTTTTCTGGACAATTGCTACTCTGGGGTTTTTCCATAAATTACTGTAAAAAAAATCTATAGATGACTCTCCTTTTGCAAAGGCAAAGCAGAAGTTAATTTCTCATTAACCAAATAATCACATTGGCATCACCCACAGAATTACAGTGTTCTCTGGGGCATGGTATTACTTCTTTATTTTTCACCCCTACTCTTACTATAATTACCTGTTATTTCTGCATGCAGAATGAAAAAGGACCACGGGCCCATGTCAATATTTTCAGTTTCACCCAACACTAAAATTGTATCCTGTGGCAGCAATCTTTGTGCATAAGAAAAGACACACATGGGGGAGCAAGTTGCTGCTTTTATAAATTGCACACTATATTCGGATGCAGCTATTCAGTATTAAAGCTCTTCAGTGGCAATGGTAGCTTAACAATTTTGCCAGCCTTTTGAACCTAAAATGATTTTTAAAACACTGAACTGTTTACCTGTGTGACTATTCATTTTCTCGGTAGTCACAGAGACTTCAGGCTGCAAACATGTGTTGAGTGTGCCCCTTCACCCAAATGGATTCTGTGTCTGATGTGTTTGATATTTGTTCATCTTATTTTCATTTAAATTGAAAGTTTTTCTTTTTTAAACAAAGATGTTCCCATCCATGTGATAGAGTTGTTTGTGTCTGTTTGTCACTACCTTTACCCTTCCCCTCGGGGAATAAAAATTGAGATTAGACTATGACATCTTAAGCCTTTTTGGTGGCTTCCAACCCAAGGGTGTGAGGGAAGCACTGTTTTGCCGAATAACAGACATGGTA
This sequence comes from Ochotona princeps, assembly GCF_030435755.1. NCBI lineage: Eukaryota > Metazoa > Chordata > Mammalia > Lagomorpha > Ochotonidae > Ochotona > Ochotona princeps. The sequence continues at coordinate 83,772,533 of NC_080836.1, forward strand.
TCAGTGATCAAAAACAGAATCTCAATTTTGGCAGCTTGGGGCTACACGGCCTCGTCCTCCCTCCCAAACCCTTGAAAACCCCTTTCCCAGGGTATCTTTCCCACCCATCCTTCAAAGATCATGCCATCTTTGAAGTGACTGTTCCATATAAGTGATTTTTGCTCACACCCACCAGAGGATGGCCTTCTGTACCCTCTCCAGGGCACACTAACACTGTCGATGCTTGACAGGGTGGCAAGTGTCCAGAGTGAGCCTGGCCAGCAGAACCTGCTCCTTCAGCAGCCACTGGGGAGGAAGCGGGGCCTGAGGCAGGTAAGCAGACCTGAAAGGGTTGCCAAATCTTCCTATTGCACGAAAGCCCTGCCATAGTTGTTGCCATAGTTAATGCCCGTCTGCATTAAAACCACATTTTGTCTTCTCCTTACCTGAAATAAGCAACACAGAGTCATTTTGAGATGTGGCAAGCGCTTGGGCAAGACTTTTGAGCTTCCGTTGTAGGTCTGAATCTTATTAGCAAAGTTGATCACTTAGTAAATTAAATGGGCCTAAAATTCTGTTGGTTTCCAGAAGCTTTCTCAAGCAGACTTAGAACTTACTACAACTGATGCAAGATTTGTCTGTTAGCTGGGGCAAAGACAAAGCCCTTTCTTCCTCATTTTGAGATTAACGACTTCATTTAAAAGTGAAATTGAAATAAAGATAATATGTACAAATTTCTTCAGGTGGGGGTTCTTTCACATGCTTTTAAAATAAAAGTCTCTGGCACTGTTGCTGCTGCTGGCAGCTTCCCAGTTGCTCTGAGTACCTAATGCATCTGAAGCCTTTTTTAAAAGAATAAACTTCCACTTTGAAAGTTAGCATTTTTGTTCAACTGCAACCTTTAGGTACGTGAGACTTGACCTATAAGCAAGAGTTACTCATCATAAAATCACAGAATTTTTCAAATGTATAACTTTATGTTAATATCCTGGGATGTGAAAAGAGTAATCATGATTGGGAGATGCACTGTTGGGGGGGGGGGCACCAGAAAACAATTATAATTGGAAAAGCAGGAAAACAAACTATCAGTTATAAATATAAGAAACAAGCTACAGACAGAATCCCGGTGACTAGCGTATCCTGCAGACAGAGCGTGCCAGTGTGACACTGCCTGTTCTCTCCAGCTCAGACGTCCTCTGCTATCGCGTCAGAAGACTCAGACGGAACCCAAAAACCGCCACGGGGCTCGGCTGTCAACCACTCGTAGGAGCATTCAACCTAAAACGAAGCCCTCGGGTAAGACCTCCAGTTTCCTTTTGACTGTGCCACTGACATGATGCCAGGCAGCTCAGCCAGCAACTGGGTGGGCATGGAGAAGCGCATTTTGGAGAGGCACCAGGATAAGGGAAGAAATTTCCCCCCAGATTCAGTGCCTTTTTGCTAGTCAGCTTTCCCAACCTCTGTCCCTACTCCCTGTGGACCTTGGGGAAATGGAAGTTCCCAAAGCAAACCATTAATGTAATTAGTTCGACCATAGAGGGTTGTCCTCTGATAACTGGAATTGTCACAAGTCTTACAGAAGTATGAGTTGCAATACCTTTTAGTCTTATTAGTATGAGGGATGACAAAGTTTAACACCTAATGCTCTTTACAAATCCAGTTTTGGGCTGCTTATGTAAACATGATTTTTTTAAACCCAAGTTCTACTCTTTATAAGATGAAATCAAGGACATGTACAAAATAGTCATATGTGATATCATTATGAATAATCCAGCAATGCCTTGATTAACAAAAGCCAGGGAGGAGCGGTGAAAGCCAATTATTTCACATTGACAGTTTTCTTCACTATTTCTTATGCCTTCGTCTCCGAATTATAGCAGATCAGAAGCGATCTGTGACCTTCATTGAAACTCAGCCGGAGTCAGCAGCTACTCCAACAGACACACTTTCTGCCACTGCTCAACCACAGGGTTGCAGCCCACTCCCAGCGAGAAAACCAGAAGGAATGGATGAGCCAGTCCTCACTTCTTCTCCTGCCATAGTAGTTGCAGATCTCCATGGTGTATCTTCCAAGCAGGTGGGTACCAGAGAAACAGACAAGCTCACTTATTTCCAGGAGCCACTGAATATGCAAAATGATTCCATGTAATTATCTACAGGTTTATAAAGCATTGCTATCCAAGTACACACTGGTTTTGCAATCACAGGAAAGAAAATCTATTGAGGTATATAGCAAGGAATATATTTATTTAAGAACTGAGGGGCCCAGCATGACGGCTCAGTGGCTAAATTTTCACCTTGCAAGTGTCAGGATCCCATATGGGCACCAGTTCAAGTCCCGTCTGCTCCACTTCCCTTCCAGCTCTCTGCTTGTGGCCTGGGAAAGCAGTGGAAGACAGTCCAAAGGCTTAGAACCCTGCATCTGCAAGGGAGATCCAGAGGAAGCTCCTGGCTCCTGGCTTGGGATCAGCTCAGCTCTCGCCATTGGGGCTGTTTGGGGAGTGAAACAGCAGATGGAAGAGCTTTCTCGCTGTCTCTTCTTCTCTCTGAAAAAACTACATTTCAAATAAAAATCTTGAGAGACACAGAGAGAGCACTGAGATAAGTTATTCTTAGTTATGAAAAACCTACCAGAAAATATCTTGCCTCAAAAATAACCATTGAGAGGCAGGTGTTTGCTGTGGTGGTTCAGACTCAGCGTGAATTCTCACCTCCCATATTGAAGAGCCTGAGTTTGAACCTCAGCTCTATTCCTGGCTCCAGTTTCCTTGTGAGGGAGCAGATGATGGTAACAAGGATGAGTCACGTGATAAATCCAAATTGAGTTCCCTGCTCTTCTTGGCTTTATCCCTGGCATAACCTGGAAGTTGAGGGCATTTGGGGAGTGAACCAGGGGATAAGAGATCTCTCTCTTAGCCCCTCTCTCATGCAGTCCTTCTGCCTGACAAATAAGCAATATTTTTTTAAAATCACCATTCAAAATAAGTGTATAACATATAGCTGAAAGACTGCTCAATTGAAAAAGAATAAAATAAGTTCTCAGAGTGATGAAAGCCATTTGGTATTAGAGCCTTCTGTGTCCTTAAGATAGGTGGAACTTTTTCTTTTAATATTTTCTCTCATTTGTTTGACTTTTTTCTGTTTTTTTTTTTAAATGCCTGTAGATGCTGCCTTGTAGTATTTAAAAACAACTGTATGACAAAAAAATAATATACGTTTGTTTAGTATTCAAAAAGGTTATAAAGTACTTTAATGCCATTATTTTTATTTGATCCTCACAGTCCACAAGTTAAGCAGAAAAAAAAAAGTTATGTTCCTGTTACAGGTTAGACAACTAAGGCTGATTCTAAGTTGGAAGAGCCTCTGTAAGATCTCACAGCAACTGCTGGACCGAGACCAGCTCTGATTCTTTGTCAACTTGTAGCTGGAAAACATTTTTTTTTTCTTTCCTGGCACTCAACCTTCTTCACTGTGACATCATTATCCTTTTGCTCACAGAGTGAGTCCCTCCTTGCCGAAGAAGGGGAAAAGAAGGAAGACCGAGATGCCCAAGGGGCTACAGCCCACAGCCCCCTCTCAGCTCAGCTCTCAGACCCCGACGACTTCCCAGGACTTGATACCTCTAGCCTCCTGCAGCATGGAGACACCGTCCTCCACATCAGTGAGGAAAATGGCATGGAGAACCCCCTGCTGGCCAGCCAGTTCCCCTTTGCTCCCGCTGAGCTGGGGGAGGCAGATGCAGTCCTAGATGAGTCACATGTTTAATTCTGTATTTGGTAAGCAGCATGGGAGGTGTAGAGAAGATATGGAAGGGATTACTACTGGAAATCGAATACTTTTGTTTGAAAAAGATGAATTGCAGGCACTTTACATCCAAAGAATGGTACAAATCTGAGTAGATTTTGCTGCCAATATGCATAAGGTTTCATACGCATCTTAAAAAGCCAGTGGCTAAAAGATTTCAGTTATGTGAAGCTCATGCAGACCAGAAAGGGATGAAGGGAAAGAGCCATTTCTCTGCACATTATTTATGATGCAAGAAGCCTTGAGCAGTTAACAATATACACCGTTATACTACAGCTTTCATGGGAATATTGCTAATGATATATTCTAATAAGAGAATGAAATTTTTCGAGGTTACGCACATTATACATGCCATGCAAAAGCTTATTTTTATAGTTTCAAAAATATTAAATCAAGTGGCTGTATCAGAAGTATCTTACAGAAAATAACACAGAAATTATTACAAATAAGCCTGCAGCCATTTTTGTTTTGGTCAACAATATAGCCATTTAGAGGGAGGCAAAAAAAAAATACTATTTTTTGAGATGTGGACTTTAAAAATATTTATTTTTCAATTGTCATTTTCACTGCATGTTGTAAATCAAAATGCTAATTCTATAAGAGTGCTTCATTTCATAATTAGTTCTATCAGACAAAGAACATTCTAGAAATTTCAGACGTTCTGAATTAAGAAGAACCTAACAAGCCTATACAACTTTAAAAACTAAATGTAAATATAACAGGTTGATAGAAATGGTATTCCTATTTGTGGCCCTGACTAAACTAATGCCAAGATCAGGACTTATTGGGAGATATGATTATTTTCCCCTACAGTATATTGTGTCTGCCCTCAAGGGCATATTTTGAAATATTAAAGTTAGTGTTGTTATAATTGGTTCTAACTTTCTCAATAGTGACAGTATTCTTATGATTCTTGGGACACCTATGCTTATGGGGAAAAAAGCTATAGAGCAAGCAATTTCTCCATAGACATCGCCGGCTTATATATTTTATTACACAAATAGGACATTAATGTAAAGTTCATTTTCTTTAAGGAAAATATAAAACTTAGAAGGTTTGTGAGACCAATACCTATTGTGCTTTTTATCTTAAAGTAGGGCTAAGCACTGAATTTCAAAATGTTAACAGTTTATATTAGAAAACTGTTATAAAATTACAAAGCATATAAACAACCCATATACATACCTAAATTGGTGTGGTGGGGGAGTGAGTGTGTGTGTGTGTGTTTTATAGTCTTCGAATTGAAGTTAAATATAGACTTATTCTATTGAAAATAAGTTTAAAACATTCTATATGCTTAAAGTTTGACTATATTGGCTATGAAATGTACATGTATATAAAAGAGAACATAATAACCCACCCTAATCATAAATATTATTTTTCTGTTACATTTGCTTATAGGAATTAAAACATAGGGACTGTTCATATCATGATTTATGATTTTACAAATAACTTGGGGTTATGTTCCCATTTGCCAACGGAATAAAAGACATTCATGAATTAAAGAAAAAAGAACAAAACTAAAAATTTCTGCTTTATAATAGTTTTTCATCATTTACACTTAATACTAAATTAACATCCAAGTGCAGAAATATGTATGTAAGTGATTTAATGATTCTAAACTGATATATTTTGCCTGTTACGAATCATGCTGCTCAATTCGTGTTAGAGGCCTTATGTCTGGTCGTTACAAATGTCTGAGTGTTGCTCAGTCTGTGTGTGCTTTGTTCCAGTTTCTTGATTCAGATTCTCTATGTACAGTTGTATCAGATATTTAACAAGTGAGGGGTCAGAGAAGATTGTTGCATATTCAAGAAGAATCCTAAATACCTTTATATATATACATATATATATACAGATAGATATAGATCTATTTAAAAACAATGCTGGGCTGCTTTCTATAGGCTTGTGCTGGTCTGCCTTTCCATCTGACTTCTTCACTCTAGTGAATGGAAGTCTGTTTGAAACTTTTGAAAGAAGCTAATGCTGTCTTTTGAAAAAATAAAAAAAAAAAATCCTCCACTCTGGAAAACCGGGCCTTACAGAATTGGGAATGTTTTCATACGGGACTACTGGGATTTGCAGATGTGTGCATCTGTTCCTTATGAGGTGCCCTTAATGTGTTGAATGTAATGTGCTGAATGTTTTTGTGTCATGGCTAAAGTATCTATCTATATGTATGTGCATAAGCCTGTTGTAAGATGTATTCTCAGGAATACTGTTATTTGGAATTTGGCAGAATAACTAGTTTAAAAAACAAACCACCACAGTTGGGGAGGACTAGAAAAGAATTCAAGAAAATTGAAAATTTTTTATAATGTTCAAAATATTGACTACGTCACTAAAATTTAAATATTTCATTGATAACCACAGTATTAGTAATAAGAGATCATTTCTTCAGCTGCAATCTGTAATATTTATCTTACTCAGAGGAAAAAATAAAACAGGCACCCAATTCCCATAACTTAAAACAAAATGGAATCAATAGCAAGTTGTTTCTTCTGAAATTGGCTTTTTCAGTTCTCTTTTAAAGAAAAAAAAAGTATCAACCTTGATAGTGGGCGCCTATTTATCCTACTCAAATTCAATGAAACGAGTTCAAATCCTAGAAACAGCATTTTTTATACTATACATTTTACTTTTTTTTCTAGTATTTGCTGCTTTCAATAATTCTATTAGATGAGCTAAATTTTTTATTTTTACAAGTAAAGTAAGTCATTGAGTGCATTGGGATAGGCACGAAGAAGTACTATGTCAAGAAGCATAATTGGGTGTGGTAGTACTCAGAGAAATACTACAGTATTGGTAGCCTGATTTGGGCCTGTTGGAGAGTTTGGGAGCTGCCGATCTGCTATCTCTATCCTCCAAGAGTAACTTAGATGGGATGGCCACTCCTGTCTTTAGGATCTGTCCCTTAGTCACGCCACTGACCAGCTCTGAAAGTATCTGAAATGCAAGTGGGGTGTGTATAGGGATCGCTGGAGAAGAAAGAGTCCTAACGGAGTAGAATGATTATTCAAAAAAATGAATTAAATATTTTTCTTTGAGTTTTTCCGGATACTTTGTATCGAGCACAGCTTCCAGGATATGCTGCCCTGACCTCACACTTCCAACTCCATGGCCTTTATTGGCAGTGAGAAGAAGCCCCACTCCCTCACTTCCTACAGTGGGTCTCACTGGCAGCATTGTAGAAACTTTGTTCTGACACTCAGGAGAACAAAAACAAGTTGAGGGCAGAATGTGTTTGGAAAAGATACATTTACATTATTTTAAGATCATTTTGATTTGCAGATGAGTGCACCTCTGTAACATTTTTTAATAGTCACTGTGACCATGGGATGAAAATCCTATGTTAGCCATTTTATAGGTTACAAAAATTGACTACACAGCCAACTTCCCTCAAATGACTATGAAGTCTGTTTTGAATATGAATGACCAAAGAGCATGCAAAAATGCATAAGAATACATTCTGAAATGTTTATGAAAGATATTTATGAAAGATGTTAAGATTTCTGTGTTTGAAAAATGCACATATAATAAACTGTCTAAAGACACTTACGAGGACTGAGTTTCATTTATCCGGGTAGGGAATAGGTTATCTGATTCATAAAGATACTCATCTTGGATCCTTGCGGTGTGTCTTTGTTATTGTCTTGTCCCTCTCTTAACCAGCAGTTTGGCCTGTGGTCACCATCCAATTAGATTCCCCCAGTTCCCACCTCTTCCCCTCCCCCAACTCCATTTAACTCATGATTTCCACCCCTATGGGTTTAATGGGAGACAGCTATCCCAATTTGACCTCTTCCTCCTAGATTATGAATTATTACAATGACTAGTAGATTTCTCAGTGGAATGGTTGGAAGACCTGATTGTCTTTCGGATGTGACCAGAAATAAATGGGTCCACCAATTCTTTTATATGGAATACAAAGTGTTCTGTCCTTGCCCCTTAAGGATGGTCTCTGGATTTAGGCCTGCCGGCAGTCCCCAAGGCCACCCAGGCCGTGGGAGACAAGCTGGGGAGGAATGTCCACTTTATTACGCACAGGTTACAGGTTTTCAAGGGTAAAAGGAAGGGCAGGAGGGAGCCTTCTGGCAAACCCCCCGCCCACCAAAGACGCTGTACTTGGCTGTATGACCCGTCTATCTCCTTAGATCTTGAGGTCATGTTCAGGTATATTCCCCTTGACCTTGTAGCCCAGTCGGAAGTCACACTCCACGTGTAGGCCTGAAGGCTGTGCCTCAGGCCAAGGGGAGGGTTAGGCTTAAGCCACACCTTCTAGGCAGCAGGGCAGGGGCCTGGTGATCGCCCACAGGATGGCCCTGCTTAAATCTATCTCTTCCTGACCCAGTGGTCTTAGGCTCTTACTCATTTCTGGGTTGCTAGTGAACACGGCTACAACAGAAAAGCAATCCTGAAGTCTGACAAAGGGCAGGCGTTGTAGCTCAATGGGTTGAGCCTGCCTGGGATGCCTGCAGCCCAGAGTATAGGAGTGGTTCTAGTTCCCATTACACCATTTGGATACAGCTCCCTGCTGACGTACCCTTGGAAGCAGCAGGCGCCGGTCCAAGTGCTTGGATCCCTACAAGCCATGTGGGCTTCCGGGATGGAGTTCCTAGCCCAGTCCCACAGTGAACCAGCAGATGGAGGAGCCCCAGCGGGTGCCAAACTTTGGGTCATTACCCAGACGAGTACCCTGAGCAGACACCAGATGGATGTCTCTCCTTCCATCACTGTTTCAAACAAACAAGAGGAGGCACAAAAGGCAGAAGCAGAAAAGGAGAGCGATAAAAGTAGTCACGTACGTCCATTTTCTCCCTAGCACCAGCTCTACTGCCGGGGGAATTACCTGGTCGTGCTCATTCAGTCCTCACAACAATCCTAAACGCTGGGCAGTCTTTAGAGATGAGGAAACCGAGGCTAGGAGAAGGGACTTCCCTGGAGAGAAAAGAGAGCATTGTTCCCGTTGGAGAAGACAGGAAGGAATCCCAGAAACAACGCGGAACAAAAAGTGAGGTGACTGTCCGGGAAAGTAAGGAGAAAGAGCCCCCTGTGCTGTTTAGGTTTAGGGCTGGAACCAAAGGAAGGAAGGAAGGCGTGCCCTCGGCCAGGCCCCGCCCCCAGACCAAGAGGCCCCGCCCTCGCCTGCCAGGCCCCGCCCCCAGCCTGGCAGCCTCGCGGCTCCTCCCTCCAGGCAGGGGCGGAACTTCCTCCGAGCTGGGCCTCAGCTTCCGGACGAGTCCGGAAGGGTGCCGGGCTGAAGGGGCGGGACTAAAACCGTCGGCCAATGGGAGCGACGCCGTGGTCCTGCCGGGCGGCTCGTGGGGGTAACTTGCACCATGGCGTCGGGCTGCAAGATTGGTCCTTCCATCCTCAACAGTGATCTGGCCAACTTGGGGGCCGAGTGCCTGCGGATGCTAGACTCGGGGGCCGACTACCTGCACCTGGATGTAATGGACGGGTAACTCCGCGGGGCGCGGGGGGCGGGATGCATGGCGTCCCTGGAGTCCCGGAGCTCCTGGCTGGGAACGCGGTGCCGAGCAGGGACCTCCTGGCCCAGCTGCTCCTCTCTCCCCCACGACCAACGCGTGGTCCTCCAGCACTTGGGGCCCGGGAGCGACCAGCTAGAGAAACCGAGGCAGGCATGACTTGCCGTGACCTGCGGGTTGTGCCTGCGAGGCGCTGGCTGAGGCGGCCCTTTTGGGGAACGGCCCCGAGGTTTGTTGCACCTGCCGGGAGGCTTGCCGCCTTCTGCCACTTGCTGGATTGCCTCGGACATGCCGCCTGACCGTGTTGAGCTTCAGTTTTGGAAACTGACAAAACTGACAAATGGTGTTGAGTAACTGAACCTCCTCCCACTTTGGCATCGTTGGAGATGAAATGAGCGAGCCCAGGTTTACCGTGCCTGGCATGTAGTACATTCTTTGTAATTGTTAGTTGTTTTATTATTAACTAAAATTCTGATTTTGCTGTCTATTTCTCTTCAGGCACCCTGCTCTTCAGGGAGGTCAGTTTTTTGTAAGTAATTTTTAAGCACTGTAGTTACAGCACGTAATATTTTCTGGAATCAGGTTTTAGCTGCTTGAGTGGGTTGTAAAGTGAGGAAACAAACCAAGAGAGAACAATCCCCTCCCCACTGCTGTTAGGCAGGATAGTGACAGACTTCAGCTTTGGATGTGCCAAGTAGTTCTCTAAGTGCCATTGTTAACTGGCTGTGAAATTACAAAAGCCATTCCCTTGCGTTGAGATAGATTAATCCTTGTATTTCTAATAGGGAAAACCATGTTCTTTTTCCCCCCTCATTCTGCTATGCAAATGGGTGTTATTTGTAAAAGACAACCGACTTCTTGGTGTCACTCTAATCTGTGGAGTTACGATTTCCTTTGTTTTGAGTGGTTTAATATGTTGTTTTTCCTTTGCATTCTACTCAGTCAGCTTAGCAGTCTGTTCAGCTGATAGGCTAAATGTGCAAGAAGGTTAGTAATATTAACCCTCTCGATTTTAGTTTGCACACTTGTGCTTAAAATTCCTAAACTGTCACAAAGGATGCCGAATGGGGTGGGTAGCTCAGGCACAGGGGACTACATTTTTTGTGCCTGAGACAGTCTCCCGTCGTTAGGGGATAGAACTGGTTCCTGGTTGTGTGGGAGTCCCCTCCATACACGCAGCAGTCGGACTTTATGCAAGTCAAGTATGAATAGATGGTGGTAGTAGTTGTCTGAGTGCACCAGTCCGGAATACTCATGATAACCCTGGCAGCTGTGTTGATGCCCACTTGCCTGTAGCTGTCAGAGTGCTCTTTCCTGGGCTAACCTGCAGTCTTTCGAGGTGGATGCTGTGATTAGCACGTGCAGGTGAGGCATTGGGCACCGAGAGGTTGAGTCTGCTGGTTAGGAAGTGGTGGGGCCTGGGTGGAAAGCAGAATGATACCTGCTGTTTCTTGTTTATTTGCTGTCACTCCTGCTACACAGACAGCTTCCTGAAAGCAGGTTCTGTCTTTTGCTTACCTGGGTGTTCTGTGCGGGTGTGGCCCGCCAGGAGGGCTACCTGGATGGCTGCATGAATAGTGGGTGGGGGTCTCTGAGCAATCACTTGAATCCCCACCTGCCCCAAGGCACACACTGACCTTACTAAGAAAAACGTATTTTTTACTCAGTCCTCTTCCTTTCCCAGGAAACAATATGGTTCAGAAAAAAACTAAATCAGGGGTACAATTTTGAAGTCTCCACAATTATTGTGTGGTGAGACCTGCTTCTATTCCTCTTTTTGCAAACGGAAACCGGTGGAGGGCAGTGAAGCTGTGCTGTGCTCTTCCACCAGAGGAGGCCGAGTCTGTGGGCAGTGCTCCCAAGGCTGTCCCCTGCCGGGGGAGGTGGCCAGCCACGGTGGCTGCCACAGCCTCTGTGTGTGTTTCCTTTCCCTGGGCTTTTTAATAAATTGTACCCAACAGTCCATTTTTAAGCATGCTTACTGTTTTCTAGTTTCTCTCCCTGCCCTGACCCCAATTTTTCTCCTAATTAGAATGGAATTGTCTCCCTTTAAATAGCAGAAACTCATTTCTGGAAGAGCACCTAATTGCAAGACAGTGCCTGCAATGTGTGGCTTCTAAACCTGGGTTTAGCAATACTGACATCTAAACTAATCTCCATGATTTAAACTGGGGAAATTTTACATTAATACTAAAATTAAGAGATCTGCTGGCCTGGCCCAGGGTTTCATAGGACCACAGACAGACTGGGGAAGAATCGGGCAGCCATGTCTGGCCGGCCCAGGGTTTGTGCTCTACCTGGTGCCCCATCTTTCCTGTTTTGCTCTCTGTGTTACCTGCTAACCGCCACGAGCTTGTGAGCTTTATAGCTCCTGAATCCTTTTACCCATCTTTCTTTGTCTGAAATCATAAAATAGATTGCATTACAGTTACAGATAAAGCTTAGGGGGTTAGTGGTAGAACATGCTGAGATGATTCCTGTTTTGCAAGAACTTATGCCGGTAAAGTGAAATGCATTTTTATTGCATTTTATTTCTTGTAAGCTTTTTCCTAGAAGTACTTTCAAGGAAAAAATCAAACCAAGGGTAATGATGAAGTAGACGTTTTGTTGGAATTTCTTACCATTTAGTGTTTTCCAAGCTGTGGTCTGATAACTTTAACTCTTAGAGGCATTTGCTAAAAATTCAGATTGTTGTGTTTTCTGGAGTCATTAAACTCTAGGTAGAATTGCTAACTTCACCTGTAGTATGTGTTCCCATGGTTACTGTTGTCAGGCCAATTTGGAATACCTTAAGATCCTGTTTTGGTGAGTGGTCTGTTGGAGCTTAGCAATAGCCTTTATTTTCTTCCAGTGTAGTTAGTGGCATCAGTTTTATCTTCAGTAGAACAAATAGACATGTAATTTGAAACTCAAAAGCTTTATATATTATGTTTATATTGCTGAATAAAGTAAAATAAAGTAAAAGTGTGCATTTTCTATTTTCGAGTTGTATGATACTCAGAAGCCCCCCCCCCCCCTTTTTTAAGTTTTTTTTTTTTTTTGAAAGAGTTATAGAGAGAGGGCAGGATCTTCCAACTGGGAGCTTCTGGTTGCCCATGTGGCTGGCAGGGGCCCAAGCACTTGAGCCTTTTTTGACTACTCTTCTCAGGCCACTAGCCAGGATCTATATTGCATGTGGAGCAGTCAGGACATAGCCAGGCATTGGGTCTGTGTAAGCATTATGTTCTGTGCTTATCTGCTTCTTATTAACTTATTTTTTTTTTAAGATTTGTTTATTTTTATTACAAAGTCAGATATACAGAGAGGAGGAGAGACAGAGAGGAAGGTGTTCCGTCCATTGAATCACTCCCCAAGTGACAGCAATGACCAGTGCTGTGCCGATCCGAAGCCAGGAGCCAGGAACCTCCTCCAGGTATCCCACGCGGGTGCAGGGTCCCAAAGCTTTGGGCCGTCCTCGACTGCTTTCCCAGGCCACAAGCAGGGAGCTGGATGGGAAGTGGAGCTGCCGGGATTAGAACCGGTGCCCATATGGGAGGCGAGGACTTCAACAGCTAGGCCACACTGCTGGGCCCGCTTATCTGCTTCTTAATCTGAAGTTTTAAGTACTCAGAGGCTTCTTCAATCCATAATCTTAACAATGATCCTTCTAGGCAAGTATTGGGAAGTCCATTCTTAAGGGACTGCGAGTTAGTGAATGCAGAGCCATGTGTGTTCTCTGTGGATCCTGACCTCTTCCTGTGTGCTGGTTGGGGCCCAGGGCTGTGGTAGTTTAGAGCCTGGTCTGTGCAGCCAGGTTACCCGAGCTTACCGCCTGCCTCTAGAGTGTGGGGTTGTGTCGCCTTGGACCTCCTCGTCTCAAGTACTTGCTTCAGAGACTGTGAGACTGTAGTGAATTAATATGTGGGAATTATTAAGAACTCTTCCTTGTGGGTGTGGTGTACGTTAATGCTGATTTCTGCCAGTCAGCTAAACCTAAGACTTTAACCATTGCTTAGCCACGCCCCAATCTAATCAGTAAACACATTCTTTAAGTTTTACTTGTCTTTGTCATTTGAGTTATTCCTTGCCAAATGATCAATACTTTTTTTACTTCTTGCAATTTACTGCGCAGCCATCTTTGTGCATATTTGTATCTTACTTATTGTTTGCTTTAAAGCTTTTGTACGTTCAGTGTGGTGAAGTGCAAGCAGCTGAGCCTGGTACCGGACACCTCAGTGTGACACAGTGGACACCCTCAATGTGACACAGGACATCTCCTGCCCTTGGCACACTAAGCTGGTCAGCAGCTTTGCCTCTTTATTTAGACATATATTGTTTCCAGCCTTTGATTCACTTTTTCCCCATCTTAAAAAATTCTTTTTTCTTTAAGATTTTATTTTTTGTTATTGGACAAACAGTTATATAGAGAGGAGGAGATACAGGGAGAAAGCCCCTCCATCCGTTGGTTCACTCTCAAGTGGCTTCAATGGCCAGAGCTGAGCCTGTCCGAAGCCAGGAGACCCTTGGGGTCTCCCATGTGGTGCAGGGTCCCATGGATGTGGGCTTTCCTCTACTGTTTTTCCCAGGCTACAAAACAGGAGCTGGATGGGACGTAGGGCAGCTGGGACATGAGCTGGCGTCCATATGGGATCCTGGCAGATGCAAGGCAAGGATTTAGCCACTAGGCTATTGTGTAGGGCCCAGAAATCATATTGTTTTGTAGTGTTCTTGCTTTAATCTTTTGTAATACTTGCTGTTTTGTCTGTAGTCCTATATTGCTTGCTTGTTGTTGTTTCCAAACCCAGATTTCAGTGGCTTAACAAAGTTTGCTTGGCCTGCATGGAGCAGTTCAATGTGAGTGTCCTAACATGCTGCACTTCAAGGACACAGTCTTACCCCATCCTATGGCTTTTTCATTTCCTCTGGCAATTTTATTAGCCAAGGAATAAAGTGAGTCCAGAAAATATTGGCTTTTGAGTACCTCTGATGTAAAAAAAACTTTAGGCCAGAAGTGTTTCAGAATTTTTAAATTTTTTATTTAATGTGTTTCTGTGTAAAATGAGATATTTTGGTGGTGAGAACCCAAATATAGAGAAATATTTTGCTTTATACATTTCCTGGTGGTGATTTCATACAGTATTTTCAGTGTCTACATTTTGACTAAGCTGTTTTTTTTTTTTTAAAGACTTATTCATTTTATTACAGCCAGATATACACAGAGGAGGAGAGACAGAGAGGAAGATCTTCCGTCCGATGATTCACTCCCCAAGTGAACCGCAACGGGCCGATGCGCGCCGATCCAAAGCTGGGAACCTGGAACCTCTTCCGGGTCTCCCACATGGGTGCAGTGTCCCAATGCATTGGGCCGTCCTCAACTGCTTTCCCAGGCCACAAGCAGGGAGCTGGATGGGAAGTGGAGCTGCCGGGACCAGAACCGGCGCCCATATGGGATCCCGGGGCTTTCAAGGCGAGGACTTTAGCCGCTAGGCCACGCCGCCGGGCCCGACTAAGCTGTTATATGAGGTTGATCGTGGAAGTTTTTACTTGGCAATATTGTCAACAGTTTCAGGTTTTGCGTTGTTTTTAGAGTTTCGGATGTCCAGACATAGGGATGCTAAAGCTGTACTACTTAATGATTCCACCTTGGCATGATGGCACGTGTCACCTCAACTCAGGATATATTGTGGTATGTGTCACTTCAGCTCAGGATGTGTTGCTGATAACGCGTCACATGGGGCCTCCTGGGTGTGAGAGCGCTGAATTGGCTTCCCAGTGTTAACTGTACGGTAGCAGGGGTGTTCTGGGGCCATGTTGTCCCTGCCATGTCCTGTCAGTGAGATTGTGAACACTTTCCCTAGTAAACAAGAACTCCGACAGTTTTCTTTATCTGATACGGAAGTTGGACATACTCAGCAAGGTACTAGTGTATTAGGGGTGGTTTTAGTGAGCTAGTGGTACAACCTGGGGATTCAGGGTAGATTAAAGGTTAAGTACTTTGACTCTGCTATCAGGCAGGTTTAATTATAATCCTACCTCCACACATTAACCAAGTGATGTGTGGATTTTATTTATTGCTTTGCTCTTTAAATGGAATTAGTAGTAGTATCCATTGCATAATAATTTTATAGAGGAAATGAAGTGAGCTGTAAGGCCAGACATGTAGTAAACCTTCGATAAAAGGTATTTATTAAAAGATGTAAATTTTCTTTACTGCTGGGCTTTAATAAAGTTTAAATATAATTAAACTGTCATTTATATTCATTCTCATATAAAAATAGACTAAAAGTAGCCACAGAGTCCCAGTGACGTAACAGTTCTTGAAACGAGTACCAGTATCCAAAACTGTTATTGTGTGCCTTGAACAAATCATAAAGCTTTGAGATTTTTGATTTTTGTCACCTTCCCATTTCCGCCAGTAATGGGTTAGAAATTACTTAGCAATCATTATAAGTATGGATGTGAAATAATGGTTTCTTGAAATATCAAGGAGATACTGCTTTGTAAAACCAATAATTTTTTCAGATATTTTTAGTATTAATGTTGATTATTAAATTGAAAAATGTTGCAATCCCAGATAGTTCCCCATACTACCTTTGTCAATTCCTGTTGAGACAAATACAGACACTGAAGTGGAAACGTGTTCAGAGTAAGAATTTGTTTGTCTTGCAGGCATTTTGTTCCCAACATCACCTTTGGTCACCCTGTGGTGGAGAGCCTCCGAAAGCAGCTAGGCCAGGACCCTTTTTTTGGTAAGTGGGTCTTATGCCTTCTGAGGCTGGATGCGGTGCCCAGGTGAAGGAGAAGTGGATGATGGCCGAGTTCTTGTGTGAGTTCATCGTATCCCGTATCCCGTATCCCTTCCTCACGTGCTTGTCCAGAGGCTTAATTGGCCTAGTTGTAGTAGCAAGCCCAACTTGTGTGTGTCATAACCTTGACATTGTAAATCGCTGCCTGAAAGCTCTTCTCTTGGCTGGCTGCCTCAAATTTGGGCCGTGGGTCATTTGTCATTTCCCCTGAAGAATGCTTTCTAAGTATTCTGTCCTAAGTGAGCTTTTATTCAAATGTCATTATCACTTGATTGATTTTCTTGATAGAACTGCTTCAGTTTGAATTTAGATTTATCAGACTGTAAGCTCCACAAGGGCAGAGGTTGAATGTCCTACTGTTGTTTCTAAAAAACCAAACAAAGGCACATGATGGGTCTCAGAAATTGTTCATTAAACGTAAGAATAAACCTACATAATAGGTTTATTATGTAGAAGCCATTTGTTTCTAGCCAAGTGGAGCCTACAGGCGGGGCCTACTTAGATTTTACTCAATGTCTTAGGAGAATGTAAATTAATAGTTTGAAGTTCACATAGTGACTTGGAAGGTAATTCAAGTGAAACAGATTGAATCTGCATTTTTGAAAACAATGTTATATACAGATTCGTAATGACTCACTTGCCAGATCTCTTTTGTATAAAAGAAATTTGGCAAATTTTGAGAAGTAGCATTTTAATACAGTTTTTAGGGTTTAGCAGAACTTAGCATTGTCAGGACCAATTTTATAAGGAACTCTTTAACTGTACTATTCAGTATAGTAGACTTGCACCATTTGTAGTTGCTAAAATTACAAATTGTGTTTTCATTCACATTAGCCACCTTGCAGGTTCTCAGTAGCCGTTTGTGGCTGGTGGCTACTCCACAGCACAGTCACGAAACATTCCCTCATTGCAGACAGTTCTGCTGGGTGCGACGGCTAGAGGATTCCTTCACTGTGAGTGCACCAGAGAAAATGGCTGCTGTCACCTCACTGATGTGGTATAGGGAAACTGTGCACTGCCAACATTGCACCATGTTGAAATCTCCAATAATGAAGTACTATTCTCTAATTATGTAAACTATTTTTTTTAAGATTTATTTATTTTTATTACAAAGTCAGATATACAGAGAGGAGGAGAGACAGAGAGGAAGATCTTCCGTCTGGTGATTCACTCCCCAAGTGACAGCAATGACCAGTGCTGTGCCGATCCGATGCCAGGAGCCAGGAACCTCCTCCAGGTCTCCCACATGGGTGCAGGGTCCCAAAGCTTTGGGCCGTCCTCGGCTGCTTTCCCAGGCCACAACAGGGAACTGGATGGGAAGTGGAGCTGCCAGGATTAGAACCGGTGCCCATACGGGATCACGGGGCATTCAAGGTGAGGACTTTAGCCACTAGGCCACTGTGTCAGGCCCTAATTATGTAAACTGTTTTTTTAAAGCTCAATTTCAGAATCATTTTTCAAAAGTAAGTCTTATTCCTTTAATCAGCTTACTCCCCAGACTATGAGAGGTAGTTTAAATAAATGCCATCATGTGGCTTCTGGCCACGAAGTCCTCTGCTGTCACTTTTGTGTCTAGATTTTGTTTTCATGTGTTTCTGTTTTTTTCTTTGATTTCATCTCTTAGTATTACTTTTCTCCCTAGTGGATTTTCTGTTACCAGCCCTTCTGTCATGTCACGCATCTGTGCTGTTAAACCTCTCAGTGTTCCTAGGGTCTAAGATAAAGATAAATGAGCTTTGTGTGCTTTAATATTTGCATATTAGGACTTTTTAATAGTTACAATTTTGTGTTAATTCTTTGATCCTCATTGCTGGATTAAATGATAAATGAATGTACTTCGGGAATTAGGTGACAGGTTGTGTAAATAACTTCTAAAGTTCTTAACTGCTAAGTTTTAGTATGGAGTAGAAATAACCATCTAAGAAAAATTCACAGGAAAGGTCTTATTTAAATCAGTGGTCTCAAGTGTGGTGTAAGCATCCGTGGAAATCCTTCAGAAACAGATGATCTATCAGATCCAAACATTTTTATAATACTAAGATACTGGGTTGTGTGTGTGTGCGTGCGCACGCTTACAATATAAAAGCAATTGTGAGGTAGTTTGCTGATGCTTCAACTCAAATTATTTCAATAATCAAGTATGTCAGTTGCCTTTACATTCATTTATTTTATTTGAGAAGCAGTAAAAGGCGAAAAGAAAGAACTCTTTGGTCAGCTGGTTCGCTTCACAGATGACTGCAGCAGTCAGGGCTAGGCCAAGCCAGCACCAGGAGCCAAGGA
The DNA here is from genome assembly GCF_030435755.1 of Ochotona princeps. Classification (NCBI taxonomy): domain Eukaryota; kingdom Metazoa; phylum Chordata; class Mammalia; order Lagomorpha; family Ochotonidae; genus Ochotona; species Ochotona princeps. Next base: position 83,790,870 of record NC_080836.1, read on the forward strand.
CTCCACTCAGTTATTGCTAGAGAGCGGCAGGGACCCAAGCACTTGGGCCACCGACTGCTGCCCTCCTGGGCAGATCAGCCAGAAACTGGGACAGTCTGGCCTTCTGACAGGACACTGGCATCCCAGTCGGCAGCTTCATCCGTTGCTCCACTTTGTCATTTTTTATTGCCTTGTACATAGTTAGACCTCCCAAGGGAAAATTATAATTTTGGAAAGCTTGTGTCTTAACCACTGTGAGGCTGGCAGCTTCCTCATACTGATGATGCTCATTGTCTTACAATGTAGTTGAAATATTGTAGCTTGAACCATTGTAACTCAGGATCATCTCTATTTCTTCCTTATACAAACCTCTGATTAAATCTGGTTTATAAATTAGGCACAGTATTTCTAGCTGATGGTAAAGTTAGGTAATTACAACCTACTATTACCAAATTATGAAACTGTTTTCTTTCAGAGTAGCATATTACATTCTGCTCACCCTTGCGATGAGGCGGGATGAAGCTTGAGGCCCTTCGTTCTTTCTGTTTGGCATATCTGAATTGCCATCACTGTTGGTTATTCTTGCACTTTAGGGCCATTATTAAGTAAAATATTGAGCACTGGCCCTGTGAAACCTCAACAGTCCATCGGATAACCAAATGGCTACCGAGTAGGAGATGGATGAAGTGTTTCATGGTACTGGGGATGATGTGAACTAAAAACTAGGGAGTGATTTAAAGAATGGAAATGGTACCTAATATCAGAATGCTCAAGAACTGGTGATATAAGTTTGCTGTTGGCATATTTATCAAACTATTGACTCCTTGAAAGTGTAAACATTACTGCTATGAACGTCTCTAATGGTTCATACTAGAAATTAGACTAAGAGTGACTTAGCAGTCTAGTAACTTAATAAGTAAACTGGATATTTTAAGCCATTACATTTTTGTCATTTATAATACAAGAAACAAATACTTCACTGAATGCTGCTTCTGGTAATGTTATATAGGGTTACCTCAACAATACAAACTAACAATTTTCTTTATTGGTTAAACTCCATGTTTGTTTCCTCTGAATTTTTCCAAAGCTTTACTACATTTTATGGTCTTAGTTGAATACTGGAATTTAGAATTAATTTTATTAAACACATAGTTTTTCTGTGACAGAAGCATGTATTCTGCAGCAAAACAAAAAACTTCAGCACTGTCTGGGTTCTTCAAAGGACTGTTTCTTGGCTTGTGTGCGTTTAAGCTGCCCCTCCTTATGAGTCACTGTTATGTTTTAAGTAAAGATCTTCAAGAAAGCTATCCCCAGTTTCCCTAAAAGATTTCCCTAAAAGCTTTCAAATTATAATATTGGGCTAGTAGTCAGTGTATTCTTCTCGCTAAATCTGCCATCTCTGTAATCTGCCTCTGCATTAATGGCTCAATTCTGTAGTAGCTCTGGTCTGAATTCTTAGCCATCATCCTGCTTTTGCCCTGCCTCTTCACATCTAATCAATCAGCAACTCCTGTTGGCTCTACCCTTGTATTTAAAATCCTTGATTGCTGCCATCAGCTCACCGAAGTTATCGCTAGAGTAACCTCATTAGACACTGTCACTTGTCTACTCAGTTCTGATCACGAATAAAACCCCATGGGGCCTGTGCTAGTGCTGGCATCCTGTATGGGCACAGGTTCAACATTCTGGCTGAGCCACTTCCCATCCGTCTCTGTGCATCTGGAAAAGTAGCAGAGGATGGCTGAAGTGGTTGGGCCCCTGCACCTTTGTGGGAGACCCAGGACAAGCTCCCCGCTCCTGGTTTTTGCTGGGCCCACCCCTGCCTGTTGCAGCTGTTTGAGGAGTGAACCAGATGATGGGAGATCATCTGTCTGTGTAATTCTACCTTTCAAATATATTAATGTAAAAAGAAAAAGTGAAAAACGCTGACCTGCAGAGCTCTGTGCTTTTCTCTGTAATCTTATCTCCCTACCCGGGGCATCCCCAGGCCCAGCCACACTGGCCTTATAAACTGCCCTTTGTTTATCCAACTTCGAATATACTCTCTGTGACAGTGTAGATTGTCAGCATTGCTTTTTCTTTACCCTCAGAAATTAGAAGGGTTAATCATGGCAATAGATGTTGAAATAAAATCGCTTAACTTAGAGAAAATAAGGTTACATAGATAATACCATTTACCTTTCTGAACCTGATCTAGTTTCATGATTCTTTACTTTCATTGATGGCAACCTATGCATTTTGTAAGAAAAAAATTGTTTTTTGATTGATGATTTATGTGAAACCTGTCAAGAGAAAGACAGATTAGATTTTTGTCTTGCTAGGAGAATTTATATCCAAACATGGCAGGAACTTCAGTCTGCTTAGATGATATGAACTTGGCATTTCCTTCTGGTAACTAGATGTGTCTTGTCTTCGCAGACATGCACATGATGGTCTCCAGGCCAGAACAGTGGGTAAAACCAATGGCTGTAGCAGGAGCCAATCAATACACCTTCCATCTGGAGGCCACTGAGAACCCAGGGGCTTTGATCAAGGACATTCGAGAGAATGGGATGAAGGTAAGCCATCAGTGATGACATGATACCACACTACTCAATTGTGATGTCACTGTTGGTATATTCATGCTGTCTCAGATTTGGTGGGAAGCATGAAACAAATCAGTGAGAAAAGACTTCAGCAGGTGTTCTTCAGCCTCTGAAGCCAGATTTTCTAAGTCTGACGTATTTGTCAGATACGATGTGAGTATCCCATTGTCTTCTGAAAGTGATTACATGAGAGTCTTAAATTTGATAGCCATGTTTTTAACTGAGTTTATTTATTTATTTAAAGATTTATTTATTTTTATTGGAAAGTTAGATATACAGAGAGGAGAAACAGGAAGATCTTCCGTGCATTGATTCACTCCCCAAGTGGCCACAACAGCCGGAGCTGAGCTGATCTGAAGCCAGGAGCTTGGAGCCTCTTTCAGGTTTCCCGTGTGGGTGCAGGGTCCCAAGGCTTTGGACTTTCCTCGATTGCTGTCCCAGGCCACAAGCAGGGAGCTGGATCAGAAGCAGGGCCACCGGGATTAGAATCAGAATCTGTTTAGGATCCCGGTGTGTGCAAGGCGAGGACTTTAGCTGCTAGCCTACCGTGCTGGGCCCAAGTATATTTTTTAAATTAATATAATGGTATTAGTGATTTTTGTATTACGTTTATTTATAAATATCAGTTCTTTCTCTGGGTACTACTGAAATGCCACAATAATTGATACAGAAGTAACTGCTAATATGATGTCGTAAATTTGTTTCTGTTGTAGGTTGGCCTTGCCATCAAGCCTGGAACTACAGTGGAGTATTTGGCACCGTGGGCTAATCAGATAGATATGGCCTTGGTTATGACTGTGGAGCCTGGGTTTGGAGGACAGAAGTTCATGGAAGATATGATGCCAAAGGTAAAAAAAATGGATTGGATTCTGGGGTGAGGCTTTTATGGTATGTTTGTTCACTAAGTATCATAGACGTGAATATTTAAGCATAAATATCACATTGTGTATTGTATTCAGTTTCATAAATTAAAAGGTATTTATATTTTGACATACTCCAAAAAATGAGGCAAAACTATCTGTAATTTTGAGGTTTCTTGGGAGTTTTCCTTGAATGTGGAATATTTATCTTTATGTTGTTTCCATGGAATATAGTTTGTGAAGCTATGATAAATTCAATGTTATTTGCCAAACAGAAAAAAAAAGTGTGCCTTTATAAAGTTTGATTTCATTAAAAAGCAAGTGCTGTCCAATAATGTTTTATAATAGTAGTTACCATTGTGAAAGATTCGGCTATTTGACTTTGTTGTTTACTTGGTTGTTTTTTCCCTCCACATACCCGCTGTAGGAGTCACTTATTTACTCGTGTGTATCTAGGTTCACTGGTTGAGGACGCAGTTCCCTTCTTTGGATATAGAGGTCGATGGTGGAGTAGGTCCCGACACCATTCATAAGTGTGCAGAGGTGAGAAGGCTCCTCTCCTGTCCTGAGAGTATTTTCCTGTCTAACATAATTTCTGGGACATTTTCTTGTAGGTCGAAGAGATTTTGCTAACATTTCCTAAACTGACTTTCTTTTATTCAGAAATACTTTTTGTTTAAATGTCTTAAGTAGTTAGATAAACTGCAATAAGTGAATATTCTAAATCACATAAATTGTTAAAGAATAAATCCTGGTTGTCTTAAGCAAGGCCAAAAGAAAAATTCTTGTTAAAAAAAAATCTGAATATGTTGGATGGCAGTCTTTTGAAGGATCTTTAAGTTCTAGAGCCTTTGAGGAAAATAGAAAGTGTGTTAGTTATCTATCCTGTCTCTTTTAAAAACAGACTGGAAGCATTTTTGGTAAAAGTTGAGGCCAGATAGCAGACACTGGCCCCTTGTGAGTTTCCCATTGATCCTCTGCATAGAGGTGAGATGAACTTCTATTAACTCTATAACAGGTGCTAGCCTTTCCTGTAGTAACACAGGTAGTTAAAACTTACCTAGCCTGCTCTTAGTCAGCAGTGTAGTAGACCTGCTCTTCTGGTTCCTCTATAAATGTCACCACTCTTCTGCTTGGGGCACACGTAGTAAAAACTTTCCCAGATACTTCTGGAAAAGCAGCGGGTCAGGTGATTGATGAACATGTTTCTTTTGACTTCTTGTGGGATTACTTTTTATTAACTGTGCTTTGCCATTATGGTCTATGAAAAACTCTAGAAGTTATTTTTTATAATGAATATTGCTGCAGTTGGAATGAGTAATGGAGTTTCACTGGAGACTTTCCTCAGCTTTTGGTCACTGCCACCCCCTCCCCGGCTTCTGCGCCTTCCTTCCGCACGTCAGGCCCATCATAGATTGGATTTCATTTCTAAAGTGGAAATCTTAGGAAGCTCAGCTCAATTCAGACCCATTTAGATGACCTCAAATATATTCTGAAATGCACTGAGGTATAAATAAGGTCATATACCATTCTTTTTGGCACAAAATCAGTTATTTATGATGGTGCAGTTTTATGAGTAATTTCATATTAACAATAATTATTTCAGATCATCTAAAAATTCATATAAATAAAAGACCAAAAGTTTTAGTATCTATGTGAGCATTACTGTATAAGGATATTTCAGAAAGCCTATGAGAAAATGGTATTAAAAGATATTTATTGATTAAAATATTGGATTTCCTGCATGTTGTTTTCATAATATGCATTCTCCATCATTGTTTTGAAGATTCCTCATGTGCATGAATCTCAAAATTTTTTGAACAAAAATAAACCTGTCGTTAAATTTGAATCATTAGCACCACTTTCTAAATATTTTAAAGTGTCTCATATTTTAGAAAAAACTTACTATGTTTGAGCATTAAAGGTGTATCCTCATCTAATGGTGAGCAGCGATACTGTGTGTTTAAAGTTGGACTATCAGAAAGCTCTGTGATCTCTGAAGGTATATCATCATTTGTAAACATTTTTAACTTTACCTAATTGAATCAAATGTCGAATATCAAAGTGGTTTTTACACAGTGTGGACAGAGGCAAGGCCGTAAACTCTAGTCCCGACATTGTTTTAGACTGTCTTTCAGGCATAACCTAGGTGTTTGCTTCTTCCAGGCGGGAGCTAACATGATTGTATCTGGCAGTGCCATTATGAGGAGCGAAGACCCCAGATCTGTGATCAACCTCTTAAGGAATGTTTGTTCAGAAGCTGCTCAGAAACGCTCTCTTGATCGATGAACCCACAAGGATCCCAAAGTTTCTGCTCATGGAATCTTTCTACTTGGAAAACAGGAATATTGACTTCCAAATCATATCACAATTGGCAGTGCTGCTTTACTGAGCTGTTCATTTCCTTGATTAAAACCTATTGTGCGTATCCTAAGAGGTTAGAAATTGGTGTGTATTACTACAGCTTTGTAGATGCAATTTAAAAGTTGTGGTGGAATACCCTGTTTTTACTGGGATACTTGATTTTTATAAAGTAAATGTATGATTGTGTTAAGGTAACAAACAGAAATGTGTCTTTATGCCTAGAGAGGGACTATTCATTACTATGAAAAAAGCTATTTTTATTTCTAATAATAATTTTCTGCTTTTTCTCAGCTACTTTCCAAAAGCAAAGGAAGTCTTTATGTCCTTCCAATTTCATGTCATTTCTGACTTGTTTCTCTGCTTGACGGTATCAGTACAGTGGAACTTTAAATACAAGCTCGGGTAGGATGGCATACCATATTCTTGCATCTGAAACATTTTTTCTTTTCACCTTATGCTTGATTAAAAACTGTATGTGAATCCTAAGAGTTCTAAAATGTAAGTATAGATTTTTATGAAGCTCTTAATTCTTTGCCAGAGCACTTAATCCAGTTCTCCCACCCTTAGGTCTCTGTAATTCACTCAGTATTCTTAAGGACATCAAGTAATGCTGTTGTGCTAGCTCTGAGTAGAAAGGGAAAGTACAATTTCTGTTTGAAGTAGTATTGGTTGAATCCTGCTTCTGCCCCTTTCTGGCTGTTTGTCCTGGACAAATCATCCAGCCATTTTGCCCTTCTCTTAACTCATTTATTTGCCGTGTATAGTTGTAACAACAGTGCAGAGTTGCGCTGACCACTCAAACAAGTAACATGTATATGTTTCATGGGTATGAAATACTTTCAAAGTAATCCCGCTTAGTCTATATAAATTATACCTACATGGCGCAGCTCATGTATTTTTGTCTCTGTTTTAAATACGGAAGCTAAAGTTTAGCAATGGGCTGATAATGTGAAAAGGATCTACTCAGACATAGGATTTCTGGTATTTTGTCTTTACAGTAGAGTCATTCATTGGGAGATAGGTTAGGCAAAAGGAATTTCTTCTGTTTCACTTAACATTGTTTTATTGCTTACCTTGTATTGTGTAACAGAATCAGATGATTGAGAATATTTTGGAGCTATGGATCTTTACCCCTAAGGATATACATATTTTATTACAGGAAAGACAAGGTAGGCAAAGAGATAACATGGTGTAGAATTAATCCATAAACTAAATATAGTTGTGTTTCACAGACACTACAAGTCTGTTTCAGCTGCTTCATTCTGGCAGATCCTCTTACTGTGTAGTAACAGAGCAAGAACTAACAGCGTCAGCATCGTCCTTCTTAAAGCCAATATGGTTTGAAAAATATTAACATGCATGGTACGGTGGTTGCTTGGGTTTTTGTCTCTACATTTAAAGTTAAAATTTTGCTTCTTAATACTTTTTATTTTGGCTTATAAAGGGTTTACACCATGAATACATGAATCAAACAACACAAGGCATATAGAAAGAACTTTAATTAAAAAACTTACAATAAAGCTTATAATATATGAGATGTGACAAAGATTTGAGTGTATTTGCCTTGACAACTTGTGTTTGTCTGGCTTTTGTTTTCTTTTTCTTTAAAAATAAATGCATAGTAAAACTACAAGCAAAAGTTTGTCAGTATTTAATTTGAATATTTTTACCCTTTGAAGGGAACAGTGTAACTTCTAATCCCTAATAATAGCTGAGTGTCGGATCCAACAGACTAGGACCCATGGGCACAGTGTTCAGTTACACAAGCACTCACGCTGAGTAACCTTGTTACATGACAAAAAATAATTCATATAAATTGTCAACTTTCACATAGAAAACAAGAGGTATAATACCTTCAAAAGGCATTTTCTTTAATGTACACTCTTCAGTGTCCAATATTGAAGGGAAGTTCTTTGAAAAATTTTACTTCTCAATCTAGGAGGAAAGTAAGAATAGATATTTATTTGAATAAACTATGGCAGTGAATGTCCAAATTAGCAAATTAGCTGGATTATTTCCAGATTAGGTAGAAACCAGTAATTCCAACTAATTAGAAATACAATCATTTAAAAACATATTGATTAAGGTTGTCCTGCTGCTATTATAAATTGGTATCTTCATGAGAACACAGTAAAACTCAAGTTGAGCTTTCAAAAAGTGTTTTAAAATACACCGATATTAAACTCTAGTTTGCTTTTCTTTATTAATTGTGAACAAAAGAAGCCCATATTTAGTTAGTCATTGATTTCTGAATAAATCAGTATTATATTATCTGGTATAAGGATTTCCATAAATAAGATGCTATGGTTAGTTTTTAAAGCAACTCCCTCTCCATGGTAAAGGTGTTTAGATGTCTTTTATCAGTGGAAAACTGTATTTGTATGTGAGTATGTTACAGCTTATATTTTATAAGTTAATACATACATTTGAAAATAGAGTAGGTTTTTTTAAATTACATATGTAGTGCATGTGTGTATGTATGTGTATATATCAAACAGATATATATTTCTAAGGCAATTTTAGTTACTACCATGTGTATAGAAAAAAAAGGCAGTCATTTGATACATGGATACGCGTGTGCGTGCATGTGTATGTGGGTGTATAGTTTTAAAAATTACTCAGTAATTTTTATTGAACATCAATTTGCAACAGTTAATATCCTGATACTTATTTGCATGACAAACACAAATGACTAGCATTTGTAGAAGAGAAAGTAGTTACTGCTGTGGTATGAAACGGAGAGACTTATCTTGCCTGTTTCACAAATAGCATAAAAGAGTAATATATGCAGTGTGTGACCAGAGTAGGTAAGGGTTCTAGAACAAGCCCTTGTTTTTGTCAGTCTTCCCTTTAGTTACATAGTTTTCTTAACCTGTTCAGTGTCACCTATTAACATTAGTGATTCCTAGACAAAAGGTTTTGTGCTCTTCCGTTCCAACTGACTGCCTTTTTGCATGGTGGCCATTCTCTGCTGCAGTGGCACAGAAGATTTCACCGTGCAAAATTGCGCTCGAGTGTTCAGTCTCATCCTTTTTTTCAAGTTGGCAAAATAAGGCTGCTGTGTCTTCATCTTTCAGTGGAAAAGCCCGTCGGTCCCACCACAGAGACTGAAACGGGAAACATTCTCAGTTAAGTTTCAACTAATTTGTTTTGTTCAAATGCATGTGCCTCTGTAAAATTTGATTTTGTAGTAACTACTGTTCTATTCTTTTAGCACATAAATGCACAAATTGTCATTTGGAGCTAATGCCAAGTCAAAGTGGAACGTCCTGAGACTTTACTGACTTGGGGCTGAAGTTTTCACTTCACCAGGAAGAGGCGTGCTGCCTTGGAGCACTGGCCTTTTCAGTGTAACAGCACTTTGAGAAAGCCTCTTTAAAAGTAACTTTTAAGTATGATGTAATTTAGTTTTCCATTTTTATTCCGTTACTGACTTTTGCTTCCCTGAGTTTCCTGTCCCTTGTCTACTAATTTCTGCAGTCTGCTCTGTATTTTAGATCTGTTCTTCTTTGTCAACGTTTATTTATGAAGAAAGGTGCATGAACTTCGTGGATGCAATGTAAGAAAATGCCGCTCTGGAGGTAGGAACTAACAGCTCTATAGAAACAAGTGAAAATCTTCTGTAACAAGAGGGAAAGAAATAGTTGTTAACATTTACTGTATACTGTGTGCTTTTCTCTGTTAATTGGATTTGTTTTGTGCTGAAACTTCGAGAGCATTCTGTTCCTTATTAAGTGAGTAGGTAGAAGCTTGCACTGGCAAGTGATACCAGTAGGTGAATGACTGTAGTTAGTGATGGATCTTGAGAATGCTGGAATACAGATACTCTGATTCTTACCCAGCATTCTAGTCTGAATTGTCTTAGGTTTTTATTTTGTTTATTTATTTTTCTTGAGGAACAGGGAGCTCCCATCTGCCAGTGTGCTTCCTGTATACCTGCAATGGTTGGGCAGAGCCAGGAGCCAGAAACTTAAAGTCAGCTGTCCCACATGTGTGCCAGGAACCCAATTACTGTGACTGTTGACTACCACCTCCTGCAGTGTGCAGGAAGCTAGAATTAGGAACCAGAGCCCGCACTTGAACCCAGGCTCTCCAGTGTGGGGTGCAGGCATCTTAACCAGTAGGCTAAATGCCCACTCCTTGTGTTAGTGGAGTTGTTATATAATGGAGATGGGTAATTTCCAGTAAGCAATTTCTATAAATAACTGAAAAAAATTAAAAGGAAATTCAACCATGTGTACTATATTTACCTTGATTTCTTGGCTTTCTTTGAAAGAAGGTGAGCCATGTGCACATAGATCATGATTCTCTGGAGGAAACTCGGGAGTACCTTCTGCAGCACATGGTTGGCCACTACTGAGGTCATCCGGGTACTCTTTCAAAAGCAAGTCCTGTCCTTCAACGTGTTTACTGTAAGCTCTAACAAGAAAACCAAGACAGTAATGCAATTATTTTTTTCATTTGATGACTTTTCTTTCCATAGTTCAGAGAAAATTTTTTTTAAAGATTCTTCTGATGAACATCTTGGTTCTATTATTTTGATATTTCAAAGACTTAAGTGGTAGTTTATGAAATATTTACCAAATTATAACAGTACTTTTTGTTTTGTGATTTGGTTTGTTTTTGTTTTTCAGAAAACAAGAAAGGGGAACTGTTTGACCCGTTAAAGTCTTTTGAGTTACCAGGGGATTCTATAATTATTGTACTACCATCCCTGAAAGCCTCCATTCACATGTTCTATTTCTGGAAAGTTTTATCTGTGGAATACGGAACAAAGAATCTGAGGATCTCATTTAACTGGGGGAACTCTTAGAGAGTGAATCTGAATGGCTTGTAACTTTTAGTGATACTAATTGAGAAATGCCCCTTAACTAAGGTGTCTGTCAGACTTCACATAATCTTGGCTATGTAAAATGTAGGTATAAAATCCCAGAGTTCAGTCATATATGCAGTTACTAATTGTGTTGATGGATTATCCCCCTTTCCTCAAAAATCTGTGTTATAAAAAGTATGAGGATACTTCCAAAAGTTTGTGGGAAATGGAATGAAAAGATGGATTTAAGGGCCAGTGTTTAACGTAGCAGTTGAGACATTTCTTGGGATGTCCATATTCCACATTGCAGTGCCTGGGTTTGTGTCTGGTTCCTCCTGTTATTTCATACCCGAGAAGGCACAGATAGATGATGGCTCAGGTAGTTATGTCCCTGACACCCAAATGGGAGGGCTAGGTTTGGCCCAGCCCCATTTGAATCAATGCAGACACGTTGGGAGTGAACCAGCCCATAGGAGGAACTCTGTGTCTCTGTCCCCTCAAATAAAGCGCAGATAATTTAAAAGAATGCTTATTTTGGTACAGAGCTTTTTAAATCTTTGCATAGGTTTTGTTTAAGAATTATTTATTTATTTGGAAGACAGAGCTACACAGAGAGAGGGTTACAGCTACCTTCCATCTGCTGGTTCACTCCCCAGATGGCCACAGCTGCTGGGATGGGCCGTGCCAAAGCCCAGAGCCTGGAATTCCATCCAGGTTTCCCATGTGAGTGGCAGGAGGATAACTTTTTCACAATATTTCATTTTTAATGGACTTTTTGAAGATTCCTCATATTTTAGGAATAGATTTTGGACTAGTCAGGTATTTTATAGTTTGGTGTTCAAGAGCATATTTTTGAGGTGTCTTTGTGAAAATTGGGTTACCTACATTCCAATCTCAAGTGTATGTCTACTGTTAGATTGAAATGACCACTTCATAGAGGGAATTTACTTATTACATACCAGTTAAATATATTATTGACGTTGAGCATGAATATTTGAGGGAATGGAGTAAAATCCAGGAACTTTATTTCATCCTCATGTTATTGGCCCACATACATTTTTAATAAAATTGCATGTTCAATGAAGCACTGCATAGAGTGATACACAACTGACTGCAGTTAATTATGTTAACATAATTCTATTTTCCTTTTTAATGATCTCTCTCAAAATTCATGCAGAATGTTTATTACACATACACTCCATGGTTAAGGATTCTAATTTTGTAAGACTTGCCTGCTATTTCTTCTGTGCCACTTGCTTTGTTCCCAGAGGGACCACCTGGCTTGCTCTCTTTCTTCATATTTTTTGTGTCTCAGGGAGAAAACTTCATCAGAAAGATCTTCTATCTGGAGTTAGAAATAAAAAAGTTTTTTGTTTTTTGTTTTTTTTTTTTGCTTTTATCAAACATTTTGAATTATAGGACAGAATTGAAACAGCTCCTCATGACTCTAAAAATGTAAGCTGTGGAGGTGAGGGGGTTAGATGTTGATCGGTTTCAAATTCCTCAGAGAACCACAAACTTTCGTTTTGACCTTTTTTTGTTAGTTCATGTTTGATATTATAAGTGGGTTCATGGTATTTCCTTTTGCCACATTTTTTTATTATTATTGATTTTGTATCGTGAAGTACATATTGTTGTGGGAACATGTTAATTTCAAAGACAAGTAAAACTGATTATCCAAGTCAGAATTTACTTAATGAGTGACTTATCTGGAGTTTTAACCTAGATGATTATTTGGTTATATTACTTATCAAATGTGGGCTTCCTGGCTAAGATCATCCTGAATGGAAGAACACATTAGTGGAGGCAGTGCTTTAAAAGGTAAATAGTACTTCTAAAGATACCACTTTGGAAGTAGCTTGGTTATCCCAGATTTTTCTTGAAACTGTTCTTATGTAATTTTACTAATTATAATTCCTTGCCAGCAATTATGAAATAGCCTTAAGAAAGCAGATTTTTCATAATTCATTTGCTGATACTGCCTGGTGCGGAACGGTGTGAGGCTGTTTTTCATGTTTATCCTATCAACTGAAAGCTCATTACAGAAACATTAGTATATGATTAATGTAACCAAAATGACCAGCACACGTCAGGTATCAAGTGACATTTGTGCCATATTGCTTTTTAATATTAAAACTTACTCAAGTTCAAAAGCAAATTGGCCCTAATATTTGGAAAATGGCATTGTAAACTTGAATACAGAAAAATCATGACTACCAGGAAATAGTGTAGGTACTCATGTAACCTTTGTGTTATTTCATGTAAATGGTACATTATAATTTTACTTCCTTTTTCTTAAGTACATATTTATGCATTTGGACAGAAACATTTTTCTGCTCATTTAGTGCTTTTGTTGAAGGGCTATGTTTACATAAGCAAAAAGGCCAGTAGAAGTTACTTTAGTTTCTTGAGTGTCAGAGTAAGCAAGCTTTATCATATATAAATACAGGTATCCCATTTAAGCAAAAGGCAGCTTACCTCTTCACCTAAATTACATTCATCCAAAGGCTGAAGAGCAACAATCCTCCAACTGTTAAGAGTTAAAAACAGATTGTAAGCATGAATGTAGCAGTTTGATTGCCTAAACACAGCAAAGTGCATTGTAGTTTTCTTAGGAATTTTTAGTGGTTATACTTTTGAAGAGGAAAACAAATATTTGTATTACAAGGAAAGGACAAGAGGTGTCATTATTTTGGCTTTATTATATGTGATAGAAAACAGTCTTTTTCTGCATGTCTTCATTTTACAGATAGTCATCACACAGTGACCAGAATTAAATCAGTGCTATACTTTCAGAAAAAAGAATAAGGAGGGCCCAATATGGATTTGTACTTTGCCAGTTTCTTTGGTGTAAAAATGCCCGTGATGGCCCCTTTTTGAGTTTCCCAAAGCTTTAACAGCAGTGCACGGAACTCCCAAAACAACTACATCAGCCCCTGGCTGCAGCCTACTACTGAACTTGAAAGCATTGTTGGTGCAGGATGTCAGGACCACAGTTGATAGTCTTAACATAAAGTATTCCAGAGTTTAAAGTGAGTGAGGAATGTCCAGGTAAAACCCTGGTATCATTTAGTTTAGCCCTTCCAAGAGAATTGAGTGTCTGTGGCACTCAGGCTATCTTTGACGGGCTAATTTTTTTTAGATAATTTTGTATGGTGCAGATGATGTGGTAAATACCCAAATGGCTCTTATCAGAAAAAAAGTTTCCCAGCCCTGTTCTAGAGTATGTGAGTTCTCTTAGTACCTCAAAGCAATCTGATGTAAAAACAATTAAATTTCCGATGAGTAGGAATTAACTGTAGTTGTCGTGTGCCTCGTGTCTTTCTCAGCGTTTCCTAATTCCCGTATCCACACTGACATTATTAAGAAACTGCTTTCATAACTGATGAAAAGTTTGGCTTACATCACTGTCACTTTCAAGAACTGTGTGACATTCAAGGACCTTTGCCTTAACTCCCTCCATCAGCCTGTGCAAAATGTTTAGAAATCCCTATGTAATAATCCCTGCAGCTTCAAAGATGTCTTCCCAGACTTTCCTCTCTTATGTCACTGCTAAGTGCAAAACAACAAAATCTTATTTTTATTATCATGGTTGCTACTGTCTCATAGTATGAATACACCATGCATAGGTAATTCATTGCTTTGATCTTTTAAATTTCATTTATTTGAGAAACAGCTGCCATCTGCGGGTTCATTCTCCAGTGCCAGCTGCAACAGCTAAGCCTGAGTCAGAGACTGGAAGCTCGATCCAGATCTGCCCCGTGTGTGGCAAGAACCCAGGGACTTAGCTCCTCACTGCTGCCTCGCAGGGGTCGGCATTAGCAAGAGGCTAGATTTTCTGACGTGGGATGCAGCATGCCCACCCCCACACCTTTGTCTTTTTAAGGACAAAAAGATTATTGTTACTATTTTTAAATCACAGTTATTTTAAGTGCTGTATATATGCAGGTACATAAATATAACAATGCAAAAATGGCTAAAGATGCTAAAGTTAATTAGTCTAGAAATTCCCAATTATTAATAAAACTCAGAAAAATTAGTACTCATCGCTTTTTTTTCTCTGTAAAAGTTGCTTTCACCGTATTCCCTACACAACTATAGAAATAGGGAAGGTAGGATAGGAGAGCATCCTTTCGTTAAGGAAGGTTCTAACTTGACTTAAACTATGACATTTTAAATTTATTAAAGAAGGAGAACAGAAGGAAGGAGATGTAAATATACATACCTTGGAGTAAGTATTTCCTTGTACTGGAGTTTCTCTAACTTAGCTGGGGCTACTAATGACATGGGAATCACAATGTTATCTATGTCGTAAGAGCTTTCACTTCTTAGTCTCCTTCTGGCAGCATTCTGCAAAACAGGATTATAGTACTGCTTTACAGTAGCATCTGTTTATTTGTGGCACTACTCTATGAATCACAGATAATGTCAGTGTACGGGTTGTATAATTTTGGCAGATACATTGTTATAGAATCTGACTCCAAAAGGTTAGAGGGAGCAGTTGTTTGGTGCCACAACAGTAGGATGCCACTGAGGGTGCCCACTTTGTATGTCAGAGTGCCTGCTGAAGTCCCAGCTCATTGATTTCTAATTCAGTTTCCTGCTAATGCCTGCTCTAGGAAATAGCAGGTGATGGCTCAAGTACATGGATCTGTGCCAGCCACATGAGAGGCCTAGACAGAGCTCTGGGCTCCTGGCCATGGCCTTTGCCCAGTCTTGGCTGCTGTAGGCATTTGGGAAATGAATTAGCAGATGGCTTGTCTCTGCCTGTCAAGTAAAATGCAAGTTTTTGAAAAGAAATGTTAAGGAAACTAACAACGTACTTATCTTTTTGAAGGTATGTAACGTGTGTATTAAGCACACAAGCTTGATTATAACAGTAGAATAAATGCCTTACATTGCAAAGCCAGAAGACTAACAGTTTACCCCAAGTGTCAGTGAAACAATATAACAAACAACATTTTGTTGACAAATGTGGGCCTTCTAAGTGAATACAGTCTTGAATCATAATCCTGATCCCTATACTTCAGGATGTGTAGTTCCTAACCCTTCTACCTTTAGAACTTTCTATTCCGCAGACAGGTGTCAGATGACAAAAAACAAAACGACAACAAAAAACAAGTCGTGAATTCTCATCAAGAATACATTTAGATTTGTACATCCTAAAAATGGCCATGACGAAGCTGACGTTCTATTTTTTCAATTTAGAGCCTTTATTGAGGCGGAGACAGAGTGGTCATCTGGATTCACACTCCAGTGCTCACAATGCTGTGCCAGGAACTCAACCTGGGGCTCCCACCAGGCTTCAGGAACCCAGCTCTGTGAGCCATCCCTACCCCTGGGTGTGTACTAGCAAAAAGCTGAAATTGGGAGGCAACACTGGGAACTCAGCCAAGGGGACAAGGGTATCTTAACCACTAAGCCAAACACCTGCCTCACGCTGACATTTTGAAACAGGAAATGGACTGTATTAAGGATTAGCTTTTTAGCAGAATGTTTTATTTAATCAAATTTCCTGTTTCCTAGTAAGTCAGTTCTAAATGTTGCTAATAATAAGGCTATTACAGATCAGCAAAGTAGAAGTTTCTTTCTTTAAAAATTAGCTGGTGTGTTTTTAAGGTCTATGAAGCAATTCTAGAATTTAGTATATAGACCTACTTGAGACGATGAATTTGGGGTTCTTGATGTAATGTTGGCATTAGACACAGCAGAAAGATTGTTGTGAGATCCTGGTTCTGTGTGTTGAAAAACAAATTCTTCATATCTAGTTCCTTGTCCTGGCAAGGGAAGAACCATTCAGAATTATCACATATTACACATGATCAATAAATACTACATTGGAATTATTTTCACAATTAAGTAAGAGATGTTTACCTGTATTAGATATATTATAAAAAAAGAAAAGTACAGCCTTAAAACTGCCACCAGTTTTTCCAGGTCTGAAGTATCCTGTCAGTTTTTATCAAATATATTCAATATCATCCCTTGCTTTTACTCTGCTCTTATTTCCTGTGATTCCCTTTAGAGATCGAATCATCAGGACTGGCTTTTTTATCTCATTTTTTTATGTCTGACTTTAAGCTTTTCTTGAGATGCTCCATAACTACTATGTTTATCCGCTTATTTATTACCATTGTTTAGTATGATTTGTAATATTTTTCTGTGAATAATAAAATCTCATACTTCTGGTTTATATTTCTGTTTATATTTCTCAAACTTTAATTTTTTAAAAAGTCCTTTATAGCCAGTTACTTCAAACCACAATTTACATAGTGTGCTGAAATAAACTAGAATATATTTTTCTAATTTTATAAGAAAAAGATTTGACTTTAGCCTAGTGGCTAAAGTCCTTGCCTAGCATGCTCCAGGATCCCATATGGGTGCCGGTTCTAATCCCGGCAGCTCTGCTTCCCATCCAGCTCCCTACTTGTGGCCTGGGAAAGCAGTGGAGGACGGCCCAAGGCCTTGGTACCCTGCACCAGAGTGGGAGACCCGGAAGAGGCTCCAGTTCCTGGCTTTGGATTGGCACAGTTCTGGCCATTGTGGCCACTTAGAGAGTGAATCAACAGACAGAAGATCTTCCTCTCTGTCTCTCCTCCTCTCTGTATATATTATTTTCAATTAAAAAAAATCTTTCAAAAAAAAAGAAATGAAAAAAGATTTATTTGAAAGGAAGAGAGACAGAACCTCCATCTGCTGGTTCGCTGCCCAAGTGGCTGTGACAGCCAGAGCCAGGCCAGTACGGAGCCAGGAGCTTTTCCTAGGTCTCCTGCATGAGTGAGGACCCCAAACATTTGGGCCATCCTTCACTTCCCTCCCAGGTGCATTAGCAGGGGGCTGGATCGAAAATGGACCAGCCCGGACTTGAACCAGCACCCCAATGGGATGTGGCATGCTGGAATGGCCTTAGCTGCTACACCACAATGGTAACTTGTTAAAGAGACTAGATCAGATTCCTGTCCTGTGGAAACTGTCTTATTTCCTTTCTGTAAGCCATTTCATTTGTCCTATTTCAATCAGACACTTTCAGCTCTGAAGTAGCAGTTGAAGGGAAATATGTTTTATCTTTGTATCTTACTCCTAATGTATCTGTTAAAGTGATTTTTTACAAGTTTCCTGTGTTTCAGTATGCATGCATAGAAGTCTGTTAAAAGCTGTCTTTTCCTAAGGCTGAGAAACTAAAAATAAGAAAGCATCTGGAAACCTTTGGGAATTTGTTAGCTTTATGCTACACTGCATTGTACTGGTTGTCAGGTAGTAACTTGGGATTTCTAGAGATAGTATGATCTTGGATGTAATTGGTTGCTAATATATCATCTGTTACATCATCACATCTGGAAAATATTTGATGTGTATACTACTACATCCACTGGAACATTGAATAATAACCAAAAAAGTACGTAAATAATTTGTGGTTCAAAATACAGGGTTAGCTAAAAACAATGTCATGGAAAATTAAAAGGTAAGTATTTTTTTGGAAGAACTTTTGACATCATGGACACAAAGGATCTCCAAAAAATTCATGAAAATGCCTATTATGGAAAAACTATGCTGAATTACAAAAGGTTTTTATATCAGAATAAATTTAGGATTTCATTTTCTATGAACTTTTTGAAGTACCCTCATATCTTTCCTGTTATGTTTTTTTCTCTTTTTTTCATTAGTAGAAACAATTGCAGCCATCTTGGCCCCTGTCCTAACAACAACCCTTCCTTTGCATTACCAGCGGAGAGGTGTCTACCTTTTGACCGTCTTTGGAACTATGTAGAGTCCTAAGAAGAACTGAACAGATTGCTGATTCCTCAGTTGAAACTTTTAAAATTTCTTAGGATCCTGAGGAATCTGTACTGAATTAATGCCCGCACAGGTAATTTCTGTCAGGCAGCCTTACATTAATGTGAGGCCATAGCACGACCCTGGCCTCAACCCCATTTGGTTGGTGGAAAGCAGCTAGCAAGGAAATGCTTGCCATGAAGTAGATGCTCAGGCCAATAAATTTGGTTCAGCTATATAAAGGTCAGAGGGTCACAGATATTTTATATAATCAACAATTTTTCTGTAGTTGGTAAGTTTTCAGCATTTTGGTGTTCTTTTTCTCATTTTAACCTACCTAAAGCTGTTTCACTCAAATGTCTTTTTTTCCTTCCCTGTAACGGCTGTGTAGAAGAGTCCGACATTATTTGAGGTTTACATGTAGGTGAATATCCGTTTCTCCATTGATGCAGACTACTATGTACTATAATGAAAAGAGAAGAAATGTGAGGTTTTTGTTACTTATCCAATAAACATCTTGGTATTTAGTTTATAGTGAGAATTTTAAGATATCGCTTCAGATTTAGATTCTGGAATAAATCTTAAACTAATACCACCCAGAATAGGGGTCCTTAAAATCATCCTCAAAGCCATCCAAATTACAAGTTACTGTTGGTTTCATTCCTTATTTCTTACTGAAATACAATTTGAATCCTTGAGTTTCCCTTAAATCTGGAAATCAGAGCCACACCGGACGAGAACAAACCAAGAGCCCTTTCTTCCACCTCTGACGGTGACTAGGCACCATTCATTCACTTTTATTAAAGTGATGAATTTGCCACAATTGTGAGTCATTTGAAAGCTAATCTGTACTGTAATGATAATTGCAGATATTTATGGGTTTTGATGTTGAAGTGAGTGAGTTGCTGTACATAGAGGGTGACTGCCATGGTGAATGTTTGTTAGTTCTATTGTCAGATCATTGAGTCGCACACTTCAGGCAAGAACCAAAATGATTGCTTTTGAAGCATTTGGGGGTTTGGAAAGATGTATTTGTAGGATGAGAGACCAGACTGTCAGTAACCCTGAAATACAGTGAATGACTGAGCAAGAATATCCTGATTCTGGCTTCAAGATGGCAAAGCACCCTAAAAATGACAAAATTTGTATAGATGGCCTCATGAAGAGAGATGCACATATATATTTGTGTTGGCAAGCAAAAAAAAAAAACATTTTAAATAAAACAAAATTTGTGAAGATTCTTCAAATGATAATATGTTATGGAATCAGAAGAAGGAAACTAGAGCAGAAGCCTGTGGGAAAGTGCTGCCATTAACGTGAGGACACCACTAAAGGTAGCGTCCTGAAAGCAGGGGAGGTGGAGAAGGAAGGCTATTTGCAGTGACTGGACTCCACATGCCAGCATTTGAGCCAGGGTGCTGCTGCATGACATGTAGCAAAGAGAGTTTGGGGCAGATTAATGGATGACTGAACAGTGCTCCACTACTATTTTCACTGCCCTACAAACGGCAGTGGTAGGGCAGAGTTAACAGTGAATGTCAACTTCAAAGATGAGTGCGTGCAGTTGAAATGGTAAGTCTGAATATTGAAGACATAAATTTTTATCAAATTTACAGAGAAAGGTTTTCTGTTTGCTGGTTCACTCCCCAAGTGGCCTCAGTGGCCAGAGCTGAGCCAATCCAAGGCCAAGAGCCTCTTCCTGGTCCCATGTAGGTACAGGGTACCAAGGCATTGGGCTGTGCTTTCCCAGGCCACGAGCAGGGAGCTGGATGGGAAGTGGAGCAGTTGGGACACAAACCAGCACCCATGTAAGATCCTGGTGCATGCAAGGTGAGGACTTCAGCCATTAGGCTAAGTGCTGGCCCTAACATCAAAATTTTAAAAGCATTATCTACACCTACAGAAACTCACTGGAGAAGATCTTAGTGGAGCTTTCACAGAAAATCAGGTAACAAGTGTTCAAGATAACTAATATTTGTCCAGAGAAACAGGATATCTGAATCATAGAAGTAAGATTTAAACACAAAGTTGTGCCTTACTTGGTTTCAGTGATTTTTTTTAGTCATAAATAGAGCAATATTTCAATATCAGAGTGCAGGTTCACATTTTGGCTGCTCAGCTTCTTACCCAGCTTCCTAATTATTGTACCTGGAGTGGAACCAAAGAGTGGCTCACGAACTTGGGTTCTTGCCACCGCCATCTTATCTGCATGGAATTTCTGGCTCGTGGCTTCTACCAGGCCCAGAAGGAAGATAACCTGTCTCTAGCTCTTATTTTCTCACACTGTGGCTCTGCCTTTCAAATAAATATTTTAAGAAGAAATGTAATTCCTCTTAATAGCATACATTTTTGCATTACCCTTTTAAGTCCTATGCATAAATGCCTCGTAATTCATGCACATTCTAATATGAAACCATGATTTTATTCAGAATCATGGTATCATTCTCATTGTTGATTCCTTTTCTCAGGTTACTTTCTCTGATTAGAGACAGTATCATTTACCTCCAGTTGTTAGGAATGCTAGTTTCATTACCATAATGAATTATCACTTTACTGTACCTATTTTAGAAGATTTGTTTATTTGAGGGCATATTTGTAGAGAGGAGAGAGATTTCCATCTGCTGGATCACTCCACAAAGGCCGCAACTGCCAGAACTTCTCCAGGTCCCCCACATGGGTGCAGGGACGTAAGGCCGTAGGCCATCCTCTCTTGCCTTCCCAAGCCACTAGCAGGGGGCTGAATCGGAAGTGGGGCAGCCCGGACATGAACCAAGCACCCATGCAGGATGCCAGCACTCATAGGCGGAGGATTAGCCTGTTGAGTCACTGTTCTAGTGACAATATGATGGACATTCTTGAAGTAATCTTTAGGATCCATCACCAGAGAGAATTATCACTGTAATTCAGTCTTAAAATAATCCTCTTCAGGATCAGGGATACATTTTTCTCACTCAGAAAATCTTAGTCACAGAATAAGTTCTCAAAATAATTACATCATGACAAAGGACCAATTATTTCAAGTATTCTTTATAGTCTTTCTTCTTTAACCTTAACCTTAGACAGTTGATTTTTGACATTAGTGGCATTTACACTGGCACTCCGGTGTGGCATGTGGGCATCCCAGCAGTGGCTTAGCTCTGAAACAAAGTGCTTACTACTCTATGACTTTTTTTAATGTAAAGATTTTCACTTCACAGATAATCAAGATATGTTGATTTTTTTCTTCTAATTGCTTCCAAAGATAATGTCTTCAATTCCACTTAACATACTCATACTTTTTTCATTATAATTTCTGCCAGTTTTATTATATAGTTTTAAGGTTTCATTTTAAATTCCTAGATCCACTTAGAATTTTTTGAATCATGGTGTGATGTGAACATACAGGATAATTTTACTCAGACTTAACAATACTACTTTACTGAATGATGCCCTACCTTTCAATTTTTATTCTTTGAATAATACAACAAACTATGTAGTCAGCTTCATGGATCTATTTTCCTGAATATAAGCAAAACAAACTTTGTTAACTATTAGAGGTTTTTGATATGCTGAAATATGTAGCAGAGGGGTTTTTTTTCCCTGGCAATCCCTTGAGTATTTTCCCTCTCAGTGGGCATCAGGATCATTTTAAGTCAACAAAAATCAATGAAAGCGCGTTACACTGGATTACACATATGAACTCATGCTGTTCTTTCATGTTAATTTCCTGCTTATCATTAATACTTCATGATTTTCATTCCACAAATATCATTTCTTGTTTGGACTGCTTCTGTGCATTTTCTAGGGTTGTGTGTGTTATCTGTGAAAACTATTAAAAAGTAAGAGCTTACATTTATTTTACTAAATTTTATTTAGTGAGTGCGAATTTAAGTGTGAAAGATACAAGAAGGTTGATAAAGTACAAGATTTGTAAATGTGACATACCAGCTGATGGAGCTATGATACACTCGCCTACAAATTTATTTTCATCAAGATCTCCTTTTATTTCAGTGTTTTTAAATAATGTTTCAAAGTGAAAATGAAGAGGCACATCTGGAAAAATAAAAAGGTATTTTCAGTGAGCACATTCTTTGCAGATTGAAATACTAAGTCTTTCTACAAATAGTACATATTATTAGAAAAAATAAGCAAATTCTGAAAAGCTCAAACTATCAGAAGTGACAAAATATGCTTTTCAAACGTATTGGTAGCAAGATTTTGGAAAATATTGATTACATGTACATAGTAAAACTAACAAATGAACAACTTCATGAACTTTGTAAATTGGAGTGTAAGATGAACAATGCTGAGAATATTACATATTCGTGGAAACGAATGCACCAGAGAGATCTTTAAGGAAACTGACAGCCAGACAGGACAGTTCACCCTAACCCCCCATACTGCCTGTTTGAGAGAACAGCTTTCGGAAGGATCCATTACCTGCTTCTGACAGCTTGCGGAGGGGAGCGGGGAATGCTATTAATTCAAACGCAACTTCTTTATGAACGTAACAGCTCTACATTCTTTTAGGGTACTAATTACTTTTACAAATATTAAAACCTATTCCTTTAAATAGAGAAGTAAACAATTAGTAAGCTCTGTTTGTATCCTATCTCCTGACAACCCAGTTTTTTCAACAATTTTTTTCGATGTAAAAATACAATTATTGGGGCCAGTGTTGTGGTGTAGTGGGTAAAGCTACTGTTGTGGAGCTGGCTTTCCCCACTAGGGGTGTTGGGTCAAGCTCCAGATAATCCACTTCCAGTCCAGATGTGCTTAGCACAGTAGTGGAAAATGGATCAACTGCTTGGGCCCCTATATTTCTGGAAGAAGCTTCTCTCCTGGTTTTAGTTTAGCCCCACTCTAGTCTTTGCATGTCTGTAACTGCCTTCCAAGTAAAATTAAATACTTTACATGATCCAGGAGTGGCCCAGGAGGGAAATAGTGGGCACCTCCCTCTTGGGTTATCACTCCCACTGCAGAGCATTGCATTTACATGACTAAATTAATTTCTCTGCAAGAACTGTTTAGTTTCATTGCAACAAAATAACTGCTGCACTATGCTGTGTAAGACATCCAGTCAGAAAGGTTGAGGGGGAAGCTTACCTGATGGCAGTGATAGGACAGAATGGAAAGCAGGATCTAATTCAGACACGTGTTCTCTTAATATCTGAGATTCTGAATTATGTTCACAAGTACTCCAAGCTGAAGCTGACTGTAGACAGGAAGACATCTGCATAGAATTTAAAAGTGTGGCTTCTTTTGAATGCACATTCTGCAAGAGAAGAACATAATAAAGACTGCATTTTTGCTTGGGAATAGAATGTATTACAATACAGTGTCTGAATCACACCAGGAGAGTCCTGGCTTAATAAGTCACCTTGGAGGAACAGCATTAAAATGAAATAGGATTGGGCCCAGCACGATAGTGTATTGATTAAGTCTTCGCCTTGTACGCATCGGTATTCCATATGGTCACCGGTTCTTAATCCAGAGGCCCTGCTTCCCATCCAGCTCCCTGCTTGTGGCCTGGGAAAGCAGTCGAGTACACCCCAAGGCTTTGGGACCCTGTACCCATGTGGCAGACCCAAAAGTAGCTCCTGGCTCCTGACTTCAGATTGGCTCAGCTCCAGCCATTGCAGTCACTTGGGGAGTGAACCATTGGACGGAAGATCTTCCTGTCTCTCCTTCTCTCTGTATATCCGCTTTTCCAATAAAAATAAATTTAAAAATCTTAAAATGAAATAGGATAAGTGGGGAAAGCTATTGAGAATTGGCTGAATATAGTAAGTCGATTAGCCTTTTCCTTGTCTTACAAAAAAAACACTAATGTCTATTTCAGTAAAGAGAGAAGAATATGACTGTGGCTTATCTTTATTAGATCATCTTGAAGTTTTAATGCATTGCTAAGGATTTTTATAATTTTATTCTATAAAAGTCTTATGTATACTTTATTAAATGTATTCCTCATTAAATCAGCTATTCCAGTTGTAAAAAGGATTTAAAATATAATTATTATATATGAAATATCACACTTTTGCTGAGCTTTCTTATTCTAATGGATTCACCAGCTCAGTAGCAGGTAGAAATGGCAAAGAAATAGACTAGCTCTCCACCTGCTGCACCAGCATCCCATTCAGTGCTGAACCAAGTCCCAGCTCTCCACTTCTGCTCCAGCTCCCTGCTTGTGCCCTGGAGAGGCAGCAGAGGACGGCCCAAGGCCTTGGACACCTGCATCCATATGGGGGATCTACAAGAAGTACTTGGTTTCGTCTGGCGCAGCACTAGCCATTGTGCACATCTGGGGAGTGAACCAGCACATGCAAAAATTTTTTTTCCGCCTTTCCCTCTCTCTAACTCGTGAGTTTTAAGTAAAATAAATAAATCTTAGAAATAAAAGAACTGATCAAAAGAAATATTATTGTCTTACAATTCCATTACAATCAAGAGCAAATTAAATGGATAGGATTTTTTTCTTATCAGGACATAATCCTAGTTTACCAAAAATAACTTTTAAAATATATTGTTTCATTTAGGCATATGCTTTTTCTGAACATACTGAAATGATTACATAGCTCTTTAGTAATGTGGCAAATTTCATTAACAGATTTTAAAATGTCACGGCAAACATGGGTTATTCTTGAGGAACTGCATTTAGTGTTTATCAAGTTTATTAACCTTTTCAAAGTTTCAGCAATTATAGTAGTTGAATTTCTATGTTGTGTATTTTATATTTCATTCTTAACTTGCTTTCTTTAGGATTAATCAAATATTCTGTGTTTTCCCTTTTGCTCACCTTCTCAAAAGCCACATGGCCAACACTGGGACTTAGGTTTCTGCATTTGAATTTGGGTGAAGGGCCCAGTCTGCATAGCACTCTACTATAGACCCCTAAACTCATGTTCTTCTTATATGCAAAATATATTCATCTCATCCCCAAACACATATAGCTCTTAACCAGCCTCTACTCAAAAGGTCCAGGGTTTGTAAACACTTTCTAAATCAGAGGGAAAAAAAAATTGGACTCAATGTACAATTCATCACCCTGAGCTAAATTCTTCTTCCGAAAGGGAGAAATCAGAAAGAAAATAAGTGACAGGTCCTTAGCAATGCAAAACTCTACAGGGAAAATTTTAGACACCAAGGCTCTGAAATGTTCTTCTTTTGTCTTATGTTCTGCGTATATTTCCAAAATACTACAGCAAGTCCAAATGATGTAGTATTTAGAGAGGATTCTCTTTGCCCACCAGGTAAATATAAAGAGGTTTGAGAGGATGGTAAGTCAGGATTTTATTCCTAAAATGGTTCGTATCCGATTTGCTCGTATCTCCTCAAGGTTTACAACTAAGTACTTGACTAACTTTACAAAGTTTTCCCTGAACATTTCCCCATGTGAACTTTTCCTTAGGAGTACAACTGACAATACTACTCTACTTTTAAAGGCTTTTGTCTTTTATATTTTAAGTCTGAAGTTAGTATAATCTCTGTATTCAGCAAATGTTTGAGAACACTGGTCAAAATTACTCTGAATTGGAAAATTGCCATGTGCTTTCTGTTCCCAAAATACCAGTAAAAACATCCCCTCTGTTTTCATATATATCCTGGTTTTAAATATATCCTTTCCTGGTATATGCACAAAATTCACATTTTCCAGAGATCCAGAGCAAAAGTGGTTGCTGAAGGCAGCTCTTTGCACACACTCCTTAGACCTCCTCAACCTTTATTTTTATTATTTTTATCTCTGTGCTTCATTTTGTGTAATTTTATTCAGAGTTATACTTCAATTCTCTTTCCAGCCTTATCTATCTACTTCTTAATCGTATTAGCAATTTTCTAGTTCATGAACATTTCTGTTAAATGCAGTGGGCCTACTTATTTTTATATTCTCTACAGACTAATTCCAACACACATTGTGTGTGTGTGTGTACATCTGTACTACAAATATATTTTATGGGCCTTGTTCTACATGCTCATACATATGCATGTTTTCTCATATGTATGTATATATATTTTTGTCAGTTTCTGCTTTGATCATGTTACTACCATACTGTTGTGTCTTATGATTTTCCTCCCTTATCAGGAATGTATTTTGTTTTAAACTTCATTTGTGGGATTCCTTAGATGCCTCTGGTGAGAGTCCTATAAAGGGTACATACTTGCTTCTGCTAGCAATTTGAAACAGAAGCTTACCTATTTTAAGATCTAATTCTTATTGACTTTAAAACAGTTCGGGAGCATGGTTTCAGAATATAACATGACATTATACACTCTACGCAGATTCTATTTTCACTATTCAGCAGAGTTCAAGCAGGGGAAGACAAATGATTTGCAGCTCTATTCAGGAACTGGACTCGAGTTCACCAGTCAGTAGTCTTTGGAAATTCTTGCTTTTATGCCCTTCTCTAAAGGATTCCTCACAGATTCCAGGATTCTGGCTTTGTTTGAATTCACTTTCAAGAAAATTAAAAAAAAGCTTCTATTTTAATTGGAAGATATTCATAAGGAAGCCTGGGCTTCAGTAATCACTTCATTTTCTGTATTTGTTCATTCTCTCCCTCTATTTCATTTTGAGGATTTCCTTTATTTGTTGCTAGATTAGCCAGCTATCCAAAGTTAAACACAAACACACACACAAAACCAAAAAAAAAATTTCCTTGATTTTTGTTCCTAATAACTTACTCCATCAAATTACTGGAATAAGAAGTTCTGAACTGGGTCTTGCAGCTGGAAAGTCATTCTGACCTTAAACAACTGTTAAAAATAGTTTTATCAGATGCTGCACTACAGTTAGGGTGCAAAGTGAAGAATATGGAGCCATTGTGGAGGCTCCATATTCTAGTGCTTTCTAGAGGAAAGCAATGTGTACAGATGATTAAGCTGCTTTCATACTTGTTGTGTAGGGAAGAAATTTAACTACAACTATAAGTGCTACTAAAAATTTTGCTTCTGGATTTGGATAGCAGCAGAGCTTTTCTGGGTCCTCTGCTGACTGTTCTTTGGGACCGAATTTATTTAGTCTACTTGTTATGTATGTTTCTTCCAGACTTGAAACAATGGAGTTCTAAAGTGCGCATGCACATAAAAACTCAGTTTGTGCTAGCTGCACTGCGGCTCTAGCAAGGTCACTTGCTGGAATCCTGAACTGGACCACAGGCTCCTACTTTGCTCGTTAAGCTCAAAAAAGCCACCCTAAGCAGAGGGAGGGACTGAGAGGGCCCAGGACTAGACTAGCCACATCCACAGCCGCTTGCTAGGAGATGCACCTTAAAGAAATCGGGAGCATTTTATTGTAGCACAACCATGCCTATTATTTTTGTTTCCTCTTTTCACACCCTGGTTGCTTCCCAAGACTATCACTAATCAAACTCTTCCTTAGCCAATATATCACTGCCCACTAGGCATTAGGATAATCCCTTGAGACACCCTCCCTTTTAGTTCCAGTACCATGCAGCAAAAGGCAGGAATGTTGGGGTCAGCAGAGCAAAAGTGACTCCACCACCCTACAGAGTCAAGCTGACACATCCATCCAGGAATGTTTGCAATGCTGAATCACTCTGACCTTTTCTCCGTGCAAAAGGTCTGATGAAAGCCTGTGCTCCAGGTCACTCCTCCCATACAAAAACCAAGGAGCTGCTGTCTTCTGCCCTTCCCGACTGCTTAAGATGTATAAAACCCAGTGTTGTCTACCCTGGGTAGCCAATTCCCTCACCCCATTATGTGGAAGTGGTTCTGGGCTATATCTTGCCAAACAGCAGTAGAAAATGCATTTCCACTCCTACCCATGAAAGAGTACAATAGCCAGTACTTGACTTATACTAACAGGAGAAAATCCAATGTGGTGATCCTATAAATCCACCAACTTGTTGACTAGAGATACGCTCCCAGACTTTTGTACAAGGAAGTTATCCCAAGTAGAGAAGCAATTGCTAGCTGACTTGAAGAAACAGATGTTGAGAGTTCTGGGAGAACAAGGTAGTTACAGTTGACCAGAGTGCCATAAAGCTATACATGCAGAGTGAAACAATAGCAACATTATTTAAGAACAATTAATTTAGAATGGGTTTTTAGCCCAACAGTTAAGATACCTACTTTTTGCATCAGAGTGATTTCTAACTCCCAACTCCAGGCTCCAGCCCCTTGCAGACAAAGTTGATTGCTCAAGTAACTGGGCTACCGACACCCACATAAAGAACCTCGATAGACTTCAGTTCCTGGTTCTATCCTCAGCATCTCTCAATTACTACAAGCATTATAGGGATGAACCATCCAATCACAGATGTCTATTTAACTTCATGGCATTATTAATTTCTTCTTTTTTCTTCCCATTGCTGATTTTGTTTTGTGACTTTTCATTTAAGGGGATATACAGTAACTGCATAATGAAGACTATCCTATCCAGATGTGAGGATACAATGCAGTATGCATTTCTACTTCCAAATCAAAGATGGATTCCCAATGAAACTGTTTACTATATCTTCACAATAGGATACTGGACTTTGTGCCATTGTCCATGCCCACAATGCTGGACATATGACTGTTTATGAAGAATGATACTATTGTAATAATATAGGGGAACTCAGTGGGAGGGAAGGGAACTGGGGAAGGAGTAAGGGAAATTCCAGGACCTATGGAACTGTATCATAAAATGATAATAATAATACAAAATGAGTGGAACAAAAAAGAAGAAAAATCCAAAACAAAATGATTTCCAAATGAAAGCAGGGAAAAAAAGAGCAAAAACCAGATAGCATAAATAAAATATAGTAATAAGATGGTAGATTTAAACATAACTTTCATAATTATACCAAGTCTACTTGATCTAAACACTCTGAAAAGAAGGCAGACACAGATTGTATAAAAAGGCAATGCTGCAATACATACTTTTCCTAAGAAATATAAAACCACAGCTTTATATTTAAACTAGATAGGTTAAAATAAGAAGTACGGAAGCAATGTATAACCCAAACACAAATCACTAAGTTACTGAAGGGGTTTATTAATATCAGTGAAACATTTCAGTGGTAAGGACAACCATAGCAATAAAAGGACAAAATCATAAGCACATAGGAAGAAAAACTAGACAATTGGGCAGGTAGCAACACATGAAGCAAGAACTGAAAAAAAAAATAACAGAAATACACACACTCAGTTACAGTTGGAACAGCTGAACATAAGTAGAAAGTCAAGAAACTATTAACCAGTGTCATCAACTAAACCCAACAGGCATTTATGGAAAATTCCAGTCTTTTCAGGTGTTCATGAAACATTCACCTAGACAGACTTGTAGTCTAAGCCATAAAACAAATCTCCACAAATTTTAAAAAGAACTGAAATCACACAGAATGTTCTTCTTTAATCACAAGAGAATTTGATTAGAAATAAATAACGAATGTTTGGGAAATCCCCCCAACATTTGCAAATTAAATGAAATTCACACTAACCTTCAGTCAAAAAGAGTAATTTAAAAATATTTTCAATTCAAAACATAATACATCAAAGTTTATGATCTGCTAAAATATACTTCAAAAGAAAAATTCAGATTTGTACTTATACTAGAAAAGAAAAAGACTGAAAATCAACTTCCAAAGTTTTCACCTTAAAGTGCAAAAAGGAAGGAAATCTCAAAGTAGGTACCATTCCCGTTAGCTGCCACTACACCAAGAATGGCTGGGATTAAAATCACTGACAATGATGTACATAATGCAAGGATAGGGACCAATTTGAACTCTCATTTATTGCTAGTGGTGCTGTAAAATGATATCATCTCAAAACAACAATATGAAAAGTTGAAAAAAAAGTGTTTCTAAGTAACTTTTGTATAATAGTCCCAAACTAACTACAACCTATATTTTAACAGTAGATGGATTGATAAAGAAATTGTGTTAAAGTCACAAATACAACACTATTTGGTTTCATGTTTTCTTATTATTGAACACATCATAATTTTTGAGTCTAATAAATGGCATTGGAAATCTCATTTGGGTCAATGCTTGAGTCAGTTTCCACATATGAAGTACTTTAAGTCAGCATCTGGTAACCTTCTCGCTTATTCACACCTCCTGCCTTTCTTTACTCAAGGCATACTTAACTACTGATGGATCACTATTAGTCAATGCAAATTTTAAGACAAGTTTAAAAACATGTGTAAAAGTTGGACTGAAATTACCTTTAAACTCAGGAAATCGAATGTCTTCCACAAATTTATTAAGATATAGCAGTCATATGTATACTTTGTTAATTATCAGAAAATTAAACAGTTTAGATTATTATCTTGCTTTTAATTAAATTTTAAACTAGCAGCTAGTAACATGGAGAAATGGCACTAGTTTATTAATTTTATGAAATTATTTTAAAAACTGATAAATTCAATAATATACAAATAAAAAGTGCATTCATGAAAGAAATGATAAGAGAAAAATAAGAAACCATAACACAAAAGTGTAAAAATATATAATAAAATATAATGTTTTACATTTTTATTAAGAACATGCACAAATCTGTTTAAAACAAAAAGGCAACAAATAATCCCAGAAAGATAGGTAAAGGAGATAAACAGCCAATTCACAGAAAGACAAGTAAACATGTGCTAATAGCAAGCCTGATACACCATGGGTTCATTCAGCATTTGAGATGCCTGCTTCTCGTATCAGAGTGTCTATTCAATTCCCAGCTGCTTTACTCCTGCTCCAGCAGCAATGGTGGATTCCTGGCTCAAGGCTCCAGCATGGGTCAGCCCCAGCTTCTTTATTGTCATTGATGACATGTCAACATTATGCAGGAGCTCTGGCCTTAGTAATTAGTTAATAAAAATAAATATATTTCATTTTTATAAAGAATGTATTTATTTATTAATAAATTATTTATTTTTTAAAGAAAAAATAAATAAAAGAACCTACAAAGAGCTACTACTGCTATAAATGAATTCCAAAAATTTTTTTGATAAATGATCAACAGGCAAAACTCAATTTTGCTTCTATACATCAGCAACAAATAATTCCAGAAAGAAATTAAGAAGTCCACCTACAGAATATCCTAATGAATAAAACACCTAGGAATAAATTTAATAATGGGTGAAAGATCGATACACTGAATTCTCCACATTGCTAAAAGAAATTACAGTAGGTACAAATAAAAAGATATGCCACGTGCATAATTGGAAACTTATTATCAACATGTCAATAATACCTAAAATGATGTACAGATTCAGCATAATCCTTATCAAAACTGCAATGGCCTTTGTGG
The DNA here is from genome assembly GCF_030435755.1 of Ochotona princeps. Lineage (NCBI taxonomy): Eukaryota > Metazoa > Chordata > Mammalia > Lagomorpha > Ochotonidae > Ochotona > Ochotona princeps. The sequence goes on from NC_080836.1 coordinate 83,822,465, forward strand.
CAGAAATGGAAAAGCTAATCTTCAAATTCATACGGGATTACAAGGAAACCTCAATAGCCGAAACAATGTTGAAAGAATAGCAAAATTGAAAGACCCACAATTCCTGATTTCAAATATTAAACACTGAAGTACTGGCATATGGACAGTCACACAACTGGAATAGATTTGAGGACTTAGAAATAAATCCATATATCTAAGGCCAAATGGTTTTTTTGACAGGGATGTTTCATCAACAGATGGTACCAGGACAACCTGACATCCACAGCGAGAAAACAAAAAATGAAGCTGAACTCTGAGCCACACACACACACACACACACACAATTAATACCTAAGTCATCAATGATCTAGATAAAAGAACTAAAATCATTTTTAAAAAGTGTAAAAATAAACATAGAAGTCAGTCTCCTTTACCTTTGCTGGCTGGGCTAGGCTGAAATGCCTGCCGAGAGCTAAGACTTCACTGGGCTATGCCAGGCTGAGTTGAAACACCCACCAGCACGTGCCAAGAGCAGTTTTAGGGGAACTCTAGGTAACATCTTGCTGGGCTGCAGCTCCCTCTGGGGAGTGAGAGCTGGGGTCATTAGTGGGCCTGGCTGGGCAAGGCTGCAGCACCAGCAGCATGCATGTGAGCTGGAGAGGAGGGCAGGTCAATTGGAAGCCATTTTTAATAAAATGTATTAAACAGGTTATGATTTAATGCAAAAAGCTTGAATAAAATAATTCTCTGAACCATTTACTTAGTTAAAAATGTTTTAGCTAAGAACGAACTTAAAAATATTTTCAAGTTGGTGGATTCTCCTACTAATATCTGAACCACTGAATAGTAATGCTTTATAATAAAAATTATTTTTTCAGAATCTATAGTGCTATATGTTATTGGATAGTGATAAAAACATTTAATGGGTGTTCCATTTCTTATCCAGCTCCCTGCTTGTGGCCTGGGCAAGCAGTTGAGGATGCCCAAAGCCTTGGGCCCCCCTGCACCCATGTAGGAGACCTGGAGGAAGCTCCTGGCTCCTGGCTTTGTATCAGCTCAGCTCCAGCCCTTGTGGCCATCTGGGGAGTGAATCAGCAGATGGAAGATCTTTTTGTCTTTCCTTCTCTCTGTCAAATCTGACTTTGCAATAAAAATAAATAAATTATTAAAAGAAAAGAAAGAGTGCTAACATTAATAAATGCCAAACCTAAAATGTATATAATACCATTTTTTCCAAAATAACAAATGGTTGTACAAATACTTTCCTGAGCAATATTTGGATGACAAATATATATATACATTTCTATTTTTGTCATTATCCTATCATGGAAAAAAATCACCTGGCCATTTAATTTTCTTTTAAAATAGCGCAAGCATAACAGTACACTTAAACAAGAAAACAATAAATTGGGGATATGTGATATTTGAAGGTCGAACTCTTAGGACTAAATAATCAATAAATCCCACTGTAGTCTATTGGTATCTATATCATTTATTTTATGCCTTTCACTCGTAATTGTTCTAAACAGCCATACAATTCACTTTCCCTTGCACATGAAATATACTGAAGGTAAAAATCTTTGCTGATGTTTTCTCAAAGATGATCTTACCTGTGGAGTCCAGTAAAAAGTCGGACTCATTCTGTAGAGTTTCCGCTTGTGGAAACTTTGAAGTGGCCTTGTTCGGGCTGCTGTATTCATGATAGTCAAAGATGGAGATTTCAATCTCGTCCTGTCTTTTCTCCTTTTCTTATTGTGCCTCTGGTTAAGTAACCAGCTACTGGAAGAAGACAGCTCATTTAAGTTCTCTGAAGCACTAAAATGTAATGAAATAATTATTAGGGGTTGGAAAGGGAAACAAAAACAAAACAAAAAAAGGACAAAGAAAATTAAATGTAAATTGTCTTAGTTTATTATAATAGAAGAGCATTAATTTTAGTCAATTTTGCAATAATAATTGGTGAAAGAATTGCTTATTAGTGAGAAATCACTTTAAATTGAGAAAAATTTCTGCTTCTGTTTTCTCCAGTAAAACAAATACCTCCTTAGAAAATACCCACAGTGCCTTTAGTACAATGTCAGTGTTAATTATAAATTTTAAAATCACATACTCAATACATTGTTTTCATTTTTAAAATCCTGTTATATAGGATTTTAAGTTTGAAAACAGGCTGAACTTTTATTGCTTTTTAAAGTTACTGTAGATAAGTACCATATATATACCATGTCAGTAAATTTTTAAACAGATATGACCTTATTACATTTTATCAATTTCTTAAAAGTTCTAAGATGCAGAAGCTCCAACTATAAGATAATGAAATTGATCACACAAGCTACACATGACAATAAGCCAAACAATTTTATAGTCACTCCTCACATTAATTTTATCCATTTCAAATATTCAATTACATCAATCACAGGATATTCTATATAAGTTAAGCCTTTTAATCATTACAAGGTATTAATTTCAACCACAATTGGGTAAACCAAAGTAAGTCAATTTAGTATTTTAAAATTAACAAGTGACTAATACTTTTAATCAACATATAAGTTCTAATTGTGCTATTTGGTTCAAATAGAATTGGTATGTGGTCATAAACAGAAAACACAGATTTACTAAAACAGTCCTCTCAGGTTTTTTAGAACTCCATTTTATTTTTATTGGAATGGCAGATTCACAGAGAGAAGGGGAGTGAGGGGGAGAGAGAGAGAGAGAGAGAGAGAGATCTTCTACCCACTGGTTCACTCCCCAAATGCCTACAAATGGCCAGAGCTCAGCTGATCCAAAACCAGAAGCCAGGACCTTCCTGTGTGTCTCCTCTGTGAGTGAAGGGCCCCAATTACTTGAATCATCCTCCACTGATATCTCAGGGAGCTGGGTCAGATGTGGAGCAGTTAAGACATGAATCAGCACCCAGAGGGATGCCAGTACTGCAGGCAGAAAGGAGCTTAGTCTGCTATGCCATGGCACCAGCACCATACTATTGGTCTTGAATCATATTTGTGACTGTTATAAAACATCCCATTAGCTTTTGGAAAAAAGAATACTTAAGAATGCTTTACATAGTAATAAAAACAAAAAAAATTAAGTGTCTAACTGGTTTGGGTTGGTGAAATAAAAATGATAAATGATATGGAAACTGGGGGCCCTGAACTGTGGCAGAGCAAGCTAAGGTGCTGATTTTGTGCCAGTATCCCCTATGGGCAGCAGTTCATGTCCTACCTGCTCCACTTCTGACCAGTTCCCTATAATAGTCTGAGAAAACAGTGTAGGATGACTCAAGTCCTTGGGTCTCTGCACCCCCCCTGGAAGTCCTCGCCTTGCACATGCCGGGATCTCATATGGGCACCAGTACATGTCCCAATGACCCTGCTTCCCATCCAAATCCCTGCTTGTGGCCTGGGAAAGCAGTAGAAGACAGCCCCAAGACTTTGGGACCCTGCAGCCACATGGCAGACCTGGAAGAAGCTCCTGGCTTCAGATCGGCGCAGCTCTGGCAGTTGTGGCCACTTAGGGAGTGAGTGAACAGATGAAAGATCTTTTGGTCTCTCTGCCTCTGTATATCTGACTTTGTAATAAAAATAAATAAATCTTTAAATATATATAATATGTAAGAAAATTATGTCCCCAGAGACCATTAGTAAAAAATGCTTTAGATCTCATTTAATACGTTCTATTGATATTCTGTCACACACCAGACTAAGAAAGGTTTAGGTATAATGCTACTCTCAAATTAACTGGTCTAATCTCACAACTTGATGATATATTATATACATAATATGTATTGTCTGTAGGAAACTTTTTAAAAATATTTATTTATTTATTTATTTACGTGAAAAGTAGAGTTACAGGTAGAGGGAGAGGGAAAGAGAGAGAATCTTTCATGCACTGGTTCACCTCCCAAATGGTTGCACTGGCTGGAGTGTGCCAGGGTGAAGCCAGGAGCTTCTTTCAGGTCTCCTAACTGAGTGCAGGGGCCCAAGGACTTGAGCCACCTTGGCTGCTTTTCCCAGACCATTAACTAGAAGCAGGATCCAAATGGAGCAGCCAGAAGAACTGGTGCCTGTGTGGGATGCAGGCACTGCAGCAGGAAACTTAACCCGCTTAGCCACAGTACTGGCACTTGTGATGAATGTTTTATGTCTATCAGTATTAAGTCATTTTTCTCTCGGGAAACCAACCCTGGAATGGGGCTGTCTCATCCAAGAGTCAAGAGTTAAGCAGAGTATACACAGGATAGTCAATATGAAGGCAAGCACTGGGCATAGAGATGAGTTAAGATCAGGAAGAAGGCAGGTTTCATGAGATAACTAGTATTACAGGTGATCAGGTGGGGAAAGCTGCGATCCAGGAAGGCAGTAATAGATCTGGTACAAAAAGAGTTTCTTCCACCAGGAAGTCAGGAACACTCTAAGGCAGAAGCTTAACCTGACTATGTTTAAAGGAATGTTACTCTGGCATTGTTTAAAGGAAACCCAAAGCCTTTATTACAGAAGCCTGAGATATATTTAATGAGCTCTTCCATCTATTACAACTTCCCCAAGTTCCATTCTAAATCTCTGACTCTCCAACAGGAAAGTAATTTCTTTTTAGTGATATATGATTATGTAGGACCTGGGCATGAATTTATAAAAACAGCAATCAAATGAGTATTTAGATGTTTTATTTGCAAAGGAGCAAACACACACACAAAAATCACATCACATAATTTCTTTAAATAGAACAAAATGACTAAGAGCCAATAAAAGTCATGCATTATAGTCCTAGAAGTCTTAGTGGTCTTTCGTGGATGATAAAAGGTTATCAAGTTGCTTTTACACAATCTGAATGAAAAAGTGATGTGGATTTTTTAATCAACTGAGTCAATCTTTTATCTGACATTTTATTACAGGTCTGTAGAACCAATGTTCTACAGAAACTAGATACTTTTAATTGATGAATAAGACAAATTAAGAATATTGGTTTATGGGGACATATAATAGCTAACTTCTTACTGATGCTGGTTAAAGGTGAATGAAATGGAGAAATTGTTTTAGTTAATTAAAAAAATAAGATTAATGAAAAGTAGTCTAAAAATTTTCATGGGATATTATGAGTATTTAATAAATTTTTCCCTTAACCAAGTTGTGTTGTGGAAAGGAAAAAAAAATAAACTTTATAATGCTCTGCTTAAATACTTCAAGTAAATAAAAACCTTTTGGGTCTGGTTATAAATTTAGGATGCTAAAAGCATAAAAACATAGAAAAGACTTCCTACAATTACTTTAATCACACAGTCTAAAGCAACAGCCAATTCATGATTTTTTTTTCATAGAGTTTTGTACATCTTCATAAGTTCCCCCTTCACATGTTATGTATTTACTAACTTAAGACCTGGCAAATGATGCAAGCATTTGGTACAGTGGTTAAGCCAACACTTGGGATGACCACGTTTCATACTGGAGTGTCTGGCTCAAGACCCAGATTCTCTGCAACAGACGACAGCTGAAGGACTTGGCTCTCTGTTGGCCATGTGGGAGACCATGTTGAGTTTCTGACTCTAGGTTTTGGCCTCGCTCAACCCTGGCTGTGCCGAGCATTTGGGGAGTAAATCAGCAAACAGAAGAAAGATCCCTTTCCATTGGTCTTCCTGTGTCTCTCCCTCTCTGCCTTGCAGGTCAAATGAAAATGATGTAACTGAAAAGAAAAATCTGTCAACATTTTGCATAAAGCCTGAACTGAAGTTCTTACACTGATGGGTGCTAAAAAGAAAAAGGAAGCCATTTTCGATGAACATATGAGATCTGCTGGTACATATCTGCTAGGCATTCTTCTTTTCTTAGCTAAAATGCATTCCAAGAGAAGAAATCTCAGGAGAAGGCAGGTCCACTACATAGGTTATTTGTATCTACTAGTGTAAATGGCCAGAGTAAAAACAAAACAAAACAAAACAAAAACTCAAAAACTATTTTTGAGAATGACAGTTACATGTTTCTTTTCCATTGCTTTACTATAATACTGACTACCTAAGAATCCATTTCTGATATAACCAGAAATAATACAAATGTTGCAACTGCTTCATAAAAATGAATAAAAACTGCTATTGGAATTTAAAGACTAATGTGGGTATTAAACTACATCCAGTGCTTAGTGTACTTAAGCTTCCAAGTGAGAGATTCATACCCTTAAAATACCCTCTAACTCCAAAAAAATCAATAAAGAAGGTCTTAATTGATCATCTTGTACATTGGAACAATGATTAATTGAACAGTGAGGCAATATGGAAGGATAGGCCAATATCATCAGATGCGACATGGAACAAGTCTTGGACCCTTCTTATCAGATGGCCCACAATGGCACATATGCTTTGCTCTTTGCCTTAAAATACATATACAGCCAGATACACTAAGATCAATTCCTTATAGTCACACTACTCTTAGATTAAACATACTTCAGGAAAGTTAGAAATAAACACTGCAGACTAGAAGTAGAAAATATATTTTCAGAGATTATATTAGCCTCCCATTTCCCAAAACACATAAGAGGCTCATATTATACCAGGTTCAATAGAGTCTCCTCTGAGTTCATATATAGTCCGAGTCTAAAAATACAATGTATTTTGGAAATATAATCTTCGTAGATGTAATTATTTGAGATGAGAACATACTGGATGAGAGAAGGGCCTAAACCCAATCTGATTAATTTCAAATCGGTCTTAGAAAACAAAGGCAACAAAACTGGAAGCTGATACAGTAACTGATTTCCTGCCTACACACTGGGAAATAAAGTTGGTAAAATATTTTTGCCTGCTGGGACATTCCCAGAAAAATTGCTATTTTTTTCATTTTAAAGAATTGTTAAAAATTGAAAAACAATCAGGATAAAAGTCTTTTCAAAATATTATCTTCTGAACATAAACACCACTTGCATTCATATTTTGATTTGTGGGTTAGCATGATGACAAGTGGGTAATAGCTTCCTCTGCGACATCCTGTATGGTCACTGGTTCATGTCCTAACTGCTTCCCTTCTAATCAGCTCCCTGCTGATTGTTTAGGACAAGCAGCAAAAGACAGGCCAATGTTTGGGCCCAAGCCACCCACTTGGGAGACCAGGATAAAGTTTTTGGTTGCTGGTTTCCACTTGGCTCAGCCCTGGCAGTTGCTGCCATTTTGGGAATCAATTGATGGATGGAAGATCTCTTTCTCTCTCTCTTTCCTTCTCCATAACCTTCTCCTTCTCCATAATTCTTTTAACTACATAAACAAATCTTGCAAAAAAATATATAAAATTTTGATTTGTATCCTTGGAACACTTTTTCAATGAAATAATACTTCCTACTATAGTTTTGGTGTTCTGAGCTTTCCATTTAACATTCCTAAATAAGTTCTCATATCATGAATATTTTGTATACATAACATTTTTAAATAGTTACATTGTATTACATTCAGTAGCTGTACCATAATTTGCTAAAACCTTCCCCTATATAAAAAATTATATTTAATATGTATATTATTAGAGGTAAAAGGGGAAAGTAAACTCTAAACACTAGCTAATACAAAAATGAACATTAGGGCAACATGCCATACTGGAGTGCCAGTTTGCCTTGTAGCTGCTCTGTTTTCCCATACAGCTCCGTGATAATGAGCAGTAGGAGACAGCTCACATATTTAGGTTCCTCCCAGTCATGGTAGAAAAACACAGTGCCCGTGGCTCCTGATCTTGGCCTCAACCAGCCCTGGATATAATGGTCACTTAAAAAAGGAACCAGCTGATGAAAAATATCTCTGAGGCACTTATATTTTCCTTTTCCTTCAGTCTGCCTTTCCAATAAGTAGGATACATTTTTTGAAAAAATTTTATTCATATGAATCTAAAGTTATATTGAAAGCATCAACCACAAATGTATTGCTAACAAGCAACATTTTCTTGTAATTAGATGTGACTGTTGAAAACATCAGAAGGTGAAAAAATTACCTTATATGTGATTATTTGGGCAGTTTAATTATAGTCTTTCAATTATGACACCTAATTAAAAGGAATGTGTGCAATCCTTACGAGATAATTATCAGTAAGTAGAAATAAACAACATGACAATGATTCATTGAGATCTTCAATCCCATTCTGGGACTGAAAGCAAAAACAAACAACAAAAACCTAGACTTTACTTCAACTTTATATGGCAAGTCAAGATCTGTAAGCACTTCAATCTTTATGTCAAAAGATGAACACCAAAAGCTATCTCTGATAATAACATGTAAACTTCACTTGTAAGACTAAATCTTCCCACTTTGCTCAGTTCCTGGTGATTAATTTAAGATCTTGCTGCCAAGATTAATAAAACAAAAAAATTCAAACTCTGCTTTTCACGCATATATTGCCAGTATATAAGAGATGAAGGTTGGGATATCAGTGAATAAGAAATATGAAAACAAGTCAACAGGTAATTAACTAAAGGCATTTTTAAAAGACATTATTAGGACATTCTAAAAATGACCTTAAATACTCAAAGTATATCAAACAAACTTCTTTATGGGCAAAAGGAGTAGAAACTTTCAGAGATAGGGCCTTGTGAGAGGTGATCATGCCAGCTGGATGGCTTCCCTCCAAAGGAATTAATGCACTTTTTTGTGGGACCCAGATTAGTTATCATTATAAGGTTGTAATAAAAGGGCAAAACAGGATTGTCCCTGCCCTCTCTGGTTTCCTGTCTTGCCACATCATATCTTTTTCATGCTCAAGCTCCTACCCTTTTGACGCAATACTTATCAGAAGTGAGTCAATGCTGATATAATGTACTTGTACTTCCCAACCTGTAACAATTATGAACTAAATAAACCTCCTATCTTCATAAATATCCATCATCAGAAATTTCATTATACTAACAGAAAAGACTAATACCGTTGCCTAATTTTAACAGTTTGAAATATATTTTATAAAAATTATGACATAATGTGATATAAATTTAGAATAGGCATGCCTTATTGGAAGAACTATAATATCTCCATTATGAAGTTACTTAGTTATCTGCTTCAACTATACAGAATATACCTGAAATAGAAAAAGATCTTTAAGTAAGAGATCTCAGTTAGATGATGCCAGAAAGTTCACTCATTACTGCTAAGAAATGCTTTTTTCTCATACTATAAAACGTCTCTTACTATAATGTAGCAATATCCACCACTTTGGTTGCTAAATTTTCTAGTCCAGAGACAAATTAGTTGAGGGGAAAGATCAGGTTGCAGACATAGAGCAATAATTAAAGTGTTGATCTAATTATACAAGGAAGAAACACATTAGGACAAGATTTTTTAAGCTGCTATCTGCAAGAAATTAAAAGTGAGATTTCATTCATCTAACAAATATTTATTCGGGTCCATGATGTGACTCTTACTAATTCAAATGCTTATAAAAATCGGTAGCAGTTCATCAGGATAGCCTCAAGAAGCACTACCCTTATGAAAGTTACCTTTGAACCCAGAAGACAAATAAAAAAGTAAAAATAATAAATAAAACAGATAGCATTCATTATATGACTTGAATAAGAAGCAGCCTGTACTACTATAATTCAATTCAGTGTCAACTGTACAAAATCACAGTGCTACCAATCGGTTGTGTTGGGACTCATCTAAGGGATAATTTCAAAGTGCTATTCTTGACAACAACAATTCTTCATAGCGCTCAATTAATTATATATATATGTATATATATCTATATATCTATCTATATATATAGAGAGAGATAGATATATAGATATATGTAAAACTATAGCAGTTGTGTGACTGTTTAGGTGTGATCAGTTTTCTAAAACTAGGTTCTATAACACAAGCCCACATAGCATTTGGTACCTGGCACCATGAAGTTACTCCGTAAGCATTTTTTAAATTAAGCAAATTATAAGAAAAACTGAGTTCAGTATTATCCAAGAAAGATACTGAGTAATAAATTTTATCTGGATTCCTCCCAAATGGTTTAACTGAAAGTTTTTGACACTTTTTTTGTTTGTAAGTTCTTGGCACTTAAGTGGGACTTGCATTCCTCTTACTTTTGTAAGGAACCTTACTCTTTCCATTCTAACTTCTAAAGTATGCTTTAAAATTACTTAGACATATTGAACACAGTTAACTTCACTCTGTTCATTAATCCTTTTGTTGAAAGCTATTACATAGCAATATTATTGCATCCAAAAATGTTACAATGGCAATGCTGCAAAAAGATATATATATATTTATTTATATACACATATAAATATAGTATTGGAACTTTTATAATTTTTATTGTAATTTAAATGAAATATTCAGATTCCTCGAAAAAGTAACATTTGATAAAGGAATATTAGTTCCAGAATCTATATCAATCTACTAAAGTTAAAGAAGTGAGGTATAAAAAGATTAACTGACCTGGCCAAGGTCATAAAATGCCTAAATCAAGTGAAAAACTAAAAAATCATATTTTATAAGTACACTACCACAAAAGGATATGAAAAACCATAATTAATTAATTAATTAAGAATTAATTAAGAATAAATAATTAATTAAGAATAAAGCACTTAAAACTTTTTGGGTAACTTAAAAACTGGGTTAAACAGCTGCCCCTTCCACAACATTTTAAACACTCTTGTGTATATTTTTATAGAAAATTAACAAATTTTCTGTTATTTTTAATGTCTTTTGACTAAACTTATAGTATTTCTGCAACTTCCTATTATTGTATTGGCATTATTATGTCTGACTTTGTATTAGTTTCTGTATTTCAGCTGAAAATGTACTTCAAAATTCACAACTTAATATCAGAATGCTTTTCAGGTCATAATATTTTCATTTTCTTTAGTTGCCCTCATTTCTTTCCAGAGGTATGTATAAACACTTTTACTGGAAAAGACTAAACAAACATCTTGGAGTAAGATAGATTTATCACATAAAGGAAAGGTCAAGGAATATGTACTCAATGATTGGATTAATACTTATCACGAAATTTTAAGGTTCTATTATAAAATGAGATTTAATTTTTCTTCCCATTAAAAAATTACAGCTCATATACCTGTGGGACTAGTCAAATTTTGCTCATAAATTAAGGATAAATAATGTCATTTAAATATTTTTAAATGCTATGGAGGACTCTGTATCCTATATATTCTTTTTAAGATATATATAATTTAACTACATAATTTGTATCTTTTTATTTTAAAATTGTGAAACACAAGATACATGCAGAAAAGTACATAAAATCTTTATCTCACACAGATACGAAATAATGTCTCCTCCCATTGTCCCCAAGCCACCCTTCAGTTAAAGAAATATGACAGTATCAACACCCAAAAACCCAACCTTTCATGAGGAACTTCATTTTAATTTATTTTTTTAATTTTTAAAAAAGATGTATTTTTTATTTTTATTGCAAATACAGATATATAGAGAGGAGGAGAGACAGAGAGGAAGATCTTCCATCTGATGATTCACTCCCCAAGCAGCTGCAATGGCTGGAGCTGGGTCAATCTGAACCCAGGAGTCAGGAACTTCTTCCTGGTCTCCCACATGGGTGCAGGGTCCCAAAGCTTTGGGCCGTCCTCAACTGCTTTCCCAGGCCACAAGCAGGGAGCTGGATAGGAAGCGGGGCTGCTGGAACTAGAACCAGCACCCATATGGGATCCCGGTGCATGCAAGGTGAAAACTTTAACCACTACACTATCGCGCCAGGCCCATTTTTAATTTATTTCATGATAGTCCAAAGGAACAAGTGTATTTTTTCCTATCATAAGACTCAAAATTTTCTGATAGTTTTTGTATATTCTCTACTTCTAGCTCCTTCCCTTCCTTCTGTCTTAATAATGATGCTTAACTTTATTTCATTCTAAAAACAAAAATATTTTCTTTGACCTTATGTGTCTACTTGATCATAACTTCTATAGTCAGTGGTCTTGATGTATAACCTTTACTCCATCTCTTGACAACATCTTTAACTCCCTTACTAATTAACTCATCTCTTTATCATAACATCAAACTGCTTTTACTATGGTCCAAATTTATAAATAACTGACAAAAACAGGAAACACTGTTAAATATCTTTTGGCATTTGAAACAAAAACCACATTCTCCTCAAATTTTTCTACTTGTCTCTCAGTGTTGACTATGTGGTACGCAGTACGTAGTTATACAACAAAATCTTGGAGTGGATTATCAAAAATACCAGGAAGCATTCTCAGCCCTCATTATACATACAGCATTTTTTCCTACAAGACTCCTACTTATGCCAAATTCTGAGGCTACTCAGATCCATTACATAAAATGCCATATTTGCATTTAACCTTTGCATAGGCCCCTGTAAACTTTAAATTGTTTCCAGGTTACATGTAATACCTAACACAAGGTAAATAATTGGTGTGTTATATTGTTTAGGGAATAATAGCAAGAAAAAAGTCCACACATGTTTAGCACATAAAAAGCTTTTTTCCCCATGAATATTCTTAATACAGATTTAGCTGAAATCGTGGCTCAAAACTCTAGCTATATAAAATCAACTGCACACTAATATAAAAAAATACACATATATACATGTAATTATATGTGTAATAGTGTGTGAGTCACTATAAAATGGATTTAATCGCAAATCACAGTTCAGACAACTTTATTTGTGTCTTGTTTCAACTTGTACTTCATTTAACAACTTTGCTAATAAATACGCTCTTATAAATGAGGATATTATTCTTGCCCTAAGCAATATATGAGAATTTTACTTTTAGAGTCTCATCAGTGATATAAGGAATGAACGTGAACTCAACAAAAAATGACAAAACAATAGAAGAATTATCCTTGTAATAAGATAATAAATAAATGATCCAGCACAAATAAAATTGTAATCAAATTACATTAGGCTTTCAAAATAAATATTTAGATATAAAAACTGAATAACAAAAATTTTAACTTAAGGTTTACTTTATATCAACTAATCTCACTAAGTGATGTAAATTTTCTCTTTATGTTATATTAAAAAGCTTACAGCAAATCAGAACCATTAAGAAATATATTTTCCAGACACAGGAAAGCAGCAGACACAACAGTGTGGTGTTGCAGTGACTGATACTCCAGCGGCATTCAGCTAACAGCGATCTGAACTGCACCAGCAGCTGGAACTCCATCAGCAACCAGGTGGGAAGGGACTTTCACTGGGAGCTTGGGAGGTGAACCCAGACAAAGAACTGTCCATCCTGCTGGTCCGTTTGATTTGACCAGGAGCAGAGACAAAGCAGCAGATCCCAGACGGACAGTGCGAGAACAGGGTAGATTTCATACCCCAATCAGCCCCCTAGAGCTGAGTTGGGCACCACTTTGCATAAGGAGGCAAATGAAAGGGAAAGGATTGAGCATACGCTGAGCTGGGAGTGAGCTCATTTCTGACTTAGTGAACTGCAGCAACGTGGCATTCTACATGTTCTACCCAAGACAGGTCTGGGTATCCCTCAGATCTGACAGCCAGCAGATCAAGAACTGAAGTAGTGGTACATCAGGCGCCATTTTGTACACTGTGGCAATAGCTTTGGGACTGCAGGGACAACAGTGAACTGTGCATGTGCTAAGGTCACGAGAACTAGCTGAGTTCCATGGATTGCACTGGTCCCACAGGAAAATAATACCAACTGTGGCATCGTATGGGTCAAAAGAGGTCCATGTGACACCCAGACCTAACGTCCAACAGGATCAGTGCCAACAACCTAATTATGTAGGACACCTGGTGTCTCTCTAATCTTGGGACCTGCTCCAAAAAAAAGTGGGAGAAAGGTTGTAGAGACAATGGTGCAGCCTCAGCACGGTATCACAGGAGGTGGAGAGTGGTGAGCCGGGAGCTGGGGCTGAGGAGACCACGGTGGAAATCTCACATAAGAATCCAGACCTGGAACTTGCTGGAGGTTGTGGCACAAGTGGCTACAAACAAAGAGACGTGCCAACTGCAATAAGTAAAATTGCATTGTAGACCTGTGGGTGACACAATTTAGAAACCTGCCCCAAGGAGAAGACTCTGCTAACCAGAAGTACAATGATCAATAGCAAAAGAAGAGACAAAGGCACAATGAATACTACTGAAAACTCCCCTGCAAGGGAGCAAAACCCTATGCCAACCTCAGAGTTAACTAAAGAAGACACTGAGAAAATGGGGAACACAGAATCCATAAGACTCATTTTAAAGCTTCTGATCAAAAATGAGAAGCACATGCAAGAGTTCAAAGAATTTAAGGAAGCAACAAAGCAAATCAAGGCTGATATATCAGAAATTAAGAACACAGTAGAGCAAATTAAAAGTGCAGTGGAGAGTCTCCAAACTAGAATGAAGCAAGCAGAAGAAAGAATCTCAGAATTGGAAGAAATTTCCTATTACCAGGGGGAAGCAAACAAAAAGCTGGAAGCAGAGCTGGATCAGGCCAAAAAAGCATTCAAGAATTGAAAGACACTATTAAGAGGCCAAATATAAGAGTTCTGGGAGTCCCAGAAGGTGCAGAAAGAAAAGCTGAGTTTGCAAATGTATTTAATGAAATAATAAAGGAAAATTTCCCTAATCCAGAGAAAGAATTGAGAAACAACATCCAGGAGGGGCACAGAACTCCTAACAGACTTGATCAAATGCGATCTTCACCAAGACACATGATTATCAAGCTCTCTTTAATTGAACACAAGGAAAAGATCCTTATATGTGCATGTGAAAAAAATCAATTGACATATAAAGGAATGCCAATTAAACTCACAGGAGATCTCTCACAGGAAACTACAGGCAAAAAGAGAATAGAGTGACATATTCCAGATTCTAAAAGAAAAAAAATGTTGGCCTAGGATAACATATCCAGCAAAGCTTTCTTTTGTCTTTGAAAATGAAATAAAATTCTTCCACAGTAAAGAAAAGTTAAAAGAATTTGCCTCTTCCAAACCTGCCCTACAAATGATACTTCAAGATGTTCTCTTCACAGAGAAGAGGAATAGCACCTACCAAAACCAAAGGCAAACGGGAGAACACCCCACTAAAATGACAACAGAAGACTAAACCAATGAACAACCCATTCCTAAAATGACAGGACCAAAGTAACACCATACATATTAACCCTGAATGTAAATGGCTTAAGCTCAATCACATGTCATAGATTAACAGACTGGATTAAAAAACAAAACCATCTATTTATTGTCTGGAGGAGACACACTTCACCAACAAAAATCAGCGGAAACTATATCGCATGGGTTTTGTTGTTTTCTGTTGGTTTCATCTCTTCAAAACATTTTCTTCTGATTAAATCATTCAATGACTCGTAGATCATGCAGTGGCATCATTTTCTTCAAGAAGGTTCTTGGTTTTCATTTCTTCAGCTACATGTTAGGCATTTAATAGCATGTTATTTAACTTCTTGGTGTTGTTAATTTCTTTTTTCTCCCTGATGTTGATTTTGTTTTGTGGTTTTTCATTTAAGGGGATGTATAGTAGCTGTGTAATGGAGTCTGTCATATCTAGTAACATGTCATTTAACTTCATGGCATTGTAAATTTCTATTTTTCTTTCTATTGTTGATTTTGTATTATGACTTTTCATTTAAGGGGATGTACAGTAGTTGTGAAATGGAGACTAACATCCAGATGTGAGGATGCAATGTAGTATGCATTTCTGCTTCCAGACAAAGATGGACTTACAATGAAACTGTTTACTATATCTTGACAATAGGATTCTGGACTCTCTGCCGTTGTCCATGCCCACAATGATGGACATATGACTGCGTATGAAGAACTATATGTCAGTAATGATATAGAAGAACTAGGTGGGGGGGGGAATTGGGGAGGGGATAAGGGAATATGGAACTGTATCATAAAATGATAATAATAATAATAAAATCTAAAAAAAAAGAAATAAAAGCACCATGTGGCCTTGAGCCAGTTGAGAAAAAGAGCATGATTGTTCCCATGAGGATTACAAAATAAATTTATGAAAGAAAGTAGTTAATTGTAAAAAAAAAAAAAAAAAAGAAATATATTTCCCAATATAAAATTGCATTCATGGGCCTGGCGGCGTGGCCTAGTGGCTAAACTTCACCTTGAAAGCCCCGGGATCCCATATGGGCGCTGGTTCTAATCCCGGCAGCTCCACTTCCCATCCAGCTCCCTGCTTGTGGCCTGGGAAAGCAGTCGAGGACGGCCCAATGCATTGGGACCCTGCACCCACGTGGGAGACCCGGAAGAGGTTCCAGGTTCCCGGCATCGGATCGGCGAGCATCAGCCCGTTGCGGCTCACTTGGGGAGTGAATCATCGGATGGAAGATCTTCCTCTCTGTCTCTCCTCCTCTCTGTATATCTGGCTGTAATAAAATGAATAAATCTTCAAAAAAATTGCATTCATATCTCTAAGATAATGAAAAGAAGGAAGCCAATGTTATATTTTTATTTGTAAAAAGATTAGATGATAGATACAATCTATGCACAAAGTGATAGTCTATTAGTTTACTTTCTAATAGCAAGTTTAAAAGAAAAAGATCTAAGAGAAAACTAAGCAAAATAAGACAGAACAAATGTCAATCCCAAAAAAGGATTAGGATTCATAGTATATAAGAATGTACAAACTGTATAATACTATATAGCATATTGCTTCTCTATGATATACTAATGTTACACATATAAGTTGTCAGTGAATACACATCATTTTTTATGATAAAGTATTTATTTTATAAAAAGTAAGATATAGAACAATTATAATTTTATTACAAATTTGTAGGTGCTATCTCCCAAATTTAGGGTTAAACTAACATCTAGGTCTTCTTTTCTCAAAATTCATTGCAAGGACAGTATCAAGTTCAAAAGTAAAAGGTGTAAAATATAAGTAACATAAGTAAATAATGCAAGTTTCAAGAAATAGTAACCTGGACAGTTCTGCTCTGGCAAACGCTTTCACTATTTTTTAGAAACGTTATAAGCTTTCCTGGAAATCTTTCTAGTTCATTACTAGATTTATTTACCTTAATTTTATAAGGTTGATGTTATCTAAAACTATTTTCATAGTATCTTGAATGTATTCTAGTATACCTTTACACAGAAGAAAAATAGCTGTAATAAAAAGATAAAACTAAACAAAATTAAAATAGCAAAATTAACTTTAGAATAAAAAAAACTATCCACTGAAACCTACCTCTTGGAAATGCCATTAGCCAGGTATTTATGGCTACAGGATTTGGAGGAGAGGGGTGATGAAGTTGGGGACAAGTTGAGAGGGGCGATCAAACTGTTGATGATCTCAGTCAACTGTGCACTCTGGAAGAAAACAATCTTTTACTATTGTTAAGAAAAAAGGCAGATGAAAAAGGCCTCTAGTGCCTACTAAACACCTGAGTCCTCAGGGAAATGCAAATGCTGACACTCCAGCCAAATATTTTAATCTACAATGATTTCCACAATTAACTTTTCCATTACAAATACATGTACACTTTTAAGGACTCATCCTTTTCATACCATTTTTGAAATTACAGCTATTTCACCTACCCATTCCATCTTTTAAAATGCATGAGCTCAACTAATTGCATCAATATAACATTTCCCTCCAGGCAGACAAATTAATATTAAAAAATCATAGTCATAATTTACTAGTATCAACTATGTATCAGGAAATATACTACACATCAACCATAACAGGGCCTTCTTTATTTGCTGTACAACTAACTGAAAAGTAGATAATATTAGAGATATTCACATTACTATTATTAATTATTATTATTAGATTAGAAAATTACATCAAATTATATAAACTAAAGGGATATTAATTAACTTGATCAAGGATTACAAAACTGATAAAAACTGGAAGTAGAATTCAAATCTAGATCTAAATCTAATACTATGCTGTTTCTCAATGTTTCTCCAACTCAAAAATATCAAGGGTTTTTGGGGAGTTATCCAAGATTTTCTTTGACCCTTATCACTAACTTACACACACACACACATCCCCATATATAACAATCATCTTGAAATCAATACCCTACGGAAACAATAAACAAAAGCTACATAAATGGAAATATTATACTTTTACATGACAGTGACAACTATTTTTGTAACTATTTTGTAACTATGTTTGTAACTGTTCATTATGGAAAAAATGGAAAATACAGAGAAGTTTGATATCATTGATAATATCTTAATATACATATTTCCCTCTAGAATAAGTTCTCTGAATATATGTGAGCATGAGTATATGTTCAACATGCACACACACACACGCTTTTACTAAAATCATTTTACATCAATTTTCTAAAATCTGGCTTTCTCAGTTCATACTGAAAGAGAGAGAGAGAGAGAGAGAAATTTCATCACCTTACGTGACTGAAAAAATTCCAGAATAGTATTTATACATTATATCAACATATTCCTTCCTGTTTATAGAAGTATTTGAAATAATGGCACTAAAGAATATTATAGAAATAAGACTATTACTTGACTCCTTAGGAACTCTTTCATGAATAAATTCTTGAAATGTTTTGACCACTTAATTTCTTGATAATATACACGTAATGACTTCATTTTAAAAATTAGTCAGATTTCAGATGAAAGCCCATTTAAAATCAACCACACAAACAGCTTTTTACTCATTTATTAAGTATTTATTACTTTAGTCATTGAATTAAACTTGTAGTATACCTCACAGTTTCTACTATGAAACATTGAAACATTCTTCTCATTGTTGCACTTCCAAAAAGATCATTAAAATCCCTGGAGGTGGCTGGTTAGTTAGGTGTGATTTATTGGCCCACAAAACCTGCACTACAACCTGGAGGTTTTCCATAACAATCTACACTAGCACAATAAAATCTCACCTACTGAGTCTATGTGTGGGTTAGGAAATTCACAGTAAACATGAAAATAAGAAAACAAAATTAAGGGAGGGATTATTTCAACTCTTAAAATAAAAACTAATCAGCTTACTTGGTATTCATAACAAGCTTTCTAATGTAAATGTAAGAGACACTTATTTGAAATTACTTATAGTACTTAATATAAGGCACCTTTTAAATCACCTAAATTGTTAAAAATAAGTTACATTCTAATTTGTGAACAAAATATATTTACTAATAATGCAAATGTGAATACTATGAATCCATAAGGTATTTTTAAAATGACACAAGTCTAAAACTTTATAGTTAATAAATGGCGCCTTTATATTTTAACTACCAAGTCTAACTAAACTACTGTAGCCAATTCAGGCTTACCAAGAATCATGGAATATAACAGATTATCTGAAGAAAATCAGGTGCACTACTGAGTTGCCTGCTCCTTGCTCCTGTGTTCCTCAACAAGCATTTGAAAACAACTTATTGTAAAATAAAATTTGGCCTGTAACTACACTGTTACCATGTTTCATGAGAAAATGTCTCGATGGACAATTTACTAATGAGCTCTCCAAGTGATCGTTGATGTCCCTTTTTCCACCTTTTCCCTCTATTGTCTCTAAACTAAGACAGTACTACAGCTAACACAACTCCTGCTTTCCTATATTACCTAAGCCGTTGACATTCACATCAATAAAGAGGTCGAAATGCAAATATTAGCCAGAGCCAGCTTCTTGGGAACACAATCCATACAATCACACAACTTCTGTCTGCTCAGTTTTCTGTCTTTATTAATTTTTAAAAACAAAGAATCTCCTCCAATTTCATTTTGCACTGGTCTGCTCAAATTAGCCACTTAAAATGTAATCTCAAGGTTAACCAAACAAATTGGTGATACCATGGAGAGAGGAAAATTCTTCTTGAATTTTGATATGTTTGGAATTTAACCAGCTTACTTTCCAGTGAATAAGTACAGACCTACAGTTGGAAAAAATAGATCTGACTGAGCAAGCAAATAACTTATTCTGCAGTTGAAAAAACTAGGGTTAAATGAAGGTGGATTGATCCCACAGGATGATGGCAATGAAAGAATACAGTGAGAATATGAGAACATAACTAACACTAATTTAAGACACTGTTTACATGATACAATGCACTCCAAGTTAACATGTTACTTATATAGTTTTTCAGATTACAAAATACTTGTGAAAAAGTTTTCATTTTGCACTCTCATTAAGGAAAGTTCCAGGAAACTAAATTTAACAAATATGGAGTAGAAGAAATTATTTAACATTTTGGCTTGTCAAAAATAATACGGTAATCTGGTACTAAATTTCTTCACAATATATGTTGGGAAAGTCCAGAAAATCATGTGTAGGTAGGTATGGATTTAAATGGTTCACAGGGAGCAAAGTAATCTTGCTGCTGTAATCAAGACTGGCTGGGCTGTGGCAGATCCAGGTCAGTTTCAAGGTAGAAAAGTCTTAATCAAAATCAATGGGTTGATATCAAACAACAGGAGGAAAAGACAAAATAATAGAATTTCCAGGGTTATTCCCAATAGGATTTAGATAACAGGGAACATTTTAGAATGGAAATTATTTATGAGAATTTTTTTAAAGATTTATTTATTTTTCCTGGAAAGTCAGATTCACAGACAGAAGGGGAAACAGAGAACTGGTTTACTCCCCAGGTGGCTACAAGCGCAGGAGCCAGGAGCCTCCTCCCAGTCTCTTATGTGGGTGCAGGGTCACAAGGCTTAGGACCGACCTCTACTGCTTTCCCAGGCCACAAGCAGAGAGCTGAAAAGAAAGTGGAGCAGCAGGGATATGAACCAGCGCTCATATGGGTTCCTGGCACATGCAAGGAAATAATTTTAGTCACTAAGCTATCATGTCAGGCCCTATGGGAATTTTTTGAGATTTATTTGTTCCTATGAAAGGAAGAGTATCAGAGAAAGAGAACAGCAGAGAGAGAGGGAGAGAGAGACAGAGAGAAAGAGATCTTCCTTCTGTTGGTTCACCCCCCAAACGCCCTAAACTGAGGGACCAATGCCAGGAGTCATCCAGCCATGTTTCAGGATCCCTGGTTTTTGGGCCATCATCTGCTGCCGCCCAGGCACATTATTAGAAAGCTGGATGGGGGCCCGGCGGCGTAGCCTAGCGGCTAAAGTCCTCGCCTTGAAAGCCCCGGGATCCCATATGGGCGCCGGTTCTAATCCCGGCAGCTCCACTTCCCATCCAGCTCCCTGCTTGTGGCCTGGGAAAGCAGTCGAGGACGGCCCAAAGCTTTGGGACACTGCACCCACGTGGGAGACCTGGAAGAGGTTCCTGGTCCCAGCTTCGGATTGGCGCGTACCGGCCCGTTGCAGCTCACTTGGGGAGTGAAACATCGGATGGAAGATCTTCCTCTCTGTCTCTCCTCCTCTCTGTATATCCGGCTTTCCAATAATAATAAAATCTTTAAAAAAAAAAAATTAAAAAAAAAAAAAAAAAGAAAGCTGGATGGGAAGTAGAGGCAGGACTGGATTCCAGGCACTCCTTGAACTCACTGTGTTATAACAGCCACCCTTATCAGAAGGTTTCTTTGATTTTTCACTTTCATGACCATTTTTTAAAATAAAGAAACCTGGGTTCTAACATTATCTTTCACTTCAAATCTCAGTTAATAAGTCAATGAAATAAGCATTTAGATTTACTAACCAACCCAACATTTTCCTTCTGAAAAAAATAAAGCTTAATGATGAACAATTTTGCTAGAAAAATGATTTGCCAACACATAATTGAATTATTATCCAAGGCATTACGTGTTTTCTATAAATAATTTTAATAATATCAACAAATAGTGTTTAATTATATTTATTCTAATATCCAATTGTAATTGCTCATATTCCAGACAGACGCACATATAATCATGTTTATTTCAATAATTTGTAAAATAGCATATAATCCTTTTCCTACCCAGAAACTTGGCTCTGATTTTACCTGCTTTTCTATGTTTCGAAGAAGTAACGTAGGACTGCTTGGAGACATCTCAAAGTCCTGTTCTGGTAAAGGATCTTGACTTTCCTGCAGCATCTGAGGATTCCCTGTAGTGCTCAATGAAGCTGCTTGATCAGAAAAGTGCATTTGTGTTTTCAAATTGTCTTTTGGAACTTGACATTCTTCTAGAATCACTATCCCCTAGACAAATAGCAAAAACATTATTAAAATAAAAACAAATTGATTACTAAATTACAGTTAAAACAACATTATACTTGAAACTATTCTTATTATCTCTTGGAAATCACTATATATTTTATATGAAATGAGAGTTCAACTCTGAAAGAAACTGGCAGTTAAGACATGTAACTAAAATAATATACATCAAAAAATAATAATATATGTCTGATGGTTGGGTTTATAAAATATTCTCAATATTTATGTAAATGAAGTATTTTTCTTTTCACTGTTTTAAATACTACCATTCAAAGCACAAAATACTTAGAATAAAAGGCTTGTTATACTCAGAATATGAACATTTCAGACTGAAATTTAAAGTATTCCCTGATATAATTTTTTGACACTCGGTTGCATTTGAGTTTTCTATTTGGGCAGTCCTAATTTTATAAATTAAAAACTCCAAACTTACAATGTCCAAACAATCAAACCCAATATACTTCTCCAGAGAACCCTACTGGGCTCTGTCTCTGCTACTTCCTGTCAGCATCCATAGACTAGGTTGTACCAGTGAGAAAACAAACACTTTATGTGACAACTGAAGTCCTTACTGCTAATGGAACAGTGGTGTTAATATTAAATACACAGGTTTCAATTTCACATTTTTGGAAATATAAAGAAGCAGGGGGATGGGAAGGGATCTGTCTTCTGTACTCTATTTCCTGCTCAGAAACCTACACAATTATCCCTTAATTGGTTTGTTCAGCTTTTCCAACATTTCCTTGTTTCTTTGCTTCTACTGTTCTCAACATTACAGACAATGCGGACAAGAAATAAAAGCAACAAAAAGTGTACAGACACCATTTTAATTGTTTCATAGTCAGTTCCCATAATAAAATTTCTTCTCTTCCTACCCCCTCTAAAGAAGTACATATACAGCTATTTCCAAAATGCTAAAAAAAGCTCTTATAGGTTTGTTGAAAAATTATTATATTCTTACTGTAATAAATTCCCATGATGAAAAATAGACTAAAACAATACAACTATCCATGATTTCAAGAATGAAACAAATTAAACAACTGTGTGCCAATCTCTATTATGTATAAGGCTTTGTAACATGGACTCCTTATGGATAATCCTGCGTTAAAAGTGTTTTAATTTATAATACACAATTTAAAGAACATAGCTTCAGAATGAACATATTGAGGATTTATATTTAAAGTACATTTTACTGCTTTGTAGACATTACCATTGATGTTTGACCATAGTCATAAATCTATTATTTTCTAAATCTACATTTACAATAGTGCTAGTATGCTACTAACTTCTAAAAAAATTTAAGGATTCAATTATTATATCAATTACTTTTTTTCTTAGAATGCACATATATGGCCATTAAGAAATCTGAATAAATTTTTAACTTAAGTTCCTAATTCACTGATATTTTTAAAAAAGAAATTCAATATTATAGATTTAGTATCATCAACTTAAAAATCTCTTGAAAATATTAACTCAAAATCTCTATAACACTCTACATATTTTCACTAATTGAATGCCAAGGAAACATAAGTTCATACCATACTACCATTGATTTGATTATAGTTTATATTTGCCAGTCTGCTATAAATTAGCTTTATTTTATAACCTAAATTCATATGATTTCTTCTATGTAAAAGATATCCTGAATTGCAAGTGTAATTTTCAAATATTTATAATACTATCTTTTAATAAGTAGGAAGCTTGTGACAGTTTACTTCATAAAGAATAATATTTTGGAGCCTGGCACGATAACCTGTGGCTAAAGTTCTTGCCTTGCATCCGCCGTGATCTCATATGGGCACCAGCCCATATCCTGGCTGTTTCACTTCCCTTCCAGCTTCCTGCTGTGGCCTGGGAAAGCAGCAGAGGACCGCCCAAAGCCTTGGGACCCTGCACCCACGTGGGAGACCTGGAAGAAGCTCCTGGCTCCTGGTTTCAGATCAGCTCAGCTTTGGCCGTTCCGGCTACTTGGGGAGTGAACAGTGGATGGAAGATCCTTCTCTCTATATATAAATCTGACTTTCCAATAAAAATAAATAAATTATTCTTTAAAAAAGAATAATATTTAATAATTCAATCATGGAGACATTCATAGTTCATTTCAATATTAGCAATTGTTAACTTCAATTTTCACACTGTTCTTAGCCAAAAGGCTGAGAAGTGGTTAACCTAATTTTGTTTTCACTTAAACTACTGCCCTGAAAACTCTCAAATTGTGCAGAGTGGCTTATGAAGGTCTCCCACAGACAAGAATGATAAGAAACTAAACTCTTTTGATGAGTTAGAGATTTTCTGTTCTTAAACAATTAAGTTTAAAGCATAATGCAATACATAAAGCAATGTATAATAAAGATGTGACTATTTTAGAAAATTGAGTTCGATAATAGAAACCAGTAAAACTTCACAGAAGGTATTATTTTAACCCTGCAGAAATGCCCAATTCTCCTTCTCAGGGTCCTCATACAAAAAACACGGTGAAAGAATAAACAATTGCCGCACAGGCAGGACCAGGTCAGGAAACAGCCAGAAGCCCAGAACTCTATCTAGTTTTTCCTATGAGGAAAACAAGCACTCAACTCACTTCATCCAGCACCTGCAGTCTCCCCAAATCCCATGAGCAGGAAGCTGCGTAAGAAGCAGAGTAACCAGAAATGGTACCAGGTAATCGTGTATGTTGGCATTCCAAGAGGTCACTTAAGTCACTGTGTAAAATGTCCACCCCAAAAGAAAAGTTCACACCTTTTTGTAAGAGTGGGTAGTAGTATAATGATATTCAAAGAGTTTGGTAGTTGCTTTAAAATTTAAACCCATTTACCATATGCCCTAATAATCACACTTCAGTATATGAATCCTTACTCAAGAAAATTTTAAATATATAAATGCAAAAATGTATAGAAGTATTGGTAGCATTTTACTCATGATATTCTTGGTTGACATACACTCTGAACCTAGGCCCTAAGCTCTTAAAGATGTTTGCGATAAGGACAGGTGTCTAGCATAGCAGTCAAGATGCTTCTTGGGATATCTGAATCCCGTATCCAAATGCTTGCTCAGAGTTCCAGCTCCTCCACTTACAATTCATCTTCCTGTTCATTAGCATCCTGGGAGGCAGACGATGGCCCAAGTGCTTGTGCCCCTGCCACCCATACAGGAGAACTGGATAGGAGGTTACAGGTTCCTGGCTTTGGCCTGGCTCAGCATTAATGCACCAGCATGTGGGACGTGAATTAGCTGATAGAACATTTCTCTCTCTCTGCCTTTCACATAATTAAATATTTTTATAAGAAGATAAGCATGTAATAAAATATGCACAATAGAGGACAAACCACACGTGAATGAACTGGTAGTCACTACAAACCAGAAGTCACTTGAAACTGGAAGCAATCAAAAATATTAATGACCAGAGGAAACAATAAGCATTTGTGGATAATCAATAAAACAGAATGAATACTAAGCAATGAACAGTAGTATTTATATGTGGAAAAAATGAATCTGAAACATTATATGATTTATAAGTAAAAGAGTACTTACTATTTTCCAAGTGAAAGAGTACTTATGAATTATCAATTTAAAAAACTATTCAAAAACAAATATAATTCATACTGAGAGAAAGTAGATCAGCAGTTGCTTGAAGTCCTCATGTTGGGAAGAGCTAAACTGATTTGGAGAAGGGCATAAAGAATTTTTTTAAGATAATAAAGAGTTTCAGCATCTTGGATGTGGTAGACTTACATGCCTTTAAACATTTGCTTAAGTCCTGTAAAATATTTTACTGAAAATATATGCATTTCTCAGCAAAATATTTAGTAATGCTACACAATAAGTTCAGCTAAATTAAAATGAAAACAAATCCCTGAAAACCAGGATGAGGAAATTAAAAGAAAGGATGCAAAAAAATGATTCAAAAGGAGAATAACCAAGAGCTTTGTAGAAATGCTAAAGCACAATCCAGACATTAAATGATTCTATAGCCACATATCTAAATGGCTCACAGAAAAAATGACAGACAACAGATAAAAATCTTAAATGCAGTCCAAAAGAAAACAGTTCCCCTAAAAAATGACAATTAGAATGACAGTAGGGACAAGCATTATGGCCCAGTAGGTTAAGCCATTGTCAGAAATGCCAGCATCCCATATGGGCTCCACTTTCAATCCTGCCATCTGCATCTCCCATCCAACTCACTGCTTGTGTGCCTGGGAAAGTAATGCAAGATGTCTCAACTGCTTGGACGCTGATGTAGTTCTTCTATACCGACTTTTCTCTGGCCCAACTCTGGCAGTTGTGGGAATAAACTATGACATGGAAGAGCTAGCGCTCTCTCTCTCTCTCTCTCTCTCTCTCACTTCTCTTTCTGTAACTCTGTCTTGCAATTAGATAAATACATTTTTAAAAATATAGCAAAATTCCTATAGTAGCCATATAAACTAGAAAATTAATATACCTCCAATGTTACAAAAACTACTGCCTACCTAAAATTCTATACCTATTTAAATTTTCATTCAAGAATGTAAGTGAAACAAGTCTATCTTCAGACATTTAGAGACTGGCCAAATTTACTACCAATCATAAATTCTCAATAAAAAAATTTTCATGAAGAATACACTACAGAAACAAGCATAGTTAATCCAAAAGAAAAGAAAAAAAAACCAGAAAAGACAGATTTATGAGTAGGATAACGTGCAAGTAAATCCATCTGAACACTGTCTACATAACTAATACAATGACAACTTTGTAGCACATAAAATAAGTAGCAACTATAAAACAACAGTGATACACTAGAGTAAAGTGAATAAATATTTAAGATCTTTATGTTGTTTAGGAAAACAATGCTGATTTTTTATAACATAGGGTCCAGTGTTGTGGAATAGCAGGTTAAGCGATTACCAGAGGCACCCGCATTCCATACTGGAGTGCCTAGAAATAAGCACAATGAAACCTTCTGACCCAATTTCCTGCTAATGTCCCTGAAAAACAGCAGATGATGACTCAAGCGCTAGGGTTCCTGCTACCTATATAGGAGACCCACAGGGAGTTCCTAACTACTGGTGTTGGCCTGGGTCAGCCCTAGCTACTGTGTCTATTTGGGGAGTAGGCCAGTGTATGCAAAATCTCTGCATCTGTTTGTAACACTGCCTTTCAAATAAATAAAACATATATTTTTCTTCTACTTTTTTTCAGTCTTCCCACATCTGGGAACATGGAAATGTAAATTCCAAGATCCTAACTCAAACTATTGAATCAGAAACTTGCAGTGAGGACAGAAATTTGTTTTAACAAGGCAATGAGAGAATTCATTTTTAAAAAAGAATTACTTATTTTTTTATCACAAAGGCAGATTTACAGAGTGAAGGAGAGACAGAAAGAAAGGTCTTCATCCACTGGTTCACTCCTCAAGTGGCCGTGATGGCCAGAACTGAGCCGATAATTGGGGGATTCTGATGCATAATAGTTTTAGAAGCCATGGGCTAGGCTACACTGTAGTAACAAAGAACACTAAATTCTTAGCAGCTTATCATATACAAGTTTATTCCTCACTCATGCAACATCCACTGTGAGTCCAGAGTTCTTCACATAGAAGCCTGTTCAAGTGGTGCCTGGGTGCTGTAGACTGCTTGCTTCCTGTAACTATGCAATCTTGAACATGTAGTTAGCAAGTCATCACAGCAGTGGAAGAGAGCATGAAGAACAACATACTGGTTTTTAAATACATT
Source organism: Ochotona princeps (assembly GCF_030435755.1). Classification (NCBI taxonomy): domain Eukaryota; kingdom Metazoa; phylum Chordata; class Mammalia; order Lagomorpha; family Ochotonidae; genus Ochotona; species Ochotona princeps. The sequence continues at coordinate 83,850,162 of NC_080836.1, forward strand.
TCCCTAAGAATGGAACATATTACTTCTGCTCATAGAAGTGCTCGCTCTTCAAAACACACTCAACCAATATTCCCAAGCAAGATAATCAGTCACATCCTATCACTACTTTAGTTCCAGGTTGAGCACTTCGGAAAATGTGTATTAGTCTTCCCGTCCAATCTAGACTTTTTCTTCTCATCTAAAGATTAATGGTCTTAAAATATATCTGTCCCTCTTTATTCAACATGCAACATTGGAAGAGGGTCAGTAACCACTATAACAATTATCACTTTAACAATATCACAAGATGAAACTGACACCTCAGTTACTGGTCTGTAGCAACACTAAGAGCCCACTTCACTAGGAACAGGGTGTGGTTAAGTTCTGTTACTTCTGTTTCCTACTGAAGAATGCTTTTGAGTCTTTGCTGTCTGTAGCTTCTCAATTAACCACTTGTGAGACTAACTTTCGGAAAGATTCTCCCTCTCATTTATGTTTTTAAACAGGTTTAAAAACACTTAACTATAAATATTAGCAAGAAAAAGTATGGTCAAAAAGTAAAACTCACATTGAAGACAAATTCTAGACAAAGCATATATACAATTAGCAAATTAAAAATGCAGGAAGGAATTATGGAACTCCTTTTTCAAAAACTCCCAATAGCTTAATAGGCAAGTTTTTTCCATGTTGCTTAAGCGTTCTCTTACATTTTAAACTCTTCAGAAAAAAGAGCATAGGAAGAAATTTGCAGACACAAAATATCTGAACAACAGACTTCTCTAGAGCTAAAGATACAAACACCAAAATTATGTCTTATGAAAAATATAAAAGTACATTCTAAAGAGAGACTAATGGAAGAATATACATAGCAGCATTACCTGAAAAATTAGCAACCTTTCTGTGACTGCTATGTTTAGTGAAAATATGCCAGCCCCCCAAAACAGATACATGTGTTTTTTGTGATTTGTGATAACTAACATACAGAATACAAAATACATTGTGATGCATATAAGTGAAGTTGACAGTTAGAGATCTGATTACTGTCTATAGCCCTTGTCTAAACTCTTGAGAAATACTGGTTTCTCTACTCACAACTTACTGAATTTTTTTGTTTAGTGGGGGGTTAACCTTTTTTATATCTTAAAAAGTTAGAGTATATCATTGTAAAAATTTAAAAATATATGGCAAAAGAGAGATGATGGAGGATGAAACCAAGTGATGGAAGAGAGGGTGAGGAGGAGGCATCATTATACTATTAAAATTGAATATATGCAATACATGAAATCTATTCCTTTCATATAAATAAAAACAAAAAAATTATAAGGCAATAGGACTGCATTTTAAGTGCAATGAAATTTGCTAAAAAGTTTTATTTAGGTGCATGAAATAATGTCTTAACATGTTGTTCAGGTCAACTTGTGTAGAAGGGATTATTAGGAACAATACTGGAAGCAAAGACATCATTAAAGACGCTAGCACTTCGGAGATGGTGGCACAAACGTATGAACCGTAGACATACAGGTGACCAAGTTCAAGACAACCCTATAATGTTAGGAAATGAGAAGACTCAAGGATAATTTACAGAAGTTTTATGCGTAAGCAGTGAGTAGTCAGACAATCGTGTTCACTCAGCTTGAGAAAATAGAAAGTTTTTGAGGGTAAATTTGTGGGAACTGACCAAAACCAGATAATCTGTTTTAGATATGTCTATAGTTGAGATTCATATTAAAAATTGCTATGTACAGAATTATTTCTCTCCCAAATTCACATATTGAAATCACAGTCTTTGCTCAGCCACGGCAACACTGAAGACAGATTTTAAGGAGGCAAGGTTAAATGAGGTCCTCAGGGAGGAGGGGGGTCTGGATCCCATGGAATTGGTTTCCTTATAAAATTGAGGAGATAGTTGAGATCTCCTTTTCTGTGCCATGTTAAGACATGGTGAAAACATTGTTTTCTATAAGCCAGAAAGATGGTCCAAGGCAGGCATCAAATCCTATCAGGATTTAGTCTTGGATTTCCCAGCCTCCAGAATCTTGGCAAAATAAATTTGCTTCTTAAACCGAAAAAGAAAGAAAAAAGAGAATGCTTTCCACCATTGTTGAAAAGTCTAGTTGGTTAAGAAAGCATGTTAAAAAATTAGCAAGAATAATTAAAGAAAAAAATCAGAACGTATAATTTTAAGCCAGTACAGAGAAAACGAAAAGAATGAAGAAAGCTGTAGAAAATTTGTGTCTAACAAGTAACATTTCAAAATATTTAATAACAAAAACTAAAAATTACCAGGTAAAACTAAAAAATTCAAGGTAAGTAGAAGCAAACATATATCAGAAGTTGAATGATTAAGATGAGCAATAATGTATATATATAACATATATTGACAAAATCACTAGTTCAATAATTACACAGAATTCTATAGCTGTATACTTAAGAATATGTCTATTTAATTTAGCGAGCACTTATAAAATTTGATTACTAATCAGTTATAAATAATGGAATATACACAAGTTAATTGATTCATAGACTACAGTATACTTAAATAATACATGTTTAAAATGTGTCAAGGTTTCACATGTTTGGAAACATTAAGGTACATCATTAAATAATGGGCCAAAAGGATAATTACAAAGCCATCCCTAAAAGGCAAATATCATATGTTTCCTCTGATTTGAGATAATTAATATAAATAATACAAAAATGTAATGTATGTGATGAGACTGACATTATGACATTTGATTATTGTTAATATTCCTTGTCTATAAGCCTTAGGAATAGTGATATTCCTATTAACTACTTATTGAACTCTCTATTTAATGGAGGAATGATTTTGTGATTAAAGCAAATTTAAAGTATTTCATTGCAAAAATTAACAGAACAAGAAAGAAGAGTATGAGAGGGAGGGTTGGAAGTTGTCCACTTCTGATCCAGTCCACTCTGATGTGCATGGGAAAGCAGTGGGAGATGGGCCAAGACCTTGGGCCCCTGTACCCACGGGGAAGACCCAGATGAACCTCCTGGCTCCTGGCAATTCCAAGAAGATTTAACAAGGTACACTCACAATTTCTCGCAGATGTTATAGTAAATGACAACAAGGCAGACATGCTTTAAAATCTTTAATTCTGTAGAGAAAGCAGAGTAGGAAGCACGAGGAATCTATTCCTCCGTCTAGAGAGAGTAGAGCTTGGCAGATTCTGAAGTTAACTGCTTAGGAACTTTGGAGACTGCAATGAAAAGTTACAGGCTTTGACAATAAACCCCTGGTAATTTTGGTCAAATTCGTGGGTAGCACAGTAGCTGCTATCCATCCCTCACATGTAAGACAATGACAAGCACCTACACAAACACACTCCTGAGTAAACTGCACAGTCTTAGGGAGCCAGGATGGGGAAGAAGAATGCTGTTTCCCAAATATTAGGGATAGGATAAGTGCTCTGATCATTGACTACAGGCTTTGACTGTGGGACTGGAACGAGGCAGGCCACTGCTATTGCACCACTGCTTCCTGCATTGTTGCAAATGGCTAAGGGACTTCAGACATATTTAAAGGTCAACATCTATTTTTGTCCTCCTATCATTCCATTTTTTTCTTCTGTTGGAAGCCAGCTATTAAAGACTAGCAGAATAAAAGTAATTTTGTGCATAGAAAGAACTACTAAGCGATCAAAGGCACAGGTTCAGAAACACCTGAGAAGATTGAAGGCTTATGGCTTAATTTGTTCTTTTCCACTGAGACAGCTCATACAAATAGGCAAAGAAATGCATAATAAAAACATCAAACTCTGGGGTGGGTAGCCATTGTGATTTCCAGAGTTACTACATTATTGCTGAGTCCAGGTTTCCACTGGACTCAGAGCTCCAACCATGGGGGAGAATTGCAGGTTACATGGTCTGTCCATGGAGTGCATGTGTCAGAGCTGGGCACCCTCAGTGGTTTAGACAGAGAAATGGACAGCATATCCGGGTGACCATGGGGAATATGGTAGTACATTGAAGCCTGAAGAGGATACCTGGTACCATTGCAGAAATTAAAACATCTATGACAAATACATGGGCAATTATAAAAGCTATTATTAGTATAAAATGGCTTATGATGACACTTTTTGTTTTTTATCTTAAAAGTATTGTGACTTTCCTTGGTAACTCCATATTTTGTTTCCTACATAATTAATAGATTGATATATTCAAAATACATTATGTTTGCATGCACAAAAGTAAGATTATTATTTTTGTGACAATATTAACAAGAAGAAGTGAAAACAAAATTGTGTAGGAATAGAAGTTTTCTGTTTTCAAAGCTTAACTGGAATAAATTTCAATTTAAAATGCTATAACCTTGGGCCCGGCGGCGTGGCCTAGCGGCTAAAGTCCTCGCCTTGAAAGCCCCGGGATCCCATATCGGCACCGGTTCTAATCCTGGCAGCTCCACTTCCCATCCAGCTCCCTGCTTGTGGCCTGGGGAAAGCAGTTGAGGACGGCCCAAAGCTTTGGGACACTGCACCCACGTGGGAGACCTGGAAGAGGTTCCTGGTTCCCGGCTTCGGATTGGCGCGTACCGGCCCGTTGCGGCTCACTTGGGGAGTGAATCATCAGATGGAAGATCTTCCTCTCTGTCTCTCCTCCTCTCTGTATATCCTGCTTTCCAATAATAATAAAATCTTAAAAAAAATGCTATAACCTTATAATGATGGCAACTATAGAAAATACAAAAAATAAGTACTGGATATACACAAAAAGAGAAATAAATCTAAATACTTCATTTTCAAAAAAAATAATTGAAGAAAATTAACACAAAAATATAAGAAATAATGAAAGTATAAAGCATACAGAAGTAGCAAAATGATACCAATAAACCAAAGCTTATCAACATTTACTTTGAATCTATTCCAAAATACAGAGATTAGAAGAACAGAAAAAAAAGACATGAGCCAGTGCTATGCAGTCTACAAGAGATTAACTTTAAATTCAATGACACAAGAGAATCAGTGTGGGCCTGGAAGCATGGCCTAGCGGCTAAAGTCCTCACCTAGCATGAGCTGGGATCCCATATGGATGCCAGTTCTAATCCCAGCAGCCCAGCTTTCTATCTAGCTCTCTCTTGTGGCCTGGAAAAGCAGTCGAGGATGGCCCAAAGCCTTGGGACCCTGCACCTGCATGGGAGACCTAGAGGAAGTTCCTGGCTCCTGGTTTCAGATCAGTGTAGCACCGGCTGTTGCGGTCACTTGGGGAGTGACTCATCGGACGGAAAGATCTTCCTCTCTGTCTCTCCTCCTCTCTGTATATCTGACTTTGCAATAAAAATAAATAAATATTTTTTAAAAAGAGAGAGAGAGAGAGAGACCCAGTGTTTGTGTTTATAATGGGTTAAGCCAGCACCTGCCGATGTGAGCATCCCATATAAGCATTGGTTCAAGTCTTGGCTACACCACTTCTGATCCAGTTCCTTGCTAGTGTTCCTAGAAATGCACCAGAAAATGACGCAAGAGTTAGGTCCCTGCTATCCATCTGGGAGATCCAAATGGAGTTCCAAACTCCTCTCTTTTGCCTGGCTCAGCCTCAGTCATTGTGTTCATTTGGGAGTGAATAAGCTGTTGAAAGATTCTCTTTCCCTGTCCCTCAACTTTCTCTCTGTAACTCTGCTTTTCAAATAAATAAAAATAAATCTTTATAAAAATGCAATGACATAAATACATTGAAGATCAAAGGATTGTAAAAGATATTCTGTGCAATAATAATAATGCATTTAAAGAGATCAAGGACAGCTGTAACTACCAGGAAAAGAGACTTCAAGTTAAAAAAAGGTCACAAGAGACAAAACAGGACATTGTCTAGTACTGATGGTTTAATCAACAAGAACGTACAACTGCCATAAATATCAACACAACTAATAACAGATCATCAAAATACACTTTTAAAGCAAAAATTGATAAAATTGAAGGAAGAAATAAAGTTCTATAATAGTAGATAACTTTTTTATTTTTTAAGATTTATTTATTTTTATTTGAAAAGCAGAGTTATAGATGGAGAAGGAGAGAAAGAGAAACAGCTCTTCCATCTGCTGGTTAACTCCTCAAAGGGCCACAAGGGTAGGAGCTAGGCTGGTCTGAAGCCAGAAGCCAGGAGCTCATCCGGACCTCCCACATGAGTGCAATGGTCCAAGGATTGTGCCTATTTGGAATGCCTATGCCATAGGCCCAGCAAAACTTCTATTACCACACATAATAATGGGTAGAAGTAAGAAAATGGAAAACTTAACACAAAAACGCAACTAGACTTAACATGCACTGAATATTCTCTTCTAACAATACATACATTCTCCCCAAGTATATACGGGACATTTTCCAGGACAGTCTACATATAAGCTCGCAAATTAAAACTAAATAGACATAAAAAGAAAGATATCATAAAAGTATCTTTTCCAACTATAACAGGATGAAGTTAGAAATCAAAAACACAACAACTAGAAAATTTTTAAATTTGCAGAAATTAGCAAATCGATAGAACAACCAATAAATCGAAGAAAAAACCACATGGAACATTAGCAGACACATGTGGTTGAGAATGAATATACAACATGTCAAATTTGGGATTCAAAAAAAGTGTTAAAAAAAGGAGGGAATTTATACCTATAAACATTTGTCCAGACTTTCTATTGAATTGATGTGTTTCAATAAGTGGAATTATTTATGACTATTTAAAATCGATCTGGTTCTTCCTGTATATGTAATATGTGGAGCTATAAGCATCTCAATGTTGAATTTACTTCTAAATGTTCATTATCTCATGGTACCCAAGTGACACTGCATATATTCCACAAAAATTTACCTTGCATTAACATTAGGAAAGCACTTTAATAATCTTACTGTAGTAATTACTAATTGTAGGTTGGGACTAAAGATTATGCAGAAGGAACAGGCTCATGATAAAGAACCATTATCACTCTGAGTCTACTCTCGTGGTTCAAAAATAAGTAACTTTAAACAGAATTCATTCTTTACTAATGCTATGGCTCTGATATTCCCTTGAAAGAAAAATAAAAAAACAATTGTCTTACAGTAAAAATTGTTCTGAGTAAAAAAAAATCTGAGCTATAATGAAAATCTAGAATCAGTCTGTTTTTCTAATCAGAACTGTAAGAAATAGTATTTTCGGTTTAAAATAAGATATTGTTAAAAAATTAAACTTCATGCTTCTAAACAAATTGTTTAAAACCAATAAAGAATATTTTAAACTTAAGAAACTAGAAAAGGTAAAATAGGCTAAACCAAAAGCTAGCATAAGGAAGACATAAAATACATTAGAGCAGAGATAAATGAGAATGGGCTATAAAAATATATAAAATCATTAAAACTAAAAGTTGATTCTCCAAAAAGATCAACAAAGTGAATAAACATTTAGTTGGATTAGGAAGACAGAGAGAATAATCAGGTTACCATAATAAGAGATGAAAATGAGGACTTGCTACTTATTCTGATAAAATTAAAAGGATTGTTAAGAGAGTTTTATAAGAATAGGATGCCAACAAGTTGGGTAATCTAGATGAAATGTACCAATTTGTAGAAAGACCTATAAGACCTACCAAAAACAAATTACATAGAAATGAATCATCTGAACAGACTTACGATTAGTAAGAAGATTGAACTTGCAATAAAAAATATTACAAGAAAAAAAAAAAAGCCCTGGACTGAATGGCTTCACATTTAAACAAAAAAATATCCATACTTTCCACACTTCTCAAAATTAGAGTGGGGGGCACTTCTCAACTCATTCAGTTACATCAGTATTACCCTCAGGTCAAAAGCAGGTAAAGGCATTACAAGAAAAGAAAAATATAGAAACTGTATTATTACTATTGGTGCAAAAACCTTCAGCTAAAAGCTAGTGGACAAATTCAGCAGCATAGTAAAAAGATTATAAATCACAGCTAAGCAGATTTACTTCTAAAATGCAAGGATGGCTCAACACACAAAACTGGTCAACATAATACACTAGATTAACAGAAAAAAATCACAGGATTATTTCAACTGATACAAAAACCACACACATAAAAATCAGTAGCATTTATATAAATTAACAATGAATAAATATGAAAATTACAAAATTTTGTATAAAATAACATAAAATAATAAAATACTTAAGAAAATATTTTAAAAATATTAATCAAGTAGGCGAAAGATCTGTACAATGAAAATAACAAAGTGATGCTGAAAGAAATTACATAAATAAATTTAAACACATACTATGCTCACAAACTGAAGAATTTAGTTACATTCAGATGTCAAAACTGATGAAAGTAACCTACATATTCAATTCAATCCCTATCAAATAACACTTTTTTATAGAATTTTTAAGACACATCTTAAAATTCATCCATAATTTGAAAGGGTGCCATATCCTCAACATGATCTTGAGAACGAACAGCAAAGCAGCAACAAACATTCTTTCAGAGTTTAGACGCCACTATAAACCACAGTAACCAAAACAGTATAAGATTAGCATTAAGACAAATATACAAACCGATATTCACATTCAAAAGAATGAAGTTAGATCCTTACCTAACACCATATACAAAAATTAATTTTCCTCAATGAAAACCTTAAAACCATAAAAATTGTGACAGTGGATTGTCAATGATTTCTTCACTATGACATCAAAAGCACAGGTAACTAACAAAAGTTTTGAATTCATAATTTTTTTAACTTGAGCATCAAAAGGGAATATCAACAGAGTAAAAAGGTTCCCCAATAAATGGGAGAAAACATTTGCAATTTATTTATCTGGTAAGTGATTAATTTCCTGAATATATATATATTTTAAATAAATACCAAATCTCAACAACAAAATACAAAATCTAAAAATACAGCTGCATCAAAAAAATAAAAAAAAGAGTAAAGGGGGCCCAGCACAGCAGACTAAGCAGCTAAAGTACTCGCCTTGCACACTCTGGGATTCCATATGGGCACTGGTTCTAATCCCGGTAGCCCCATTTCCCATTCAGCTCCCTGCTTATGGCCTGGGAAAGAAGTTGAGGAGAGCCAAAGCCTTGTGACCCTGCACCTGCTTGGGAGACCTGGAAGAGGTTCCGGGCTCCTATCTTAGGATTGGCTCAGTTCCGGCCATTGAGGCCACGTGGGGAGTGAATCAATGGATGGAAGATCTTCCTCTGTCTCTTCTTCTCTATATGTATCTGACTTTGCAATAAAAATAAATAAATCTTTTTTTAAGATGAGCAAAGGACTGGAGATGTTTCTCCACAGATGACATGTAAATGGTGAATAAACACATGGTCTATGTGAGTGAGACTGACATCCGGGACGTGCTCATTTCTTACAGCCTTTGTCTACACTCCAGAGGAAGAGCAAGCGGGTTTTGTTTTTTGTTTTTTTTTTTCTACTTGCTGTGTGTTGATATCCTTACCTAATGAGTGTTAAGCCTAAAATAGCAAAGTGAAATAAAAATATGTTATCGTAAAAATTTGGGAAAAATTGGGGGGGGGGTAAAAAAATTTGGGAAAAATTAAGGAAGGTTCAACATCATTCATCTTCAGGGAAATGCGTATCAAAACTACAATGGATATGGATAAAGTAAAACTGCTGTATAATGTTGGTGGGACGTAAACTATTATAAACACTTTAGGAGAAGAGTATGGCTCTTCTGCAAAATATTTAGAATAGAATTACTACATAATCTAGCAATTCCGCTTCTGTGTTTTCTCAAAAGAATCAAAACCTGTGTCTGCACATTGCAGGATTTTTTGTTTATAGCATCCTCACAATAGCCAAAATGCAAAGCATCCCAAATTTTCATCACTGAAAGCAAGCATAGCAAGATGTGGTGTGTACATAGAATAGAATATTATTCTGCCTTAAATGTTTTTAAGATTCTAATACATGCCAAAGTATATAAGAAACTTGAGGACATTATGATATAAACCAGTCACAAAAGGACAAATATATTAATGATTCCAATTACATGAGATACTTAAAATAATAAAAATCATAAAGGCAGGCACTGTTGCCAAGAGTAAAAGAGGAAAAAGAAATGGATAACTTATTTAATAAGCAGAGTTTTATTTTAAAACAATTAAAGTTATGGAGCTGATCAGTGATGAATGCTTAACATTATTAATGTGCTTAATGCCACCAAACTTGGTAAGTTTTATGTTGTGTTTTGCCATAATAAAAAAAACTTGAAGGAAATATATACATATACATAATTTATACTAACTAGAATCTACTGAAGTTTTGAATTGCTCAAAAAGTATGAAACATTATCTTGTTAAATCAAAAGGCATTATTAAGAAAGTTTTAACATGTCAGTGTATCAAAAATCTTAAGCTAGTTACATTTTTATAAACTTTGCAAAAATTATTTTGTCTTATAAAATGGAAAGAAAGCATACAGACAGTACAATATTTAGTAGACTGCAGATAATACCTTGGAGGCACGAATCTGCCTGTGAATGTCTGTTAGTTGTTGGATTTTGTATTCTAGCTCTGAAATCTGAGCTTGAAGCCAAGTCCATCGGCTGCCAACTCTTGCTCTGTCCACAAGCCACTTCCATTCGGGACTACAGTGACTGTGAAGAAGACAAACACTGTTAGTAAAAGCACAAGACCATTTTATAACTTTCTTTACTCATATTATAAAACACAAATAAAAAGACATATAATTACATGACAGTAGTAAATTGACTTCTCATTCAAAAGAAACTAATTTCATTATCTTCCACCCAGCAAATACCTGTTTTTGTGCACTATTACATATTGAATTGATAGTACAATACCTCTTCTGTTTAAAACTTTATTAATACCTGTTTAACTAGGGAGGGACCAGTAAAAAAATAAACAACAGTAATGACAGTAAAATGCCATGTAAAAACTGTTGCAGAAGGCTTTTTAAAATGTAAGTATTGGGCTTGCTGTTAGGACACTTAATGTAATCTTCATTTGCTAAAACAGGCATAACTAAAACAGGCATAATTAAACTCTTAAAATCAAATTAAAGAAACTGTCAAAAATATGAATGTTCTATTGCATTACAAATAAACATGCAGCTACACAGGACTTAAAATGTTTATTAAGATAAATCCATTCCCAGGATTCACATCTCAGTGACCACAAGGTATTTGCATAAGCCTTTCTTTCATATGTATCAGACAGGAGCACTGCTCTAACCCATAGTCTGTGGGACCATAAATCATTACTTTTAGTCAAACCACTCCAGCTAGAGAACAAACTGTTTTGGATTGTGTGTGTGTGTGTGCGCATGTGTCCGTATGAGAGAGAGAATTAATCAGTAGATGCAAATTACCAAATGAGAAAATGACAGAAATTGGAAATATAACTAGAGAGCAAAAACTTATTGAAAAAGAAATGGACCTTAAATGTGTCAAAAAAATGCATGTACTGTCAAAATCCAGAGTATATGACACAAATTGCAAACCCCAATGTAAATTATGGACTATAGGTGGTAATGATGATTCAACAAGCCTCATCAAGTGTAACAAATACACCATTCTAATGTGGGATGCTGCTAGTGGCAGACGGTGTGTATTTGTGGGGATCAGGGTGTACGAGTACATCCTGAACTTTCCACTCGCTTTTTCTGTGAACCTAATGTTTATTAATTTGAAAAGCACATTTAACCAGAATGAACTCTAGCAAAGGAAAATATTCTATGAGGTTGCTGTCAAAGAAACAGAAAACAATTATGGAAACAATAGAATGTGGTCATTTTTACAGGATTTTATATTTTCAAAAGGCTATCTAATTTTTTATTAATGATATTTAATGAAAATATTTTTGATGTGTTTGAAACTTTATTTAAGAGAGGGAAGAAGGAGAGAGGAGACAAGAAGGGCGCAAGGAATGAAAGGAAGATGACAGAGAGAATGAGATGGAGACAGTGAAAAAGAGATGCACAGAGAAAGTACTACGACCACTGGTTCACCACCCCTCCCCGTAAGCCCCCAATGCCAGCACTGTGCGGCTTCGATCAGAGCTGAAGCTGGTAGCTGGAAATTCAACCAAGGTCTTGCACATAAATGGCAGGAACACGACCGCATGAGTGGTCACAGCTGCTTCTGTGGCTCTGCACTGTCTAGCAGGGGAAGTGGCCTGATCTCTAACTTCTGAGGTACACCAACGTCACACAGGAGTCTTAACTGCTAGGCTAAATGCCTGACCTCAAAATGGTATTTTTCAAAAGATTTAATTGCAAGTAATGTATTTGGAGATTCCATATAAACTGATATGCTGTTAGTGTTATTAACTATTCCATTTATAGTAGTTATCTTCATCTTGTAAACTTGACATTGAAAAAAAATCACGTTTTCATTAACATAGAAAAAAATAAGAGAATGCCTATTCACAATAAACTATTTTAGATAGTAACAACACTAAATACTAATTGTGAAATCAGAGTGGAGGAGAAGGGCCACACAATGTAGCACCTTGCACGGTTGATAGTGAAATGTTTGAATTTTAACTCAAAAAATGAAAACCACTAAGCAGTATGTGAAATTTCTTTCCAGGCACTCTGGATATTAGTATTCCAGTGGAAAATGAGAAGAAATAAGTAAACCAAAAAATTTAACTAATAATCTGAAGATGGTACAATGCAGGTAATAGTGGTCTCCAAATAGTACATGTGCTGTTCAATGTTTCCTAGATTTTATTGCACTGAGGCTGGCGGTGTGTGACTAGTTCTGATTAATGGAGCAGGAAAAAAAAACCTGTCGTTTCAGAGGACCTTCAAAACTACTACTGCTGGTAATATAAGAGGAGCACAGTGAATTTCACGGAAGCCAGAGGAGACATCTAGTGTGTTAAATCACCAAGACTCTAACAGCTTATACTGAATAAGTTAATGAAGCAAAAAAGGGCTTGGACTAGAAAAGGGGTGATGCTAAAAAAAAAAAAAGTAGAAAAAGAATGGATCCAAAGTCCATTTAAAGTGGTCATTATTTGAGAAGTGTGGTAGAAATCAAAGATGATCTTATACATTCTTTCAATGAGTTTTGCTCCATCTACAAAATTTCCTTATAAACTGCAATCTGGATTAGCTATCAAATTGGTGATAATTTTATAAATGTAAAAGAGAAAAAAGAACATGTTCGTGGAGCACATATCACTCATATCAGATATTCTGAAACTGAAGTTTATAAAAATCATCTTTATATCTCTTTATTCAATTATACTATCATAAACTAAATTATGCAGAGGTTTTGTGATGTGTAAAATGAATTTCCTGCAAAGGATTACTTATTAAACATTTTAATGGAAGTGAACTGAAATGTTTGATATAATTAAAAATGATATGCAAGCTTCCCTACTAACAATGTTCCCTTGCTTGAAGAAACTTTTTTTCAAAAATAATTAAGGTTGTAAACATGTTAGAGCTATACCTATGGCAAACCTGCTCAAAGCAGATCAACACCTTTTAACATCTTAAGTTAAAGCATGTCTTATGTAAACAACTTATGTAACCAATGAAGTAATGGCTTAAGTAACTTTTAGTGCGACAAACCAGGACATAGCTGATGCAACGACTGAGCCCATAGGACTGTGAGGCAAACCAAGAGTGCCCAGATTGCCCAAATGGCATGCGAACCTGGCCTGCCTGACCACTAAAGACATTCATTCCATGCCTCTTTGTACAGTGTGCTAAACAGACCACAAACCACAGACCACCATGTGTTGACCATAAAATGGGGGTGGGACCTCTAGAAAAGATCAAGTCACTTTGAGAGGAGACCACCTGGACAGTAAGAGAAACCAGTCCATTCCCTAGAGAGATAGCATATGCCTTTGATCCCCATCCTTGTAGGCAGGCAGTCACCACTTAATTTGCTGCAGGAAGTAAGTACAAACTGTTTGATTTTGTATGTAGTTTCTCTTGGTACTGTTTGTTGACATAAAGTTAGATATCTGTTTTAAATAAAAGGGTAGGTATTCAGAATAAGACAGAACTTTCACATTACAACTTACATTATCAAGACTGAGACATATATAACTTCATTTTGACCTTAACAAAGATTTTGTCAGCTCGTTGATACAATAATTATAACTGAAAACCAAAAAAGATCAAGTTTGTGAAAAACACAACTCCAAAAATATTAGTAATAAAGTTTGCTCTGATGAAAAAGTTTGAAGCAACCATTTCCAGTGGTATTTTCTCACCTGGAAGAGTTTATCCTTGCCTTAAATCAGGCTACTTTACACCAGGAGCCAAGAAACTTCTTTATGGAGGCAGTAAATATTTCAGGCATTGCAGACCACATGCTCTGTAACAACTATTCAATTCTGCCATAACATGGGGGTAGCCATGTATGATACAAAAAGGAACAGATCATGTAATACAATGTAATTAATGAATAAATGATTAGAAAAAGAAAAAAAATCTACTTAGTTCTCTTTCAGAAAAAAAAAAGGAACAGATATCACTGTATTCCAATATTTACAAATGTAGACAAAGATTGCAAAAATATTTTGTGGCCAGATTTGATCCACAAGCCAGAGCTTTCCAATCTGATGTAGAGCATAATTTCACAAGCATCTCATGCTTTCCAAGAGGTTTAAAACATCCTTTGATAAAAATGCTTGCTCAGATATTTGGCCCATATTTAATTGGGTTATTCTACTATTTTGACAGTTGTATATCAGAGTGCATGTATCAGACCCACTTTGAGTCCACAGTTTGTCTTTTATTATTGTTCTTATGAAGCCTTTTGAGAAGCAAATGACTCAAATTTTGATGATGTTCAAATATCCAACTGTCCTTTTGTGGTTAACACCTTTCATGTATTAAGAAATCTTTCCTAGGGCCCAGCATGGTAGCTTAGTGGTTAAAGTCCTCATCTTGCACACGCTGGGATCCCATATGGACGCCAGTTTTAATCCAAGCATCTCCGCTTCCCATCCAGTTCCCTGCTTGTGGCCTGGGAAAGTAAAGGACAGCCCAAATCTTTGGGACCCTGCACCCGCACAGGAGACCCAGAAGGAACTCTGGCTAAAGCTTCGGATCCACGCAACTCTGGCCGTTGTGGCCGCCTGGGGAGTGAATCAATGGATGGAAGATCTTCCCCTTTGTCTCTCCTCCTCTTCGTATATCTCAGTTTCCAAAAACAAAACAAATCTTAAATTTAAGAGAAAAAAAGAAATCTTTCCCAATAAAGGTCATATACCTCCATTCTTTATGTGACCATCACAAAATTATTATAAAGTAATTTTTTAAACACTACAGGCTCAAACAAGTAAACAGAAGTTCTACCTTGGTCTCCATGATGGCATGAACCTATGTACTTGAACCATCATCTTTTACTGCCTTCCCAAGAACATTAGTAGGGAGTATATCAGAATTAGAGCAACCAAAACCCAAAAGGTGCTCTGCTATGGGATCACCAGCAGAAGCTTAATCCACTGCACCCCAATATTAACCCCATAATGTAGTTTTGTTTTTTGCTAGACTCTATTTGCTATTTCATTAAGGATTTTCATGCATCCATAATTTAAGGAAATACGAATATATTTTATTGTAGTATATGTGTCTAGTTTTGAGATAAGCCTAACGCTGGCCTCAGAAAATTAGTATCTCCTCCTATTGTTTGTGAAAGAATTCATGCATGGTTGGAATTATCTATTATTTAAGTTCCTATTAAAATTGACCAGTGTAGCCATCTGGGCCTGGAGCTTCCTACACAGGAAAGGTATTTAGTTATTAAATCAATTTCTCCAATTAGTATGAAGTTTCTTAAATTTTGTATTATTCTCTCGGTCAACCTGGTAACTTGCTTCTTTCAAATAATTGGAGTACTTAAATCTAAATACTTAAACGTATTGATACACAGTTGCTCACAAAATTCTAATGATTAATGCCTATAAAATGTTGGTAATTTTTCCTCAACAAAATAGCTAAAATTTTTTAAGAAAATTTTAATTTTAATATTGTCAAAGCACAAAATTTTGTTTTCGTTGATTTTTTCCATTGCTTTTATGTTTCATCAGTTTCTACCCTGTTCTTCTTTAACTTGTTCTGAATCTGAATCTGGATATAACTTCCTAAGTGTTTATTTAACTTCAGAAAATTATTGCTGCAATTCTCCGGGGAGTGAAGTAAAGGATGGGAAGTCTTTCCATTCCTCTGCTTCGCTCTCTCCATCTCTTCTTCTGTCACTCTGCCTATTAAAGAAATCCATCATACATTTTACATTGTTTTAATATAAGCAATCAGAGTCAAACATATTCATATTAATACTGCTTTTGTAATTTAACAGATATGTTCCTCAATTTTTTATGTGTTTGTGTTATCAGAATATTGCATATGTTGTAATTTCTTCTTGATCTATGAGTGTTTTGGAAAGGTGTAATTTAATCATATTGCAGGCCTACAAATTCACTATTTCTTACCATTTCCTCTTTAATTCATGTAGTTTTTACCCAGTATGAATTTCCTTTAGCTTGAAGATCATCATTTAAAATTTAAAATCATCGTTTAAAATTACAGTGTATGCATACCAGTTAGAGGATTCTAAATAGACATTTTTTCCCCTCTCAGCACTCAAATGTTATTCCATCTGACCCACATTCCTTCCAATGATAAGTCAATGGCTATTTTCACTTATTGACCATTTTCCAAAATCTGTTCTATTAAGCTAAAGGAGTTTCCATTTCAACTATTGTATTTCTAACTATGATTATTCAATTCTTCTCTATTGTTCCCTTAATTTTTCTCATTCCAACATTTCTTCTTAAGTCCTTGAATATGTTTACAATAGTTATTAAATCTTTTCATACTAATATCATCTCTAGCTCTTCCAAGTCTGTTTCTATTTTTATATTTCATCACATATCTAAGTTATACACACATACATATTCATAAATACATAAATATACATACAAGTCTAGAAGCCAGTTTTATGCAAACACAAACATAAACATTTCATGTGCCCAATGAATATTATGTTGTTGAATATGTAGATTTTATAGTCTTCCTTTAAAGAGCGCTAAATTTTCTTTTGTGAGGTTATAAAACACTTTCTGTTCAAGTTAATCGATTTCAGCTTGCTTTTAAGCTTTTTTAGAGCTACTGTAGAGTAGCCATTTCACTAAAGCAGTCATTCATTTGCAGGATAGTTGGATGGTGTGAGAAAAGTAACTAGTAAGTGACTAAGTCTGTAGGCCTAACAACTCTGACCAAGTGAGATCTTCAACTCTGATATGTTCACATTTACATGACTGGAGGAAAACGAGTGGAAACCTACAAGTTGGAGGGAACTCTGTCAGCAAAACAAGCACCACAAGCCTGACATAGACAACATAATGAAGTCTGGGTGCCAAATTTGACTTACAAGAAGCAGGCTGAGAAAGTAGAGCAGTTTCTAATTCTCTGCAAACGTCACATCAGAGTCACAAAAATTAGAACAACAATAATTCCCCAAGAGGCAAGTCAGAGACTACAGTGGACAAAGGACGAGTGAGCTTCTCTCAGCAAAACTAGGTCTTACCAAGCCCTTCCTTCACTGCCAAAATAAAAAGACTTAATCCTTTAAGGATCAGGAAAGATAAGTTGTATCTTATTTTTCCTCTCATTCCAAAGGTGTTTATATTAAAGCTATTTTGTCACTGATTCCATCACACATTTAAGAAGCAAAAGGTAAAGGAAGAACACTTGCCTTTGAGTTTATAAATCACTACATAATGGAGAATCACATCTGGACCCAAGAAAAGGATTTTGTTTTGGGCTGTCGTTTTTGAGAAGTAGGTATGATCTATCTATGAGAAAGAAGGTCACAAATATTTGCATTTCCAGTGAGGAAAAAAAAAACAGATTGCTTCTTCCCACTCTACCAGCACCCGTTCTCCTTTGCTTTCATTTTTATAATAGAACTTCCTGGATTTTGACTGAGCCAATAGTGTCTCAGCTGCAGAATTTACTTTCTAAACTTACGTGCAGTAAAGTCTGAATATATGACAAAATTCTTACAATAAGATACGAAACAATATATGTAACTCCTGGGTCTTGTGATTAAAACTGATTGGTTGCACCCTTCAATGACTGGCTGTGGCTCAGGTGCTTAGCACAACAATTGTGATGCCACTTGTGGTACTCACGTCCCATATCAATGTGCCCGGGATCTTGTTCTGGACCTGCTCCTAACTCCTGCTTCCTGATGTGCACACTGGGAGGCAGCAGATGATGGCTCAACACTTGGGTCCTTACCACCCACCCGGAAGTCAAGCAGGGTTCTGGGCATCCGGCCTTGGTCTGAGTCACATCATGCCTGAAGCATGTAAGGATGAAATACATTCTCTTTCTCTTCCACTTTCCCTTGCACTCCTCCATTTCTCTCTCTCAATCTCTTTCTCTCACTCCTACCCTCCCCAACCCTCACCTTTCTTCCTTTCCTTTTTGGAGAAGTGCAAATTAATATTTTAAAAATTAGGTATGGAAATGAGATGGATTATTATCTTCAACAATATACCAGTGACATCCTAAGGGATAGTAAACCTAACGAGTCCCTGCTACGTCTTCTAAAGCATATTCAACTCTTGACAGTAACTACCTTCTACACATTTATATTGAATTAACATTCACACATTCCCTCAAAACAAGTTAGGCCACTAGGATCACTTACGTTAACAAGTTGTCATTTAAAATGCTCAAAATCGAAGAATATTAATCCTTAATAACAGTAATTTGATAACTTTAATGTATCATTTAATTATACACATATACATTCATACACTCATAAAATTAAAAAAAAATCAAGCCACGAGATTACAGTCGTGAACCCTAATATTGGCATGAAAATAAATCAAATTAAGGATGGGTCTATAATGTCCAAGGATAATCTAGGACTAGTATTTTAAAAGAGAGCCTATCAGGAAGTACAAGACAATGGGAGCAAACAATCTGAAACATTACACAATTCTGCCCAAAGCTCTGGCAGAACTCGGGGTGTCAACTCCCCAGACTGAGAATTTCAGTATTAGTTTAAAAGAATTCACACATTGGTTAGGCAAATTTAGTTCCCTTAGCTGCTCCCATTTCCCAAGATAAAGAAAAAAGGAAAGGTTGGGGAAGGCTTATTGCTACCATCACCTTGCTATAGAAAAGATTGTGAAAGCTTATGTCCATTAGAGAGTCATAACTTTACATCTAAAATCCTTGTAAAACATCAAACAATGAATTATAGGGATGTATTTTTAAAAGGAAATAAATGGGGCCTGGCGCTGTGGCCTAGTGGTTTATGTCCTCGCCTTGAACATGCCGGGATCCCATATGGGTGCCAGTTCTAATCCGGGTATCTCCACTTCCCATCCAGCTCCCTGCTTGTGGCCTGGGAAAGCAGTGGAGGACGGCCCAAAGCCTTGGGACCCTGCACCTGCATGGGAGACCCGGAAGAGCTCCTGGCTCCTGGCTCCAGATTGGCTCAGCTCCAGCCATTGCGGCCGCTTGGGGAGTGAACCAACGGACGGAAGATCTTCCTCTCTGTCTCTCCTCCTTTCTGTATATCTGCCTTTCCAAAAAAATAAATAAATCTTTTTTAAAAAAGGAAATAAATGAACTTTAAGTGAATCAAAGCATATTTGCTAAAGGAAGAGTTCCACATACACTCTGAATGTGTGCATGTGCGACAGCATATGCATGAGTATGTGGTTCTTGCGTTCAGGAAACCAGGCAAGCATGTAGTGTTAACAAGCTAAACATTCCAAAAAGCCCTGATTGAGAGGGCAAGTAGTGCCAAAAGATAAGAATTCTGCACTTCATGCCTCACGATTAGAAACTAAAATTTGCTCAAAGGAAGAAATACCTTCTAATACATATAAATGGGTTACTGATTGCCCTGCTAAAAGTTACGTCTTTGAAACTTAATAGGACACAAGATATTTTAAAATACCATTGATACTCAAAGAAGTGACTATTATTAAGCCAGAATCAAGAAAAGGCATTTCTGTGGCAATGCCTAACACACACACACACACACACACACACACACTTTCCTGAATAGTTCCATGTTCTGCAAAGTAAAAACACCTGCACTTATTTTGAAAACAAAGGTGCCAAACCATACAAAACTTATACAACCTTTAAATCAGAGCTAACAATATCGATTTTTACTCAGTTTCCACCAGCATTTGCACAGAATAAATTTGTTTATCCTTTCAAAGCTTTATATCCTTAGGTTTTGGCTTCTTCATTTGATGTGAGTTCTTGAAAACATTCAGTTCCAGAAGAGATCAGTTTAATAAAAAGATCATCGGGAGATATTATTTACGTCAGTTTTTTTTTCACAAAAGAATTTTCTTTAGAGTTTGTTCAGCTGAACGAGAAGCTTCACTGGGTGTTTTAATATACTAAAATATATAACAAATCTTAAAGTTAGTAAACCAACAACAGGAAAAGACACCATGGGAACAACAGATTCACCTGGCATTTTGGATGTCCTTATGCCATACTGGAGTCAGTTCTAGCACCAGCTGTCCTGCTTTCTATCTAGCTCTCTGGTAATGTGCCTTAGGAGGAAGCACATGAGCGTTCAAGTCATTGAGCCCCTGCTTCCTAAGTAAGAGACTCTTATTTTTTGGGCACTTGGCTTTAGTCTAGTTAAGCCTTGGTAGTCGTGGCTATTCGGAGAGTGAACCAGTAGTTGGAAAATTCTGTCTGTACTTCAGGCACATGAAAATAAACTTCTTAGAAAAAGCAGCAACTTATTGAACTATAGAAAAATACTTACGCCAAATGTTCAGCATTTTCTTTATATACTGCGAAGGTTTTCTCTTGGTTGTGAGAAAGACTGATTTTTTTTTTAATCATTAGACACCTTTTTAAAAAAATACTTTTATCTGAAAGACAGTTGTCCCATCTAGCAGTTTACTGTTCAAATGCTTGCAACAGTCAGGGCTAGACTATATGAATGTAGGAGCCCAGAACTTTATTTGGGTCTGCCAGGTGACTGGAAATGCCCCCATGTATTTGAGTTACCTCCCAAGGCACAAATTAGCAGGAAGGTGGATCAGAAGCAAAATAACTAGGACGCAAATCAGGAGCTCCAAGATGGGATGTGGGCATCCCAAGTGGAGATGTCACCACTGCATCAAGCACTCACTTTGAAAACTTAGTTTTAAAAAGTACTGATGAAAAGAATTCCACAATACACTACTTTAAGGAATAAAGACTATTTTTAATGTGTGGACTTCTTTAAGAAAGCTTAAATTTATAGGCTCACTGTGGCACTGTGCGTTAAATCACTGCCTGCTGGTTCATTTTTTGGCGGTTCTGTTTGATTTAGGCCCTTGCTAATGCAAAGAAAAGGGCCCCAAGTGCTTGGATCTCTGCCACCCATGTGGGACCTGGATGGAGTTCTAGGATCTTGACTTCAGCCTTTTCCATACCTAGTCACTGTGGCTATTTGGTGAGTGAACCATCAGATGGAGGACCTCTTTCTATGTCTCTCCTTTTCTCTGTATCACACTTTAAAATAAAAATATTCTTGAAAGGATAAAATTGGTCTTTAGATGACTTAAAAACTTTTTAGCTTTATTAAAGTTTAAAATAGCCAAATGGGTATCATGTATATATTTGTGGCACACAATGTAATGTTTTCACATATGCTTATGTAGTGAAACCACATAGAATAGCTAACTGACATCCATTCACTTCATACAAGTTAGCATTTTTATGGTGAGGCTCACTCTCTCAGTAACTTTGAAGTGTACTATGTATTTACTACTTCTAACTTTACTTAGCAAGCTGAAATTAGAATCATGGAGATGTCTCCTGTTAGGCAAAACTTTATAACAGCTCAGCCAAGCTCTTCCAGTTATCCATGTCCCCAGATACCCCTGGTAACACCACTCTATTCTTTTTGTAAGTCTGATCTCTTTCTATTTCCCTTCCTGTTTCTTGTTTATTTAACTTAGCATAAGGTCTTCCACATTATCTGTGTCATAAACAATGGATTTTCTTCTTTTTAAAGGTTGAACGGTATTCTATTTGACACATTCATGAGGGTTCAAAAACCTTATAGAAAATTTGAATTAAAAGATGTTTAATGTGATGCATTGATTTTTGTAATCTATGCATAACTTTTTCATTATATCTATGTGAACTTTTTGAATACTCCACATGTGGATAGATTTCAAAAGATGTGCACCAAAATAAATTTACATTTTAACTTCATTCATTTTCTCCAAACTTTTAAAATTGTACCGCACATCATGCTTTCACTCATACTAAGGCCATAAATGACCTGACTAATATGGCTGACTCCATATTCTGGCCACTGTGAGAAATACAATGTGGACATAGATAAAAATACAATATATTGATTTCATTTCACTTAGATACATTTCCATGAGTAGAACCACTAGTAGTAACTCTGTTTTAATAATTTGAAGAAAATTTGTTTTCCGTATATATTGTACTAATTAACATTCCTAACAACAGTGCACAAAGATTTTCTTTTAAAATAGCAACCATTTTCTTTAAAGATAACAACTCTTGCTACTTTACCAGTGTGAGATGCATCAGTGTGGTTAAATTGTTATTTTTAAAATGCTATTTTAAACTTTGAGAGGGAAAGAGAAGGAGACAGGGAGGTTGTCTGCTGGTTCACTATCTAAACATTTACAAAAGCCAGGGTAGGGTCAAACTCAACTCCAGAACTCGGAACTACATCTGAGTGTCCCACCTGGTCAGCAGAGAGAAGGTACTTAAAGTACCACTTGATCTCTCCCGAGGGGCACATAAGCAGGAAGCCCATCAGAAGCAGAGTATTGAGACTCAGTCAGGCATTCTGATAGAAGGGATCCCAAGCAGTGACTTAACCAATGTGCCAAGCACTTGCCCTTTAATTGTGGTTTTAATAAATGAACAAATTAATTAATCAATAATGTTGAGCATTTTTTCATTTATCTCTCAGCAATCGGTAAGCCTTCTTGGTAAAATGTCCTTTTTAAATTGGGTTGCTTTCTTGCTACTGAGTTACGTGACTTTCACACACATGCTGACTATTAACATCTAGATGAATAGTTTGCAAATATCTTCTTTCTCCCATGAGGTTGATTCATCATTCTGCTGATTGCTGTGCTGCAGCATCTCAGTTTGATGTAACCCTTTTAAAATAACTTCTGTTTGCGTTGCTTCTGCTTCTGATGTCACATCCAAAGTGTCTCTATAAATAATACTGTGAAGAAGCTTTTTAAAATTGTTTCCTTCTATGAGTCTTACAATTTCAGGTCTTTCGTTTTGTTTTTAATACATTTTGAGTTGATTTTGGCACGTGGTGTGATGTAAGAACACAATCTGATTCTCTGTATATAGATACCTAGTTTTCCCAATGTTTTATTGAAGAGATAATCCTTTCCCAATTGTGTGTTCTTGTGAAGGTTTACATATATATGGGACAGTAGAGAGTCTAGAAATAAACTCGTTCATTAAAAAAACAGTTAATTTCAGACAAGGATGCCATGTCCACCAGAGGAAGTAATGTGTAATTCATTTTTCTAGTCTTGCAGTGTCCTTGTCTGGTCTTGGTATCCTGGCAACACTGTCATCATAGAATGATTTTAAATATTCCACCTATTTTCAAAACTTTTAGATTGTTATTAGTTCATTTAATGTTTAACAAAATTTAGCAGTAAAGCCATTATCACTGGGCTGTTCAATGATGGTGGGCTTTTATCTCTGTTGCAGTATCCCTACTGCAAGTTGGTTCCAGTTTGCTACTCTTCCTGACTCAGTCTTGATAGATTATATATGTTTAGGAATTTTCCTCTTTTTCAAAGATTTACTTATCTGTATTGGAAAGTCATATATACAAAGAGGAGGAAAAACAGAGAGGAAGATCTTAGTGGCTGCAATGGCCAGAGCTGAGCCTATTTGAGGTCAGGAGCCTGGAGCCACTTCCGGGTCTCCCACAGGGGTGGAGGATCACAAGGCTTTGGGCTGTCCTTGACTGCTTTCCCAGGCCACACGCAGGGAGCTGGATGGGAAACAAGGCCACCAGGATACGAACCATTGCCCAGATGGGGTCCCACTACATCAAGGCTAGCACTTTAGGCACTAGGCTACCAGGCCAGGCCCAAACTTTTTCCCTTTTTTAGTTATCTAGCTTGTTGGGGCATAATTATTCACAGTTGTGTGTTATGATCCTCAATATCTCTGTGGTGGCAGGCTATGTCTCTCATTTCTGAGTTTTATTTTCTCCTTTAATTTCTCACTATAATTGAGTTTTTGTCAATTTTCTTATATTTTGAAAAAAATCAACTCTGTTTCAGAGATTAAAAAAACATTTTTTGATCTCTGGTTCACTTGTTCTGGTTTTTTGTTTTGTTTTATTTTTTTCTAAACAATGGGTCGATTTGTTGTTCTTTCTTGCTTTCTTGAGCTGTAATATTGTTTGAGAACTCTCTTTTTTAATATGGGTATTCTTAAAACTATCTTTGTTATAGCTCAAAAAATTTGGTTTACATGTTTCCTCTTCCAGATATTTTTGAATTTCCCTTTAAATGTATACATTAATCCATTGGTTTGTTCAGGAGCATTTTGTGTAATTTACAAAATTCTCATCTTCCTGATTTCTACTTTCATACAATTTTGGTTGTAAAACACGTCTATCAACTTCAATCTTAAGATCTGTGTCCTATCCTAGAGAACATTGCAGGTACACTTTTAAAGAATATATTTACCAGTGTTAGATACAATTTTGTGTTTATCTGTCCATTCTATTTGGACTAAAACATGTATCAAACCCATTGTATCTGTTTAGATGGTCTGTCTGGGTGATTACTCATTGCTGAAAACAGAACATTGAGTTCTTTACTATCAGTGTACTGCAGTCTGTTTCTTCAGATCTGTTAATATTTGTTTCACACATTTAGCAAGTCTGATAATGAGCATGCACAAACATAATTATACCTATACACATATATATTTTATAATTTTCTATCCTCTTTATGAACATATAATGACCTTTTTGCATCATTACAGTTTTGACTTAATACCTTTCTTTGAATATTTATTTATTTATTTATTTATTGAAAGGCAGAGTTATATAAGAGAGAAAAGACAAAAAGAGAGATCCTCCATTGGCCAGTTCACTTCTCAAATGACCACAGCAGTAAGGCTGGGTCATTTGCTGTTTCAGTCCACAAATGACTGCAACAGCTGGGATGTATCAAAGCCAAGAGCCCAGAACCTCACTCAATCCCTGGGCTCCCATGTAGGTGCCAAGAATTTAAGGCCGTGTGTCACCAACTGCTGCCACCCACGGTGCTCAACAGCAGGAAAGTGTGAAGAAAGTAGATTGGGAATCCAAATAGAAAAGGTCCAATATGAGATCTTAACAATTGTGTCACAATGTCTCCCTACCCATCCCCCCAAATATATTTTAAAATAATGCCTGTTCAGTTCACAGTTTCCCGTTTTTATCACTTCAGCTCTTCATGGTTCTACAGCATTTTTCATTTCCTTCACTGTTACTTTTCAACTTGAGAATTTGGCTCTTTTAATACACATATATGTATTAATATATAATATATATTATTCATTATACATATAATGTAGCATATAATATATAATATAATATACAATACACAATACATATTATATTCATTTAAGGCAGAGACAAAAAGAAAGAGACAGAGGGAGAAATGAAATAGGGAGAGCTCCCACCCACTGACTCATTCCCAATTTCTTGCAATGGGCCAGACCAATGCCAGAAGCCATCAACTCAAACAGGTCTCTCAGATGGGTTGCAGGGCCCCAATCACTGGAACTATCACCTGCTGCCTCCCAGAATGTATATAAAGCAGGGAGCTGGAACCAAGGGCAGAACAGGACCTGGGCACCTTGAGATGAGGGGCAGGAATCCCAATCAGCATCTTAATTGTTAGGCCGACTAGCTGCCTTGAGTTTTTAAAAATTGTATTTGGTTGAGAGGGTGAATGAGGACAAGAGGGAGAGGAACAGAGAGAACTTCCATCTGCTGGTTCACCCCCACAGTACTCACAACAGCACTGGGTGAAGTCGGGTCTTTCACACAGACGGAAGGAACCCAACTACATGAATCATCACTGCTGCATCTAGCATCTGTATTAGCAGGAAGCTGGAATCAGAAGCCAAAGTCAGACATCAAAGCCAAGAACTCCAATGTGCAATGCAGGCATCCTAGGCAGTGCCTCAGCTGCTACTCCAGCTGCTCACCCTTGTTCATTTTACTCATTTCAACTTGCTAAACTTCTTGTTTTTTTTTTCCTATATTGTTTTTCTGATTTTAAGCTGCCTGTATTCTCTTGTAGTTTACTTAGCTTTCTTTACAAAAGTACTTTGAATTTTTCACTAGGCAATCCATAAATTTATCTCTTTGGGGCCAGTTACTGAAAACTGTGTTTATGCTGCAATGATTCCTTCAATATTTTTGTTTCTTGCTGTCTTACATTGATGTGTGCACATCTGATAGAACACTGCCCTCTTCCAGATCTTATGCACTGGTTTCAGTAGGAGAAAGTTCTTCACTTACATGTGGATGCAAGGATGCTGAGCAGATTGTGGGGCAGGCATTGGGGACATTGCATTTGACCACTGCTTGTTACATCAGTATTCAAGTTCATTGTTGTCCTAGTTGCTTAGCTTCTGTTCCATTCTCCTGCTAACGCACTTGGAAGCAGCAGAATATGGCTGAGGTGCTTGGGTTCCCATTTCACATGTGGAGGGACCAGGTGAAATATTGCCTCCTAGCATTGGTCTGGTTCATGCCAAACACTGTGGTCATTTGGTGAGTGAGCTGGTGGCTGTCTTTTTGTCTGTCCTTTACATTTCGTCATTTTGCCTTACAAATAAATTTCGTAAAAATCTTAAAAACAGCAACACTGAGTGGAATTCAATAGTTCGTGCCATAGTGAGGAAACAGCAGTATAACCTAAGCACAGCTCTGTCTGCAGAGGTGGACATTGGCAAAAGACCCCAAGGACTCCTTAATACCAAGGTTGTACATGTCTACAGCAGCAAGAGTTGATGGATTCTTCAGTGGCAAAAGTTGATGAGACCTTCCTGATCTCTTTCTGCTACCATGGATGCTGTGAACAGGTGATCAATTGTCACTGGGTCTGGCTCGCACATCGGCTTGCACATACCCTTTACTGAGCAGTCACAAAGGTGGGCTCTAGAATAGAGGCATATTAAAGGACCATGGCTTTGGGGTCTGCAATTGAGATGTCATCCATGCTCAGCGTACCACAACTCATCATGGTGGTAACACTATACAAGACATTATTTCTTGCAGAACAGTCAGGAAGCTGGGGTCAGAGCCAGCAAGAGCAGGGCTTCAGAAGCTCTTAGTCTGGGGCATGGGCTTCCTCATACAGCAGAGTTAAGATCTGGAGTGTGGACTGCAGTGCTTATGATTCTGTACTGCAGACCAACCTGTAGTGGCAATGGTTCTGTTTCTGAGATGCAGATGCATGAAGCTACAGGGAATCTGGGACCTGAGATACAGGTCTACACACTGCAATGATGTACAGGATGTCAGAGGTATGAGTGCTCACAGAGTGCCATGGAGCTGATGCAGCACAGGTGCATGCAGAATGACTCAGGCTCCAAGGCTAAGATTTTGGCGATCTTGAGGCAGCAGTGGCTCTGATGTTTAAGGAAAGGATATACACATGACACTGTTATAGAGCCAGGCTCTGGTGTGTAGTCACACAAGGGGCAAAGTGCTGGAGTTGGAGGCATGTGTGGTGTTGGAAGGGTAGGGGATTTCAAACCTGAGATGGGACAGCAGCAGCTCCTTGAGGTGTGGCAACTCCTCTCACAGTCTGCAGCATGATGGTTGTTATTTACCTTGGTGGTCAAAGATGCCAGTGTTGACTGGAAGGTAGGCTGCTGGTGGCCACAGAGGGACCTGCTGCATGCCATTTAGATTTCTCCTGCCCTGCCCAGGTGCGTCAGCTCTGTTTTGTAGCAATCTTCAGCTATCTCCAGGACCTGATCCACCCATGCCATCATTCCTATGCAGTTTTGCTTTTTTCTTCATTATGTTGCTGCAGGTTCTTACCTGTATTCCTCAGCTCTTTCATGTATGGATATGTTTCTATTTCACTTTTTGTGAGAGGATAAAGACTGGCTTCTTCTAATCTTCAGTCTTCCGCTATCACTCTCCTGAGCTGTGCTTTCTTATGAAAACTAAGAAAATTAATCTGATAATTTCCTCCTGTGAAATAGATTACAACTTGCACAACTGCTCCAAAAAGGTTTATTATTCTTGTTTCCTCAGAGACAACATATCTATCATTGTTTTTTCCTAAGAAGATAATTTTTAAAAGCATATGGGTACTTAGGACATTTAAGTGATACCTACTATACAGCCAGCATTCAAAAGTAGTGTTTTGTATAGTCACCCATAAACTTTTCTAAACAATATTGTCCAAAATCATGAGTTTCTCCATCTTTCCCTTTATATGATAATCAAGCCAATCCAAACAATAATTTAACTTGGCCATCCTCAGATATGCTGGGGAAGAGGAAGGCGAAGTAGCACTGATTTACTAATTTGCTAACTTGGAACAAGATTTAAAGAAATGCATAATATACATAAGGTGAAACTCTTTAAATAGAAGACTTCCATTTTATAGTAATAGATTCCTTTCACAATTAAAAGATGCCAAACATAAATTACCTTTGTTCTAAACCAGTTAGATCTTTAAACATAGTAGTATTGCCTACATTGGAGGTGGGATAATCCAGGCCATCAATTTTTCACCATTTATTAACTCCCACAAACTGAGTAAACTTAGGGAGCATACAACTATACCACATTATAAAAATGCCTTTTTTTTAAAAAAAAGGAATAAGATTATTTTAAATTGAAAAATTACTTTCCTCAAAGGTGTCCATATGCAATACTGTAAAATACTTCTTGAGGCTGGCAAGATAGGTCAACTAGCTAATTCTCAGCCTACAAACACTGGCATTCCATATGGGCCCCAATTCCTGCTTCGGCTGTTCTACTTCCCATCCAGCTCCCTGTGTGTGGCCAGGGAAAGCAGTGGAGGATGGCCCAAAGCCGTGGCACCCTGCACCCACATGCGAGGCTGAGAAGAGGCTTCAGATCAGCTCAGCTCTGGCTCTTTTGGCCATTTGGGAAGTGAACCAGCAGATGGAAGATCTTTCTCTTTGTCCCTCCTTTTCCTTCTCTGTAAATCTGCCTTTCCAATAAAAATAAATGGATCTTTGGGGAAAAGATATTCCATGTTCCTTTTTTATTTGTTAACTCTATCTGCACAACTACACTGAAACTGCTTCTTTCATTTACCTCCCTTCTGCTTCTCCTTGCACAAAATAGAAAACTCTTTTTGTTGAATTAAATAAGACAAAATCTGACTTCTCCCATCTATTTCAGAAGTATGGAAAATAAAAAAGATTATGAATGCAAAAACAATTTGTTAACCACTTACAAATTTAAAGATACTCTTGTTTGCAATTTATTAATGGAATGACTTCGGTTGCTTTACCCTTTGTGAATTGCTCTTGCTATCTGTTCAGTCCTTCAAGGGGAATAGTCCTTCAAGAGGTCACCAATTCAGGAGGTTTTCAATTCTTTTCTTATCCATTAGCAGGAACAAAAACTGTGAGTATTCAATTTGAGTGGTCTCTAAGAAACTACTTTGTTATCTCTGTTTTCATTCTGAAAAGAATTGCCCATCAGCTCAAATTTATTAACATTCTCCTTTCTTGATGAATGTCTAAATTTGTTTAAAAGAATTTCTTTGCTAAGCCTACTAATTTACATATCTGAAAGAAATGTGAAAAAGTTTAAATACATGGAGATTGATCTGGGGGAAATGATGGGATTTCCCCAATATCTGAGACAGCTCTGATTTGGAAGATATTGGCAGGTTTCCTATAAATGGACAAGGAACCATGTTTCTTCATTTTCTAAAACTTCAGAGGATCAAAACACACTTGTATGAAAATCTGTGTTTCTGTACTATGCATCCTGAATGAAAACAACTGATCATCACTCTGCAGGAGAAAAGAGAAGTGCTACAATCTGATTCAGAAATGATAACAACAACCTTGCTGAGAGTCATGTGACAAGTCACCAATTTAAGATAAGTTATTAAGATAAGTTATGTCTAGAACCTGAGATCCTTCACTAAAAGAAAAAGAAAAATAGGGGTGGGAGGGTTTTCCTTACATATTATAAGGTCATCGCTAACTATAACAAAGATGCTCCTTTCCAAAGATTAATTACTTTTTTCTTTCTGATACATGTTAGCTTCTCAATCTAAAACTTTTTCTAAAGCTCATCAATACTCTCTTTATGAACTAACACATTGCCTATATTTTTAGAGGAAAAGTAAAAGAAGTAGGTCACATATAACAACAATGGTAATGATAATAGCTAATACAAATTTGTTTCCATTTCCTAAAATAATTATATTCCTTCACAGATAATTTCCTGGTCAAACTGAGGCCATTTGCTTTCTTATCAGGAGTAAAAACACAAAGAAAACTGGAAGGCATATGATAATAATATAATCTAAGATTTTAAGATAAGTATAATATGCTTTACTCATCAGTTTTAAAGTTACAAATATTAGATATTATAATAAAACCATTACTTCAAATGTGCAGATTTTGACATACCTCATTAATCCATTCAATGAACATACATTCATGAATGATCTAAGATGTACAAGACACATCTTCTGGCTAGCATGTATTAAAAACAAAAGAACGGGGGGGAGGAATCAAGTAAGATAATGCAACTCCAGAAACAAGGAAGAAAAATACTGAATCCAGTTGTCCCTCATTGTTCATGTGGGATTCATTCTAGTCCTCGTGAAGACCAAAAAGTTCCTATATAAAATGGGACATTTAGATGTTACAGACACATAATCTCCCCTATAATTTAAATCAACACTATATTGATTACAACATCTAGTTCTGAAATAAAGAAAATCAATACTGCATTATAGCAGGAATAATGGCAAGGAAAAAAGTCTGTACATGTTCACTACAAATGGAATTTTTTTATCTATGATTTTGATTCATGGTTGGTTGAATCCACAGATGTAAAACCCACAGGTCAACAGAGTAATTTCACAAAGTATTAACTATAATTTTTTATATGTGCGCTACACATACATATACAGAAATATTCATTTACTCAACATATACACAACCACTTAATACATGACAGTTCTGTGTAGTAAGGATACAATAAGAGTAGTCTTTCCCTCAAATTGCTTCAAATCAAGTTGAAATGAACTTGATCATTTCCTAGAGATTATTTATTTTGAAAAGTCTTCATATTGAGTGCAGGTAATAAAAACGAATTAAAATTAAAATCCAGTAGTGGGGATCTAGCCTAGCCACTAAGACACTGGTTAAGATATTTACATCAGTTCCTCAGACAGGACACTGACCCTACAAATAAGCGCAGGAAGCATGGAGGAAAACAACCCAGAAGAGGCTATGGAACGTGTCCCACTGGCATACATCTGGCTCGGGTTGAGGGCGGACCTGGCTGAGTTGGTCCGCGTCATCCACTGGCAAGTCTGAGCGCTGGAGCTGTGTGGGGGTCTGGCCAGGTTCGGTTGCGATAAACACAGTACACAACACAAAATGCCAAGGCGAGGCTGCCTGTGCCTGTTAGGAACGCAGCACCCAACCAGCACACATCCCACTGGTTTAGGCGAGGGTCGAGTGTGTGATGGGCAGAGCCGGGATGGACTGCAATACTCATTGGTTCAGGTGGAGGTCAGGGCTGAGAATAGAACCAACCCAGCGGTTGCAACCACCAGCTGATGGGGTGACGGACTGAGTCGAGCACTGTGCTTGCTAGTACATATAGGAACCTGATCTGGGAACACCTCAAAGTCTCTTTGAGGATCCCTTCAATCAAAATGGAGGAAACAGAACATTAACCAAGAAAAGATGGAAGATGGAGTAGATCAACCAACCACCTCAGCTATATGTTGACAGCAAAACACTGGGCAAGGGGAGACTCTATGATGAACTATGTCAATCAGTGGACTCTGCACCTGCCTCATTGTACCTGGATTGCTGCTGATGGTATGTTGGAGCTTTTGACGGAGCAGGATGATACTCTGCTGGCTCTGCCTTCAGACTAGAGGGGGTCTCCCTGAGAAGGTGTTGAACTTGACTGGACAATGGGACGCTGGACTATATGTTTGTTATAAGCTGGCAATGAGGGAATCCCAAATGAACTTGAGCTGTGGTTATGCAACAGGGTGGAGGAATCCACCATGGGGGGAAGGTTTGGGGAGGGGTGGGGAAAATCCCAGTACCTAAGAAACTGTCATGTAATACAATGTAATTAATGTATAAATTAATTCAAAAAATGCAATAAAAATATTTAGAAAAAGATATTTACATCAGTATGAGATCATCTGAGTTCAACACCTACCTTGTAATTTCAGCTTTCTGCTAATGCCAATCATGAGAGTCAGCAATGATGACTCAACTGAGTTCTTGTCAGCCATTTAGAAGCCCTGGATTGAGTTCTCATTTCCCAAATTTGGCCTCAGCTAGGTCTTGGCCAAGCAAAGTGTAGCACTCTGTCTCTATTTTTGCCTCTCAAATAATTTTTAAAAATAAGTAAGCAAATAAAAATGTATTTTGACCTGCTATTTAAAGTTTAAAATCTAAGTTTGGATTTTATATATTAAAGAAATGCATCTATAACTGAATAGTGAGTATGCAGCAATATGTTGAATAACAAAAATAAAATTTAAAATAAAGAAAATAAATTTATTACAATAAATGCTTTAAATTAAAAAATGAACAGCTGGGCCTGGAACGGTGGCCTAGCGGCTAAAATCCTTGCCTTGAATGCACTGGGATCCCACGTGGGCACCAGTTCTAATCTTGGTGGCCCCACTTCCCATCCAGCTCCTTGCTTGTGGCCTGGGAAAACAGTCAAGGACAGCCCAAAGCCTGGGGATCCTACACTAGTGTGGGAGACCCGGAAGAGGCTTCTGGCTCCTAGCTTTGGATCAGCTCAGCTCGGGCCATTGTGGCTACTTGGGGAGTGAATCAGCAGACGGAAGATCTTCCTCTCTGTGTTTCCTCCTCTCTGTATATTTGACTTTACAGTAAAAATAAATAAATATTTTTAAAAAATGAACAGCGAGAAACAGAAACGTTTCCAACTTAAGAAAGCCATTTTATACTTATTCAAAAGAAATAACTAATTAAACTTGTATTATTTGTTCTTAATTGGCTAATGATCTGCCCATGAGTTCCAGCATTCCATATCGGTACAGGTTCGTGTCCCAGTTGCTCCACTTCCCATCCAGCTCCCTTGTAACCTGGGGAAGCAGTAGAGGATGGCCCAAAACCTTGGGACCCAGAATTGTATGTGGGAAGCAGGAGAAGGTCCTGATTCCTGGCTTCATTTGGGCTCTTCTCTGGCCATTATGGTCACTGGAAGAATGAACCAGTGGATAGCGATCTTTCTCTCTGCTCTCTGCAAATTTGCCTTTCCAACAGCAATAAATATAAGTTAAAAAAAAAAAAACACATTGAGGCAACATTTAATACATGGGAAAGTATAAAAAAATAAAGAATTCTGAATGGATTTCAAAAAGCAAAACAGAACAGATGAACAAATCAGCTTAAACAATTATCTAAGAATTCAGTGAAAGTTCTTATAAAAATATAGTAGTATGCAAATATATAGATCAGCAAGTATGACTTAACAAAGTTTATCTGATTACTAGAAATATAGATATGGGTTTCAATAAGGAAGGCATCATAATATTAAAATGTCAATAATTCAAGAGAGAAGACGAATCTCAAATGATTTAATTAAACTTCATAAATCATTCTTTTTATAAAATGTATGGTTAGTATTCCTAAAGTCCTTCCAGCAGATTATATAGAAAAGAAAGTTTAATAAAAGTTTTAAAGCAGAACTCAATTATTTCTAGGGTACCTTACATTGCTTTCCTCAATAAAGTGACATAAAATGTTTTTCAGTAGTTTGAATTTCCCCATTTGTCTTTGTTTTAAATAAAAGTCTGAATTTAGTATTCTCTCACTGCTTTCAAGGAGCAAATGCTAATCTTAAAACAAAATTTATGACCAATCATTATGCAGAATCTTCAAAAAGTTCCTTGAAAATGTATATTATGAAAAAATTATGCATAGATTTCAGTTTGGTTTGCATCAAAAATAAACTTGTTCTTGAATTCTATTTTTCCATACATTTTTATATGTTCTTATCATTATGTACTTGATATACAGAAAATCAACCAAAAGCATAAAAATGTGTTTTCTAGCATAATAGGGGTTGGGTTATTAACACCACCATATACACTAGCAAACCATCTAGGACAAAATGTAAGTTAATGATTAAAACATATAGTGGATTAAGTGTTATAGCCAATCAGTGAAAGAAAAAAACTAATAAAAACACCATTTTTGACAGTCCCAGCATCGCCTCTTCCCATCCAACTCCCTACTGAAAGCAGTGGAAGTACCTGGGCCCCTGAACCTACGTGGGAGACTGATGAATGCCCTGGCTCCTGACTTCAGCCTGGTTCAGATCTCTGTAACTCATTCACATGCATAAATTAATCTTTTGAAAAAAAATCATGGATCAAAATAGCTTTAGGAGAAAAAATATTGTTATTTCTGTTACATAAAAACCATCTATCAGTTCCTCAAAAACAAAAAATTTACTAAATTTTACTAAATTGGATTATGTCAGAACTGTTATAAATATAAAAAGTGATAAAAATTTAGATCTCTTTTAGAACATACATGGCGAATAAGTTTTGTACTCATAAGCATCAATTGAATACAACATTGAGAAACCAGCAAACTACAAATGGAGCAAGCACAGACTTAAGAGTTACACAGACATAGCAAATTCTGGTTCTATCATCTAATTCATCTTTTCACTGGTGGAAAATAGCTTAACCATGATAAATCTACCATTTTATTTTACTTAATCTAGCAAAAATATACTGGATTAGTATAGGCTCTACCTTGAAGTTATGGATATAATGAGTACATAAATATTTCTGTAAGTAGCAATTCAACTTACATGTATTCTCAATTTATAAACTCTGAAAGTTAATAAAGTTTTAAATTCTATGCAAACATTGGCGAAGAAAGCTTATTTACAACTACTTGGTTTTATTTTTCCTATACGAGGTTCTTACATAGAGCAATTGAGTAATTTTTTTTTCAAAAGTGCATATAGTCAGCTCTCCATATCCACAGAGTCTATTCATGGAATCAACCAACCACAGATTTAAAATAATAATAATTTTTAAAAAACGGGGGGTGGTGTTGGGCATTTGGTTCAGTAGGTAAGTCATGGCTCAGGATGCCCACATCCTAAATGGGCATGCCTCATTTGGAGACCTGGTTCCTCCACTTTGAATTAAGCTTCCTGATAATATGTGCATCCTAGGAGGCAGCAATGATGGCTCAAGTACTTTGAATTCCTACCATCAATGCAACACACTCACAAGGCCTTTCAGGCTCCTGGCTTCAGGGTGGCCCACCTCTGGCTATTTCAAGTAATTGGGGAGTGAACCAAGAGTTAGAAGATCTCTCTCTAACTTTCAAACAAAATAAAAATAAATTAAAATTTTTAATACAGTATCTTTTTTCTGAAACAGTTTACTAAAGTTAGTTGACAATTTTTTCCCAAAAGAGTAATAGAATTAATGTCATTATAACAATATTCTAAAACTTTAGTCTGATTTGTTGTTTGCTGTTTAAATTCTGTGTTTTTCATGATACAGTTCCTTAAACTCAGGCAGAGTGGGAAGGGAAACAAAGTATCTTTCAAAAATTGTGCCTATATTGAACATGTACAGACTTTATTGCCTGTCACTATTCCCTAGACAATACTCTATAATATTAACACATTTGTACTGCGTTAGGTATTATAACTAACTAAGAATAGATACAAAGTTTACCAGATGTTGTGTGTAGGCTATATGCCAACACTATGTCTCATGTCAAGGATGTAGAGTCAGGATTTGGGTAGACAAGGCAGGAAGGGCAGGACTAGAATCAATCCCTAGTGGATACTGAGGGATGACTGTATCTACTCACACATAATATTTAGCAAGTAAAACATTAAAAAATTTTACCAAAGTTTTATAACTTAAAGATCATGGCATTAAGATTTTAGATAATCCATTTATTTTTAACATATCTTAAAAAGAGGCAATAGCTTCTATATACATATAAAAGTCTAATAATAATTTTGCACTTACACTGCCACATTTTTTCTAATGGTATATTCATCCAAATCGTCATCAGAGCTGCTATCAGTAGCATCAGAATCCAGTCCCTCTTCAACATGCGACAACAACCCTGTAGCAGACAGCGCAAATCTTTGGATTTCTGCAGCTGTACACTGTGCAGAGCCATTTTTTGTATCATTCCACAATTTATTCTCTGGAGTGAATTTGTTAACTTCTGGCTTAACATCAGTGCATTTAAGAAAAGTACTATCCATAACAGTGGTAGGTTCATGAAAGATCTTCATGTTGGGGAAATGATGTTTCACTGAAAATTGCATTTGCTGACCATAGTGCTTAACAACATGTTTTGCCAGGAGCATCTGTAAATGTTTCTGAGTTCTTCTAGCCTGGTTAAGTAAAATTTTCTGTTTGCTTACACAATGAAGTAAACGAGCATTCACTTCCTCCTCTTTTTCAGCAGCTGTGGAACTGATGGGAACAGCTGAGTGGTCAGGTCCAATTTTCTTTTGAGCACATTGCAATAAACCCTTTTTAATGTCAATATCACTAAGCTTATCCGAAAGTGCATTCTTTTGGTACCATTTACAGTTTTGCAGTTGTATTTTATCTACATTAGCATCTTTGGTTATATTTGAGTCCAAAATAATTTGTATGTCTTTCATGCACTGACTTGTGGTATCTGATAGAGGTTCCTTTTTGACGAACTCCTCAGAGTGAGAATGACAGATTTTACTTAACTGAATGTTGCTGCCGTTACACAATATGTTTTTCAGCTTACTGCAATTGGGCTCTCCCGGTGGCCTTTGCTTGTAATTCTCATTGTATTTATTTAGTGCAGAATTAGAACTCATTAAAATCAGTGTTTGATAATGTTTTGAAGGTTGAGGGGAGCCAAAATGTTTGAAATTTACAAAATTAGTATTAACAGTGGCTTCAGAAGTGGGAAATCCTAGCATGTGGGAGAAACTGTCTCCTTTTAGCTTTTCATCTACAGTTCTTGGACTTCCCATGCATAGTATCTTGTCAGATTCCATGGCGCTTGGCAAAGATGAAAAGCAGATACCCTTTGCTGTTGCCTCCCTCAAAGCTGGGGTCATGGCGATTCTTGCAGATAATTATTGGAAGCCTAAAACAATGTAAACACAAATGATCAGTATCTACAAACTTAATGATTACAAAAGACAAATATTTTTCATGTAATATTTAAAATATGTATTAAACCCATAGTCCTCTTTTATCTGCCAAACTCTAACATCATCTCAACAAGGATTAAGCTGTGTCTCACTTGAACTGTGAGTCTAACATCCAAAACTCCAACTAGAGTTGCACATTATCTAGCACAGTATAAGTTTTCAGAGAATATTTGTAGATATAATTATATATCAGAATACAATTTCTAAGAAAGAGTTATTTTTATTGGAAAGGAAGATTAATAGAGAGGAGATAAAGATCTTCCATCTGGGGCCTAGCAGCGTGGTCTAGTGGCTAAGGTCCTCGCCTTGAATGCGCCGGGATCCCATATGGGTGCCAGTTCTAATCCTGGCAGCTCCACTTCCCATCCAGCTCCCTGCTTGTAGCCTGGGAAAGCAGTCAACGATGGCCCAAAGCTTTGGGACACTGCACCCACGTGGGAGACCTGGAAAGAAGTTCCTGGTACCAGGCTTCCGATCGGGTCAGCAGTGGCCATTGTGGTCACTTGGAGAGTGAATCATCGGACGGAAGATCTTCCTCTCTGTCTCTCCTCCTCTCTGTATATCTGACTTTGTAATAAAAATAAATAAATCTTAAAAACAAAAAAAAGATCTTCCATCTGCTGGTTCATTCTTGTAATTGCTGTAACAGCCTGAGCTGTGTCAATCCCTAACCAAGAGTCAGGAACTTCCTCCAGGTTTCCCACGCAAGTGTAGGGTCCCAGGGCTTTGGTCCATCCCTCACTGCTTCCACAGGCTATCAGCAGGGAACTGGATAAGAAGTTGAGCAGCTGGGACACGAACTAGCACCTGTATGGGATGTCAGCACTTGCAGATAGAGGATTAGGCAGTTGAGCCATTGTGCCTGCCCCATCAGAACACCTTTTTTAAACAATGTTAATAATGCCAAGTTGGAAAAAAAATTCAAACCTGAAATAAGGTAATCACCCTGAAAACTGTGAGTCAATCTCACATTTTTAATTAAAAGATTGATTTATTTCTGGGGCCAGTACAATGGCTCAAATGGCTAATCCTCCATCTCCAACCATAATATCCCAAATGTGTGTCCCAGCTGCTTCACTTTCCATCCAGCTCCCTGCTTGTGGCCAGGGAAAACGGCAGATGGCTGGCCCAGATCCTTGGAATTTTGCACTCCAGTGTGGAGACCTGGAAGAAGATCCCAGCTCTGGCTCTTGGCTTTGGATTGGCTCAGTTTCAGCTGTTGCAGCCATTTGGGGAATGACTCAGCAAATAGAATATCTTTGTCTCTCCTTCTCTCTATAAATCTGTCTTTACAATGAAAATAGTTTAAAGAGAGAGAGAGAGAGAGAGAATGAATGAATGAATTATGGGCCCAGCACAGTAGCCTAGTGGCTAAAGTCCTCGCCTTGAACACGCCCCGGGATCCCATATGGGTGCCAGTTCTAATCCAGGCGGCCTTGCTTCCCATCCAGCTCCCTGCTTGTGGCCCGGGAAAGCAGCTGAGGACAGTCCAGAGCCTTGGGACCCTGCACCCACATGGGAGACTCAGAAGAAGCTCTTGGTTCCTGGCTTCAGATCGGCTCAATTCTGGCCATTGCAGTTCCTTGGGGAGTGAATTAATTAATGGAAGATCTTCTTCTCTGTCTCTCCTCCTCTCTGTATATCTGACTTTCCAAGAAAAAAAAAATCTTTAAAAAAAAAGAATTATTTATTTTTATAAAATATAATCAATTGCTCTTAATTTCCATTTCTAAGTGTAATCTTCACAAGCTGGAAAGTATTAATAAGAATCAAATGAATACTGAATATATGTGAGAGAAGATATGAGACAAACTAAAAATTAAAAATCACCTCATATTTACTAGTAACATGACAACGAGAGACCTTCATTGTGGTATATCAGATTATGCTGCTTCCTGCGATGCAAGCAACTCATATGGGCTGGTGTCCCAACCTCTCCACTCTGATCTAGATGATAACTCAAGTATTTGGGCTCCTGTACCCATGTGAAGATGGGCAAAGCTACTGCCTCCAGGGATGACAGTCCTGTTTCCTGTTAAGTATTGTTCTGCCCTAGTCAGGACCTTGCAGCCACTTGAGGAATAACCTGCAGAAGAAAGACTGTCTCATTCTTTCTCTGTGACTTTGCCTTTCAAACAGTTTTGTTATGTATCAACAAAAACATGTCTAACCTACAATATATGTAATGTGTCCTGAAAATGTTTTTTCCTTTTTCACAAATAGTCATCAGTTTTCATTTATTACAGAAGATGTTATCTCTGGAAAATAGACTCTACCAGATTACCACTGAAGATTAACTTCAATAGTGCGTGTCAGGCTGGACTGCAGTTTCCCCAGCAAATGCAAGATCTGGGGCTGGCAGCAGGCTTGGTAGGGAAACTGTGAGCACTCCCCTGCTGGGCTGCAGCTCCCATGGTGAGCTTGAGAGCCAGGGCTGGGAGTGGAGCTGATCAGGCAGCTCCATCTACCAGTATGTGCATCAGCTGGTGCAGGTGATGAACCATAACTGACCCTGCCACGGCTGGTGTACACAAGAGTCAAGTCTGAGGTCACCCCAAGTGAGGTTTCTTGGGGGATTCCCCAATTTGATGGCTGGACTCAAACCCTAACCACAGGGGAAAATCACAAGATATGTGGTCCAACCTCAGTGCATGTGTCAGTACTGAGTGAGCCTCCTCAGTTGCTATTGCCTGTGCAGAGGACAGCAGGTCCAGATAGACCGATGAGATGACAGCCAGCAGGGGACATTCATTGTCTCCTCAGAGGATGGAAATCAGAACAGGTTGGACCACTTTCCTGCCAAGCTTTGCAACATGTTCCTAAGCCTGTGGATGCACTAAGATGGTCTTGGTTAGCCAATCAACCTTGGAAGGATTTTCTGAACCCCAGCGCAATGAAATCTCAAAACCATCAAAAAACAAACAGATAAAACCCTTGGAATATTCTTCCCCATATTGGAGTGTCTGAAGCGTCAGCAAGTGAGTATAATTTGACAGCAAGGAGTGGCTGGCTCCCTCGCCTTCCTACCCTGCACACTCAGGAGAAAGAAAAATTGAAACATTTTTCCCACCCACCTTCCTTCATATCCCAACCGTCTCCACCCTAAACAGAGACTCACAATGGCATACATCCCTCCCAACTATGCCAACAATATATTTTATCAAAAGAAAAATGTCAAACCATATATTATAATTTACAGGAAACAGTAAT
Source organism: Ochotona princeps (assembly GCF_030435755.1). Classification (NCBI taxonomy): domain Eukaryota; kingdom Metazoa; phylum Chordata; class Mammalia; order Lagomorpha; family Ochotonidae; genus Ochotona; species Ochotona princeps. The sequence continues at coordinate 83,890,806 of NC_080836.1, forward strand.
CCTGTAACACTAAAATATATGAGTCTGAGTAGTAAGACATTTTTGCAAAAGTTACAGTAACAAGATTTTAAAGGCATCTAGTCCTCAGAAATATGAACTTCAGAAATTTGTTTCAACATATATGATAGTTGATAATCACCTAACTGGCCACACTTTCATATTGTGTGTTCCAAATGCTAGCTGCAATGCTGCTTCCTTCATTCTGGACTTTTTTCCAAAGATTAACAACAATAAAAAAAGTTCAGTTCATTTCTACATAACAGCAAAAATCACAAACATTAATATTCAGAATACATAAACATTCGTATAAACTGAGAGTAGAAAACCAGATACTTCAAAGATGAAATTCAAATGGTCTGAAAAATATACTCCATCACACCAGTAATAAGGGAAATATAAATCAACAAACCAAGAGCTTAGTTTGTAACCAGCAAATTAACAAAAATATTTTATGTCTGAAAATATCATTTATCATGAGTAGGTAAAAACCATAATTTCTTACATTTACTGAGCCCATAAATTGGTTCACTCAACATGCACAAGTAAACAAGCAATGTTCAGAAGAGCAAAAACACTGCTTCAAAACACTACAGATTTCTAATGTTAGGAGAATGGGTAGCAAAACGTGCTAGAATACTATTCTGTCATTTGAAAAAATTACATTATCAATATAAATCTCACAAGATAAAAGAATATCATAAACTACATATGTGTGTGTATGTGTGTGTGTGTATATCATACAGAGAGAGAGAGGGAGAGAGAGAGAGAATGGAACCATATAACACAAACCAAAAATCTTTAATATCCTGTATGCAAAGATACACAAACATGTGTTGACAAGAGTAAAAAGTGAAATTACAACCACAAAATTTGTTAAACATAAACTTCAGTAAATCCCATGAAAACAACCAAGAGTAATGATGTCAAAGGATTTGCATTTGAACTATAAACTTTGTTACTTGGGGGGGTATACTAAATGCACAAATGTTAATGACTGCTCATTCTGAGAGATAAAAATAAAGGTATTTTTATAGACATTTCATGGCTTGGTGTCTCAAAATATGTAGATATTTCTTATAATTCTCCTATCAAATCTTGTTTACATGAAAATTTATACTTTCATATAATATCTCAAAAATAGGCCAAAAGGGGGTGCGTTGCAGAGAGTTCCTGACACAGTAGGTAACACAGGGCTTGGGACTCTCATATCCTGTACCAGAGTGCTGGGATAGAGTTCTACCTCTGCTTCCAATTCCAGCTTCATGCTGGTGTGTAACTTGGGAGATAACAATGACAGCCCAAGTTGTTGGGCCCCTGTTACCCGTGTGGGAGACCTGGATTGAGTTTCCGATTGCCAGTTTCTCTGATCCAGCTCTGGCTGTCACAGATATTTTCCCATTGCCAGTTTCTCTGGTCCAGCTCTGGCTGTCACAGATATTTGGGCAATGAAACAGATGACCAATCTCTCTTTGTCACTTTCTCAAATCTAAGGGAAATTAAGTGTTTTTGCAAGAAAATCTGCAACAGCTGCAAATGCTGGAGTCCAGATATCAACCTCTGCCCACTGACTGCAAATGACAGTGTGCTTTTCACTGCTTAACACTGCACAGCACACATTGCAACCATGCTATCTTTCTGTAGGAAAATATGTCATCGGCTGTGCATTCTTTATTAGCCCCAAGGAGCTAGAAATTTGTTGTTTTGCCTACTTATTTTGTTTTCAACCGAGAGTTTTGTTGTCATTCTTTGTTGTTTTCACTTTAGTGTGGCATGCAATACTGCTCTCCTCTTGAATACAATCTCAGTGAACCTGACCATCAGTTAGGTTTGTAGACTACAACTTGTAATGATGATGGCTGCTTTTCCCAAATAGTATAAATGTCCTACAACCAGCCATGGATGTTGGATGCTACTTCCCTCATGACCACAGTAAATGGGGTGGGGATCAATGAACATACACAGCAGTGTTGACTCTTCTAAGAACCTGCTTAAAATAGTTTGGTTTCTAATTTCTGAATTTATGGACTTTATTGTTTTAAAAATCTCAGTGTTTTAAGATCTAAATGCGAACAGATGGCACATACAGATTAAGATGATTCAAATGTGGTTCTCAAAATATGAAATGTGGTTTTCAAATAAAAAGTTTCTAAAATGCAATAAACCTATATAATAGACTCCTATTTATTCCAAACCAAAAATAAGTAAAAGCAGGAAGATAAGAAAGAATAGATCCTTCTCACGATGTCACACTATTACACTGAAATACAAAAATAAAATTTGCACTAAGATATTTTTCTCCAAGATTCAAGTTATTATTTGATCAACTTAATGATTCACACCTTCTAATCTACAAAGAGCTACGATAGTATTTAGCATCTATATTGCTCTCTAAGGAGAACTGCCTTAATCACTGCCCTTGCTGATGGTATTAGTAATATTCGAAAGATATTACATTGTCTCCACACCAGCAACTACTCCTGCTTAAACATGTGAACAGGGTGTTATGGATACAAAGCAATAATCAGCAGGTTAGAAGGTAAAATAATATGAGGTAAAGAGCCTCATCATAGATCCTGGATAAAGAGGTAATACTAAAAATAAGTAGAGAGAAGATATACAGAGGAAGATACACAGTTGATAATAGAAAGAGATGGGATGGAAATGCAAAAACTAAAACCACAACAAAACATAGACACTAAAACAAGGGTGAGATCTCTAGGGCTTGATTAACATGAAAAGCAGTCTTCTGGGACCAGCATTGTGGCACAGAAGTTTAATCCACCAGTTTCATTCCCCGCTGCTGCTCCTCTTCTCATACAACTCTCTACAGGTACACCTGGGAAAGCCAAGAGTAGCCCAAGTACTTATACTCCTGGCACTTCAATGGAAAATCCACATGGAGGTCTACACTCTAGGTTTTCAGGTAGCTCAACCCTGGCTAGTGCAGCCATTTCATGAACGAATCAGAAGACTGAAGACTGATTTATTCATTCTTTCCCTCAAATAAATAAATCATAAGTAAAAATAGCCCTCAAATATGGCCCTAATAATTACCAACTCTCGATATTCATACCCCTTGTGTAATGAACTCCTTGAGTGTGGGATTGGGTTTAATGACACTGACAATGAAGAGATTATAGTAGAGGTGATGGATGTGTCTACTGAGATTAGGTTACAGAGACCTGCCATTATCTTGTCAACCCTTTCACTTAAGGAAGCCTACTGCCATGCTGTGAACTAGATGACACACACAGCAAAGAAATGATGCCTCTCGCCAACAACAATTGCTCTCAGGTCCAACAGCCATGTCAGTAATCTAGACGCACATCTTTCCCCAGCAAAGCCTTGAGATGAATGTCACCCTGGCCAGCACCTTGATTTCAGCTTTGCAACAAACCCTAAAAACAGAGGCATTTAACCAAGCCATTCTTAATCCCAGAATCTATGAAATAACATAGATTCTAAGAAACTTAATTTTAATATAACCTGTTATACAGTAATAGAAAATAAATCGACTTCAATATGAAGAATGTTCAAACTCTAGTGCCTGGAAGATACAACCCTATCATGCCTCCTACTCTAGAATTTCCATGAAGACCTTCTGTACTCTATATATAACTGTAAATCATCCTGGCTGGCATGACTCTAGTTTGCAACTGGAAGAAACTCATGAAAATAGATATGTCTCCTACAGCACTTAGATGAGTCTCATCATACATAAAACAAGTAAATTGATTCTGATTATTTAGATATGTGGTAATTGTGCAAAACAATGTTTCCTGACCGAATATTCTAAATTACCACTTTGACTAACACCATTGAACAGCTAGCTATACTTACCACTAACACTTTTAAGCTCTATGAAGGCTTATATTTTTGACTGTTCTATCCCCCAAATGAAAGAGTATTTGACACATAGCAAGTGCTAAATAGGTATCTGGTGAGTAAATGAGTAATTACCACCGTTCTTAGAATAAAATACAAGGCTTGCTTATGACAGTCTAGTCAGATTCCTGACTAGCTCACCTTCTGTGACTTTTTTCCATGTGATATTGCGTGATTCAGATATACTACCTCTTGTGGTTTTTCTTGAAACATACCAAGCAAGTCCCCTAATGCAGAGACTATGCTTGCTATTCCCTTGGCCTTCAACAAGGGAAGGCAGGCTCCCTCGACATGCTGTAAAGTCACCACAGCAGAGAATCTTCCCTTAACAAGTATATTCAACATAACTTCAGTGTCTTATTCACGATTCTTCCTTTCCTAGCAGTGTTTTATCGTCCGTCTTAACTTTGTTATCACCTGACATTCCAGGAAAAGCAACAATACTGCAAGTTATCGAATGTTCTGATATCCAGCATTAAATACTGCCTAATGCAGAGCAGCCATCATGTTTGTGTTGACTACATTAGAAGACAAATGAATAGGTTATGATTTTCAAAGCATTCCAAGGATTTAGGTTATCACAATCATGACAACACCTAGTCAAATTCTGTTTTTTAAAGAAATGTGGCTTATTTCATGAATGCAAAACAGGTCAACATTTATCTATTGCAAAGAAGGGGGTGGGAAATGGGAGAGAGAAACTTCTATCCATCCCCAAATGGCCACAACAGTTAGGATTCATTTAAGCCAAAGGCAGATGCCAACACTCCACATGGGTGGCAAGTGTCCAAGCACTTGAACCATTGTCTGCAGCCTTTTCAGACACATTAGTAGAGCTGACACAGCAGCCTGGCCTTGAACTGATGCTACCATATGCATAACCAGCACTGCAAGCAGCAGCTTAGCTCTCTGTACTGCAAAGCCACCCCCATTAATTCAATAATTTTTAAAATGCATGAAAAGGAAAAAAATGTTTTCTCAATAGATATAAAAAAAGCATTTGACAAAATTCAATACCCATTCACAGTATGGAAAAAAATCAGCATATTTGAAAAAAAGAGGGAAAAATCCTTGAAAGTATCTGCATGCACAAAAGCCTACAGTTCAGATCATAATTAATAATGAAAGACTGAATGCTTTTTTCCTAAAAAGAAAATGAAGCAAGGTATTGTATCTTTTCACTTAAATTGTCATATTGGAGGTCCTAGGCAGTGCAACAGGCCAACAATAACAAAAGGAATATAGACTTTAAAAAAGTATAATTTGCCTTCATGCACAGATGGTATGATTTCCTATATAGAAAATTATAAAACCACTACTAGAACAAATGAGTTCAATAAAACAGCAAACACAAGGTCAATAGGCAAAATTATTTACATTTTTTCTATACTGTAAACAAAAAAAACTGGAAAAAGAAATATTTAACATGAATAATTCCAGCACCTCCAAAACTATTTAGGTATAAATCTAAAACTATATATTTCTAATCTATCTACTTATCATCTTTGATGATAATTTATTTCCTATTAAGCAAGACACTGGGAATAGAGTCTCCTTTCTAGAAGAGATTATTGCACTGATACATAACTTCAAAGAACTTAGAAGGAAGCAAATCAGGGACAATTAAATTTCTTTGGGTCACAACATATAGAAACTAAATTATCAATATAGCAGAATAAAGAAGCAAAGCCACAACTTGTGAAATTCAATCAGAATTTTTCCAAAGGAAGAAACTAGATGACCTTGATTTTCTGTCAACAGAATGTAGTTCCAGATAATTCAAAAACCAATTCTGTTTCTTGAACTTGAATTTCACTTATATGTTTCTACAGTGGAATTTCCAACTTGCACTCTACACAGTGACATCACAGACATGTTACAAGTGGAGGAAAAGTCTTATAAACAAAAGTTACAGATGATACACCAAGTAAATAATTCTCCAGAAAATAATACAGTTCACAATAATATTCTTTTTCTCAAAAGTCTTACGAAAAATATCAACCCAAGGGAGAATATTAGTATGACAAGTCAAAGTTTATGAATTTATGATCCGGGAGTGGGCCCAGGAGGGAAATAGTGGGCACCTCCCTCTTGGGTTATCACTCCCACTGGAAAGCATGAAAGCCAGGACAGGGGCAGGGGTGGCTGGACAGAACGGCACCTGCCAGTATGTGTGTGAGCTGGATAGTGGGCCTTGTTGGATTGAACAGGCTTCAATGCCCACTGACATGTAGGAGAGCTGAATGGGATGTGGGACAGACTGAACAAGTCTATAAGACTGAACCAGGGTAGCGGGCAGGCCTGGTGGGTGTTATTGCAGGTCGTTCCAACTGGTTTGTGTGAGGGCCAATTGTGTGCTGAGCAGAATCAGGCTGGACTGCAACACCCATTGGTTCATGTGGAAGACAGTGTTGGAAACAGAACTGACCAAGCAATTGCAACCACCAGCAAATCATAAGCTGACCGGGGCAATGGACTGTGCCGGACCCTGTACTGGCAAGCACACACAAGAGTTTGGTCTGGGATCACCTCAGACAAAGTTTCTTTGGGAATCTCCCCAATTGAACTGCCGGACTCAGAACCCCAATCATGAAGAGAATTGCAGGTTCCATGGTCTGACCATGGAGTGCAAGTGTCAAAGCTGAGCCTCCTCAGAGGCTCAGACAGAGCAGTGGACAGCATATTCAAGTACACATGGAGGATACAGCAGCCCATCAGAACCTGCAGACGACACCTGGTACCAGAACAGAGGACAGAGGACAGAACAGATCAATCAACTACTGCAACCATGTGTTGGCAGGGAAAATCTGGGCAAATGGAGACTCTAAAGTGAACTATGTCAGCCAGTGGATTCTAAATAGATTTCATCGTGCTTGGAATGGGGATATTAGCAGCAATTCAGAACTGTTGAACTATCAAAACACTTGAGCAGGACCCTGCAGCATGCCTCACATTGAGAACCTGGGATAGGTGGGAGGCTGGGTGGGGTCTCCCGTTATCTCCCCTTTTACCCCAGATACCAAAAAAAAAAAAAAAAAGCAACAATGTGGAAACAATGGTCTTACCTACTTCCTACAGCCCTTAACCCTTTGTGCCCTAATCAACTATGTAAAGATTGTCAAATTAAACCAATTAAAAAAAAAGTTTATGAATTTAAGCAATAAACTTTTTTTCAAATAACAAAGAAACAACACCTTTTTTGTTACATTGAATTTCATTAACAAAATTAAATTAGCCCACTAACAAAAATGGGAGATTATAAAGCATATACTGTAAATTCTAATTTTGACTCAAAATTTAATCCAAAGAATACTGTGAATTAAGGAAAAAGTTGGTCTGAGGTTGTATTACCACAAATAAAATATCTTTCCCTACAGTCTCCAGAATGTGTTCATTAGAGGCATAATCTATATTTTTAAGATTTATAACCATATATATTTATGACTTAGTATTAAATAAATGTGATTTGATCATCTAGGTATCATAAAACATGGGGAAAGCGGCCATCTCAAAAATCTGCATTTCATTTTAAGAAATTACCAAGTCATTACTGAGTTGGTTCAGATACTTGGTAATCAAGCCTTTCTTGCTTAACTTAAAGGCAATATAATCCAAGTATTTTTCACATACTTCTATAGGAAAGTTTAAAAAACTGCTAATATAATCTTCCTAGTTGAAACAAACTAGATAAGAACCACACTTCCTGAAAATCATTATTAAAGACAAAATCTGGGGCCCGGCGGCGTGGTCTAGCGGCTAAAGTCCTCACCTTGAAAGCCCCGGGATCCCATATGGGCGCCGGTTCTAATCCCGACAGCTCCACTTCCCATCCAGCTCCCTGCCTGTGGCCTGGGAAAGCAGTTGAGGACGGCCCAATGCATTGGGACACTGCACCCGCGTGGGAGACCCGGAAGAGGTTCCAGGTTCCCGGCTTCGGATCGGCGCGCATCGGCCCGTTGCGGCTCACTTGGGGAGTGAAACATCGGACGGAAGATCTTCCTCTCTGTCTCTCCTCTGTATATATCTGGCTGTAATAAAAAATGAATAAAAAATCTTTAAAAAAAAAAAAAAAAAAAAAGACAAAATCTGATTTGCTGTCCCTTAAAATACCAGATTTGGAGTATGATTTATATTCTAAAGTACATACATATATTTCATGGAAAACATCCACATCTACCTCTTGAGCATTAAATGTGACTCTTTTAATCGGAACCTGGATAATCTCACGTCCCTTCAATTCAGAACAGTGAAACAATCTACAACAAAACTTTAGAAAGACGACACATTTATCCCGCAAGACTATCAATAGACCCTCAAGTAGGGTCAAGGATTATTTCCATACTCACAATTGAAATACCTTTCAAATAACTTAGCCATGCTAAAACAGGAAGAAAAAGAATAGGGAAAAAAGACAAATTCTTTTAGCAAAATATGATATTCTTTTAAGCATGACTAAGATAAAAGGGACTCAAAAGTTTCAATTTATAATTCATAAAGGAAAGCCCAATTAAAAGCAACAAACTCAATGAGAGTGACTTTCACATTGGTACTGTGTTATTCCTAAAAAAAAATTATAAAAATTAATAGAAGGCAAGAATAGGGCTCGGCAGCATGGCCTAGTGGCTAAGGTCCTCGCCTTGATCCCATATGGTTGCTGGTTCTAATCCCGGCAGCTCCACTTCCTCTCTATCTCTCCTCCTCTCAGTATATCTGACTTTGTAATAAAAATAAAAAAAATAAATCTTTTTTTAAAAAAAAAGAATAAAAAACACAGTATTGTGTTTTCAAGATTTCTTTATGCCACTTTACAGCAGAAAAATGGCATAATTGGCAAGGCCAGAGTACAGTTAGTGCAGTAGTATGTATTTAACAATGTTTATACACAAGAACTTCTTCCACTTTCAAAACTATGCCTAAAAAGGAATTCTCTTTGAAGACCAAAGGAATTTAATTAAAGATAAAGCTACTTGGGTGGCCAAATAACACATCAAACAGCTCATACCTTAAGCAGAATCATCACTACTCAGTTGTAAGTGCATGACTCACAGGAGTATAAATGAACAGTCTTTTTTTTTTTTCTGTATAAACCAACTTGAATCCAGAAATTTGCATTTAGAAGTTATTATCAAATTACTCAGTCTATAATTTAGCCTCACATGGTTAAATGCTGATTAATGACCACTTACAAATTTTAAAAGCTCCCGCTTACTAACAACAACATATTTGAGAATTCTTTCGTATTACAGGACTAGAAACAAAGTTTCAATGTTGCAAAAAAAGTAAATTAAAAATGTATAAACACTAGCAAAATTAACAAAATCTCCACATTATAAATGCATGTATGTTTATATCCATATAGAGGTAACTATTTCTAAGAATCTAAACGTAACATTAAGTATTAAAAATTTTCACTACCTCTACAGGTTTTGTTAGACTGTCCAATGGCATCTGTAATACTACCAGTTTTACTAACACTAGCTGGCTATTTAATTCCACATGAGTAGGTAATAAGGAGCACAATTCAGTGAAATATTCAATTAAGACAATAATTAAGGGAAAAAAGGAGAAATCTTACTTTTTCTAAACCAAAAGGGATGTTAAGATTGTGTTTAAGACACATTCTATGATAGTAGTGTAATGCGTAATGACTTTGACGAATTGCTTTAAAGCCAGTATGCCCTGTGGAGTCCCCACTAGCTGTTACCTTACTATGCGGAGCCCTGTGTCCTACTGTTGTGATTTGAGAAACCCAATCACTAAACAACAATTAACCTAAGAAAGCAGCTTCTGCCTCCTTCGGCTCCTGCTTCGCATTACTTAAGCAAATGTATAGAATATAAAACAGAGATCACAGAGCTAACTGAATGAATACATGAAGATACCACGAAAATAAGAATTAAACATCAGGTTTATGCGGTAGATTAAAGGACAGTAAAAAACGATGCTATGGACAACACTTGGTGGGCTATCCAGATTAACCCGAGTGACAAAGCAAGGGAAATTTAGACACAGGGAAACTTTTTGTGACCTGCAAGTGAAGACAAGCGAAACTAGAATGATCAGCATGGGATCCCTAACTGCACAGGAGAATGAGCCAAGAAGGTCAAACACTCTAACACCATGCTAAATGGCAATAAAACCAGATGCAGCTGTGGAGAACTACACCCAGGATCAACAGAGGTCCACTTCACCGGACACTTCAAAGTAATGAAAGAGTCAAAGAGTAACGGTCCTTTGTGGGCAGTGGACTCAGAAACCAAGACAAAATGCAAACTCACAATTTCTTGACCTTCCAGAGGTACAAGTATCAATAGTTCATTGCAAGTATATGCACTGCCCACTGTGTAATCTGTAGCATGTAAAAGATCAAAATTCCCTCAGGCATCTTATAATAAATTCAGAAACTAACAGATAAATCATAGGTATTCAGTGAAAAATCGTTTAAATTCAAGGCAAATTTTCATTATATAACATTATTGGATGATGAATAAAGATGTAACAGGACGCATGCTCATTAACACTAGGCAAGAATGAGCATGATAGTCTGGACAATAATATGGAAATATTACAAGAAAGAGAAAAAAAGAAACATAATATAGAACAAATTATTTTTACATTTTTGCACACAGCTCTTTTTAAAATTAATTTAACAAAATAAGCAATTGTTAGCTTGAAAGAGCATATATAATGAAACAAAACAAAAATGTATAAAACAATGCCATATGAACAGCCTGAATTATTCCAGAAAGGCTAGGGAAAAATAATACTAATCTATGGACTAAAACTGCAAGGAAATGTCTGACATTTGTCTGTAAAAGTAGGTGGGCTTTGAGACAGAATCAAAGCTACTATCTAAACTGAGTTTGACAACCAAATAATTCCAACTTAATGATTCACCTACTGTTCATATTCTCAATGAACTGGCTTAAAAAAAACTGTTAACAAAATTTTGCAAATGCGATGTAGGTAAATATTACTAATGCTGGAGCCAGTGCAATGGCCTTGGGATGCTACACCTACATGGGAGATTTGGAGGAAGCTCCTGACTTCGGATCAGCTCAGCTCTAGCCTTTGTGGCCATTTGGGAGGCGAACCAGCAGATGCAGGATCCTTCTGTCTCTCCTTCTCTTTGTAAATCTGCCTTTAAACATTTTCAAAAAATTAATAAAATTTGTACTAATGAAGTATTTGGTCTTGCTTACACTCTGTTAAGGCAGGGATTTTATGAAACTCTTTACAAGCAACAGATTTGAGATCGGAGAGGTTGTGACTTGTTCTAAGTGTCTTTCTCAAATAACCTGCATTCCAGAACACGCAGTTTCCTCCATTATTCTTACAGCTACTTTTCCCCAGCCAAAACATTGCCAGATTTGTCTGTTATATTCATACATATTTTACTGGCGTTTCCTCGCTAAGAATTCTGCTCTTTCCAATAATTAAAAAAAAAAAAAAACCTACTGGCTCAAACACAGCAAGAAATTCATCTAACTGGTAAAAAAAAAAATAGAATAAGAAATAAAATAAACCCAAGATTGTTTCGCCACCGGCATATGCCTGCTTTTAAGTTTGAAGAATCGAAAACAAGCGTGCTTTCCACACTCCTGATCTGACAGGAGGGCAAAGGACTTCATCACACACTCAATTCTCCCGGGTAAAAAAGCATTACAACAACATCTATCCACAAGTTATTTCCCGGTCCTTAAAGCCAGCCTCTTCTCCCGAGGTTTTTTGAAACCAGCACGCGGTCTTACATTCTTTCAACACACACTCTCAGTTTTTCCAGCAACGCTGAACCCTACCTAAGCGCATCCAAAGTGACATAAACTTGGAATCTTACAGATTCCTTTACGTATTACTTAATTCTAAAAGCCAACTCCATGATTGCCTGAAACGAAGCATGAAATTAAAATAACAAAAAAAAGAGGGTCCTATCCAACTGCAGTGGCTTCACCTCACCGTCCGGACCCAAAACAGCTGTCACCACACCCACTCGGGGAGGTGCGGCCGCTCGGGGCGAGGGGCGGGCTCCAGCACGCCCAGGGTTCTGTCTCGCGCGCACGCGCCGGCCCAAACAAAAGGGAGGCAAGCCAAGCCACGCCCCTTCGCCACGTGACCATCGGTTAGGCCCGCCCCCGCCCCGCCCTCCACCGCTCCCTTCCCCTCCCTCCGGCTTCTGCCAAGGCTGTCCTCCGGTTTAGCCGTTTATAAATTTGGCTGCGATCCGACCCGTGCCCCGGAGCCCGGGGCTGTGCCAACGAAGCGGAGGATTCGGGGCCCCGAGGGGCTGCCGAGCCGGCAGGTCCGGCCGGCGGGCGTCTCTGCTGCGCCCTCCCCGCGCTCCGCCGTGCCCGGCCGAGGACACCCACACCGCCCTCAGCCCTCCGCTGAGACGCCGGCCACTCGCCTGCTGGGGCGCCCCGGCTCCCCTCTGCCGCCGCACCGTCGGTCCGGCCGTGGTGGGGGCTGCCGAAGTGCTCGCTAGCTGCCCGCCCGCCTCCCCCCGCCCGGGCCGGCGCCGCCGCCTCGTCTCCAGAGCGCGCCCGCGCCCGGCCCGCCTGCCGCCGCCGCCGCGGTTTAACAGTCCGCCCGCTGCCCGCAGCTCCGGGCGGCTCGGGGGATGGAACCCCGCCGCGGCGGGGGCGGGGCGCGGCGCCGGCCAATGGCAGCGGGGGACGGGCGCGCCATGCAAACGAGGCGGGCGGCGGGGGAAGCCCCGGCCGGGGGCGGGGCCTGCGGGAGCGGCGAGGAGCGTTCTGGAAGAGGCTGGATCCGGACGACCGCTCCCGGCTGAGGAGGCGCCCGCGCCCGGCGGCCGAGGAGGCGCCCGGGCTGCGTCGGGGCTCGTTCCGCGCCAGTGCCGCTTTCTCCTTCCTCTTCCCTGTGCCAGCCTCGAAACAGACACCCCCACACACACCACACACACACACACTCCTACCTGCCTCCCTACGCCTACGTACCTACCTGCGGGTCGGCTGGCCGCCTCTGCATTGCTATTCCTCCAGTTCGGTGACAGGAAAAGGAAAGCGCTGGGCAAAGCCAGCTCGCTTCCCGCCATGGCCCTCGGCATCCCGTACCGCCGGCCCCGCCGCGCCAAGGGCAAGTTTTAACAGCTTTCTCAGAGTTGTCTAGTCGACTCCGTGCTGGGCTTTAGTGTTGGGCCGTGTGCCCAAATCCAAAAATCGTAAATGTACGACCTCTGAGGAACCCTGCAATAGTAACACGTTTGCCTTGGATTCAGCTGGATCGTTTTATGTTGGAAAAAAAAAGTCAGAAGCCGCCAGAGCAAACATTTTCAAGACTGGAGAAGACCAGGTTGAGTGTTGCTCGACTTAGCTCCGCTCTGCAGCAGCGCCGTCAGATAAATAAACGGAGTACGATATGGAGATAGTTGGCAACCAACACAGAAAAACATCGCCGAGTATTGCACCTGGCCAGAGCGCTTTCCCAGCTTCGCTCCTTTCTCCCTAATTTCCCTTTTCTTTTTGAAACTGAACTCGAAATATATCTCATTAAATGATGGATTACAGCCTTCCCTAAACACCCAGTTTACACGTGCAATGATTTACGGGTGAAGCACCCTATAACTTTGTACCCGGAATGACAACCACCATTATTCCAGCCTTATTAATTGGATAAGATAGTGGAGGGGAGGGGATCAGAGAACTGATTAACACCAAGGGTAATCCCTAATACAGTTACTGGAATTGGGAATTGAAATAGTTTGTTCCTGGACGTTGCAGACTGTGATATCGCCGAAATATATACATATTTTTTTACAGCAAACTGCGTTTATTAGAGAAAAATTTAAACAATTGCTTCTTGGTGTAGGGCAAGAGAGCGTCTCGGGAAGTTGATCCTGTTTTCCTCGGATTAAAAATTGCAACTAGCCAGCCCTGCTTCCCATCCAGTTCCCTGCTCCTGGCCTGGGAAAGTCAAGGATAGCCTTTAAAGCCTTGGGATCCTGCACCCGCGTGCGGGAGACCTGGAAGAAGCGCCTGGCTCTTGGCTTCGGATTGGCTGAGCTATAGCCTTTGCGGCTACTTGGGGAGTGAATCATTGGACGCATCTCTCTGTCTCTCCTCCTTTGTGTATATCTGACTTTGCAATAAAAATAAATCCTTAAAAAATTGCAACTGTAAAAATAATTCAATCAACAAATATTTATGGATGTTTACCATATTCAAAGGGTCATTGGGGACAAATGTAAAAATGATTATTATTTTTTATTTTGTTACTTTGAGAAATCAAATGCACATATTTTAAAATAGTTCAAAGAAAGACTGGATTTTTTTTTTCTTTTAAACTTTGGACAGACAAGAGAGGAAGGCATTAATCGTTGAGGAGACAGGATTCTTGCATTTCTTGAGTGGAGATTATATCATGCCACTGGAGTAGAAAGTATGAACTAGATTAAATCTGGAATTGCAAGAATTCAGATTATAACCTAATGGAATCCTAGCATATCTAATCATTTTCTCCTATGAAATGATTACTAAATACAATGGTAAATATTCATTTACTTACCAATACTTCCTGAACATTTATTTTTTTTTAAGATTTATTTTTATTGGAAAGTCATAGAGAACAGAGACAGAGAGGAAGATGCTGGTTCACTCCCCAAGTGGCCACAACGGCCAGAGCTGTGCGAAACCAAAGCCAGGAGCCAGGAATTTCCTCCAGGTCTCCCAGGAGGGTGTAGAGGCCCAAGGCTTTGGGCTGCTCTCCACTGCTTTCCCAGGCCACAAGCAGGGAGCTGGATGGGAAGTGGGGCATGCCGGGATTAGAACCAGCGCTCATAAGGCCATATGGGATCCCAATGCATGCGAAGTGGGGACTTTAGCCACTAGACTACCAGGCCAGGCCTTTGAACACGTGTTTTATAATAGCTAATGAAGATACCACAGTAACCAATATCCCCACCCTTGTGGAGATAATAATGGGTGATACAGGCATAAGCTTTGTGATTCATATAAAGATTTTTACATATGTTATCTAATTTGTTCATCAAATAACTCTAGGAGCTAGGCTATTTATTACTTCAGGTTAATAATCCTGGTGCTGCAGTCTGCCAAATTTTGTAGGTCTAAAAATATTTCAATCTATTAAGCCTCATATGCATAATATTTGTTATGCCTTTTATATTCAGCTTGTGACACTTAAAATGAAAAAAGGAAAGCCAGGATCATCTGAAAGGCCTGTTATGAGATGACACTTTGTGCATACTGGATTTTTACCTTATTTAACCACCTAGTAAGCAAATCATCCCTTGACATGAATGTTAAAGTATGATTTTAGTATTTATAGCATCTGTATACCAGCCTTCCAATGTAGAATACAAAATCTCTTTATTACAAACATCGACACACTGAATCATCTGCCAGATTGTTCTCTATATTACCCATCAAGCATAGCTTGACAAATTCATGCATTTTTTTTTAAATCAAAGATGTATTGTTTCTTGGCAGGCACATTAAAAGCTTCCTGACTTCAAAGAAAAAAAAATACATGAAATTAATAGTGAATAGGACAGTTAATCTAGCAAAAACAAGGAGAAGGGAAGGGCACCATTCTTGCTGACATAATTACTGCTTATCTGGATGCATGTGAAAGTGACCAGGTGAGCAGTCTTACAATGATTTCATGAGATAAACTTCTCTTTCCAACAGTGTCTTCATGCCTTTCCAGCAGAAAATATTTGTGCAGCAATTCATATACAGCTGACTTTGTGATAAATGCTAGAGATACGGGAGAAAAAGACCAATTCCTGGAGTCAAGCAACTCAGCCACAAACAGAGGTTATAAACAGCATTTCCTATCCCCCTTCCTGGCTCTGTTTTTCTCCATAGCATGTCTCATCGTCTATTGTAACAAGTATCTTACTAACTTATTTTCTTGATTTCCTTAGATTACGATACAAGTTCCGTGAGATAAGGTACTTCTGCCATTTTGCTGCTTTATTTTCACCACATATATTTGTTGAATGGATAAATTTCCCTGATTTTCAGTTTCTGCAAGACACATGTTGTACTCCTTTTCCAGATTTTTGAAAATGGAAGCTCGGTGTGTCTGATATACACAGATGCTTACACTAGTAGATGGAGCCTTTAAAGTGGAACACAGATATTACTGGCTCAAAAGTCACAATTCTTTCCCCACCGCCTCTTAAAGAACAGAAAGCTGGTTTTGAAGCTTGTCTTTTGTATTCCTATACATTTTTGTGCTTGGGGAAATTGTCCTCAATTGTCACATTCCAATGCCTGTATACTACTTTGATTAGGGTTAGAATGTGAAATTGGAAAGGCAGCAGGACTAAAGTGGGAATTCAGGATAGATTTAGCTTTAATTTGTCAGTGTAGGGTAGTCAGAAGCAAGGCTGGGGCACTAGAGAGGACAATACTGTTCCACATCTTTAAGGAAATAAAAATAACACTGTGCTCATGCATATGCATAGTACACTTAATCATGATAGCCCCAAACACCAAGATCCATCATCCAACTGATTGGATAAGTCTTGAACAGCAGGCTGAATGATAGAAGCCAGACACTCAAGACAGTAAATGTTCTACCATTGTCCCATTTCCCAGGCCACAGGAAGGAGAAACTAGAAGAGCCAAACAGAGCCTTGAAGGTACCACTCCTGAAGGCCTCTCAACATTTCTAACAACGATTATTTTGTGGACATATCTAGTGGAAGTGACTAGAAAATATAGTATTGAGATAACCAGCAAAAACACAGAGATTAAAGGTTGGTTAGGCAATGGTCTCCACCAGTACTCACAGCAAAATGTCTGAGACCAAAGTCAGTTTGATGGGTTAAAGTTTGAGAGAGAAGTAGTAAAAATCAAGCAAACACCTAAAAAATGGCACAACAAATTAAGACCCTGTGAATTCAATGCTTGGTTTCCATATCAGAGTGCTGGTGTGACTCTGGCTGCTCTGTTTCTGACCAAGCTCCCTGCTAACATGCCTGGCCAGACAGAAGATGACTCCGCTCTAGGGGCCCTGCCACCCATGTGAGCAATCAGGACAGAGTTCCTGCTCCAGCATGATTCAGACCTGGCTTCGTGGGCATCTGGGGAGTGAAAAAGCCATGGAAAAACTGTCTCATTTTCTTTGTTGCTCTTTCAAATAAATAAGTAAATCATCATTTTAAAAAAAGGCAAATTTTTGGTACCACATTTCCTTTTTCAGGTTCTGCATCTAGGCCCATGAATATTAATAATTTTGAACACATTGGTATCATTAAAAGACTTAGAGTGCAATAAATGTGCAAATGTAGGTTTGTTCAAAACACTGAGCCACTTCGATTCAAGAAGTGTAAAGAACAGTTAGTTTTCATTAGGCAGACATGGAACCATTAGAGATATCTGCACAGGGCCCAGCGTGCTAGCCTAGTGGCTAAAGTCCTCACCTTGCATGCTCCGGGATCCCATATGGGTGCCGGTTCTAATCCCGGCAGGCCCATTTCCCATCCAGCTCCCTGCTTGTGGCCTGGAAAAGCAGTTGAGGACAGCCCAAAGCCTTGGGTCCCTGCACCCCCGTGGGAGACCTGGAAGAAGCACCTAGCTCCTGGCTTCAGATCAGCTCAGCTCTTGGTGTTGTGGCCACTTGGGGGGGAGCGGGATAAACCAGCGGACAGAGGATCTTCCTCTCTGTCTCTCTTCTCTGTACATCCACTTTACGATAAAAAAAATAATAAAAATCTGACTTCACAACAAAAAAATCTTTAAGAAAGGATTTCTGCATAAAGAAATGATCAAAGTACTGTTTTCAGAATATTAATCTCACAGCCTATAAGCAGTAATGTCCAGAAGTACCGGTTATAAATCACTCTAACTGAAAATACTTGACTTCACATGAAATGTGGACATCATGGAAATATTTGGAGGTCAAAGAAGGTGTTACATATATTTCATAACACCAATTTTATTTCCTTAATTATGTATTTTTAAAGAGCTTTCCTTACCAGTGTTGCTGGGCAAAACTAAGACGAAGCAACAAATAACCCCAAAGCTCAGTGATTTAAGTCAACAACCATTTGTTTCTATCTCACAGTCTGCTGCAGGTCCAGGTAACTTTATGAACCTTTTGACCCTGACGTTGGATATGTATCCTGTGCTTTAGACTTGTGTGATCCCCACAGCACCTCTATGATTGCTGACACAGGATATCTCACTTTCATCCATAACCCACTGACAGGGACTAGTCACACAGTGGCCCAACTACAACGAAAACAGGAAATAAAAGTTATGTATCAGAAAGACTTGATTATATTCATAGGAAAACTGAACTCTCAACCTAAGAGAGGGCTTTAGGAGGGCACAGCCACAAGAACTCTGCCCTCAATGAACAGCTATGCCAAGGGCTGGTGGGAATTAACTAGTCCCCTCTTGTCTATCCACCATTCTACAATGTGAGGAAACAATGTCCATCCCTACTGTGGAACAGACACTGAACCTGGGAATCCCAGTCTCCAAAACCACGAGGGGTACATTTCTATTATTTATACCATTTACTGTATTCATAGTAACAGGAGCACACTAAGATACATGGTGAACTAACAGCCCAAAGAAAATCCCCATGGTAACCTCTTTGACACCAGAAAACTGTTTGACAGAATCAATATCTGTTACTAGGAAAAACTCTTAACAAACTAAGAAAAAAGTGAAACTTCCTCAACCTGATGAAGAACATATACAAAAAAAAAAGTTGGAAAAAAAATGAAAAATACTTAATGTAAAGGCTCTTCAGATCAGGAACAAAGAGGGCAGGCTGTCTATCCTCAACATTTCTATTTTTTTTAAATTTTTTTTAAAATTATTTTTTAATAATCTTACTTAGTTGATTAGGGAACAAAGGGTCAAGGGCTACAGGGTGAAAGTGGGTAATACCATTGTTTCCACATCAATATCATTTTTCCCCGTATCTGGGGTCAGGGAAAAAAACAAAGGGAAAAGCCCCACCCAACCTCCCACCCGTCCCTGATCCCCAACGGGAGGCGCGCTCTGAGGGTCCTGCTCATACAGTTTTGATAGTTCATCAGTTCTGGATTGCTGCCAATCTCTCAGTTCCAATCGCAATGAATCCTATTCAGAATCCACTGGCTGACAGTCTCTTCATGGTTGGGGTTCTAAGATCAGCAGTTCAGTTGGAGGGATCTCCAAAGAAACTTCATCTGAGATGATCCCAGGCCTGATTCTTGTGCGAGTTTGCTAGTACAGAGTCCGATACCGTCTGTCACACCAATCAGCTTATGCTCATGCTGGTCGTTGGGATTGCTGGGTTCGTTCTGTTTCCAGCCCTGTCTTCCTCGTGAACCAACGGGTGTTGTAGTCCAGTTCGATCCTGCCCACTTCATACTCGGTCCTCACGTAAACCGGTTGGAGCTGCAGCCTGGTTGGGGCGACTCCCCATAACCCCCACCAGTTCTGCCCCCTACTCTGGTTCCCATGCTTGCCAGTATGCACTGCAGGCTTGTCAAGTCTGTCCCACATCCTGTTTAGCTCTCGCACGTGTCGATGGGCATTGAAGCCCAGCTCAACCCAACCAACCTACTATCCAGCCCACACACCTACTGGCAGGTGCCCTTCTGTACAGCCACCCCTGCCTCTGTCCTGGTTTTCGTGCTGTCCAATGAGTGGTAGCCCCGAAGGAGGTGTCCACTATTTCCCTTCTAGGCCACACTCACTCCCACATTATGCACTATCCAGGTAGTTCTGGCATTTGACTTGACAGAATTAGCTCCAAGTGCCAGCCTCTGCCAGCTAGTACTGCAGCTAGCCCAAACAACCCTCACCCACTCTAGTTTTTGCTTGCACCAGTCAGAACAGTCAGCCCACCGTGGCCCTTCCCTTATCTAGCCCACATGAGGCCCACAGGTGTAACAGCCCTGCCTAGTCTGATCTGCCCCCATCCCGACTCACACTTTGTCCAGCAGCGGAGCCGACATTACCCTGTCAGCTTTGCCTCCTCCCCCAGGTTCTCACATGTGCTGTTTGGGCGCTGCAACCACATCTGGTACGGCTCATCTCACCTTGGCATTCCTTATTGTGTACTACTATGTGTTGCAACCGAACCTGGCTCGACCCACACTCTGTTCTGGCGCTCGGACTCACCAGCGGGTGATGTGAACAGGTTCAGCCTGGTCTGCCCCCAATCCATGCCATGTGTATACCAGTGGGATAATTTCCATAGCCTGTTCTGGACTGTTCCCTATTGTGCTTCTTGCGCTTACCTGCAGGGACTGTGTCCTGCTAGGGGAGTTGCCCAGGCTCCTCCATCAGAAACTCTCCCAGTGCCAGGTTTCGCGCATACCAGTGGGTCCATGAGCCAGCCCTGTTCAGTTCACCTCCTGTCCTAGTAGGAACAGTGGTGTTTCCTGACTGTTCTTCAACCCAATCTGGTTCTTATTGTTGGATGTTTCAACCCAGCCATGGCTCTTCTATACCCCCATACGCTTACACATGGTTCAGTAAGGGCTGAGACCTAGCCTAGTCTGTCATACATTTCCCCTGGTCCTGCAGAGCACCAGATGGTGTTGGAGTCTGGCACGGCTTGGTGCTTCCATTCCCAGTCCACACTTATGCCAAGTGGGATTACACTCGTATCCTGATCGGAACGCAGCCCCATTTACAGCCCATGCACTCGTTGGTGGGAAACTCAACCCAGCTCGAGTATCCCCTTAGCTGCCCAACTGGGCCTATTCCCCGCCTTAGATCTTGTGAAGGCCAGTGGTTGCTCTGATTCAACTTGGTAGAGCCCCTCTCTTGTCCTGTCCCCTTAGATGCTGTGGCTTAGCATCCCTGTCTTATGCAGATCAGTAGGTGCAAGGACCTACTTGGCATGACCTGTGCTCCAACCTGGTTTCTGTTGTTTCTTGTGAGTTAAGGTTTGTTCAGCCCTGCCCATTCTGTCCCCTTCCAGTGGCAGCATGGCCCACCCCACATCCTGTTAAAGGATGCACTTTCAGGTGCTGCTGCCTTGACCCGTGCTGACTGTTTTGGGTTCCTGCACCCGTGTGTGATGGCAGGTGGCATGGTCACATCTAGCTTAGTTCATCCCAACCCCAGCTTGCGAGCTAACCAGGGGAACTTGTATTTCCTCAACATTTCTATTCACCATTGTAGTGGAAGATTTCATCAGTACAATAAGATCATAAGAAAAAAAAAAAGACATACAGGTGGAAAAGAAGAAATAAAACTGTTCCTCAAAGATGGCCCAAGGACTCGGTCCCTACCAGCAATGTGGGAGGTTAACATGAAGTTCACGGCTCCTGGGTTTGGCTCTGTGCAGACCTCACTGTTAGGACCATTTTGTGGAGAGAACCAGCAGATGAAAGACATCATCACCTCTCGATTTCTGTCTCTGGCTTACTTACCCTGCTTTTCAAATAAAGTGGGAGAGAGTTTGAGAAAATTTGAAGCTGCAGGCTAATGGCATGGTACTCCATTTTAGAATGTTTGAAGTTTTCTCTAATTTTTCTTTAAGTGATATTTCAGAAAACAGAGCCAAACTTCCCCTAACATTTATTATAAAGTAGTAGAGACAGGTGTACAGTTGTTTTCAGTTTCAATGTCAAATCTTTCCAATGACTTCAAATAAATAAATGCTGTGTGTGCTCAAAATAATATCAACGGGGAAAATTCAAGAAATATTATACTTTAGATAACACATTACTAAAATGCCTGGATTAAAATCTAGAAGTAGATTTTGAAATAGCAAATCAAAAATTGTTTCACTAATACCATCAAAGAAATAAAGAGCAAAAATAATTTTAAAGCAGTAATTATGTTCCTAAAGATATCAGCCCAAAGCAAAATTACTAAGCTTTTATATTCTCACTAGTATTTACATAGTATTGCTTTCTTGCTGTGTTGGTCCAGCATTTTTTTTTCTTTTGAGAAATATTATTTATGTTTCTCAAGCATTCAGCAAGGCAAGAGACACAATGGAACAACAATCCAAGTCACAGGAGCAAAACACAAAGTTAGCCATTGAGGAAACACGAACTAAATGAAATGTTAAGGATTATATTCTGAATTTACATTTTTGCTTTCCACATTTAGACCGTGATACAACATTAGAATACAGTTGCTAAAATAAGCTAACCGCTAGGGTAGAAGAGAAGTGATTCAGATATCATTAAAATATAGCTAAGAAATTCTTTCACCTTCTGATACATGAAAGTTACACTAGAAGTTATTTTTAGTTCTGGAGGAGACCCACACACATACCACATACACACATACAGCAAAACAGAGAAGTTAGACAGAGATTGGTCAGCAATTCCCAGAGACGCTCCTTTTCTTTCTGTAGTACTAACCTCTGCTTTAGGAACTGCTCCCAGTGCATGCCTACCTGGTTGGGAATGTCACTCATAATACATTTTCCTCCCACCTTATGATGACCTTGAGCTGAAGGATGCCGTCCTGGAGCTGTCCACCGTCATTCTGACAGGACTCATAATTAAGTTCTTTTATAGTATCCATCATGCCAATTTGCAAAGAGAATAGAAATTATAGTAGATCCAGTATTTTAGTGCTTACAATTCTAAGCCCTACAATTAGTCCCTTGAGATACTGGCTCCTATTAGCTCCTTAGATTACAGAGACTATCTCTATTTCCAGTCCAGTTTTTGTTCAGGATGGTTTCAAACTGGATTTGTCATTTGCACCTGAAAGAATCCTGTGATGTTAGAACAACTTCCTCAATGTCCAGTATAATCTAAATGCCAGTGATTAATCAATTCAGACCTGTCCCCTTTATACAACAGCTTCTCCTATTGTGCAAACTTATTTTATATCCTACTGAACTTTTATTCCTAAATCTAGACTCCTTGAAGACTAAGAATGGGAAAGAAAGATGTTGTGGTGGACCAGGGAGGGAAACAAGTGCACCTAATCCTCTATCACTTCCCGGATAGCAGGAGTGAGGTAACAGCTGGTAGTATCTGCAAAGGATCTAAGTCACTTGGCATGCTGAGCAATGACATGACAAAGAACCTAAACCATCAACCATAAAGCTTCCGTCCAAGAACAACTCAAAACTGCGTTAATTCAAGGAAAGAATGGATTGAAATATCTTCTCTCTTCCCTTTGCTCTACCTACCCAGTGGTAATAAAGACAATGTATAATACCAAACTAAAACCTTTTACATTTCCTGAGGTGAGCAAGAATGCATCTATTTCCATTTAAAAACTGTTTATTCACTTATGCAAAGAGAAAAAAGTAAATTAATGATTTAGTCTTTGGTAATAACCCTCAAAGCAAATGTCATTTTCTTATTTTCTGACTTTAAATGTTTCCCTTATTTCTTTGCACTTATTATGACTTGGAATTACCTTACTTGTTACTTTATTATCACTTACCTGTTTATTCACTTTTTAATTGAGAAGGATCTTGCCAGCTTTGTTTGCCACATTTTAACAACCTGGTTTATAAGAAGACACTAAGTATTTAATAAATTAAGCTGTTGCAAAAATGAAAATTACTACTATGATAACTATAAAATATACGAATCTTGAAGTTAAATGATGTGGGATTATTCCTGTGTTTGAGAACTTGGAATGGAATGGACATTTACAGTGCAGGAGTCAGTAGTTGAGAGCCGAGGGTATTCTCTCTAGCGGTGGTGGCAGCTCAGCTGAGCTGTGGCACTTTCCAGCCACTGTGTAGGAAGGCTGCCTGCTTCACTCAGCCTGGCTTTTTTCACAGCAGTGGCTGACACATTCTGCATAAACTTATCTTTAAAAGCTTTATTTAATCTTTATCTAATATGTGATAACTGTATATAATTATAGGATACGATATTTGAGTGAAGAGTTTCAAAATGCACTGGGATAGGTTGGGTGAACCACTGTTTCAGAAAATCTGGAGCTAAGGTAGCTGAATCACCGTCAATATGTTATAAACATCATAAATGTTTTCATACTGTAGCAACATCGAATTATTCCGGGCTTAATGTTATACAGATTTAGGTAATTCATGCTTTTTCAGAATTACAGAGATAAATGAAAAATTAAGGCTTCTGGAACTGGCAAATCTTTAACCTTCGACTGTATTCAAAATATAAAGGTTAATTAGATCTTATACTGGAGAATTTTTGAATAGCGAGATTGAAAAATTTCTTTCTGCTGTGTTGATATTTTTATTTGACTTGTTTTCCTACAGGGAGGCTGTACAAAAACATGGTTAGCATTCCCCCTTCCCAGCAGTAGATTTAAAGCCAGATTAGTTGTAATAGGATTCCAGGATGCGGGTAGATGTCTACTTGTCACGGACGATCTCTCTGGCAATCAGCTCCTTCATGATCTCATTGGTGCCACCATAGATTGGCTGAACTCGGGCATCCACATAAGCTCTGCACAAACCACAAATCGATAGATTAAATCAGTCTTAGGAATCAGAAACTGTGTCTCAGCAGATAATCATTAACTGAATTATTCATTTAAGGAAATCCAAGCAACAGAAAAGAATACTTTTCTAGTATGATACTTACTTTGAATAGGAACAATTAAACAAAACCAACCTATTTAGATATTGATAATCTATGTGGCTTTCTTTTAGTTTTCTTAAGGTTATTACAAAATCAAGACAATATTTACAAGTATGCTTAATCTGATTTAATTTTGTAAAATTTGCCATCTACAATTCTTAGATAATCCATTTCATACCTAGAATTGCATGGAATGTTTTAAATTCTTGCTATAGCTAATGTTTCCCTCAAAAGCTGAAATCCCTGAGTGTTGTAGAGAATAAAAGATAAAACAAATGACTATTTTTTAGTATCCCTCCAGATCCTAATAGTATGACCACTATAAGGAATATAAAGTAAAAATACTTAAGAAAACATCACTGCCTACCAAAGCTAACAAGCAACTGATTTTTTTGGAAATGTTTTTGACAATTTCTAGTCACTCTAGTAATACGTGGGTTAAAATACTAAGTGACTAATTCTATTACCCTCTACCCTGACCACCCCAAAATTACCAGTTCACACTCAGTTTTCTTTAAAATGACTTATTTGAAAGGCACAGTGTCAAAGAGAGTGAGACACAGAGACAGATCTCTTATCTAAAACGGGATCACAATAGCCAGAACTAGGCCAGGCCAACACCTGGAGTCTGGAACCACATCAAGTCTCCCATGTGGTAGAACAGACTCAAGTAATTGAGGCATCACCTGCTGCTTCCCAAGCACACTAGCAGGAAACTGGACAGCTTAGTTCAGTAGGCAAGACGTGAAGTAGTATTCTGATATGAACTTTCATCATAGCAAAAGGCAGCTAACCCTGATGCACCACAAAATTTTGTCTCAGGAGCTCACTTTCTGAATATCTGAAAGGGAGAGAACACACACACATGTACACACAACTCTTATGGGTCTTCCCTGTCGGTGGCAGAAGTCCAAGTGTTTGAACCAATACCTGCTTCCTTTCAGGGCACATTAGTAGGAAGTTGCATCAGAAGCCGAGTTGCAAGGACTCGAACCAGAATTGATAGCAGATGTAGGTATCCCAAGCAACAGCTTAATGTGCTGTGCCACAACACCTGTCCCAGGAGTTCACCATTTTAAAAATCTTTGAGAGGTAGACACAAGAGAGATACAGAAAGGAAGAGAACTCCACCAGCAAATCTACTCCCCAGAGCTCAGCACAGCCAGGACAGGCATAAGCTTGAAGACAGAAACTCAATCCAGGTCTCCAATGTGGATGGAGGTGCCCAAACACCTGCTGCCTCTCAGACGTCACATCAACATGAGTCCCACACAGGGTGTTAACTGCTGGGCCAAACCTAACTGCCCCCAAAGTTCACTTGTGATAGTCATGATGGCAACCAGGACACTGATTTTTAATATCTTTAACCTTTTTCACTTTCTCCTCTCATTTAACCCTCTCATCTGCGATAAGGGGAAATGCATAGTTTTATAGGTTCTTAGAAGTTCACAGATGTTAATATGCTTACTAACTAACTGTTGCTTTACTGACAACATAATAGAGAACTGGCAGACTGGATTGAGAATCTGGGCATCTGCCTGTTCTGAAGTATTTTTAATTACATCACAGCATTTTCATTGGCTCAGACATTTAGAGTCAACTATTTTGAGCCTTGTACTTTTCTAGAAGAAGATGAAATTCAAGGATATCATTTCCAGATGTAATTACGTCTTTTCTTTTTTAAAAAAAAATGATTTTTAAGATAAAATGTGCCAGTTCTCTAGGAAATGGCCTTTGAAACAAGAAAACATCCAGTAAATACTTACTGATTTCATTTAGGGTATTACAAAGACATTTTGGAATTTCAATAATTTCAAATGAAAGTCTTACAAAGTTCTGAGTCATTTATGTTTTCAAATGTATTATTTTCTGAGCGGATTCTGTTGTTCTCCACAAAATCTTAAATTTGAGTTTTAAGAACCTGTGTGGCATTTCAGAACTATTTGAAATTGCAGTGTTTTGTAAACATTTTTCAGCAGGGTTGGACATTTTTTTCCATATTAAAGAAGTTCCAAGGAAGTATGTCACGCCAGAGATCAGTAGACCTTTTATAGGTTACTAATTAAATTTAGTCATCAACTAAAATTAACACAGAAAGGCAACAGCAGCAATGTTTAACCACACTGCAGTGAAGTTCTAGCTCCCGGCTGCCCTTCCCAGCACAGCAGACAAGTCGACAAAAGTCAAAGCTCAAATTGCACTTCTTGCAACCTGAAGAAGTCTGGTAAAAGTGAAATAAACTCACACGCTAAATACAATGAAAAAGCTACTAACAATAAAAAGTAAGACAAAGAGCCTTTTTATCTTTTAAATTACGGCTCATCTGCCAATGTAAAATTAAATAACTCAATTTGCCCTGAGGAATATGAGAATGCAATTAGAGTAATTGTCCTCTATCACACACTGTATCAACATACCACCTTTTGTGCCTCGCTGCCATTTTTTTATATTGGTTGATATTAAGATTCTCTAAGAGAGAAAGAACCATCTAATTTAAAGATTCATAAATCTTTGAACCAACAAAGCTGGCCTTGGAGGGTGATTGTTCACTACTTAAAAGAAAAAAGAAATCTCTCAAACTTAAAACGGGGATTTCAAAGAAGCCATCAAGCTATCATCTTTGCTACTGCTCTGAAGGAACTGATTCTGAGAAAACAGAAATCATGGCCGATGCCATACACTGTAATTCTGAGCCATCAGGATGGAAGATTCCTTTCCACCAGAAAAGTCTTTCTCAGAACCTGCACTGAACCACAAAACCTGCTGTGCCACTCTGTAACAACACAGGAGAAAAACGTCAATGTCCATTACTGCTTTACTGTCTCAGCATTTTGAACTTTGCGCATCAGATGGATAGATACTGTGAACAAAGCATGAAAATGCACAGTGCACATGCACATGCACTCCAGTGATGACTTCATGTGCATTTCATGACTGCACAAAGGTGGTGTTTTTCTTTTAAAAATAAATCTGCTTTTGATAAAGACCCATTAATAGTAATGCTGAAAACATATACCAATATAAAAGCCCAGGCATTGATTTTAAAAAAGAAATCATTTAGCTACTTCATACCTACATTCCCAAGGAGAAAAAAGCCCTGCTTGATCCTGGGTTCTTACTAAAGGCTGTATATAATGTACATCCAATGACTAGAGCTTTCCAGTGCTTAGAGAAAATCAGTAAATTTATCTATGCTAGAGCTTCTGTTCTTAATATACCTTTAATAAAATGTTTGGTCTCCTCATTAAAGACTATAAACACTGTCAAGTATTTCCCATTACGTGTGCCAGAATGATAAATGGGAAAGTACCAGACTGTCAGTTTGAATATAAGTTTAATAGTTTTTCCTTTAGGATATTCCTGTATGTAGCTAAAAAGTAGAAAATCTTTCAGAGGAAAAATATATTTTCTAAAGTGATGAGGAAAATGCCAAGGGGAGATTATTACGGTGAAAGATAGGAAAGAGGCAGAGGAAAAGTTATGGAGAGAAGGAGAAATAGGAAGGGCATACTGCCTATCACAAATTGATAGCAATCTAAGCCGATGAGAGAATATTCATAATAATGCAATTTCCTTTAATTTAAAGGAAATATTCTGGGAAAAATAACTAATTTTCTAGTGCAAAAACAATAAATAAATAGATTTTTTTTTAAAGAACAGGTTATTCGGGAAATTTCAGAAGGTGCAGATAGAGAAGCAGGGATTAAAGGTGTATTCAATGAAGTAATAAATGAAAACTTCCCTAATCTGGAGAAAGAATTGGAAAACAATATACAGGAGGGCCACAAAACTTCCAACAGAGTTGATCGAAAGTGAACCTCACCACAACACATGATAATCAAGTTTTCTTCAGTTGAACAAAAGAAAAAAATCCTTAAATGTGCACATGAAAAAAATTCAGTGACATATAGAGGAACCCAAACCAAACCTGCAGCTGACCTCTCAGAGGAAACACTACAGGCCAGAAGAGAATGGAGTGACATATTCCAGATTCTAAAAGGGAAAAATGTTCAGAATAACGTATCCTGTAAAGCTCTCCTTTGTCTTTGAAAATGAAATAAAATTCTTCCACAAGATTTTGGTTTGCTTTACAAAGTGATATTGATTGGATCCTGCGTGCTCCTCAGGAGCAGTGGGTAGTTTCAGGGGGCTGCCAAGGGTCCTTTTGCCCCTGCCCAGCTGGTTCTGGGGACTTGGGCATGCAGGCTTACATAGGGTATGGGCTATGGCACAAGTGAGGCTGAGTGGAAACTCAACTGTGGGACATCAATGGCCAAGGCTACCGTACTTTCAGGTAAGCAAGGGTGCTGAGTCCAAGTGGTTTGGAGGGGAGAACGGGAAGATCTTTAAAGGTCAGTCTGAAGCACCAGCACATATAGGAGACTTGAGCTGTTAGCATCAATCATCACTGAGCTCCACACACTGGCACTCGCCAAAGCCAAGGTTGGGGCCTACCAGACAGGGCAAGATCACAGTAACCACTAGTGAGAGTTGGATCAGGAGAAAGGTGAAGTTAGGATGGGCCAAGATAATAACTAGTGCAGAAGAGAATCGGGTCTCGTGGCAGAATCTGTGGGGGATTAATGGGCTCACCCCTGCGGAACTGCAATCTCTGCTGGCACGCCCAACAACTGTGGATGGGAACAGGCTTGGCTGGGGAGCTAAGCAGACACCCCAGCTGGGTTGGGAATCCCACTGGTGAGCAAGAGGGCTGGACTGAGGGCAGCAGGCTGGGCTGGCCATGGTTAGAGCCTCCCTCAGTGTGGGTGTGGACTGGGACTGGGGAGTGACAGACTGGTCTACACTCCAGCACCCACAGGTACTCCTGAGCACCAGAGTGAGTGTAAAACAGGCTGGGCTAGGTCTTGATGTCCACTGAACTATGTGAAAGCTGTCTTGGCATAAACAAGGCTGTGTAACACCTAATAATAAGAACCAGAATGGGTGCTGGGCAGTTGAGCAAGGCCACTGTTCCTGCCAGGACAAGTGTGGACAGCAAGGCCACTGTTCCTGCCAGGACAAGTGTGGACAAAACCAACCTGGGCCAAGGACCCACTGGTGCACATGAGATCTGCCACTGGAAGGAGACCTGACAGAGGATCCTGGGAAACTCCTTTGTAGGGATGCAGTCCATTCAGGTGACTGCAAGGACCAAGCCAAGGAGCAGCCCTGACCATGTCAGGTTACAGTACTCGCCAGCATACATGTGGGTCAGCTCTGGGGACAGACCAGGCTTGGTCAGTTCACAGCATCCACTGGAAGATCTGAGAACCGGGATAGGGTCTGGGAGGCGCCAAGTCAGTCCGCAACGCCAGCCAGCTCATACTGGGGATACTAAGATGAGGTGAGCCATGCCAGCCTGGGGTCCGATGGAGCCGGGTTCATGAGTTGCAGGGGTGGAGGATCTGGTGGAGCTCGGGTCACCCAGCCCGTACCCTGGGGTCCATCTGCAAGGTGGGTGCCAGGTTTGTGAACCCCAGGAGTGGTGGATCTGGTGGGGCTCAGATCACCTGGCCCGGGTCCTGGGAGCCACCTGTGAGGTACGTGTCAGGTTCGTGATCCCCAGGGGTGGGACATCTGGCTGGACTTGGATCATGTGGTCCTGGTCTTTGGACTTGCCTAGCAGTGAAAAAGGTGCAGCAGTGGACCCAGACCCTGATGCACATGGAGAATATGGCAGCTCATTTGGTGCCATCATAGAGGAAGGAGAACAGAGCAAATTGGACAACTACCCCAGCAAACAAGGACAGCAAAAATCTGGATGAATGGAGACTTGAAGTCAATTACAACAATCAACGGACATTGGGAGAGTTGCCTCACCCTTGGATCGGCAAAATCGATAGCATTTTAGAACTATCCAAACCACCTAGTCAGAACCTTCAGAAAATACTCTACAGCAGGTCCCTGGGGTGATACTGGGTGGCGTTTTCCCACCCCGGGGTACTGGGACATCTGAGAGGATAGGTGTTACTTCCTCCCTTTAACTCACCCCTTCCCCCACAGACAAGAAGAAATAGAGACTTTAGAAACAATTATTCATCCACTTATCCCTAACCCTCAATCCTTTCCATTCTGGTCAACCATGTAAACATCATAAAAAATAAAAATTAAAAAAGTGATATTGATTATCAATATTTGATATATTAAATCAGTAAGTTTTAGGCCTCTGCACTTTAATAATGATAAAATCCTACTTGCTTCCATAAGCATTAATATACTCTGAAAAAGATAGGAATTTTAGGTGTTCTTAAACTCCAGTAAAGAAACTTTCTCTCTCCTTCACATCATTAAACAGAGTATAACAGAACAATCATACTCACTTTGCAATTGGATACTCCCACATGTATCCTGAACCTCCATGAAGTTGTACACATTCATAAGCCACTCGATTTTGTAACTCCGATGCCCTAAATGGTCAAAATAACCAAAAAAGGAAAAATTGAAATGGATTTTCATTGATGCTTTATGATCAGAAAGTTTGTGAATATTTAAATGCACACATTCATCAAGCAATTCAGATAGCATATTACATAATCACCAGACATAAGAAATATTACATATGGATGAAGTTTCAAGAGAATGCTTCACTCAAAAATACCTATTCATAAATTATAATTCTGAATGAGGTTTTTGTTACGGCTAGCAACAAAATGTGGAAAACCTAAACGTGCCAGGTTTTGGTTATTTCACACTTGAAAAGGATGACATTTTTCCGTTTGGCCTAGCCTTAGTCTCTGTGTGATCTAAACTTCTCACCCATCTTCTTTCCTTTGCTTTGTACTATTTTATTATCACTCTGTACCCAAAGTTTACAATTCTGAATTTCAGCAACTGAAAATATTCTTACTGTTTTGACTTTTCAAAAAAAAAAAAAATAACTAAAGGTGAAAATTAACCGAGAATAAAAATACAAGATGTGAGACTATTAATGTGTATATCGTCATATGGAAAACTTAGTAAGAAATCAGCCGCCTTTGGGGTGGCTTGGGATACCTCCCACACCCAATACGTGAGGCTAGTTCCAGTCCTGGGTACCCTGCCTCTTGATGGAGCTTCCTGCTATGTGCCCATCCAGAAGACACTCACACAGTGCTTGCCACCCACATGGCAGACAGGGTGGAGCTCCTGGCTCCCGGCTTCAGCTTGGCCCAGCTCTAGTTACTGTAGTCACTAGAGAAGTAAAAATCACAGGTGGACGACTCTCTCACTCTGCCCCCTCTCCGTCTAAAATCAATGAGTTAATTTTAAAACTTATTTGGACTTTCCTTACCTCACCTCCTCTTTATAAACCTGCCTTTCAAATAAAATACATCTTTAAAAAATGATTTGGGGGCTATTATTCCTGTGTTTGAATATACATGTACGTGTTTGTATTTTTAAATATGAACTCCTTGAGAAAAAAAACTTCTCTGAGCCCGTCTCAACAGTTTTACTATTAACATACCTAACATAACAGAGAACTGGCAAGAATTTTATTGGCCTTAACATGAAAAAACAGGTTAGTTTAAAATGCTTTTCTAATTACTTTCCAATAGTGACAAGTAAAAAAAAATGGTAAATACAGATACATTTTTTTAAAAAGTAATTTTTAACTCAGGTCATGGGGCAGATGAGGATGTTCCTAAAAACACAATAATAATATAATGATTAACAGACAAGATTCTGCAGGTACTAGTATTTTGGAAAATTACATTCACATATATGTATATATATACATACACATATATTTGCATTTGGCAAGTAGATCATGGTATATCTACAGGTCTAAGTTTTTGCATCCTCTGCTTCAGTGCTAAATATCAATATATTTAAAAACCTAATGAAGCTAATAGCTACTAAAACTAGTCTTAAAAAAAAAAAATCTAAAGGAATGGTTTACATTTTTTCCCACTGGTCAAACAATTTTCTGTAAATGTAAACATAAAAAGTCTCCTCCCAACACCCAAGTTCTTTTTTTTTTTATTAATTATTTTGCATTATGTGACAGTTTCATAGGCTCTGGGAATCCCCCCACCCCTCCCCACACCCCTCCCCCCTGGTGGATTCCTCCACCTTGATGAAGTATTACAGTTCAAATTCAATCAAGATTCTTTCCTTGCAAACGTATACCAAGCATAGAGTCCAGCTACTTATTGTCCAGATGGGTTGAACAGTTTCTTGGGGAGACCGTTTCTGGTCCGAAGTTAGAGCTGATAGAATATCATCCCAGTCAATTAAGAGTCCCAATATAACATCAACAGCAATTTGCAACATTATGGAATTGACATGGTTTTGAGTAACCAGTATGTTTAAAAAAAAAAAAAAAGCAAGTTCTTAACCACAACCTATGATTAGCTCATTGACATTTTAATTTTAGTTTATATACAGGACCGGCTGCTATATACCTTAAAATGGCTATAAGGTACCATTCAGCTGTCTCGTGTCTATTTCATTTTAGTATTTAGCCATTTGTTGTGTTGAAGTATAATTTTACTGATCTTGGCAGATTTTCGGATAATCTAGACTGGCTTGTAACTCTAACAAGACATTTGTCGACAATTAAGGTGCAGAACTTTTTTTTTTTTTGGGGGGGGTGCAGGAAAATCCTCAACACCATGGTGAGGAGTAACTAATCTTTGCCAACACCCAAGTTCTTAGTAACTCCATATCACTTTCAACCTGGCGATTTGTCACTACAGACTCTTTATCTAAAGCACTATTTGTCTTTTTCCCCTATGTTAACTTATGACTGAACTGAACAGAAGTTAATGAATAATGACAAGAATTTTTTTCAGGTTACTTTTGGGTTAATGAGATGTGAGAATGTTTTAAACAAGAAGAATCCAAATCTACTTTCAGAATCTGATTTCAACTGCATGTCCTTGTATGTTAAAATACACAAAAGCTTTATGGGAGTGCCTTTTAACTCATTTTTGTACTACTGCCAATCATCATTAATTCAAATGAAAATGTTTCAGAATTTAACAGAACATGTTTTTCTTTTCATTTAATACAGCATGGGTAACTTTTACTTGAATTGTCAATCCTTCAAGATTTTTTTCTCCTATGTGTAACACAGTATAAGTAGAAAAATCCGGTTGAATAGTCAATTCAATAATAACAGAGCTATCCTAGAGAGAGTTAAACTTAATTGCAGTCATTTAATGAAAGAATCAGGATTTCATCTCAAGACATCTAAGTGTTCTCTCTCAGCCTCGCTGCTTTAGTACCCTTCAGATAATCTGAAATTAAACTATTACTTCAGTAAACTCATCAGTCATCCTACCTCATTCTCTTCGTATTTTATTTTTCACTGCCAATTAAGAATTAAATACAAGCTTAACTAAATTTTCAGCTGTTGATAAAAGGGCTCACTGTAATTTTCAGCATTTTTTAAAGCTGGCTCCCACTGCTACTTTTCTGGGGCACAGCCTTTCTTTACGACCCTGTGGGTTGAATTTAAAGTTGGCCCACTGCCCAGTCTCAGCACATTTCTAACAGCCGGAGCACACATACCAGTATTTTGCCATGGAAGCAGTGGCAGAGTCCAGACGTTTCTTATCATGTAGTTCGAGACAGCTGTCCACAAATGCTCTGGTCACACAGATGTCCGTTTTTAATTCTGCTAGTTTATGCTGCACAGTCTTCAATTAAAAGGAAATGAAAGAGTATATTAGAAGCATACAACTTAATATTTTTATTTCTATGTATTAAATACCTACTGAATATAATAAAAACATAATAAAAAGGTCTTTGGAGTAAAAGTAAAGTGGAATTCCTATTTTTGCATCCCAAAAATGGGAGGGAAGGTCTGTACTAATCAGCAGACGTTCAAACAACACTGTATTTTTTTGCTAAGGAAATGTCTATTAAAATATGAATAAATAAATAATACTTCATTTTTAGACTCCAAAGCATAGAATGAGTTGGGCATTTAGATGAAGCTGAGTTTAAGTCCTAGTTCTGACTCAACTTCCTGCTGATGTGTGCCCACTGTGGGACCTAGGATTTCGGCCCCTGTCACCCACATGGGAGAGCCAGATGACGTCCAGGCTCCTGACTCTGAGCCAGCCCTGGCTGTAGGCACTGGGCAGTGAACCCAGGGATGAGAGATCTATTTTTGCCTGTCTTCCTGTGTCTCTGCCTCTTAGCCTTTCAAATACAATGAAAATAAATCAAGATTTAGACTATTACGGGAAACTGCTCTTTAAAAATAGCTTTGCTTTAATGTGTGAGCGCCATCTTGTGGCAGGCCTTTAGCTACAGCAACAGAAAACACTTTCCCCCTAAAAAATCTGTGAGATTGGTTTCTCTGATGAAATTAAGTATACAGATTACTCTGTTTCACCTCTTGGTCTTGGAGTAAAACAGTAAAATAATAATCTGGGTGGGTAAAGTGGTTCTAGATCACTTTTTTGCTCAAAAGACAACAAATAAAGTATCTACTATGTGTTTTCTAATACTGCAAATATTTAGATTTGCAGAATACAACGGAGGCATTATGGAATCAGAGCACTAGAGAAGCCAAGGTCCTTGTCTCCGTCCCATCCCTCTCAACAGCTTTTCTAGATTGTTCACTACCTTGAATTAATGATCTAGGATTAAATCATCAGGATACAGTTGAAACGTCACGGAAAAACAAAACAAAAGGTAAGCTTATTTTGGAACCTTTGCAAAGTTTTGTTGTAAAACACATTTCCCATGAACCTTCTGAGAATGCTTCAAATGTCTACATCCTGCCCTCTCCTGCTGGCCATGGACAACCAATAATACTGTAGGTATGTGTTCCGTTTAGAACATCTTCAGTTATTCTTGGCTGCTCTCACTTCAAGTTTTGTTTCACTCCTGTCTCTTGAACGTGTTTTTCTGTTCTCTTTGACACTCGATTCTTGAAGTCCTTCAGAAAACAGACTTAGACTTCATAAGCCAGGTTTCCACTCTGGCTAACCTCCAAAAGTACACTGCATTCTAAAAGACTTTGTAAGTCGAAGGTCCACCCTAGTCTTTTAGCTGTATCTTCCTTCTGGAAATTCATGAAGTTCAATTCAGATAAGAAATGAGCAAATGACCTGAACAGAGATTTCTCAAAAGAAGAAACATAAATGTCCAAAAAGTGTAATTAAAAAAAATGCTCAATATTACTAGCCACCAAGGAAACACAAATTGAAACCACAGTGAAGTGTTCTCTTATTTCAGTCAGAACGGTCACTGTCAAAAAAACACCAAAAAAAAAAAAAAAAAAAAAAAACCAGCAACAAGAAGAACAAAAAACCAACACACTGAAACATCCTGGTAGGAATGAAGAACCAAAGGATCCACTGTCCACCACTCGGGAATTATGGAGAAGAGTATACGGAGGCTCCTCCACAATGAAAATACATCTACCAAATGACCCAGTTGTCTCACTTCTGGATGTATGCCTGAAGAAAATTAATTCAGCATACAAAAGGCACAACACTCCATGCTCATTGCAGCATTATTCACAATAGGCAAGATATGAAATTAAGCTCTATCTGTTCATTAAAGAATGAGTGAGTAAAAAAATTTCACACACACACACACACACACACACATACACACACACAGACACACAGTATAGTATTTGGCCATAAAGAAGATGAAGTCCTGATATTTGTAGCATAATAGAACCATCGGTAAATTGAAATAAGTCAAACAAAAAAAGACAAATGCCTGTTTTCTCTCACATGTGGAAATTACTATTATACATCTTCAATTCAAAATTTTTAAAGTGATTTCTAGAATCAGGGAAGAGAGTGGGGCAGAGGGTTATGGCAGATTGGATAAAAATGCTTAAACGGTAGGGCAAATATAACAGGTTTTGGTAATGATGTATAATAACTTGCATAAGGAACTACAACAGAGGAACTGGCAGATTCCAAATACACACAAACACACACACACACACACACACACACACACACACACACACAAGATAAGAAAACTGAAAGCAGGTTTCCTGGTAGTACTGGTTTAAGTTATGTGTATGTGTTGAAAAGCTGCACTGTTCCCCTTAGAAATGCTCAAGTACTATATGTTTACTCAAATTTTCAAAACTGAAAAGATTACAGATGGTCTGGCTATAGATCTAATGAGTGGGAAATTCACCATGACAGACACCATTACATATGGAAGTTGGTGACAAAAGTGGTATAGTGAAAGTCAAACTGGAAATTAAATATATCCCATGTATATTCTCCAAGCGTGGTGGAAATAGATTCTCCAAGGATGCTGACCCTCCTTTCACTGATGCATATAGCAGTCTTCAAATCACAAAGGAGACTCTTTCCATACCGCTGGAGACAGTTTGGTACTTCTATCTTATGAAAATCCAAGAATGATATAGTATAATGACACCCAGGAATTGACAACACCACAGTGTGTCAAGCAGAGGAGCAGCTCTGAGAGAATTCCTCAGAAGTGGATCACCATTGTGCTGTGTTAATGCAGAACCACTGGAGGGGGCAGAGTTGCAGTGCTGTGAGTAAAGGTGTCTCACTGACACTGGCATCCCATACGAAAATGACAGTTCAAGTCCCAGCTTCTCTGCTTTCAATTGGCTGCCTGCTAAAGCACCTGGCAAAGTGTTGCAAGAGGGTCCAACTTTAGGAGCCCTGCATGTTGGAGACCAGGTGGAGTTCTGAGTTCCTTGGTCTGGAACTGAATCACTACTGGCCCAGAATCACTACTGTGACCATTTGGAGAGTGAATCAGCAAATGCAAAAAAAAAAATCTCTGTTGCTCCTTCTCTCTCTGTTACTCTATTTTTCAAATACAGGAAATAAATGCATTTTTAAAAAGACGAAAGAAAAGCAAGTCTTTCCCTTGGCTTTCTCCTATTTTCTTACAGAAACAAAATGAACTGGCATGTAATGATTATATTTTTACTTAAGGGAGATACATACCCTGTAATCTGTAAAACTTCCCACTTCTACCCTATGAATTAAAGTTTAATTACAGAGGACATAAAAAAGGAACAAGAGATGGAAATAATAGGAAAATAATTTACATATTGAAAAACTGTTGAAATTATTTTCCAAGAAAATCCCTAAAACTGTGCTTTAAAACCAACTCTGACCTAATTCAATGATACTATCTACAAACTTAATTTGAAAAATAAAGGGGAAACTGACAAATCTCAAAATACTTTTGACTCCACATGATGCCACATTTGAGAATTTATGCATATTTACAACATGTCAGGATCATGATCTGCAAACTGGATTCTCTAAGAAGTCATTCCCAACACGAATGCTGAAAATTTCTAGAAGATGGACCTCCGCCCAGCTGCTAATATCTTGCGGCTAGGTGAGTTTGGGAGGGGTTCGGGCCTTGGGTTTGGGGGCAAGTGCCGCTCCTCACAGTTGGTGGCTGTGGGGGTGCCCCTGCCGGGTCGGACCCAATGCTGGGGGCTCATGCCAAAGACACTGCCGCAAGGCAGTGAACGAGTCCTTGGCCTCACCCAGGGCGGCCAGTGCACCATGTGGTGCCAGGCTTTGCCTGCTGGGCCTGCTCTGGGGTTTTTTAAGATATGTTTGCTGCCTGGGGACACCCATGACTAAGTCTAATTTTAGTGAAGGTGAGTAGTGAATTTTGGGTGATTCCCAGTGACAGGGTCATGAAAGTTTTAGGCATGCATGGGGACTGAGACCTGGTGGTTTGGAGGGAAGTACCCAGGAGACAATTATGGTTAGTCAGATACACCAACCCAATTCGGAATACAGAAATGGCCTGTTTGCCTAGAACATCACTGATCGTCACACACCAGCCCACACCATTACTATGGATGGGGGCCTCTTTGGCAGTGATGGGTACCATTACCCAACTGTTTGGTGGAGTGGTGGAGTGGTCACATTTGGCAGGGTCAAGACTGTATCCAGCACGCGAGAGAACTTGGTCTGAGGGTAGACTCTATGGGGTTGTGTGGGCGCAACCCTGTGGAAATACAAGTTCCCCTAGTTGGACACCCTGACAGGGTTGAGGTTCCCACCAAGGGGCGCGTGTGCTGGAATGGGGGCTGCGTTCTATCTAGGAAACAGTTGCAGTCACCCGAGGCACTAGTGTGGGCTGGGATTGGATGCACCAGGCCAATTCAGACCCCAACACCATCTGGTGTCATGGAGGACCAGGGTAGATGTGGGACTGACTAGGCTGGGTCTCAACCCCCTACTGAGCCATGTGTGAGCTGTATGTGGGTATGAACGAGCCATGGCTGGGCTGAAACATCCAACAATAAGAACCAGAATGGGGTGAAAGCCAGCCAGGAAAAGCCACTGTTCCTGCTAGGACAGGAGGTGAACTGAGTAGGGTTGGCTCAAGGACCCACTTGTAGGCGCAAAATCTGGCATTGGGAGGGGTTCTGATGGAGGAGCCTGGGCAACTCCTCTGGCAGGACACAGTCCCTGCAGGTAAGCGCAAGAAGCATGATAGGAAACAGCCCAGAATAGGCCATGGAAAGTTTCCCACTGGCAAACATTCGGCATGGGTCAGAGGCAGACCAGGCTGAATCAGTTCATGTCATCCACTGGCAAATCCGATCACCAGAACAGAGTGTGGGTTGAGCCGGGTTTGGTTGCGACAAAACCAGTACACATTATGGAATGCCAGGGTGAGGTTGCCTGTACTGGATATGAATGCAGCACCCAACCAGCACACGTGAGATCCAGGAAGGGAGGGACATGCTGGCAGGGGGATTAAAGGGCTGGTCCCCTCGCCGGACAGCTACTCCCACTGGAGAGCGTGGGCTGGGATGAGGACAGACCAGACTAAGCAAGGCTGCAACACCTGTGCACTGCATGTGGACTAGATCAGGGAAAAGCCAGGCTGGGCTGATTATTCCTGCGGGTGCACGTAAATTAGAGCGGGTGAGGGATGTTTGGGCTTGGCCGCAGCATCAGCTGGCAGAAGCTGGCACTGGGGACTAATTCTGTCAAGTCAAATCACAGAACCACATAAAGAGTGCATAAACCGGGACTGAGAGAGACCTGGGAGGGAAAAAGTGGGTTCCCCCTTCCTGGGTCACTAGTCCCGTGGGAGGGCATGAAAACTAGGACAGGGGCTGGGGTGGTTAGACAGAGAGGCACTCAACAACATCCGTGAGGGCTGGAGAGTTGAGTTGGTTAGATAGAACTGAGCTTTAATACCCATTGACAAGTACAGGAGCCAAATGGGATGGGGGACAGACTGGTCTACTGCTACACATACTGGCAAACCAGGGTAGGGGGTGGGCCTGATAGGGGTTATTGTGGGTGGCTCTGACTAGGCTGTAGCTCCCACTGGTTGATGTAAGGGCCGAGTATGTGCTGGGCAGAACCAGACTGGACAGCAACA
Source organism: Ochotona princeps (assembly GCF_030435755.1). Classification (NCBI taxonomy): domain Eukaryota; kingdom Metazoa; phylum Chordata; class Mammalia; order Lagomorpha; family Ochotonidae; genus Ochotona; species Ochotona princeps. The sequence continues at coordinate 83,930,512 of NC_080836.1, forward strand.
CCCACTGGTTCCAGTGCAACTCGGGACTGAAAACAGAACCAACCCAGCAATTGCAACCACCAGCTGATCGGGGTGATGGACTGTGCCGGGCCCTGTGCTTGCTAGAACATACAAGAATCTGGTCTGGGAATACCTCAAGGTTTCTTTGGAGATCTCCCCAATCGAACTGCTGGACTCAGAACTCTAACCAAGAAAAGACAGAAGACAGAACAGGGCAATCATTCATCTCAGCTATATGTTGGCAGCGAAATATGGGGCGAACGGAGACTTTATGATGGACCATATCAATCAGTGGACGACCTCATCGAGCGAAACTGGCAGCGATTCATAACTGGAGAACTATTAAAACCACTTGAGCAAATATCTCAGAGCATGCCCCACATCCGGGACTTGGGGTGGGCGGGAAACTGGGTGGGGCTTCTCCCTCAATATCCCCCTTTACCTCAGATACATGATGGAAACAATATGGACATAATAGTATTACCCACTTCCCTATACCCCCAAACCTTTTTTTTTTAACCGCAACTAACTATGTAAAGATTGTCAGCAACAATACAATAAAATAAAAAAAAAATTTCTAGACAATGAACTTAAATTTCAGACCACATGGAACATCCTACAATTATGCTTCATCTTATTCAGTAAGGTACAGAGATCTGAAACAGTTAATGCCTCTAAGGGTATAATTTACTCTCTCTGGTTTTCCACAGAGATTGTTTACATATTCCTGGCATTGAGTTGTACATTACTGAAATGAACTGGACTTTGCTTTTCACTCCAGACAATGCATAGTACTTTCTGAAATCATTAGCTCGCGGATGGCAGCTAATAATTGCACCACAGATTATTAGCAAAGTACTTTTCGTAAATGATCAACAACTTATAGAAATATTTTTAACAGTTGTTAATATTTTCTAATAAAAATATTACAACTAGCATTTTTAAAATTGTGAGGTTATTAAGTATACTGGATAGTCTTATAGTTTTGATTAACAAAATTGTTAGAATCAGAATTATAAAACTGGATGATAACTTTGAGAATTTACTTAGTCTACTTTTCATTTAAATACCACGAATTACATTCTCATGTATTATGATTTAAATAGAAAATAATACAAATTAAGTTTGCTATTGAATTTTGTACTTGAGTCATCGCATACTTGTTGTCTTAATAACTATATAATCTCTTTTCGGAGGGACAGAAGGAAGCATTATTTTTATTTCCCATCTTTAAACTGCCTAATCCTTTGTGCCCTCAGAATCAATTGCATATATCACACAGGAAATAACAAGTTATGAGCTGTCATTAGGAAAAAAAATTCCAGGTTCTACCACTGTGGTATGGCAAGTGGACCTGTTCCCTGCAATGCCAGCATCCCATATTGATGCCAGCTTGTGTCCCAGTGGGTTCACTTCCAAGCCAGCTCCATGCTAATTTGCCTAGGAAAGCTAATGAAACATGGCCCAAGTGTCCGGGCCCCTGTGACCCACATGGGAGCCATTAAGAAGCTCCTGACTCCTGGCTTTGACCCCCTCCAGCTCTGGTCATCAGACCCTTCTGGGAAGTGAATCTGTAGATGGAAAATTCGGTCTCTTCCTTTCTCTCTGTAACTCTGTGTTTCCTGTAAAATTAAATAAATCTTAGAAAAAAGAAAAAGAAAAATCCATTTTTACTCTTTGCCCATTAGGTGGAGAATGGTGAAAAAACCAGTTTACTTTTGTGGGCAACAAAAAATGGTATATGAATTCAAATTGTGGGTTTCTGAATCTGAATATTTGTGTACTTCTGAATGAGTTACTTAACTTTTCTCTGTCAATTTCAGGATAATTATAATATTTATCCACAGAATTATGACCAAAAAAAGTGATGACTAATGTATGCCATGCCATGTAGTCAATAAATGAAAGCCATTTATTTAATATCCATTGTTTTTCTTTTAGATTTATTTTTATTGCAAAGTTCAGATATACAGCGAGGAGAAGAAACAGAAGGAGAGACAGAGAGGAAGTTCTTCCATCTGATGATTCCCTCCCTAAGCAGCCGCGATGGCTGGAACTGAGCCAATCTGAAACCAGGAGCCCAGAGCCTCTTCTGGGTCTCCCACACGGGTGCAGGATCCCAAGGCTCTGGGTCATCCTTGACTGCTTTCCTAGACCACAGGCAGGGAGCTGGATGGGAAGGGGGGGGGGGGCAGGATTAGAACCGCGCCCATATGAGATCCCAGCACTTGAGTGTTGAGGACTTCAGCCACCAGGCTACCATGCTGGGCCTTTTATCTATTTTATTCTATTCCTGGAAAAATCATGAGACTTGACCTTAATTTAAAAAGTGTAATTTTTTAAAAGACTGAATGTGTTCAAAACAATAAAGAAAAAAAGCTGAATGGTTATATGATCATAAAATGATATTCAGCCAAGTCTACTGTGACATTTAAGGTCTTCTATTTCAAATGAATCACCAGAGCCACAGAGTATCTACACCTAAAATATAAAGCTACTAGTATTAACTGGTCATTTATTTTATCTGAATATATTCCTGGACTGAAATATAAAAATACTGTTCAAAACATTTACTTGGATAAAACATGGATATTAGAAGAAATAGCTCAAACATTTCAGAACATATGTAAAGGCATGGAAAACATAGTACCACTATTAATATTCTGTTATGTAAGACTGGTGTTTCATCTAGCGGTCAAGAAACCAGCTAGGATTGCCACACTGGTGTGCCTGGCTTTCAGGCTCACCTCTGGCTCCTGACTCGCAGCTCTGAAGGCTCAGGCACCTGAGTCCTGTCACCCACATGGCCGACCTAGATCCCATTCCTCAGTCTGGCTCTAACTATTACAGGCTTTGCGTCACAAACTAGCAGACGGAGCACTACATATCTGTCCCTCTGACTCCTCAAAAACAAAGAAAAAAAGGGAACAAACCCGCCAAATTCCAAATGTTTGAAAAGCAAAACTGCTTGTAGAATAAGAATGCTACTGGCACCTACACATATTTTAGCGAACTACCTGTGAATGAAGGTAAATAAATGACACTTGAAAAAGAACGGAAAGGTTTTTTTGTTTTTCATTCTTTCTTTTTTGGCATGAAAAGACAAATATAATCATGTGTCACCAACAAGGGCCACTCTATGGAAGGCACTAGGTGATCTTGTACCTGTGTGAACAACATGGAGTTACCTACACAAACCTAGACAGTCTATGCCAATCACTGTACACGAACTTGAGATTATGAAGCTGTTGCTGGCCTATCAAGCACATTGCTTTGCAGTTCTCTCTACCATAAAGCAAAAGGCACAATGACACAAATTGGTAACATAGCCGTCTACTATTATTATTACCAGGCACTCTCTGCCTTAGATGGCGGTGGGTGCAATACTTTTATGACTGGTGGCACGGGTCTGCTCACATCAGCTTCAACACGACCATGTGAGGAATGCACTGTGCTATGTTACTGGCTCCATCCTGAGCTGACAGAAATTTTTCAGCACCTTTATAATCTTGCAGGACCACCATCATATTTATGGTCAGCCAATGATCAGAATATTGTTAAGGGGTATCTGGCTATGTTTTAAAATAAATCTTTTCCCCTCATGGAAAAACACAGATCACTTCTCTGTTTCCTTCATGGATAAATTTCAAATAATATGCCTTCTGAGTCATCGGCACTTCAGTGACTTGGGTGATATTATAGTCATCTTTGTTGTGATTCAACATGAAGTCCATAAAACCAGGAAATGCAATTTTCTCCAGGGGAGGAAAATCATGTCTTTTTGGTTTAAATATCACAGCAGCCGAAATAAGGCTGCTGCGGCTTCTCTGCTCATGATCCAGCTTCCTGCTAATGTGCCTGACAAAGCACAGGAAGACGGCCCAAGTGCTCAGGCCCCTGCCTCCCATGTGGGAGACCCAAATGAAGCTCCTGATTCCTGGTTTCAGTCTGGTCCAGGCCCAACCATGTGGCCATTTGGGGATTCAATCAGCAGATGGAATAGCTCTCTCTCCTCTACTACCCAATATCTAGCACTCTAACTCTGCCTTTCAAATAAATAAATATTTTTTTAACAAAAAATTTTCATTTTCTTTAAAATTTTTAAAGCAAAACTCCAATCGCAGGCTTTTTGTTTTTGTTGTTAATGTTGTTTTTTTACTGGTGGGATGTTTTAAAAATTTGATGACTGCATTTCCCATAAATTATTCCTTCCTTTAAAAAGAAACTAGAGGGTCTAAAGTTTGATGGGCATATCTGGTGACTATGGCCATTGTATACTGAGCCCTTCCATGTGTATCTTTTCTTTTAATATTTATTTATTTATTTATTTTTATTTATTAATTACATTGCATTATGTGACACATTTTTATAGGCACTGGGATTCCCCCCACCCCTCCCCAAACCCTTCCCCCACAGTGGATTGCTCCACCTTGTTGCATTACCATAGTTCAAATTCAGTTGAGATTCTTTCATTGGAGGTATTAACCAAGCTTAAAGTCCAGCATCTTATTGTCCTGGTAAGTTCAATGGTTTCTTGGTGAGACCATCTCTGGTCTGAAGGTAGAGCCGGCAGAGTATCATCCCAATCAATTAAAAGCCCCAACATAATATTTACAACAATTTACAACATTATGGTATTAATTGACATGGTGTTGATTAACCAATATGTTAATAGGAAAATGCAGGTTCTCAACCACATCCTGTGACTTCTTCATAAACATTTCAATTTTGGTTTATATTCAACCGGGTTCTATACACCTTAAAATGGCTATAGATTACTATTCAGCTGTCTCGTGTATCTTAAACTTCATGGTAAGCAGCCAATCTTACATCCACACATTCATCTACCTGCTTTCTTTAGGCTGAGCACTTACCTCATATTAAAACTGATGCACAAGGCAAAAGGCAACAAAATGGGTCATGGATACCAGCCAGTGCCAGCTGTTGATCTAGTTAGATGAGTTTCCCACTGTCTCATTTTCAAAGGTCCCTTTTGCTCCATGCCCCTTTACTCGCTTTTCCTTGAAGGACTTTCCCAATTGGTATCTAAGGAAATAAACTGAGTTATCAGTGTGACTACACGGACACCCAACCTTTCCGTGGAGAGAGGACCACTCCTTGTGAGCCGGAAAGGCCTATCTCCCCTTGTGTCAGTATCAGTACCCTGACAGGTTCTCAGAGTGTAACTGGTCAACGCCTTTGTAGCTAACTCTTTCCTCTACTAAAAGCTTTCTCAAGTTATTAGCATTCACTCCAGGGCAGGGATTTTATCCAGTGGTTAAAGTATCATTTGAGATCCTGCATCTATATTCAAATTCCTGCTCCTCATCTTTAGATTCTGGTTTTCTGCAATGCGTCCCTGGGAGGCAGCAGGTGATGGCTTACACCCAAGCGAAGCTCCATCTCCAATGAGCAATCTCTTGACTATTTTTCCTTCAAGATACTGCTCTACTTCCTCCTGCCTGAAACCTTTCCTCTTGGCTTCTGCGGAATTCTAGATTTGTTTTCTCCTTTCTTTGATTGTCGATGGCTCTTAACAGGTTCTTTCATTCCTAGCTCATCTTTTCATCTTACGGCTTATCTCAGGACTTGGTCCTATTACTCATGCATGTATCATTCGCTACTCGTTTGCCCTTAGAACTCTCACAATTATTTCTATGGTTTCTAATATCACTTACAGTGAAAATTATCACAGACTTATGTTGTACTTAGTTTCATGTTGGATGAATATGTCTATATCATCTGACGTAACTCTTTTAACAACAGGCTTACCTGTATGTGTGCAACTGTTTTCCCAAAAGCTTTTCTTTGTTTCACATAGTTCCGGGTTTCTTCAAACATGAATTCACTGGCTGAAACTGCCAAGTCAGCAATTAGCAACCTTTCCTGTAATAAAATATTAAGTCTTAAGCATTATTCCAATTTCACAACTGAATTTTCATACAATTTCAATGACAATAAGCCTTGTAAGGAATCTTCATAGTAAACTCTTATTAATTTGTAAATAACTCTTTACAAGGCTACCACAGAAATTTGAGATTATTTTGACATATCTATAAAAACAATTTTCCTCAGCAAACCATTAGTTTATGGATTATCATTTTATTATACTTATGTCATTTATTTAATTTCTTTTTTTTACACATGAATAAAGAATTCCTAGTTAGTTTTTATTTACATATATCTGTGCACTGTACTTTTATATATATATACACACACACACTGTGCCTTTATATATATATGTATATATATGTGTGCATACATATATACACACACATTGTGCCTTTATATATATATGTGTATGCATATATATACACACACACTGTGCCTTTATATATGTGTGTATACATATATATACACATAGAAATCAACACCTTGAAATATATAAGCTAAATTCTACCTATTAGTGCAAAAGTAGCCTTAGTCAGCTTCATTCTTTATGTTGGTGCTTCTGCATGGTATTTCAGTGCCAGTATCCCCAGTTCTTTCTATAATTTTGTATTTAAGCCATGGCTTGGTAGTCACCAGACATGACCTCTTTATGCTGCCAATGTGAGATTCAACCATCACTGGACAATCACACTCTAATAACAGCTAAAACCTTTATCATAACAATTTAAAAACTGCCAAACATTTTAGGTGACATTTGCTTGTAAACAGCCATAAGTTCATGAGGCGAGTGTTTGGTGCAGTGGTTAAAATATTCAGCTGGAATGCTCACATCTCAGACTGAAGTGCTGGGCTCAAGTCCGAGCCCCGGCGCTGACTGCAGTCTCCTGTGAACGCACACCCCAGGTGAAGCGTCAGGGAGTTGAGTGACCGCTTCTCGTCTGGGAGCCTTGACTGAGTTTCCAGCTCTTAGATTTGCCCTTGCCCAGCTCTGGCCATACTGGTCATTCACAGAGCGAAGCAACAGTCTCTTTTCTTGCTTCTCAAACGAATATGAATTATTAAATCAGCATGAGCAGCAATGACAGAACTGAAATACCTACTTTCCCTGCACACTTTATAAGCTTTGACTGGATATCCCTGAGTTCAGTTGTTTATCTAGTCCATAAACTTATACTTTAAAAAAGTTAATCATTTATTTCTATTTGAAAGTAGAACAGGAGAGGAGAAAGCAGAGGCAAAGGAAAAGAGAGCGAGAAAGACAGAGACAGAGCTTGACTCACTGGCTTTCTCACCAAATACCCACAACAACCGACACTGACGTAGGCTAAAGCCAAGAGACCAGAACCCCATCCAGGTCTCCCTCAGCACAGCGGACTCAAGCACCTGAGCCGGAACCTGCTGCCTTTGGGACGAGAGCAGAGTGCCTGGCACTCCGACATGGCAGGCAGGCACTGCAAGAAGTGACAATCTGATATTTTTATTTTAACTTTGTTATGCTCAGAAGATCAGCTATATAAAATGTTGTGCATGGTTGGGTATATATAGTTCTATTCCCAGGCCATTATCTAAGGAAATGATGGAATCTTTAAATATTTCCTACCTGTGGAAGCTCTTGCATGAGGTAATAGAAGCCTTTATTCTCTTCTCCAAGTAGGGCACTCGCTGGCAACCGGACATCTTCAAAGAACAGTTCTGCAGTATCCTAGGAGAACATAGAAGTGGAGAATCATCTCATTTAAATTTCACAATAAAACAAGGGGTGACAGTGTTTCTATTTAAGGAAAAAACAAAAAAGAAACTAACTGAAAGCCAAGTGGAGTAGTTCATGAACATGATCTGCAAATTGTAAGCTAAGGATTTGAATCCAGGTCAATATGGTTCCCAAAAATACTGCAGTACAATTTCACATTGTCAGGCCCGGCGGCGTGGCCTAGTGGTTAAAAATCCTTGCCTTGAATGCCCCGGGATCCCATATGGCTGCCGGTTCTAATCCCGGCAGCTCCACTTCCCATCCAGCTCCCTGCTTGTGGCCTGGGAAAGCAGTTGAGGACGGCCCAATGCATTGGGACCCTGCACCCATGTGGGAGACCTGGAAGAGGTTCCAGGTTCCCGGCTTCGGATCGGCGCGCACCGGCCCGTTGCGGCTCACTTGGGGAGTGAAACATCGGATGGAAGATCTTCCTCTCTGTCTCTCCTCCTCTCTGTATATCTGACTTTGTAACAAAATAAATCTTTAAAAAAAACAATTTCACATTGTCAATATGGCTAAAATTGACACTGTTCTCTAACACTGTCGGTTCCTCAAGTACTAGGAAGGATTTCTAGTACACGTAATGCAAAACATGTACGGTGTTTTTTTAATAATACCTAGGAAAAGTTTCCTATTTTTATTAATTTTCTTCAATAAATTTCATAAATAAGTGGCTCACATAGTTATTTTTGTCATTTCTAAAGCAGATAATTAATAACTCTGAGTCACTTCTACTGCTGATTAATGGAAAGAGTGACATAATTTGCAATAAATCCACACTACTATTTCTGAAAAGCACATTTCCAGAATTCAGCACAGGAACGTTATATCATATGCAATTCTATGCCCTCCATTAGTAAGTTCACTAAATATGATTTATATTATGACTTACCTGGGCTTTTAATCCCATTTTATTTAGCTTTTTTCCCTTAATAAATCCTTTCATTCCATCTTCCACCAGGAAAAGGCTGATGCCATGGGCGGGAGAGCGAGCTTCACGGTTTGTGACCGTGACGACGATCACAACATCACTCAGCCATCCGTTGGTGATGAACGTCTGTAAGAGTCCAGATACACTAATGGTCCACGACAGCGCAGGGGGGTGTGTGAACAACTATTGGGTAAAATAATACTCAAGAAGACTAACACAAATCAGAGAAAGATGTGTTTTCTCTCTACAGATAGTCTGTTAAGAGTATCTTCAGGGTTAATTTATACAGGTTATTAAAAAGCAAGGGAAGAAGTATCCAATACTTCAAACATAAATCCTAATGATAGTTAATAGAGACTATGCTCTGAAAAATATCAAATCATCTGTTAAAGTTGTGTTTTAGAAGGAAATTAAAGAAAAGGGAATCTGTTCTAAACGGTACAATATACTTGAAGTGTATTTGTACTCTCAAATGTGTAAGTTTCAGAAAAGGCACAGTTTTGATTACTTCTGATGGCCTACTTCTTTCAAAACAGTGTAATAAATAAAATGTTGATGAAGGCATAAAATAAATATGATGGATTCTCAGATGCTATTTACTCAGAAAACAAAATACACTCACACCAAATAATAATCGTCTTCTCATTCTCCATCATTCCTGGATCATCTTAATCACTGCAGTGGCTTTAGCTGTCCTAGGATCTGCCCATTTCTGATTCACAGACAGAACGTATTCCTTCTCACCCCTACTCTTATCCAATTCTAAATAGTGACTTATTTACCTGTCTCAAAGTAAATAAAGCATGTTATAATTCTGCTTCATTATAAATTTACCATCTACTTCTTTCTAATTCATTTTAATATTTCTTGGATCTTAGAGCTGCAGAGAAATCAGTTGCAGGAACTTTAAGCAAGTTGCCCCATATCAAAACTTGCTTAAAGTTCCTATAACTGGTTTCTCTGCACCTCTGCTATTCTCAAGTACTGAAGTAGAGCTTTCAAAATGTGATCTGAGGGCCTGGCACAGTGGCCTAGCGGCCGGGATCCCATGTGGGTGCTGGTTCTAATGCTGGGAGACCTGCTTCCCATCCAGCCCCCTGCTTGTGGCCTGGGAAAGCAGACAAGGATGGACCAAAGCCTTCGGACCCTGGACCTGCGTGGGAGACCCGGAAGAGCTCCTGTTTCCTGCAGCTCTCTGGCTGTTGTGGTCACTTGAGAAGTGAGTCAGCAGACAGGATTTTCCTCTCTGTCTCTCCTCCACTCTATATATGCCTGATTTTGCATTTTAAAAAAATCTTCCTAAAAACTGTGATCTGATCATATCACCTTCATACATAATTATTGGTAAATTCAGGCAAGTATTTTGCGTAGTGGTTAAGATGCAGCTTGGGATGTCTACAGCCTATACTGGAGTGGGTGCAAGTCCCAGTTCTAGACCCAATTCTGTCTTCCTGCTAAAGTGCACCCTCGGAAGCGGCAATTGATGTTTCCAGTATCTGGGTCCCCTGCACTCACATGAGACACCTGGATTGCGTTCCTAGCTCTTGGTTTCAGCCTGGCCCAGGCTCAGTCATTGGTGGGCATTTGGGGAGTAAACCAGCAGGGAGAGCTCTGTCTGGTTCACAAAAACAAATAAATACATAAAATTAATCAACTAAAAAGTTTTTTTAGCTAATGTACCTTTCAAATACGAATGGTAACAACAACAACCACCTTTGAATATCTATTCATAGGATTCAGGATACATTCTAAGGCCTTGCAGGGCACTGAAACCTCTTGATAAATAGACATGAAATCTAACCTCTTAACTCTTATCCCACTTTTCCCTCATTCTCTGTCCTCAGGCACTGAATCATGTGCTGCTCCACACATTCCAAGGTCTTGCAGACTTAGAGGTCACTGAAGATTCATGTTTGTTTCTACTTGGGAAGCCCATGCCCAACACTGCTACAATGACCCCAGGTGAACTTCAAAAATTACATCTTCCAAAACCATTCAAATGTGTTTAAATGTTCCCATGGCGCTTCAAAGTTATCATCCCACACTGTTACTTACAAACTGTATTCAGATAAAATCACAGGGATACAAAATGATTATTTTCATTACCTTTGTCAACTCTGTGCATTAACATTTACAACACTGATCGAGGAAAACACAGGTGTGAGTAATTCACGACAGGGCTCCATTCTGAGAAATCTCATTAGGCAATTTCATAATTGTACAGGATATTAAGAATGCACTTACATAAGTCTAGATGGGCACAATCTACCACATACTTACATGATGTGGTATAATCTGCTTGGGCCACAAACCTGTACAAGCATGCCACTGTACTGAGTACTGTAGGTAAGTATAACACAATGGTTAAGGATTTGAGCATCTAAACACAGGAAAGATGTAAGAGACAAAACATAGTGTACCTGTTCAGGGAACCAAGGGAGGAACTTGCAAGACAGGGCACTGCTCTGGGTGAGTCACAGACTGGGAGGCGAGTATGTCAAATGAAGGTTTGGGAGATTACTGCAAATCACTGTGACCTTTGTAAACACTAGGACACATAGGCTGCACTAAATTCACTAAAAAAATTTACCAAAATCTTAACCTTAGTTTATTGTAACTTTTTTATTTTAAAGACTTTTTAAAATTTTCACTAGTAGTCTAAACCACAGTTGAGGGAAAGTTATTTTCCTTTTTTACACCCTTATTTTAAAAAAATGTTTCCTATTTTTGATTTTCAAAAACTATTTTGCTAGGAGCCTGGCAAAATAGCCTAGTGGCAAAATCCTCACCTTGCATGTGCTGGGATCTCATATGAGCACCGGTTCATGTCCGAGATGCCCCACTTCCCTCCCAGCTCCCTGCCTGTGGCTTGAGAAAAAGAGTTGAGGATGGCTCAAAGCCTTAGAACCCTGCACCCGTGTGGGAGACCTGGAAGAAGTTCCTGGCTCCTGGCTTCGGATCGGCTCAATTCCAATCACTGCGGTCACTAGGGCAGTGAACCAACGGACGGAAGATCTTCCTCTCTGTCTCTCCTTCTCTCTTTGCAAATCTACCTTTCCAATAAAAATAAATAAATCTTAAAAAAATGATTTTACTAAAAACTAAGACATACACACACATACATGAGACAGAATCAGCAGTGTTATTTTCTTCTCCCTGCACATACTATACTGTCCTTCTGGAAGGATTTGAGGGGCAGTAACAGACACAATGCCGACATGTCCTCTGAAAACAATGGTTTCTTCTGAACATCTCCCAAAGGACTGCCTGAGGCAGTTTAAGTTAACTTTCTTATTTTTAACAAGTAGGAGTGGTCCCAGTATGATGGCTCAGTGGCTATATCTTTGCCTTGCAAGTGTCGGGCTCCCATGTGGGTGCCAGCTTGTGTCCCAGCTGCTCCACTTCCCATCCAGCGTCCTGCTTGTGGCCTGTGAGGACCATAATAGAGGATGGCCCAAAATCTTGGGATCCTGTGCCCATGTGGGAGACCCAGAAGAAGCTCCAGCTTCCTGGCTTCAGATCAGTTTAACTCCAGCTATTGCAGCCACTTGGGGAGTGAACCAGTGGATAAAGATCTTTCTGTCTCTCCTCTCTGTAAGTCTGCTTTTTAAATAAAAATAAATAATTCTTTAAAAAAGTAGGAGTATACTCTGAAATAATAATAAAGTACTATATATGTGAATCAATAATATGTCACTTAATAATTATGTATTATATTCTATACAAAATTTTATGTGCTTCATTTTTCTATGACTAGCAGTATAGGTTTGTTGACGCCAGCACCACTGAAAATGCACTGAGTAATGCCTAGTGCTGCTAAGTCATTACGACTACAGCGGCAACACTAAGCAATAAGAACTTTCCAGTCCCATTATCACCTTATGGGACAATGGTTGTCTGCACAGCCTTTAGAATGTCTCTGTATGTGACTCATGACTATCATGGAGCAGGCAAACAAGGTTGCTGTTTAATACACAAGAGCAAATCAAAGTGGAGGTGGCGTGGTTATAGGTGACAGAGACCCTCAGAATCCCTCCCTACTAGGAGCCCTGAACCACTTCCTATACACATATCTATCACATTGGTTAGAATGGTGTTTGGCATGTAGCAGGGCTTCTACAATTTTGTGAAAATATTTTGAAACATGTATTCCTAAAAAACTCTACACACCACTCATACCAGAAACCTTTTTTTTCAATATTGTTCTATTATACCACTCTCTTAAAAATCTTACATCATACAATTCCTAACCTTTCTTAGATAATAATGACCATTTGTGTAATTGCCATAGTTGTATTGCTGAAAGTGTTTCTCTTGATTATTTTTCAATCAAACAACACCATGAATACTCTAAAGTCCATGATCTCAGACAAGTATTAAATGAGAGACAAATACTAGAATAGAAAGGAAGGGAGGAGCGGTCCACAGGGTAAAAACTATTCACTTCAACACTGTGTAAAAAAACAATTGGAGGGACCCTAATGGCTGAAATCTTTGCATTGCACGCACCAAAATCCCATATGGGCACCAGTTCTAATCCCAGTGGCTTTGCTTCCCCTCCAGTGCATTTAGTTTAATCAGTATGTGTAAAAGTGCATATGCAGTGTTAGAGATGGGAATCATTAAAAAGATGGTTGATGTTACTGTTAAAATTATTGTACTTCTTTATATTTAGTTCTGATCTAAATATAGATTGCTGCAAGTCAGGTCCCACGGCAAGAGATGGTGAAAAGTCTCTGTTCTAGGCATGTAGGCATTCCATGGTTGAAGTAACAGCAGAGTATATTTAGCATGCTGTGAACATGAATATGGCAAATTGCCAGTCTCCGTCAGTTGCTGGCAATAGTTTAGAGTGATGACAAATATTATTTTGATTTTTTTTGTGTTATTTAGTTATGAGGAAAGTGTATGGTAAGCAGTCCGTTTGATGGTTTACTAATTTCCTCGTTGTTGAGAAGTCCGAGTTGATTACGTATTTAATATGATAACCATTTGTGTGCTGTGAATTGCATTAAGAGTTATGTAGGGCAGAGTTGATGCTTACTAAATGTACAAAATGGATTGATGAGATTAGCCAGTTAAATCTTTTCACCAGTAAGGCACTCAACAGCCCATGAGATATTTATTAAAAATGTCAAGTAAATCCTCTTATTTTTGTATCATAGTGTCAAATAGAAGTAAAACAAACATGTTAAGATCCTTAATCTACTCCTATGTTTCACTGTAAAATTTACCTTTGTTAAAATTTGCTTCTGTTCAAATTTGTTGAGACCGCACGTAGAAGTATCCTAATATTACTTTGGCTGGTATTTTCTAATTACTGTATAGTATTTTGGGAATGCAAATTTTATTTGTATGTCAACTACAGTTAAGCATGTGCTGTTTGTTTTTCTTACTCAGGTTTTGTAATTTGATGGAATGTTTTTATCACAATTTAATACATGTTTGCTTTATTTAATAAAAAAAAAAAAAGAAGCCTTCTTGTAATGGACTTTCTCAGTTTGTTTCCAAGTAATGACAAAACTTAAATAGAGCTAAGATGATCTCTAATGAGTGTTAAATTTCTTTTTAAATTTGAGGGACTTACATGTTAAAGCAACATAAGCTCATTTGACAACATGTATAGTTATAAAGAAAAAAAAACATTCTTCATGAATCCATGATACAAATATCACTGTTAAATTCTCATGTGTCTTTTAAGAGTTGAAATTATTCTATATTTGCATTCTATATCTTGTTCTTTTCACTCAATATGCAATTATTTTCCTTTATCATTAAAATTTTATGTTCACAGTTTAATGGATTCCTATCAGTTTGGATGTGGTACATTTGGTTACTCGCTCATTTACTTTCAACTGCTTTCAACTTTCTGCTGTTCTAATAGAGTCCGTGGTACCTATCTTGAGTGGTCACAGCCATGACCATAACTGAGCAGTTTGGATCTGCTTAAAATCTAGAGACTTAAAAGAAAATGATTTTATTTCACTTTTGACATAATATCCTATTCTCATTTGAAACCAAGCCCTCTACGCCACAGAGAATTAGCTGATAATACAGCAGAACGAATACCTGTTTACTATAATCCATAGAATGAATGATCAATGCTAAAGTTTCATAAAATATATCTGAAGAACACAAGTTACTCAAAATAGCCATAAAAGGACATTTCCTAGGATATATATGATACACAACAGATTTACAGTGAATATCAACATAGCAAAAAATGAGAAGTTAAACACATATTAAAAATTATTTGATGTCATAGATATTAATTTTTTGTATAATAACTCCAAAAGTAAATCATGAAATATTCTTTAACCAGAATGCTTAAACTGTGGCTTGCAGCCAGCGTCAGTCCTCAAATTGTTACTAGCCTAACTTAGGAGTACTAAGTAACTAGAAAAATTTTTAAATTATTTTTTAATAATCTTACTTAGTTGATTAGGGTACAAAGGGTCAAGGGCTACAGGGTAACTAGAAAATTTTTGAGTGTCATGAAATTCACACTTGTGATTTTGTAAATACAAAGGAGTAGCCTAAATCAACGATAAAATAAAATTTAAAAACATTTAATCCTTCAAAAAATGTTAGACAATATTTTCAGAAATATTTTCCTACAATAGTGTAGAAAATAAACATCTTTCCTTCACTAACATTAACTCCATAAGTAGTTACTGGGTATATACCAGACATTATCTTAGATAGACAATACCATTTGCCCCAATAACTTAAGATCCTAAGGAACATGTTTACTCCCAAACCAATCACAACTTTATTTGGAAGAGCTTAGTAATTTTCAGAAGTATTTAAGTCTTGAATTTTATTACTTAAATAATTCTAAGAATCTTTAGAAATTCCTCTTGTTATTTATGAGAAAATTTTTTTTCACATTCTTTCACCAACACAAAGCTTAACAGTGAGTCTTCCACTTCTTGGCATGACAAGGTTTTGTGGAAGCTAAACCAATCTCTGCAATATTAGTTTGGGGGCATGCAAAAATGAAACAAAGAGGCTACCACAGATCTTAACATAATATAAATATAAAATGGATTTCTAGGGCCCGGCATGATGGCCTAGCTGCTAAAGTCCTCGCCTTGAAAGCCCCGGGATCCCATATGGACGCTGGTTCTAATCCCGGCAGCTCCACTTCCCATCCAGCTCCCTGCTTGTGGCCTGGGAAAGCAGTTGAGGACGGCCCAATGCATTGGGACACTGCACCCGCATGGGAGACCTGGAAGAGGTTCCAGGTTCCCGGCTTCGGATCGGCATGCAGCTCACTTGGGGAGTGAATCATTGGATGGAAGATCTTCCTCTCTGTCTCTCCTCCTCTCTGTATATCTGGCTGTAATAAAATGAATAAATCTTAAAAAAAAATGGATTTCTAATGTGTCCAAAATAATTAGCTCCTTATGTGAGTCCCTAGATCTAACAGAATCTGTAATTAGCGGCATCTGACACATCTTCACATGCATTAGGACTCTAGAGAGAACAGCCATGAGGTTACTTACACACCTTGCTTCCATTAAGAATCCAATCACTTCCATCCTTTTTGGCGTTTGTTCTTACTCCTTGTAAGTCACTGCAATTGAAAGAAAAAATCCATCAGTCAGCAAAAATTAAACTATGCAAATGCCGTTATAAAATTGCACTATAAATATGTGTATAATTAAAATTATATAAACTATAGGCCTGGCACGGTAGGCTAGTGGCCAAAGTCCTCGCTTTGCAAGTGCCACGATTCCATATGGATGCTAATTTGGGTCCCAGATTCTCCACTTCCCTTCCAGCTCCCTGCCTGTGGCCTGGGAAAGCAGCTGTCAGATGCCCAAGCACTTGGCCCATACTCCTCTCCTTTCATTGGCACATCAGCAAGGCACCACTGGAAGCAGAGTAGCTAGGACTTGAACCGGCACTGTGATCTGGTGTCACAATTGTTGGTTTAGCCCACAAAGCCATAATTCCAGCTCTCTAACTATCTGCTTGTATACACTCAGCTCCTTCCCTAATCTCTGTTCAGGAAAAATTGAGCTGAAGACCCATGTCTCAAATGCCATTTCCTATAAAAATCTACCTTAAAAGCAGAATATCTTTCTAAATATCATATTTATAATTAAAATATTAATAACAGAAAATATTTCAAAAGAGAAAACTATTTTTACTTCCCTGCATGAACATTTTCAAAATATACCCTTTCAATATTCATTTATAATATAGAACATGTATATATATATATTTATAAAACTGGAACCACACAATACTTTTCTTTGTTAACAATATCATAATTTTCTGTAATTTGTTAGCTACCTAGACTGATATGATATAGTTATGATTTTTTAAAAATTATCCATTATTATTGAATACTTAGGTTAACTTTGCACACTTTCTCAACAACAAATGAATAATGCATACCAGTTAGTCTTGCAAAATTTTTAAATCCTTATTGCATGTAGCTTTTGCATTTTTTTGTGCTATGGTAGTTTTATTCATTTTTAATCACCGTATTAGTCTGAACAGTGACCCCTAAAGATATCTGATCTAAACCGTTGAAACCTGCAAGTGTAACTTTACATGAAAAACAGGGTCTTGAAGATGCAATTAATTCCAGGGTCTTGATGTGTGGGAGGTTGCTATAATTATGTAGAGGTGCTCCAAATGCAATCACAAATGTCCTTATAAAAAGAGAGGCCCAGCAAGTACTCAGAGACAAAACGACGTGAACACAGAGGCAAGCGGCAGGAATGCTGGCAGCCACCAGGGGCCAGAAGAGGCATACGGTGGTCCTCCCTTGCCATCTCCGCACTGGGTTGGACCCTGCGGAAACCCTGAGTCTAACTCAGATCCAGATTTTGAACTTTCATACTTCGGAGTTGTGAGAGAATACATTTCTATTGTTTTAAGTCATCAAGATTGTGGTAATCTTGTCACCCAAAGCACAGGAAACTAATACATGCCCTCCAAAAGTTTATTTCACATTTCTGTTGTTAATTAAAAAGTCAAATCTTCCCTACCCGTCCCATTTATGAAAATTTGAGGATATGATGGATATTAAGATCACTTTTCTATGTCCTCTGCCTATTGTATTCCCTTGTGTATAATAGCACTAAAAAAGCCTTTGTTAAATTGCATTATTAGAAAAGCCACACATGCAGAAAGAGAGAACTCAGGAAGCTGGTGACAACCTTCCTCAGAAAGGCTGGAGTACCACACGGTTCCCAGCTGGCGTCTGAGAATGTAGATTTCAGGAGAGGTCCTATCATTCCCAGAAGTAACACTGTGGGCCCGGCATGATGGCCTAGCTGCTAAAGTCCTTGCCTTGAATGCACCAGGATCTCATATGGACGCTGGTTCTAATCCCGGCAGCTCCACTTCCCATCCAGCTCTCTGCTTGTGGCCTGGGAAAGCAGTCGGGGATGGCCCAAAGCCTTGGGACCCTGTACCCACATGGGAGACCTGGAGGAGGTTCCTGGCTCCTGGTTTTGGATCGGGTCAGCACTGGCCATTGCTGTCACTTTGGGGAGTGAATCATCGGACGGAAGATCTTCCTCTCTGTCTCTCCTCCTCTCAGTGTATCTGAGTTTGCAATAAAAATAAAAGCTTTAAAAAAAAAAGATGACGACTATGCTGTGTAAGATAAAAGTACCTATCTAAAAGATGGCTAAATCAAAGAGATAAGTAATTTCATCTATTATTACCAAGACAATAGAACTAAACGTGAGCACTTTCAAGCTAAATGCTACAGAATGATGACATCATCATTTTTATCATAATTAAGTATAATGTATCAGTTGTTAATACCTGTACGTAGCTGATTCAAATAGCTCTTCTACACAGTGATATAACCAAAGATAACTAAGACAATG
Source organism: Ochotona princeps (assembly GCF_030435755.1). Lineage (NCBI taxonomy): Eukaryota > Metazoa > Chordata > Mammalia > Lagomorpha > Ochotonidae > Ochotona > Ochotona princeps. Next base: position 83,948,945 of record NC_080836.1, read on the forward strand.
GCAATAGTCAGTGTGTATACCACCTAGTAACGCAATTATCCTACAATTAGCCTATAACCACTATCTTAATTTCACTAAAACAGACTTTGAGATTTTAGGCAACACCACAAGGCTGGTGTTAGATCACCCTAGCTTCAATGCAGTCCGTCACCTATAGGAACTTGGTTACAACACTTCACTGCTTTTCTGTTTTTTTATAGAGGGATGTTATTATAAAATTGTTATAGCAAAATGTGTCTATCAACATGAAGTCATTTATAAAATGCTAAGCTATAAAACAAATACACATAATAATACATAATAAAGCTTTGTGTGTATATGGAAGGAAAAATATCCAATGAATCTCTGGATAGTGTCTCTGGAAGCCATTCAAAAAAAGAACAGTGGCCAAAGCATCTCCATCGGCAAGTAAATGAAGTATGCCCCATCTTCTCAATTCCTTTCCTCTCACACGTTTCTCCTATTTCTTCATCAAAATTCAACACTCTAGTATTCTATTCAGTAGTAGTAGTTTTTCCTTTTCTTTGCATTCTTTTACCCATCTGGATCTTTTCCTTATTTTTCTAAATCTGATTGTTTGCAATCCTTGCAGAACTCACCGGACTTCTCAAAATCTACCTCTTTTCTGTATTCTCATTCTTGGCTCCTTTGATTACAACACCTAACCACAGATGAAAGCAAGGCATGTATACATATAATAAGTGCATCTTTGCTACTACGCATAATTCAGGGGTAAATCTAGCTCTGTCACACTGTGACCTCCAGGTGAGAGCTAACATGTGTGAGCTAACATCCGAATGAGGGTAATCAGCAGGTTTAACTTAGCAAAATTAAAAACAAAGAAGGATCAAATTGCTACTTGTTTGGGCTACATTTGTAGGCAACAGAAGTGAAGAATAGTATTTTATTCTTGGAAGTATCAGCCAGTAATAAGGGTTTCCATCCATGAGAGATAATTTAGGTAAATTGCCAAGTGACACTGCAGATTATTAAGAATTTACAAATGAACAGCACTGCTAAGAACAGTGGGGCCCAACCTTGTAGAAAGAGCTCCAGATTTCCATGCTTTAAGTTCTTCCTCTAAACTGCCTGCTTCCCATTGGCCCATAACATGCTGTTCTCCACCACAAAGCATTGCCTTACTGTGCCAGCCTGTCACACGAGGATTCCATTTCACCACCCCACTCTGAAAAACATCATTTTGTGTTCTCTGCCTGTTCTCTCAATAGCCACCTTACTCCATTCCAAAGAAACATCTACTCTACTGAAGTCAAATGAAAACAGCACCAGTAGCCTACTGCACCCTTTTCTCCAGTCTCAACATCTTTGTGTCTTCCATTACCAACTCATGCATCCAGATATCCTTCAAATTCCCAGTCCTTTTAGTCTTTGCTGCTCCCACATAGTTATAAAAAACCCATAATACGGGACCAGCGTGGTAGCCTAGTATGTAATGTCCTCACCTTGCATGTGCCAGAATCCCATATGTAATTCTGAGCCTATATAACTATTATAAAGAAGATAGGGTGCTATGCAGCCCCACTTCACATCAGGCTCCCTGCTTGTAGTCTGGGAAAGCAGTCGATGATGGCCCAAAGCTTTGGGACCCTGCACCCACCACATGGGAGACCAAGAAGAGGCTCCTGGCACCTGGCTTCTGATCGGCTCATCTGCAGTCATTGCAGCCACTTGGGGATTGAATGATTGGATGGAAGATCTTCCGCTGTCTCTTCTCCTTTCTATATATGTGACTTTCCGATAAAAATAAATAAATAGATAAACAGATAAATAATCAAATAAAATTCAAAATCCATAACATGCCAGGTTTCCTCCTCGGGGCTTTTCTCAGACTTTCATGCTTCCCCTTGAGGACCAGGCCCTGGTGCACGGAAGCCCATAATCCCCAGGCCTGAAGATGCAGTTCCTTCTCGCCTCATCTCAGATATGTTAAATATAACCAATTTTTTTTTTCCAGGCCTTTCTTAGCATTCATGTCTAGATTTACTTTTTTCCTTCCCACTGAATACATACATACTATTAGTTGTTAGCATAGCACCCTATCTCCTTTATAATAGTTATAAAGGCTCAGAATTACAAGTCCATTTATTTGTTGTCATTCTTAAAAAATACAAAGAGCACATCCGTTGTTTTTCTTTTTTTAAAGATTCACCCACTTTTATTGCAAAGTCAGAAGCACCGAGAGGAGGGGAGACAGAGAGGAAGATCCCCTGTCCGATGGCTGCAATGGCGGAGCTGTGCTAATCGAAGCCAGGAACCTGGAGCCTCCTCCAGGGTTTGAGCCACTCTCGACTGCTTTCCCAGGCCACAAGCAGGGAGCTGGATGGGAAGTGGAGCTGCCGGGATTAGAACCAGTGCCCATATGGGATCCTGACACATTCAAGGCGAGGACCTTAACCATTACGCTATCGCGTCAGGTCTGACCACATCTGTTTTTTATATCACTGTTTACATGAAGCATTAAAGGTATTCTGCTTACCAAATAACCAGCAAGCAACTAAACAAATATACATATCCCCCTCACATCAACTCCTACTTGTCTCAGGAGTTCCAAACACACACTAACAGCCTGCTTGAAATTTCCATGTGCATCTCACTTCTTATCTAAAAATCTTCTTGCTGAAAATTCAACTTACATCCTATCATCTTATCTGCATAATATTATCTTAACATATCAAATATGACATGAATTAAAATCTGCATAATGTCAAGTTGTTATTTGTTTATAAGATGTCTTATTTTTAATTGGAGTTTAAAGTTACTTGATTTTTTGCACCACTAAGTAATTGTCTTAGGTATTCACAGTGGACTGGTTTCCACACTTTGTCTGAAAATATCCTCATATTTTATGCTCTATTTGCATATTACCCATATACATCCTTCCTTACACTTTAAGTTACTTTTAGATTATGTATACTACATAATATAACAAGAGGGCTATATGAATACCATTTTTATTGTACTGTTTGAGGAATAATGGCAAAAAGGTCTAACTTTAGTACAGAAACAATTTTTATCTGCCTCAAATATTTTCAACTTCAGATTGAACCCACAGGTTTGCACTTCAGGCATGGGTTCTAAGAATTCAAAACGAATGTGCCCACTGACTTACCTTCCAGCACCAGGCTCCGTCATCGCTATGGCCCCAATACATTTGCCAGCAGTCATCTGGGGGATGAAGCGCTTCACCTGCTCTTCTGTGCCATAGTTGGCAATATAGGGCATGACGATATCTGAATGTAGACTAAAACCTGGACCTGTACAATTTGAATATGCTCTTAAAAAACAAAAAGAAAATAGTTACTTTGTTCTGCTTTGAGACTGCTTGATTATCAGTTAAAAGTGATTATTATAACAAGAAAATTTTGACCCATTAAAGCCTAAGTTTTCAAGTCTGTGAACATTTCAATATAACTGATAGTGCTGCAAATTTACTATAAGTGACAATTCATTGCATAAGTTTTCGGGGTGTCCTATAAATAAAACAATGGGAACAAAAGGCTAACAATATTATCATAGCCTGTCTTCTCAAAAACATGACTCTCCTAGATATTATCTCTGTTTTCATTAATCTTCTGATTGCTGGTTCTAACATGATAGCAGTTTCTGTAACATTCAATGAATAATTTAATGAATTCTTAATGAAATAAGAAATAAAACATTTTGAAATACTAATCACCTATAAAACAATATATTGTTATAATGACAAATTACCTTTTCCATAAACATATATTCTAACATAGACAAAATCATGGTGAAAATTTTGTAACTTTCAGCTCTCTTTAAATTATAGGACATAAAAAAGTGTCTATATAGTTTTAAAAGTATGATCTTTTGGGTCCAGCGCAATAGCCTACTGGCTACCTCCTCACGTTGCATGCACTAGAATCCCATATGAGCACCGGATCAAGACATTGCAGCCCCACTTCCCATTCAGCTCCCTGCATGCGGCCTGGGAAAGCAGTCAAGGACAGCCCAATGCCTTGGGACCCTGCACCTGTGTGGGAGACCTGGAGAAGAGCGCCTGGCTTCGGATCGGCTCAGTTTTGGTTGTTTCGGCCACTTGGGGGGTGAACCAGCAGATTGAAGCTCTGTCTCTCCTCTCTGTAAATATGACCTTCCAATAAAAATTAATAAACCCTTAAAAAAGTTTTTAAAAGTATGATCTTTTATTTTTTTATTTAACTTATTGACTTGAAAGTGAATGAGGCAGAGTGACTGCCAATCTACTGGCTCAATCCCAAATGTCCCTAATATTAGGACTGGCTCAAGCTGAAACCAAGAAGTACTGATAGCAGTCAAAAACCTGAGCTACCTCCCATGGTGTATATTACCAGGAAGCTGGAACTGGGAAGGGAGCTGGGAGTCAAACCTAGGTACCTGACAAAGAATGCTGGCCAAGTAGCATTGTTACCGTTGCGCCAATCATGCACCCCATAAATTATAATATTAAATTGCTACAAAACAGTGAAAATTGTTTATGTTCCATAATTTTTTAAAGATTTATTTTTATTAGAAAGGCAGATATACAGAGAGGAGAAGAGACAGAGAGTAAGATCTTCCATCCATTGATTCACTCTCCAAGTGACCGCAACAGCTGGAACTGAGCCCATCAGAAGCCAGGAGCCAGGAGCTTCTTCTGGGTCTCCCATGCAGGTGCAGGGTCCCAAGGATTTTGGCTTTCCTTGACTGCTTTCCCAGGCCACGAGCAGAGAGCTGGATGGGAAGCGAACCACTGGGATTATAACCAGTACGCATATGGGATACCGGCGCGTTCAAGGCGAGGACTTTTAGCCGCCAGGCCACCGCACTGGGCCCTGTTCCCTAATTTACTTAGTCTTCTTCCACCAATGGACATTTATATGACAGTCCTCGATACATATGTGTAAAAAATGAAAATATGTATATATATATACACACACATACTTATGTGTGTGTGTGCCTTCTGAAGCCCCTAAATGTTTACTGTTCTAATTTATAATGACATCAGTAGAGATAAGTAAACCGTTTTCCGTATAATTTTGTCAGCTCTAGAAATTAAAACTTTTCTGTAGATACGCCAAATGATGCTTCCAGGTCTTTCTGTTTTGTAATTGACAACTTTGCTCATTAAAAGAACCCCAAACTATTTGCTGCTCTTTTTCAATAAACTGTTTCTTAAAATATCTTATCCATTTTTTAAAACTGAAGTGTTTATCTGTTCTTACAAACCGTTACTATATTTAATGGAAACACTTTTCCCTCCTGGTGTTGTTTCAAATATTGCTTGGGGCTAGGGCTATAGCTCAATAGACTAATCCTCCACCTTTAAATGCTGGCATCCCATGTAGCACTAGTTCACATCCCAGCTGCTCCACTTTTGGTTCAGCTTCCAGCTTAGGGCCTGTGAAAGCAGTAGAGTACGGGCCAAAGCCTTGGTACCTGGTACCCATGTGGGAGACCAGGAAGAAGCTCCTGGATCCAAACTTTGGATGAGCTCAACTATAACCACTGTGGCCATTTGGGGAGTGATGCAGCAGATGGAAGATGTGTGTCTCTGTTTCTCCTTCTCTCTGTAAATCCGCCTTTCCAATAAAAATAAATAAATCTTTTAAAGACAAAAAAATATACACTTTGGTCCAAAATAAAACTACCTCTCTAATATTTAACAACACCTAATCAGCAACTTAAAAGTGGACTTTTTATCTTTCCACAAGTGGGAAATACACAAGAGAATAAATGATATACTGTTTTCACATTTTACTTTAAAATTTCAAACAAAATTGGACAGCATTTCCTAAAATTACCATCTCAGAAATGTGAACGAACAATTAGTTTACAAACAAAGACACAAAAAGCCCTCAGTTTCAAAGCTCTTCATACTTACTGTTCCTCCCACACAACGGCTGACGACAGCAAGTCCCCACCAATGCCACCACGGTGCTCTGCAATGTTGATCCCGAGTAGTCCTTGTTTTCCAGCTTTCTCCCAAAGCTCCCTGCTCACTTCTCCAGCTTTCTCCCATCTGCAAACAACAAATAACTTTAAAAATTCTTTCAATGGATGCAATTCTAAAACGATGAATGACTGTGCAGAAACGCACCCTTAAGGTCACAGCTGACATCAACTATACTCTTCCGTTGGCTTCTGTCTCTTCCACCATTTCTCTCTCCCATTTCTGCCTTCCTTCTCTCCCATTCTGCCACTTCCTTTTCGATTTACTGGAAAGTGACACTCACTGTCTCTCAGGGGGATAGCTGTTCTCCGGTGGGGCTCTTAGACTGCAGTAATTACGGCAGTCTGCTCAATCTCATTCATAAAGGCAGTTCTCTGCCTGCGCTGAACTTGAAGTGCTGAACTTACGGGAGAGGAGAATCAGAGGTGACAAGAGCTGGTAACCTCACCACACTTAATTAGGACCAGAGAGCCACAGCAGCTTGCAGCACAGCATTGTCAAATGAACCTCTGGAGGGCTCAGATACTTGGATTAGACAGTAAAACCTTCCTTTTTCTTCCTCATAGATGACATGGTAAGAAGGAGCAACTATTGGAGGCAGGCATATTTGACAATTTGTGTGTGTGTGTCTATGTGGTAAATGGTAAGACACTAATTGAAGGTAATACAGACACCAAAAACAATTTAAAAAGATTAATCATTGTGTATATTTTCATAGTTATTGTCTAAAGGAGCTTTGGAAATATTTTTACTATTGATCACAAATCAACTTGTATGATTTTTTAGTTCAAGAATTCAACAATTTTTCCGTAAGAAAATGTAAGTGCAGTGAAAGAATAATAAGATTTTCCTATGACAGAGTACACTGTATTTCGTGTGTTGAAGTAATCACGGCTCGTGAGGGTAGCTAGTTTTGGTCATTTTTGCCAAGAAAATACTATTAAAGACTAAATGGAAGCTGTTATAGAAAACTACTTTAAAATCATTCCAAATATACCACAGTACTGGTACTGAGTACTTTTTGGAAACATAAAAACGGTTTATATTAATAGAAATGACAACTGTTTGGTCAACAAAGTAATTAGTAATTAATTAGCTGGCAAACATCTAATAGTAAAAATACTTAAGGTGGACAATGCCTACCAAGACTTGTTTTATGGCAGCCTTTTGAGCTTTTACCTATTTTAATTCATTACTAAAGCAGAAAAAGAAAGAATATGAAGTTGTCTAGTATTTTGCTGTTACTTTTAAAGATTATTAGATTAAGTTGCAGATTCTTTGATTTTCCCATGATTGAATTGCACATTATAAAAATACTTTAAAAAGCTATGAACCAATTTCAGAATCTCGAGGTGAAGAGCAACAGAACGCTGCTATTGAAGTGCACAGTATTTGTCCTGTACTCTAGGCATGGCTCCTGGTGTGGAATACAGGACAATATGCCACTTACTCTGAGTGATGAGGAATCACTTCTTCTTGAAAAAATTTCCTTGCACTTTCTCGGAAAATATCGTGATCTGAAGAAAAAATTCTTCTAATTCCGATGTCTGTCATTTGTTTAGCAGAAGGCGTTTCCAGTCGTTCTTCTGCTCCAGAATGAGAGCATCTTAAAAAAAAAGTGCATTATTATTCCTCCTATTCTAATCAATGTCAATAAACACTGTGGAACAACAACTGGGACACAAACTGGCATCCACACTGGATGCAGGCAACACAGGTGGCAGCTTTACCCACTTCGCCACAATGCCATCTCCACCTCCACCCAACATACTTTATCAGAGAATAGGGAGATCTTGAAATAATACAAACCTGAATTCAAATTTTAGGATCACCACTTCTGACAGTCCCTCTCTTACCTTGCCAGGATGAAGTCCTTTGCTGGCATTCAACTGAGTTCTCACCACCAACTCTAATAAGAGGCTAATATCTAGAACTTACAGCACGTTGAGTTGAGGTGAAATACATGTTGTCATGATACATGGATTAAATTATTCAGGTGATATAGCCCAATGGTACTCCCAGTTTTCATGTCATGTACAATATTTAAAGTAATGTAAATCTTCCCAAATTAGTACTTTATCCAGAATCATACAATCTCAAATGATAGGTGTATAAATTGCAAACTGCGTTGATGCTATTGCCACATGACAAAGCCAATTTAGATACACATCAAGATGCCTGTTCCTGTATTTGCATAGAATTATCCAGTATGTTCAGATCTGATCTTCCTTCTTCTCCTCATTCAATCTGTAAGGAGCTTAACAGGGCTTTGTTCTCCAAGCTTCTGGAGACACTTAAGCCTCAAAGTCTTATGCTGATGATTCATGAATTAAGGGTGGAGAAGAATTTAAAGAGTATAAAAGGAGACCTTTAGGTCCTCGGGGACTTGCCCGTGGTAGGCAGTTCTCCTGAGAGCACGGATTACATAATCTGAGCTTGCTTCCTGGCTGGCGACGGGCACCTCTGCACACACTGTGCCTTTGCCTACCACACCCAGATGCCAGACACAGGCAACCTCCTGGACTTGAACTGTGAACCTCCAATATGTAAGACAAAATATATTTTTCCTTCCCAATATATTCCCTCCAAATACTATAATTGAAGTGATGAAAAGGTAATTAATACACAATCCTTTTCCCACTCTTCACCTACACGCATCAAACTAAGAATGGGATTGATCTGATTTGTAGTTTTTCAGATTTAGTTTTCCCTAATACACCTGAAGGGAACTTGAACAGTCAGTACAGATTTACAATATCAAGTTCACATTTAAAATATTTTTGCTTGACTCATAGACTTTATTTACAATAGTCTAGAGCATCATTTCCTAAGAAATGATGATAAACCAAATGAAGCCATAATCAACTGAATTGCCTGTAAACTACTACCAGCTAACTTTATAACCTTGTATTTGCTTAGAACAGCCAAAGTTTTAAATACAGAAAGCACAGAATAAATGAATGGTAACAAGCGGAAACTACATCATCTGGGGAATTTTGAAGGCAGATTTCTAAAAAGTGTTAGGCACAATAACAAAAGAGTAAAAGTTCTTATGCAACCTACAGTATATATAGCAAAGAAAATTAACTCATAAGAAACAGGAGCCCAGAGCAATGGCTCAATGGCTCAGGCCTTGCCTTGTACATGCCAGGATCCCATATGAGCGCCAGTTCGTGCCCAGGCTGCTCCACTTCTCATCTTGCTGGCAGCGTGGGGAAGCAGTACAGGATGGCCAAAAGCCTTGGAACTCTGCATCTGCATGGCAGACCTGTAAGAAACTCCTCATTTCTGCCTTCAGATCAGCTCAGATCTGGCCTCTGCAGCCACTGGGAGAGTGAACCAGTGCAAAGAGGATCATTCTCCTATCTCCTTCTCTCTGTAAATCTGACTTTCTAATAAAAACAAATACAAAGTCAGCAGGGGGAATGTGGGCTCCCTTGCTGGACAGTCACTCCCACTGGAGAGCATGAGTTGGGATGGGGGCAGACCAGACCAGGAATACCCATGGGCCTCAGGTGAGCTAGATCAGGGGAAAGCCAGGTTGGGCTGACTGTTCCCACTGGTGCAAGCATAAATCAGAGTGGGTGAGGCTTGGTTAGGTTTTGCCACAGCATCAGCTGGCAGATGCTGGCACTGGGGACTAATTCTGTCAAGTTCAACTGCAGAACCACCTGGAGAGTGCATAATCCGGGAGTGGGAGTGGGCCTAGTAGGGAAATAGTGGGCACCTCTCTCCTGGGTTACCACTCCCACTGGAAAGCATGAAAACCAGGACAGGGGCAGGCGTGGCTAAACAGAAAAGCACCAGCCAGTATGTGTGTGGGCAGGATAGTAGGGTTGGTTGGGTTGAACCAGGCTTCAATGCCCATTGACACGTAGGAGAACTAAATGGGATGTGGGACGGACTGAACCAGTCTGCTGTACATACTGGCAAACATGGGAACCAGGGTAGGCATAGGCCTGGTGGGGGTTATGGGGAGTCACCCCAACTAGGTTACAACTCCCACTGGTTTGCGTGAAAGCTGAGTATGAAGTGGGCAGGATCAGGCTGCACTGCAACACCAATTGGTTCATGTGTAAGACACGGCTGGAAACAGAATTGACCCAGCAAGTGCAACCACCAGCATGTGCATAAGCTGATTGCTGCGACGGACTGTGCCAGACCCTATACTGGTAGGTATACACCACAATCAGGTCAGGGATCATCTCAGACAAAGTTTCTTTGGAGATCCCTCCAACTGAACTACTGATCTCAGAACCCCACCCACGAAGAGACTATGTCAGCCAGTAGATTCTGAATAGGTTTCATCGCGATTCGAACGGTGAGATTGGCAGCAATTCAGACCTGTTGAACTATCAAAACTGCTTGAGCAGGATCCTTGGAGCGTGCCTCACATCGGGGACCTGGGATGGGTGGGAGGCTGCGTAGGGCTTCTCCCTTTGTTTCTAGCCTGACCCCAGATACAGGGGAAAATGATGATATTAGTGTGGAAACAATGGTCTTACCCACTTTCCTGTATCCCTTGACCTTCTGTACCATAATCAACTAAGATTACAAAAATAAACAAATAAAATAAAATAAATAAAAAGAAAAATAGTAAATAAAAAAACAAATACTTTTTGAAAAAGAAACATGACAAGCTTGTTATAAAAATATTGTGACAGCTCATACAACAGAAAATGACAACAGTAAGGCTAGGTCTTCTGCTAAATACCTTAATATGTTCTAATTTTTATTTAAATTGCAGCAGACATTGTTCAGTGTTTTCACCAATCACCTGGCTTCTTGGTGACCAGAATCATTTTTTTTTTTTTTTTTTTGCAATCACTGGGTGAAGAAGGTCTAGAACATCTTCAGCACCATATCCGATCTTTCTTCTAGTTTAGCATACTTTTTACACATCGAAACCAGTTCTGAGCACTGAATAAGTCTCGGCTTTTCTCTTCAACTGTCTTTCCTCCTTCAGCGTCCCTAGGCTTCATCTTGGCTTCAGTTGTTTTTTTCCCAACCACACTGATTACAACTGGTTCTTCCAGCAAAGTTTACATTTTTAAATTTTTCTTTGTCAGGAAAAATCCAGTCCCCATTACGGACTTGGAAATTCTTGCGTGACATCTTGAATGCCACCTCAGTCAGTCAATAGATACATCTTCTAAAATACTTTTATTGTACATTCAAATATTGTCAAAAGATATCTTCTAACTTACATTAAATTGTGATTCAGTGCTCTTTCTTTAGTTGGATCCTGTCTTCTTCTTTTTTGCTGTATTTCTTCAGGAAAGAACTATTTCATGAAATTAATAACAGTAGACCTAAATGCTTTTTCCCCCCAACAGTTTCTAACTAAACATCGCAATGTTTCTAAGATGCTCCTAATTATAGTAAATCCACTTACTATAATATTAATAGTCTTATTTAATGGTATTTAGGAGATTTTAATGATTTTTTCCCCAAACGAGGTTATTTTGTTCTAGTTTGACTTATGGACTGAATTATGGCCTTTACATGTTGAAACTCTATCCATATCTTGGAAATGTAATTGACTTTGGAGACAAGAGACTTTAGGAGGTAATTAAGGTTCAGTGCATTTGGAAGGGTGGAGTCTTAATCCGATATTATTGGTGGCTTTGTAAAATCTGAGTCTTCATCACACAGGCATGAGGAAAAGGCTGGTCAGCTCACAGTGAGAGGATGGCAAGCTGGAAGTCAGGAAGAGACCTCACCAGGAAAGAAATCAGCTGACAACTTGACCTTGAGCCTCTAAGGCTCTAGAACTATGAGAAATAATCCTGTATTGCTTAAGTCATCCAGTTTGTGTCTCATTTTTACTGTGGCAGTTGAAGGCAACACTGACTATTCATTTGGTGTCATTTTCAGATGCCTGTATTCCTTACAGGAGTGCCTGAGTTTGAGTTCCAGTTTCACTTCTGATTCCAAATTTCAGCTTCCTGTTACTACGCACGCTGGGAGGCAGTAATGGATGGCTGAAGCAATGGGTCATCTCTTCTGATAAGACAGACTTGGACTGAGTGGCCAGCTCCCAGCTTCCACCTGGCCCAGTCCAAGCCTCGCGACCATTCAGTGAGTGAAGCAGTGGATGGGAACTTGCTCCCAAATAAATCACAAATTAAAAACTAATCTGGGATGTCTTGCACGAGGTAACCTTTAGCTGTTGACATTCGGTAGTAATTTTATACTTTTACCTTCATACATTTTTCTGGTCACTATCCTGTCATTCCACACTATCATTTGTAATGACTTATTCCTTCACTTAGTTGATACACACTGAGTACCCAATCTGTTTACCAGCATTCTCTATGCTTGGGCTACATCTGTCAACACAACACAGACCGCTGTCCATGTGCTCATATTCCAGCAAAGAAAGACTAAGCGACAAATGATAAACATGGTAAGTAAGCAAGTTGTACAAGAAATTATTACTATGGAAAAAAGAAATAAAGGAATCTGAAACACAGGTTGCAGTATGAGATACAGCAGCCAGGGTAAGTTAAACTAGAAGGTGGATATCTAGGAAAAAGTTAAAGGTCACAGAATAATCAAAGAATTTTAGGACAAAAAAAATTACAATAAAGACTGCAATTCTGAGACCGTGTGTTCTAGAAAGAGCAAGGAAGCCCGGTGTGGTTGGAACGAGATTAACAGATAAGTGGGAGGTTAGTGGACATGCAGAGGCTCTTACAGATCACTGCCTAGGTGGATCAGATAGAGTATAACTTACTTTATCCCTACGATCGAAATTCTTGGTTCCACTTTATTACTAGTGCAACTCTAAAGCACACATATGTGCAAATAGTTTTGTTCATACTTGACATTTGTCTGTAAGTAAAAAATACGCTGAGCCTTGGAAACTAGGACTCTGGGACACTCAAGTCGGCCTGTGTCTTACTATTTTATCTCCCATTAAGGAAATCTTTGGACTATTGCTAAGTAAAACAGACTCAGAAATGGAAAAGCAAATGAAGCAGCCAAAAGAAAACAGGCTTTCCAGTTAGTCAACACTGGCCAAAAGGCCAAGGGATGAAAATCCAAACACAAATTCCTCAAAACACCTGTTGCTCATTCTAAAGACCAAGAAGCTTTTACTGAATGAAATGGTCTGCTTTTACTCCTACAGGCTAGTATCTAATTTTTTAAGTTTCACTTTACATTTTAAAAAAGAAACATTCTCCCTCAGCACACTTTCTTCACACCTGAGAGTTGGTAATAAATACAGCAACTCAGGCCTTAACACCGAATCACAACTGCTGTTCGTAGAAAGTTCCCAAGTGATTTATACACATACTGGAGTTAAAAAAAAATATGTGGCAGTAAAACGTCAGCTCCCACCCCACTCGGGAGCTCCTTAGGTCTTCCCTTGTCCAAAATCATCTATGTGACGGTCAATTTCTTCAAACAAAATATGAGACTATGGCTGTGTCTATCAGGCCAGGCCTGAAGGGCCTTTTCAAAATGTAAATGTCACTCTCCCTCCTTTTTTTTTTGTTTGTTTAGGAAAAACGTTTTCATATAAAGGTTGTTTGTGTTAAAAAATATCCGCCTGTTACGTTTGCATGAAGTAAGCATTTTGTAACTTTTCTCAGCTTTGTGAACATTTTTATTGCTAGAGGTACTAATCTACCTAGACAGTTCTTTAATTGTGAGAGCAGAAATAACTCCTGATACAAAAAACTTTGGACTCATGGTTTTCTGATGTGCGAGGGATCAAGCTTAAGAAAGTGTGTGCATTCTGAGGCCAGGCCCCCTCCTTCCAGAAGCCTTGCCAAACTTCCCTGCGAGGTTTGTCATCCTAGAATAGCCTCTTCACTACAATGTGGTGATTTAGTTAACTGACCCGCTCTGCCAACACGATTAAATTAACACATCCTTCTTGCTTCCAGGTTGCCTACCCAATGAATGGGTTTAAACACCACCTTAACAGTCACTAAGCCTCTTGGAAGCTGTCTCCAGTAATTCCTTGGCATTCAATTAAGTACAGGACTTTGTTAATAAAACTAAGGCCAGTTTTCTTGTCTGATGGGCCCTCGCCAGTCATTTCCACCTCAGCTCCCGGCTGCACGACATACTCCCAAGTTCACCATCAGGTGGCTGTCCCGCGCCACCGTGGTAACTCGCACAAAGGTCGCGGACTCTCCGCCACGGCGACCACTTGCCCCTCCCCAGGCCATTCTTGAACGTGCTCCCACGGCGGGCCTGACCCTTCCGTGAAAACCTCTTCTTTTACCAATGGAGGTCGGGGGAGGGAGCCCGTTTTAGGGGTGGCATGCTGACACCCCCTTCCTCCGTGCCAAAGGTGGTTGCACCCAAGTTCTGGGAGCAGCAGCCCGACCCTTCTTCTCCCACCCGTCTCGCTTTCCCCGGAGTCCGGCCCGAGCTGCCACACCCACACGCGCGCCGCCAGCTCTCCTCAGCAGGGCTCCGGGCTCCACAGCCCCAGAGAAGCCGAGGTGGGCGCCCAGTCCTGCCAGTCCCCTGCCCGGAGGAGTCTCGGCCGCCACTCACCTCGCGGCGAGCGGAGGGCACGGCGCACAGCGGCCGCCCCAAATGCGCAGGGCCCCGCGGAGGAGGAGACGCGCGGCCATGGCCGGCAAGGCGAAGGGCTTGCTACGATGCGGCTCCTCAGGCACTCCCCGCGGGCACGCCCGGGCGCCCGGTGGACTGACTCTCCGCGGAAGCGTCCAGCTGTGTGGTGTTGACTGTCCTAGACCGACCGCGAGCGCCGCACTTCCGGAGACCGGAGCGGTCCGCCCCTCGGGGTGGAGTGTTCGCGGGGCAGCGCGCTCCGGAGGCTTCCTCAGAGTTCTAGAAGTGCTGAGGTGAGGGAGGTTTCTGCTTTCTGCCTTGCTCCTACTTGTATACGGTTCCGGAGTGCCCCCAGACCCAGAAACACCGACGTTTCCCTCGAGTGTATTTTGTAACTTTAAACGTTGACTGATTTCACAGCCATTTAAGTACTGCCTTGAAAGAATTGTACCGTTATTTTTTTCCCCTGCAAAAAAGTAGTGACTGTAAAGAATTAAAGAATCCTGAAAAGAATTAAAATACGTATCAGTGTGCCACTAAAAAACAAAAAACAAAAAACAGTTAATTTAGTTTTCCAATAGTATTGAATTCGTACCTTGCCAATTCCCTTTCGCTCAGGTCTCGCTAGCGTTGACAGGACTGACCTGAGAATTATAATTCCTTTTTTCTGACAGGAAACATCTCTTTTTGAACTCTAGAGAATGTGTGCAGAATGGATTTCTAAGAAGGTAAAGTACAATGTTAAGGCCTTAAGATAATTCCAGGAGTCAAGGCCAGTTACTGGGGGGGGGGGGGGGGGGGGCTGAAATATTGCAAGTGAAATGCTTGATGCTGTAAGTTAAACAACCAGCTGAGTCAAGTGGTCTGTTGAGTTTATAAAGGTCAAAATTCTGTGGTGCACAAGGTGGCTAAACTGTCTCTTGAGATGGTAGTATCAAATGTAGTGTGCCAGTTTCCTGCTGATGGGCTTGGGGGGGGGCAGCAGAGGAGAGGCCCTGCCACCCCCATGGCAGACCCTGGCAGAGATTCTGGCTTCAGAGGGCAACTATTAGGAGTAGTGCGTGGTGACTCCGAATAGCCAATGAAAGTTGGGATTCTGTGTAGTTACTACATCTCCCAGGTGATTCTTTTCTACACTAAAGTGTGCGAACCCCCAACCCACCAAGGTTGCTCTAAGTCATTCATGAGCTATTTCACAAGAAGTTGAAGAACCTCAGTATCAAAATCCCAACCAGTTGTTCATGGCTCATTGTTACTAGGAAACTGTATGAGTGTGCAAGCTAAAAGGCTTATGTGACCTTTAGCACTGATGGGTCCCAATTCTTATGAATCAAGGCCCATGTAAGTCTGGTTATCTCACTGGTGGCTCCAAGTAATTAAGTGGGTGCTTCCCTTAGTTGCTGGAGGTGTGGGCTGTCCAGCCATGATAGGTAGGGAGTGTGTGGTATTTCCCCTCACCTTGCAGGTTGTTATGAATTGCCCCTTTTCAAGCTGTTGTGGACTGCCCCATAAAAACCCTATGAATGTGCTGTTCGGGGCCACACTCCTGGTCAGGGGTGTTGGTCCCGGCCTGCCGGCTGGCTGTTCAGTCAGCCAGCTGCCTGCTCTCAACCAAGAACCCAGGCTCAGATGTGCTGAGCTTGAACAAACCATCCTTGTGCACTTGGATTGACTTCAGACTCCTGGTAATTTCTGGAGATCTCAAAATCTGGGCACAAGAAAGTGTGTAACCCAGGGTTTGGCACATTAGCATTCTGGAAGTATTGAACTGTTCCTTTTCTCCTCCAGTTGCAGTCACTAACTTTCTCTGCCTTTTCAAGATATGACTTTTTTTTTTTTTAAAGCAATGGCCATTGATAACCAAAGTTTAAGGGGTTATTTTTAATGTTTTCCTCATTTGAGAAAAAATTGGACCGTTGACTCTCAGAGCAGACATTTAGCATAGTAGTTGAAGTGGCACAGGGACCCACCTTGAATGCATGGGGTTGATGCCTATCTCCTGCCTTCTGGTTGCAGCTTCCTCATGATGCAGACTCTGGGAGCAGCTGTGATGGCGTCCCTCACTGGGTTCTTGCTGGCCCCCCTGGGAGACTTGGCTGTCATTCCTGCATTTGGCTCCTGCTTTGCCATTGCCAGCACTTTAGTGAACCAGTGAATGGGAGCTGACTCTCCTAATCCGTGTGTGTGTGTGTGTGTGTGTCTCCCTCTGAAGCTCTCAAGTAAATAATTAAAAAAATTTTTATTGCAAAGTCAGATATACAGAGAAGGAGAGACAGAGAAATAGCTTCCATCTGATGATTCACTCCCCAAGTGACCGCAATGGCCAGTTCTGACCCGATCCAAAGCCAGGAGCCAGGAACTTCCTCCAGGTCTCCCACACAGGAATAGGGTCCCAAGGCTTTGGGCTGTCTTCGATTGCTTTCCCAGGCCACAAGCAGGGAGCTGGATGGGAAGTGGAGCTGCAGGGATTAGAACCGGTGCCCAAATGGGATCCTGGCGCATTCAAGGCAAGGACTTTAGCAGCTACACCACTGTGACAGGCCCAATAATTTATTTTTTGAAATAAATGTATTTCAGATTAAGTGAGACAATGCTGAGACAGGTCTGCAGTGGACATGTTTGTGATTGATAGTTCTCAAATCGAATTATCTGTGCAAGTCTTCCCTAGAGATTTTAGGAATTATAACCAGTTTTCTTAGGACATGAAGTAATAGGAAACCACAGGATTCCCAAGTTCAAAGAAATAATTGATAATTTATGGTACAGATAGATTTTACTGTAACATTGATTTACATTAAAAAAAACCAAAACAGACTCGCCCTCTGACACAGTGGGTTAAGCCCCACCTGCCATGGTTTGACTCCTTACTCCACCCCCTACCTGTTGTCCCTAGTACTTGTGAGGATTAAGTATTTGATGCTTGAAAGGGGTGTGGCAAGATGTTTTCCTCTCTTGTAAATATTGTGCAGTAGCTGATAAGGATTTTTATTATTCTACATGAAACAAAGTAATTTACATCTGCTGTGGTCATAGCTAAAGAATTTCCAGGGATCCATGTTATGGGACTGCATATTAAGCCATTGCTTCCCTGTTAGGAGTGCCTGTTTGTCCAGGCTGCTCTGCTTCCTATCCAGCTCCCTGCTAATGCATCAGAGAAGACAGTGGAAGAAGGCCCAGCTAATGGTCCCTTCTGCCCAGTGAGAGATCCCGATGGATTACTGGGGTCTGAGCCTTGCCGTGGCCCAGTCCTGGCAGTTTTGATCTTTCAGGGCATGAAGCAGCAGATGGTAGGTCTTTCTCTTGCTCTTGCTCTTGCTCTTGCTCTTGCTCTCTTATTTATTTACTTGCCTTTCCCTTCCAGTATCTAAATAAATCTTATCAAACAAAAAAGAATCTCCAAATCTTAAGGATGCAAAATTTATTAGATATTTGTGCGCTTTTCCAAATTTCTCTTGAGTTTGCAGTGTTGTGCAAGATGAAATTCCTGCTTACAAAGAAATTGAAATATAATTATGAATGCAATGTGGGTTTAACATGTTTTAAAACACAAGACAGAGTGTGATAAATGGAGGGATAAAGAAGAGTCCAGATCCAGCGCAAAGCCTTGGGACCCTGCACCCTCAAGGGAGACCCAGAAGGAGCTCCTGGCTCCTGGCTTCGGATCAGCTCAGCTCCAGCCATTGTGGCCACTTGGAGAGTGAATCATTGGATGGAAGATCTTCCTCTCTGTCTCTCCTCCCCTCTGTATATCTGACTACGATAAAAATAAATAAACCTTTTAGAAAAAGAAGAAGAACCCAGATCAAGTTGTTGACAGCAGGGTGGACTCCTTGCTGATAACTTTTCCCCACTTTATTTTTATGACATTGTGGAGAAAAACATGAGCTATGGTATTGGACAGACCTGCGCTGAGGTTGGAGAGTGCTCCCAGAGCTCCTTAATCTCTCCATGTGCCTGTTTCCTTTTTTGTAAAAGCCAGGTATTAATAGCATGTATCTCACAGGGTTGTTATGAGGATAACACAAGACAAAAATGTCAAACATCCCCTCCGGCAGCAGTAGGAGGCCAGTCCGTGGGAATGTGGGAATGTTGTGACAAGGTCCCTAGGCTGAGGAAAGGCTGTGGTTCTGTCAAGTTACCAAGGAAGAAGACAAAGCCCAGGGACCTTGACTCTTCCATTAGTTATGTAGGGAAACTGCTCCTTCCAGTTTCCAATTTAGCCCAGAGCCTTTCCGTTTATATTGTCTTTCTGTTGTAGTCAAAACCCAGCTAAGCAAGGATTGCCAGTGTTATCTTTAAGTCTCTACTGCTTACTTTCCATAAAAAAGTCAAAAACTACTTTACTACCACCATTTAAATAAATACTGTCTTTGTGTCCTTTGCGCAGAGTTCATCATAATCAGCATGAGGAAAGTTTGTTGTCATACTAGGTTAAAGGACAGAAGCTTCATTTGCGCAGATTCTAAGGTAGAGTAATAAATCTGTCTAAATGCCTGATCTGATATAAGTAACTGCCAACAATATTAGACATGAACCAATGTCACCTTAGAGGAGTCAGGGAATCCATTCTCAAGAGAAAGAAATAATATTCTAGATGTGAAGGAGCATAGGAATGGTCCAGATGGGAGCTTTGTTTTTTTTTATTATAAATAATACGTATTTATTAAAAATTCAAATACAGAAATAAAAGCACAATATCCCACCCAGTATACAGACTCCACATAAATCCCCTTCCCTCTAATCCCATTCCCCAGAGGTTATCACTGTGAACAAGTTAAAGTATATCCTTTGAAACATTTTCCTTTGTATATACAAGTGTATATAAACACACATAAATGCACTTTTGCCTTTTACAAAAATGAAATCATGTAAATGTGCATATTAATCTTCAGTTTCTATCTTCATTCATTCAATATACAGAAAATTCACAACAAATCTGATTATCAGTCCTCTTGGGTTCGTTTTCCATTATATAAAATTCATATTCAAGCATCAATTACAAAACTCTTGATAATAAACTTCCTGCCATCTTTGAGTCTCATCTCTAACCACTCCAGTATGAAAAGACTGGAACATAAATTACCGTAAATTCTTCCTGAAACAAAGGCAGTACAATCAAACAAACAAACTAGGAACACACTCTGTCATTCCTAGATTTTGGCCTTTTCACTTTGTGTTACATTCTGCCTGGACTTTTCCATCTGGCAAGTCCCTAATTCTTCCAACAATCAGCTTAAAAATGATCTCTAGAAGACAAGACTTCCCAACTTTTCTCAAGACATAATCACTTCTCTATTTACCCCTATACTTTATAGCTAGTTTCTTAATTGTACTTATCTCACAGTACTGCAGTAATTCATTTACATGTTTTGAGTTACCTTTCCATCCAAAGGATCTGATGGAGTGTTTATCTTGGAGCAGAGAATTGGGATCTGGGAGGCTCTGTGCCACATTTAACAGACCTGCTGGACAAACTACCCGTTATTTTGTGATTTATTTGATTATGCAATGCCTTGTTCCTAAATGAATTTGAGGCAAATGACTATAGATTTTTGAAACCAACTATGTGTCAGAAGCAATATGTGGTCTTATAATAAATGTGTTCTGTCCCTCCCCCATCCACCCAGGGGAAATAATAGGAAAATGGTAAGTTCCTTAGGACAAAATGGTAAGTTTCTTTTCATGCTTGGGATATGGTTCTGTGCATAGTAGGTACTCAGCAAATGTTCCTAAAGCATTGGTTCCTCAACAGTTAAATTACTGACTACCAGATGGGAGCTTTGAAATGCAGTTTTCTATAAAAATAAATATGGCACTTTCATGGAGTTGCGTGTTAGTAAGAAACTTCGTAAACTTGGAGTCAAGAAGTGGGCAAAAGTTGAGAGATTATCTCCTAAGTAACTCAGGCATAAAGGAAGGTTAGCCAAGGGCAGGACTCTGACTGTCTGCTGGTAACTGGCAATTTCTGAGGCTGGCCTGAATTTTCTGAAGATTGCTTGGTAGGTAGGTTGGTTGGTTGGAACAGATCAGCTTCTAGCAGACATGATTTGGTAAGTGTAGTATAAAAGCTCTAAATCTTTTTGCTTACCTGTAAATTAAGAGTAACAGAATTTATACTGTAGAATTATTGGGAGAATTTTACAGTTGGAGGACAAGTGAAATAATAAGCACTTAATAATTGCTATTTATTATTAGCATCAATGAGAAATACTCATATTCCAAAGTACAAAAATGACAAGGAAAATCTGGTAAAAAATCTACTTTTAAAAAAAAATTGTAAGTTGAGAGGAGAAAAAAAATTACCATTAGTTCTCCAGTTAAAAATGTAAGAATGCTTAACTCACAGATGTGAAGGAAAAGCAGCTCAGTTAAACTTCTATTTAGTTCTCCTTTTCTGAGCTATATAGTACTTATGAAAAATTCTGAGATGAACTTAATTACAATAACCCAGAAGGTACAAGGAGCAAGAGATAGGAGAACTTAACCTGCTAGCAACTGCTGGTAAGATCAGTAAAAGGACTGCTTCACGTTTTTGATCTTATGTTGAAACCTTGATTTAATAAATTCCATCATGACCTACCACAATACCATTGTGCACCATTTATACGAAAACTTTCTCGACTGCCTGTTCCAATCAGGACAGAAGCAACAGTCCTTCTCCTTAGGGACTGCTATTGAAGATGTTAGCCAAAACTGTTGCAATCAGCATGGAAGCGGTATTAATGGATAGACATCATTCAGACTCAGTAGTTTTGGTTTGATAGCTCAGTTATCCCATCTCACACATTTAACATCTGTTTTATGTGCACTCCAACTTTTCTTCTTTTGAGGAAGGGGACTAGAAAATGCTTTACCTGATTCTTGTGGTAAATGTTGTGGTCCACATGGTGCTTTCCAAACATACTACAAATGTCAGCCTCTGTATACTGTAACATCTATTAGTTTGTAAGTGTATAAAAACTAAGTGATTAGGGTGGGCACTTGGTGTAATGGTTCAGACAGTGCTTGAGATCCTCAAATTTCATATCAGCATGAGTCTTGGCTCCACTTCTGATGCAGCTTCCTGCTAATAAGTGCCCTGGGAGGCAGCAGATATTAGCTTCAATACTTGGTTCGTTTGTGCCGCCTAGAGTCCTGGGTCCTGGCTTTGTCCTGACCCGCTCCCAGCTGTTGCAACCATTTGGAAGATGAACCATAGATGAAAGTGCATATTTATTTTTTCAAATGAATACATTAAAAAAAAAAAACTCAGTTGGGCCCAGCATAGAAACCTAGCAGCTGAAGTTCTTGACTTGAGTATGCCAGGATCCCATATGGGAGCCAGTTCGTGTCCTGGCAACCTTGCTTCCCATCCAGCTCCCTGCTTGTGGCCTGGGAAGGCAATTGAGGATGGCCCAAAGCTTTGGGACTCTGCACCCACATGGAAGATCTGGAGGAGGCTCCTGGCTCCTGGCTTTGAATTGGCTTAGCTCTGGATGTTGTGGTGGGGAGTGAGTTGTTGGATGGAGGATCATCCTCTCTGTCTCTCCTCCTCTCTGTGTATCTGACTTTCCAATAAAAATAAATAAATCTTTTTAAAAAAACCTCTAGAGAATAATATATATATATATATCAAACAATGCCTTGATGACACATTGAGAAACCAAAACTGTCATTTGTCTTTATGAACTTGTCAGAAATATATGTACATATATATATTTTTGCAGATGACAGTGACTTCAAAATTAAGTACTATTTAATGATTTTGGAACTTTGTTTTAAAATAAATGAAGTGTAGGTAAGTGGGGTAGCAATAAGACCCTGTTTGGACACCTGCATCCCATATTGTGATGCCTGGTTCAAGTCCCAGCTACCCCACTTCCAATCCAGTTTCCTGCTAATGCACACCCTAGGGAGTAGCAGTGACAGCTCAAGTACAGAGTCCCTGCCACAGTAGCAGACTCAGGTGGTGTTCCAGCATCCTGGCTTTCCCCAGCACAGTTGTGGCTGTTGTGGGCATTTGAGAACTGAACCAAAGGATAGAAGATCTCTATCGGTCTCTCTGTCACTCTGCTTTTCAAATCAATGAATCTTAAAAAAATAATAAATAACATTATCCATTCTGATCTTATGATCCTCATCTGTGAACTCATTCAATTTCCCATCTCCTCTCTGAAATTTTACTGTGTATCTACTCATTTTTCCCTTCAACCAGGCGTTTTGTTCTCTTGTTCACATAATTGTAGCATTTCTGATTTAGTATTTTTTAAATTCACACATGAAGACACACTGAAGAGTATACTATATTTCCTTACACTTATTCATTGTATAATGTCAAATCAAGGTAAATGTATCTATCTTTTTAAGCAGTTAATAATAATTTATGGTGAAACATTCAAAGTACTTGCTTCTGGGTTGTTTTTTGTTTGTTTTGACAATGAATATAGTGCATTTTCCTTCTTTACAGTCTCCCTACTACATGATAGTACACCAGAATTTCCTACTTCTATCCGACAGGAGCTTGATATCTCTTAATCAACATGTACTTGTCCTTTCCCAGTCTCTGGTAGCCGTCATATACTTCACTTCTACAAGATCCACCCCTAGAGTCCATGTGTGAGTGAGATGATGAAGTACATTTCTTTATGTGGTTGGTTTTACTTAATAACCCCAAGTTCCTTCCGTGCTTTTTTCAAACGACAAGATTTCATCCTTTTTAAAGTTGGCTAATCAGGAATCCAGTATGCATATGCACCACATCTCTTTCTCTATTCATTATTGAATGACACTGAGCTGTTGTGAATAGCGCTGCAATGACTGTGTTAGTGCCGTAGCTCTTCAATGAAGATTTCCATTTCCCTTGGATGTAGGAGTGGGATTGTGGCACCTTGTTTCTTGAGGAATCTCTACAATGACTGTAGTTATTTGCATTCCTTACCAACAGGGTGCAAGCAATTTCTTTTTTAAACATTTTTTGCTAACACTTATTATCTTTTTTAAAAATAATAATCAACCTAATGGAAGTGGTATGATATTGCTTGTAATTTGTGGTTTGTGTTTCCCTGATGATTAGTGAACTCTTCAGGTATATCTTCTTCAATTGGATTGAGTTCCTTTAATATCCTGGCCATTAGCCCCATGTCAGTTATATAATTTGCAAATAATTTCTCCCCTTCTGTAGCTTTTCTCTTTACTTTAGTCATTGTTTCTTTTGCTACACAGAAGGCTTCTTGATTGATAAAATCTGATTTGTCTATTTTGGGTTTTGTTTCTGATGCCTTTGTTATCAGATCTCCCACAAATCCTTACCCATTCCCATGTTTTAAAGTCTATCTTCTTTGTTTTCTCCTAGTAGCGTCACAATTTTAGGTCTTATCTTTAGGGTTTTAACCAATTTTGAGTTGACTTTGGCACACAGTGAAAAATGGCTGTTCTCATTCTTCTGTATGTAAACATCAATTTTCCTAGCACTGTTTGGATTTTGTTGAGTGCATTTTCTGTGCCTACTGACATGTTCAAATGATTTTTATCCTTCTTTTAGCTGATGTGGCATAGCACATTGATTTTTCAAAAATATGTATTTATTTAAGACCTGGTATTATAGCCTAGTGGCTGGAGTCTTTGCCTTGTACATGCTGGGATCCTGTATGGGTGCTGGTTCTAATCCCAGCAGTCCCACTTCCCATCCAGCTCCCTGTTTGTGGCCTGGGAGAGAAATGGGGGCGGCACAAAGCCGTGGGACCCTTGCAGCCACATAGGAGATCTGGAAGAGGCTTCTAGCTCCTGGCTTCGGATCAGCTCACCTTTGGCTGTTTCAGTCACTAGGGGAGCAAATCAGCGGACAGAGGATCTTCCTCGCTGTCTTTCCTCCTCTCTATATCTGACTTTCCAATAAAAATGAAAAATAAATCTTTAAAAATATATATATAGTATCTGTATGAGAAACAGAGATCCTAAGATGACTACAGTGGCCAGCACTGGTCTAAACTGAGGCCAAAAGCCAGGAGCTTGTTGTGCTTTCCCATGTGGATGACAGGGATCCAGGTACTTGGGCCTTCCTCCACTGCTTTTTTTTAGGCCATTAGCAGAAAGCAATTGGAGCAACCAGGACACTAACCAACTTTCACACTGGATGCCAGTACAGGCAGCAGCTTCACCTCCATACCACAATATCAGGCCGTATGCTTTCTGATTTGCGTATGTTGAGCCATCCCTGTGCCTCTGGAATAAATCTCATTTGTAATGGTGAATAATATTTTTAGTGTGCTGTTGGATTCGATTTGCTAGCGTTTTGTTGAGGATTTCTTTATCTAATTTATTAACTGGCCTGCAGCTTTCTTTTTATAGTGTCCTTTTCTGATTTTAGTCTCAAGGTAATGTTGGGCTTATAAAATGAATTTAAAATACCTCTTTCATCTTCTAGTTTCTGAAATAATTTTAAAAGAATTAATGTTATTATTTAAATGTTTCATGTAATTTGACAGGTCATCTGACCCTTAACTTCACTTTGATGAGAAATTTTTTATTGCCGATTAAATCACATTACTCCTTATTGGTCTATTTAGGTATTTAAAAATTTGTATTTTTATTTGAAAATTTCACATGGAGAAGGAGAAACAGATAGGGAATGATCTTTTACCTGCTGGTTTGCTCCCCAAATAGTCACAGTGGCTGGAGCTAAGTTAATCTGAAGCCAGGAGCCAGGAGTTTCCTCCAGATCTCCATGTGGGAACAAGGTCCCAAGGCATTGAACCGTTCTCTGCTGCTTTCCCAGACCATAAGCAAGGGCTTGATTGGAAGTGGAGCAGCCAGCACATGAAGCAGCACCAACATAGATTGCTAGCACTTGAAGTTTGAGGATTAGCCTGTTGAGCCATGGCCCCAGCCTCTGTGTATTCCTTTTTTCATGATTCAACCTTGACAAGATGTCAGCATCTTGGAATTTGTCCATTTTTCTAGGTTATCATACTTATTACTAATTAATGGTTCATAATAATCTCTAATAATGTTTTGCATTAACATTACCAATTTTAATGTATTCCTTTTATCTCTAATTTTATGTACTTGAATTACGAATTTTTTAAGGTAGCTAAGGTTTTGTAAAATCTGTTTATCTTTTCAAAGAACCATTTTAGATGGTTTCTCATTTTAGATATTTTGTGTCAATTTCATTCACATCTGTTCTGAGTTTTATTGTTTTTATTTCTAGAATGTGGTGTTCCTTTTGCTTTTGTTTTTCTTCTTGAGGTACAGCAGAAAGTTGAATAAGTTTTTCTGTTTTTCTGATGTAAGCATAGATTGTTAATACATTCCTTCTGAGTACTGCTCTAACTGTATCATTTTTTTCCTATGTTGTGTTTCTATTTTCATTCAACTTATTGTTTAATTTCTTTAACTTCTTTTTTAAAGAATTATTTATTTTTATTGGAAAGGCAGACATACACAGAAGAAAGACAGAGAGGAAGATTTTCTGTCTGATGGTTCACTGCCCAAGTTGCCAGATGGCTGGAGCCAATCCGAAGCCAGGAGCCAGGAGCTTCTTCTGGGACTCCCACATGGGTGCAGGGTTTGGACCATCCTCCACTGCTTTCCTAGGCCATAAGCAGGGAGCTGGATGAAAAGTGAAGCTGTTGGGATTAGAACTGGTGCCCATATGGGATCCCGGCGCATTTAAGTTGAGGATGTTAGCCGCTAGGCCACCGCGTTGGTCCCTCTTGTTTTGTTTTAATCCATTTGGTCACTTATGGCTTCTCTGTTGGAGCATTTAGTCCACTTATAGTTAAATAATTAGTTTTAAAAGACAGTTATTTTTATTGGAAAGGTAGATTTACAGCGAGAAGGAGAAACAGAGAAAGATCTTCCATCCACTAGCTCAGTCTCCAAGTGGCTGCAATGGCTGGAGCTGAGCCAATCTGAAACCAGGAGCCAGGAACTTCTTCCAGGTTTCCCACATAGGTGCAGGGTCCCCAGGCTTTGGGCCATCCCCTCTGCTTTTTCAGGCCACAAGTGGGAGCTGAATGGTAAGTGGGGCAGCTGGGACATGAACTGGTGCCCATATGGGATCCCAGTGTATGCAAGGTGAAGATTGAGCCACTGAGGAATCACACCAGGCCAAAATAATTATTGATAGATAAGGTTTTACTGTTGTCATTTTCTTACTAGCTTTGCAGTTTCATTTTAGGTCCTGTGTGTCTTTACCTCTCTTACAGTCTTCCCTTAGGTTAAATGAGTTCTTAAATAATGTGCATTGAATCCTTGCTTATTATATTTGAAAACTCGTATTGGTTTTTACTTTGTAACTGCCATAAGGCTTACGAAAACATTTTGTTCATAACAAATTGTTTTTGAAATGATTGCAGCTTCATATCAATTAAACAAAAAAAAATGGATAATGGATTGGCCATGTGGTACAACAGATTAGGCCACCTCTTGCCATGATGATACACTGATTGGAATCTTGGCTGCTCTGTTTCAAATCCAGCTCCCTGCTAATGTGCCTGGGAAAGCACTAGAAGATGGGCCAAGTATTCCAGTCCCTGCCACCCACATGGGTTTTGTGGATGGAGTTTCAGATTTCTGACTTTGGCTTGGCTCATTCCCAGATGTTATGACTATTTGTGCGAGAATCAATGGAAAGAAAATCTGTCTCTGTACATATGTCCCTGTTCTCCTTTCTGTAATTTTGCCTTTCAAATAAATAAATTATACATCTATTTTAAATTTAAATTTATATTTATACATAAAGACTTGCATATTTAAATATAAATATAAGTGCAAATTTAAATAAACATTTGAAATATAAATACATTTAGATATATGTATGTATATGAAACACAAATAACTTTATAGTTGCATTCCATTTCTCTGTACATTTTGAACTTTGGTGCTCCATTTTATACTATCTGTATTGTTAGTAACTTTTAAATGTAGTTGTTATTTTTTAATTGTTTATGCTAAGATGTGAATGATTTGTGTACTATGTTTAATTTATTAGAGAATTCTAAATTTATCTGTAGAGCTACTCTTCGTAGTGAGGTTCTTACTTCTGATATTTTCTTCTTTCTCACTGGGAACTCTCTCTTTTAGGTTGAAGAACTCTAGTTAATATTTCTTACAAGACTGGTCTGGTAGTGATGAGTACTCCTATGTGGTTTTGTTTTGTGTGTATGTGTGTGTGTTTTGTTCAGGAATTTCCTTATCTTTCCCTCATATCTAAAGGACAACCTTTATGCGTTCTGTATTCTTTGCTGGCAGTTTTTTTTTTCCTTCAGTCTATGGAAGTCTCATCTCTCTTTTAAAGACCATAAGAATAAGGTCTAGGCCCAACTCGGTGGCCTAGTGGCTAAAGTCCTCGACTTTAATGTCCTGGTATCCCACATGGGCACCAGTTCTAATCCCAGTAGCCTTGCTTCCTGGTAGAGCATGGAGGATGGCCCAAAGCCTTGGGTTCCTGTACCCATGTGAAGCTCCAGCCTCCTGGCTTCAGATTGGCTCAGCTCTAGTCATTGTGGTCACTTGGGGAGTGAATCAACGGACAGAAGGTCTTCTTCTCCGTCTCTCCTCCTCTCTGTATATCTGACTTTGCAAAAAAAAAAATTAATCTTAAAAAAGAAAAAAGAATAAGGTCTGCGCTGAGAAATCTGAAGTCAATAAATTGTGATCCTTTGTGTGCTGTTTTTTTCCTGCACTTGAAGTTTTGAGAATCCTTGCTTCATTTTTAACCTTGGAAAGGTTGATGAAAATATGTCATAGGGCACTGGTTGGCATTGTGCACAGCACATTAAGCCGCTGCTTATGATGTTGCTATTTCTTATTGCAGTGCCAGTTGGAGCTCTTGTTGCTCTGATTCAAATACAGCTTCCTTCCTGGAAAGATGGCAGAAGATGATCTGGGTCCTGGACCCTGGCACTCATGTGCCAGACCTGGATTGGGTTCCTTGCCCAGACCTTTCTGCTGCATCCATTTGGGTAGTGAGACAGTAGATGCAAGATATCTCTCTCTATCTCTTGCCTTCTCTCTCTCCCTTTCTCTTTCCATCTTTCCGTTCTTTCTTGAGAGTCACTAAGTATATATACATTTTCAATAGTAGACTATAATGCTATTTTTATTTATTTATTTTTTAGAAATTTTATTTGTTTGAATTGAAAAGTCAGATTTACAGAGTAAAGGAGAGAGAGGAAGATCTTCCATCCACTGGTTCACTCCCCAAGTGGCCACAATGGCCGGACCTAAGCCAATCTGAAGCCAGGAACCAGGAGCTTTTTCTGGGTCCCATGCCAGTGCGTGGCTCCCAAGGCTTTGGGCTTAACTTACTGCTTTCTCAGGCCACCAGCAGGGAGCTGGATGTGAAGTGGGGCAGCAGGGACACGAATCAGTACCCATATAGCACATGCAAGGTAAGGACTTTAGCCAAACCCTATAATGCTGTTTTATTAGGTGATCAAAAACTGTGGTGGTTTATGGTAATAAACACAATTTCCCCAGTCTGTAATTACAAAACGTTTCTTTCCCTATTTATATTAGAATGTTTATAGACACATTATTTATGTTATGTATGAATCTTAAGTCTTTCTGAAATGAATTTTAGCTTAATACTACATTTTATTTCCCTAGGACTAACCATTCTTCCCAGAACCATTTATAAAACAGTTGCTTTAGTCAGTTTCAGCTGCTATAATGGAAAAGATAAACTAAGTCCTTACCTTTTCTTCACAGAAGGATGCATTCTCACTGTAACTTCACATGGCACCAGTACCATTTGGGAAGGTCTTATTCTCATGACTTAGTCACCCTCCAAAGGTTGTACAAGCTTATCATATCCTTGAGGATTAGGATTTGTCAGGACATGAAGTTTGAGAGGATATAAGCCTTCAGTCCATTGCAATGATCCATCATCTTTTCCACTGACTTAAAATGCCATCTCTTAAAAATTTGGGCCTAATTTTAGATGTTTTACTTCATTCATCTTTTTGTCCATTCTTTCATTCTATAAATATGGATTTGAAACCTTAAGCATGCCCATGTGTAAGGCAATCTTCCAGATGTTGTACACAGTAATGAACAACTTATTTTTGGCCGTTTGGAGCTTGCCTGTGGAAAAAGAGAGAGACAGAGGGTGAGATAGATCATTAAAAGAGTGAATGGGCTTTATGTACTCTACTAAATATAGGGTAACTCTGGACAAGTTACTTATCTCACATCTCAGATTTTTCCAAGTTGCAATAAGAATACTGGAAAGGATTGTATTGAGAATAATTTAAATGTTTGTAAAATATCTAGTTCACAGTAAACACAATTTGGCCTTAATGAATTTTCTTCTTGTAATCTTGCATTTGGAGTAGATAAAGCTTCCCCTCTCTCAACTGCCTGTTTCAAGGTGAAATCTTTAGAACATTCAAAGAGGGGTCAGAGTTTGAGGTGGTGTCTTATGAATGTGGAGTGGATAAAGAAAGACTTCATTACTTGTGAAAAACTGATGAGAAAAGAGTTCATCTCTGCCTGAATATTCAATCCCAGGCCATCCTTGTCGTGGATTCTTCCAGAAAGAATATAAGATAAAATGTACTTTGGTACTGGGCATATAGAGAAAGGTGCTGTGCTGTGAGTGGTAAGACTTGACATTGCAGAATAAAGTTCATTGCCAGTGCTTGTGAAGGAGGAACTTCTCTAAGGCATGCAGAATCAGAAGAGACGCTGTGTCCTTGATGGCCCTTGATGGCCGTGCCAAATTGTGTCGGCTTCCTACCCTCTGGCCTGTTGCCGGAGATCTGTTCACAGTTGTCTCCATTCTTGCCTGAAGCTCAGTAACACTCTGTCCTCTTGTCTTCAGTTTATGTGCACGGCAAAAAACAGCTGCAGGAAATTCCCGAGATTTTATTTAACTACTCAGATTAAGATAGTGATTTAGATACAACTAGATAACAGTTGCACAGAGAAACTTTACTCAGCTTTTTCTATGTGAAATGTAGGTTATCCTGTTATGGCATCGTGCTTGCATCTAAAGAAAATGTTAGCACTGTTACCATCTTAGGTTGCTGGAGTTGATAATGTCTCCGTTTTTCAGTTTGAAAATATTTAGCTTCTAGGATATTACCTAAATATTTTTGTGAACCACTAAGTAAAGCAGAAATCTCCATAGCAGTTATTTTTACTGTATTTCAAGCAAATGTTTTACTCAGACTTAATTAATTGGCCATGTATGACCCTGAGGATTCCTTTTGCAGACAAAAGTAATTGTGAAAAAGTTTGAAATTGTTGGGGATTGTCTATTTCTTTTTGGTGGCAGTGTATGATAAAAGCAAACAAACTATTGCAGTTCTACAGGCATTTATTACACATGTGTTTTTAACCAAGCACAGAACAGCTTATAAATAAGGTAAAAACTCAGTTCTTAGTTGTTTCAAAGGCTGTGCTGTCTTTTGCATGAAAGAGTCTTGATACCAGTGTGCCAGTACAGTAACCTATTCCAATTTTTTCTTTCTAAAGATCTTGGCACGGGGGTGGAGTGGAGTGCCTGCCATGCCACTGTTTGTGCATGCTGGCCTGGGTTACCCAACCACCACTGACACCACTTCCGTGAGTGCATGGGATTGGAGGACTGTACACTGCTAGGGCTGGAGGACTGGGGATGGATAGCAAAGGGGGCCATTGAGAGCTTGTTTGACATTTATAAAATAATTTCTTTGTTCTTTCATATACCAAGCTACTACACTCACAGGTAATTGAGGGAGCTGAGATGAAGTGAATTAGAAGGAGGAGTCTGGAGGGCCTTTCTGTATCGGGTCAAAGAACCCATCCATGTGCACAAGAGCTGGGGCTACATCTTTGGGGACATCACTGCTAGGTTGCTGTACCTGTTTGTGTGCATGAGAGCCAGATCAGGGGCATGTCAGACTGGGCTGGGCCCTGCCAGTTCAAGTGAGAGCCAGAGCTGGGGATGGGACTGACAAGGTTGTTACACCAACTGATACGTTCATTGACTGGAGCAGGGCGCAGATGAGCCTGATCCTGTACCAGCTGGCATATATGAAAACAAGGTATAAGGAGCTCCATGGCAGGATTTCTTAGGGGACTCCCCAGCTAGGCCACTGTGCTGAATCCCCAACCTCAGAGAAAATTACACAACCATGTGGTCCACACATGCATGTGGAATATGTGTTGCAGAATTGGGACACTTCTGTGGGTGACCCTTGAGAAAGAATGCAGAGCATA
The DNA here is from genome assembly GCF_030435755.1 of Ochotona princeps. Classification (NCBI taxonomy): domain Eukaryota; kingdom Metazoa; phylum Chordata; class Mammalia; order Lagomorpha; family Ochotonidae; genus Ochotona; species Ochotona princeps. Next base: position 83,980,629 of record NC_080836.1, read on the forward strand.
CCCAGATGAACATGAAGGACAAGACAGCTCAAATAAGCCAATAAAAGACTTTGAGTACCTCTTAAAAAGACGGAAAGAAGGACAGGTTGAACAACACCCCACACCAGGCTCTACAACAAGCACCTAGGTCTGTGGGCACACCGAGATAGACAAAGACAGCCTACAGGACTTAGCAGGAATTTCTTATCTCTGGTGTAACAAAGCTTCTCAGAACAATCAGGAATGCTCAGATAACACCCTCAGAACATTCTTCCTTACATTGAGACCTCAAAGACAACATCAAATGACTATCTCTGGGTGCTGATGTAGTAAGGAGTGGCACTTTTTCTAGCACCTTTTTCTCCTGCCATGGACATAGGAAGGAAGACTGGAATATTTATCTTATTCATCTTCTCCCCCAACTCCAATTCTCTATCCTAATCAAAGGAACACATAGATGTTCAACCTCCTCATCTTTGTAATAAGGTTATTAAAATTAAAAAAATAAAATAGAAACAATTATAAGATTGCCATACAAAGCAGAGTAAAAAAAAGTATAAAGAAATAGTTTATTGATGGTGGGGATGATAGCCTTTTAGTTGTGTATTTCTGCAACTTCAAATCATGCCTTTTACTCCATTCAGCCCAACCTCTGCTTCTGCCTTCACATCTACTACCGGCCCTGACTCTTCTACAACTCTCTTTTAAGGGCCTTTACGAATACATTGGGCCCATCTGGAGTTCAGGATGTAATCCTTAATTTGTAATTCTTAATTGATTGATATTTGCACAGTCTTAATTTATCATATAAACTGACATATTCACAGGTTATAGGGATTAGGACGTAAGTATTTTGGGGAAGCTGCTATTCAATCTTCCATGTTTCTCTAATCTATAATTATTTTTAATGTGAACATTTAGATTTCTGAGAAGTAAATGCATAGGAGTAAGAAAATGTTTCTTTAAAAACAACTTCTTTAGTGAACTTTAGATGAGTGCCATATTGTTGTGTTCATTGCCATGCTTTGTGTTGAAACAAGTGTTTAATAAGATCTTAATACATGAATGAGTGAAGATTGGATGTTGACAGTGAGTATATATTAACTTTGCCTTGTAATTAATCATTTCTCATTTGATGTTTTGGTCGTCTCATTTAAAGATCTTGTGGAAGGCAAGAATCCTGGTATTTTTGGTGTGTGTTGTATTATGTATTTTCTAAAACTCCCTTCTATCTTCAAGAAGGTGACCTGAAAGTCCCTCAATAATTTTTTAAATTTAATACATGATTATCTTTAAGTTACACATAAAATGGAATGTAATTTAACAAAAATGATGTAATAAATCTATTGATTTCCTACTGGTACTTCAGGTAAAGCTCACAGTTTTATACAGGAAGATTGCTCAAAATATAATACACAAAAAGCCACTGGAGAATGAGAGCTGGCTTTCCAGATTAGTCTTCAAAGGTTGTTACCATGATCCTTTCCTGCAGTGCACAAATGAGCCTTTGCCTTTAGCACCCTGAAATTTCTTTTATTTTACAGTATTAAGAGTGGATATGATTGTCAGTGATGGAGTCATATCAACCAAGTTTTGTAGAAATGATGAACAAAGTTTAAATGATAAATTATTATTTTACAAAGATAAGTGCAATCATAAGTACAAAGGTAAAATACTTCGGTTAGCAAAATCAGCATAAATATATATATTAGGCAGCTATTTTGGGCAATCAGTTCTAATCAGAAAGTAGGATGGAGCAGAGGAAAAACTGAATTATAAAGGAGTTGTAGGCCTCAGTTAATCCCACCAGGAGTTCTGGGGTTGGAATTAGCCTTCAGAGTTGTTCTGAACGAAGGCAGTATTCTCAGGCTTCTGTCAGCCAAACTGGCCTGGTATTGACTGTGGGCAGCTATTGGAGGTGAGGCTGAGATCTGTCAGCTCCTCATACTGCAAATAGCTGGGAATGATTGCCTCTTTTTAACATGGGATGTCCGGCCACCACAAGTCGCTATTGCTCTTCTTGTTAAAAGGAACATAGTAGCCATGTGAATTGTAGCCTCGGCTCCATTGGCTGCTTTTGGCTGCTAGGCAGGGGGTGCAGCCTTGCCCAACTACTTAAAAAGCAGCTGGCTCTGTCTTTGTTCAGGTGGCCAGTGCCCCTGTCGGTGTCTGGCTCTGCCCACCAATGAGCTCTGGCGACTTGGGGTTGAGGAATTACTGCCTAGGATAAGGCTACCATACCTGTAGATGAGAAATGAATACTGAGAGACACCCAATCTGTTAATGGGCCCTGTTGTACAGTGCCACTATATTTGCAGGTAAACAAGGGAATTGAGACTTGGTGGCTTGGAGGGGAGAAATTGGAAGATCTGTATGGGTCAGACTGATGCACCAACCCATGGGAATCCTGAGATAATGCTTGTTAGCGCACAACATTGCTGACCACCACATGCCAGTACACACGAAAGCTGGAGTGGGGGCCTGTCTAGCATGGCTAGTTCCCAGTATCTGACTCAGTGTCTGAGCGGGGTACGGGTCACATTAGGCAGGGCCATGACACTAAAAAGCACTCGAGAGAACTGGAGGTAGATTCTGCGGGGCATAAATGAGCCCAACACTGTGGAAATACGAGTCCTGCTGGTTAGATCAAGAAATGGGGTGGTGCAAGGGTCAAGACAGTGAAGGGCTATGCCAAGCTGGGTCAGAACAACTACTGGCACACGTAAGATCTATGGCTGGGAACAGACCTGGTTGGGGAGCTAAGGGGAACGCCCTGCTTAGATTGTGGTTTCCAGTGGGTAAGTGCGAGGGCTGGAGTGGGAGTGGGGGCTGCTGTCTGGTCTGGACATGGCTGCAGTGTCCCTTGGCACAAGTGTGGATTAGATCTGGGGTGCACCAGACTGGGCCAGACTACAGCATCCACTGGTGCTTGTGAGATCCAGGGTCGGTGTAGGATGGGCTGGCCTAGGTCTCTGTCCTTGCTGTGCCATGTATGAGCTGTGTCTGCGTGTGGGCCAGACTTGGCTGGGCTATAACACCCAACAGTAAAAACTGGAATGGGTGAGAGCCTGTCAGGAAAGGCCACTATTCCTGCCAGGACAGGAGGTGGACTACGTAAGGCTGGACCATGGACCCACTGGTGCGCACGAGATCTGGCATTGAGAGAGGTTCTGATGGGGGAGCTTGGGGAACTCCTATGTTGGGACACAGTCCCTGCAGGTGAGTGCAAGAACCATGATAGGGAGAAGCCCCGACCAGACCAGCGAAAGGTACTCACATACATTTGGCATGGATCAGGGCGGACCAGACTGAAGCAGTTCACATAACATGCTGGTGGATCTGAGCACTAGAATGGAGAGTGGGTCAGGCCAGGTTTGATTGCAACACCAAGGTGAGGTGGACCATGCCAGGCTGAGGGCCATAGCACCCAGCCAGCACACGTGAGAACCAGGGTGGGGTAGGGGACAAAGCCAGTAAGGGGAATGTGGAGGCCTTCCCTGCTAGATCTCCACTCCCACTGGAGAGCTTGAGTTGGGATGGGGGCAGACCAGACCAGGAAGGACTACAACACCTGTGGGCCTCATGTGATCTGGATCGGGGAAAGCCAGGTTGGGCTGACTGTTCCCACTGGTGCAAGCATAAATCAGAGTGGGTGAGGAGTGGTTACGCTTTGCAACAGCATCAGCTGGCAGATGCTGGCACTGGGGGCTAATTCTGTCAAGTGCAACTGCAGAACCACCTGGAGAATCTATGATGTGGGAATGGCCTAGTAGGGAGATACTGGGTACCTCCCTCTTGGGTTACCACTTCAACTGGAGAGCATGACAACCAGGATAGGGGCAAACCTGGCTGGACAGAACGGCACCCGCCAGCATGTGAGTTGGCTGGATAGTGGGGCTGGTTGAGTTGAACTAGGCTTCAATGCCCATTGACATGTAGGTGAGCTAAATGGGATGTGGGACGGACTGGACCAGTCTGCTGTACATACTGGCAAACATGGGAACCAGGGTAGGGGGACAGGTTTGGTGGGGGTAATTGCGAGTTGCTCTGACTAGGCTGCAGCTCCCATTGGTTTGCGTGAGGTCTGAGTATGAAGTGGGCAGGATCAGGCTGGACTGCAACACCCATTGGTTTATGTGTAAGACACGGCTGGAAACAGAACTGATCCAGCAATTGCAACCACCAGCATATGCATAAGTCGACTGGGGCAATGGACTATGCCAGACGCTGTGCTGGCATGCACACACAAGAATCAGGTCTGGACTCACCTCAGACAAAGTTTCTTTGGGGATTCCTGCAACTGAACTGATCTCAGAACCCCAACCATGAAGAGAATTGCAGGTTCCATGGTCTGACCATGGAGTGCAAGTGTCAAAGCTGAGCCTCTTCAAAGGCTCAGATGGAGCAGTGGACAGCATATCCAGGTGCTCATGGAGGCTATAACAGTCCATTGGAACCTGCAGAGGACACCTGGTACCAGAACAGAGGACAGAGGACAGAATAGATCAATCAACTACTGCAACCATGTGTTGGCAGGGAAAATCTGGGCAAATGGAGACTCCAAAGTGAACTATGTGAACTATGTGAACTATGTCAGCCAGTGGATTCTGGAGAGATTTCATTGTACTTGGAATGGGGATATTAGCAGCAATTCAGAACTGTTGAACTATCAAAATTATTTGAGCAGGACCCTCGGAGCATGCCCCCCATTGGGTACTTGGGATGGGGTGGGAGGTTGGGTGAGGCTTCTCCCTTTATTTTCCCCTTTTACCCCAGATACAGAATAATATTAATATTAATAATAATAATAGCAATAATTGGAAACAATGGTCTTACCCACTTTCCTATATCCCTTGACCTTTTATGCCCTAATCAACTATGTAAAGATTATTAAATAGAGATTATTAAATAGCACAAAAATAAAGAATACAGTGTCAAGAAATAGGATCATCATATTGTATAAATGTCACTTCAATGGACATTGCTATGTACGTGAAAATTGCCATCCACTGATAATATGGTTTCAAAAAGATCTAATCTTTATTTTCATTTGGGAGCATGTTTTCTGTGGTAATAGTTATGTCTGGCCTTGTGTTTCATGGACCAGGTTAGTCTCTGTCTTTCAATTTTATCTCTGCCTGATAAGATGGATATGCATTTCATGTTCTGGAGATAGCAATATCCTCCCAGTAGATGCACTGCTAAGGTCTTCTGGTTTTGAGTTTCATTTGATTCTCTTTAGAGTCACATAGGGAGACTATTGCCATAGCCAAATCCCACAAATGTGTCCTGGAGCAGCTATGGAAATTATGTTTGCCTCAGTGGAAAGGGGACCCAGGAGAACAGTTTTGCAAAGAATTGGGGGGTGTCCCATGTGTGAATTGGGCCATCTGGTCAGTGAAGACGAACTGTGGAAGACACAGATATGTCAGAAGCTTGGATTGAAACTTGGATTCAGTGAATAGAAAGCGTCTCATCAGAGGCTGCAGCAAGATGTGGCCATCAGCAACAGAAGGGACATTTGATTACAGAAAAGAATGTTTGCCACAGCTTCCAACTTCAACACAGAAAGCAGCAGCATCAAAGAAGAAGAGAAAGACTACAGAGACATTCTATTTCAGCTCCAGACGTCACCATCTTCAGTAACAGTTCAATATACCGTGATAATATATGAGACTTTCTAAAAAAAAAAAAAAGAAAAAAAAAAGGTCTGGGATCACCTCAGATGAAGTTTCTCTGGAGATCCTGTCAAGTTAATTTCTGGACTCAGAACCCAACGCTGGAAAGAAGTGCAGGTTCCATGGTCTGACTGTGGAGTGCATGTGTCAGAGCTGGGCCTCCTCAGTGGCTTAGTTGGAGCAGTGAACGGCATAGCCGGGTGCACACGGGGAATACGTTAGTTCATTGGAGCCTTCAGAGGACACCTGGTACAAATATCTGGGCAAATAGAAACTTGTGTGAACCATGTCAACCAATGGATATTGGGAAGATTTCATCATGCTTAGAGTGAAATCGGCAGTAGTTCAGAACTGTGGAACTATCAAAACCTCATTGGGGACTCTCTGGGATGGCTTTGGATGGCTGTCCTCCATCTCAGGATACAGAGGCATTTGGGTGTGGCTTCTTCCCCTACCCCCAGAGGCAGGAAGGAAAAAAAAAGAACATAGTAATATTAGATCAAATATAGTAAAAGTAATCTGCATGCTCAGCAAGCCTTTTATTACGTTCCTGGCTACGTATGTCAGCATCTTTTGTTTTCTACTTAGGAAAATCAACACATAAACAGGGATTAAAAACAATAAGAGCTGTTTTTTGCTAAGTTAGGAAATGGGGACATTTCATGGAGTTTAACATAAACACCATGTGAAAAGAAGAAGCGCAGAAAGTACACCAAGCGGTGAGCGGGCCCAGTATAAATGAATCTAAGAAACTCCTTGCAGAAGTGTGTTTCTGAGTGCGATGATCGCCCAAAATGCAGAAGGTATCCCTGTAGCTGTTACTTGCAACAAGAAAGTGCAGGAGTCTATGGACAAAAGTGAAGAATTATACTTTCTGAATGTAGGAAATCATTTCAAATTTAAGTTTACTCCTTTATTGGCCAAACATCGTGGAAAATAGTGAGAGTAGTGTTGAGATTGGGCAGAAGCATACAGGAAAAAGTGTACAGAGTCATCTAGGGTGGTCAGTAGTGGCACTGCAGGGATCAGACATTATCTAGGGGAATGCAGATTGGTGTAACCTCTGCGGGAAATGATTTAATAATAAATATCAAAATCCTAAGTGATGCATTGTGTTTTCTAGCCTTGTTTTATAGTTTTGGGAAATTTCTGTTCTATCTACCCTATATAACTGGTAAATAATATACATTTGAACATAATTTGTAATAGAAGAAGAATGCACATATTCCAAACATAAGGAATTGATTAATTAAACTGTTTAACCCATATAAATGCTATAGCAGTATTAAAATAAGATATTCATGTACAAATATAGAAATATTCCCAAGGTATGTTGCTAAGTGAAAAAAAGCAAGATTCAGGACATGTACAATGACAAGTCTATATTTTGAGTAAAAAAAGGGGAAATTTATATTTATTTATATTTATTTATTCAGGCATAAAGAAAATTGGAAAGACATGTAAGACACTAATAGTGGTTACCAGTGAGTTTTTAAAGACGATTATTTGAGAGGCAGACCCAGAGAGAGAAGCAGAGAGACAGAGTGAGTGAACGCTCATCCACTAGTTCATTCTCTGAATACCTGCAGTTACGGGAGTTGGGCTGGCTGGAAGCTGGGACTGCAATCCAGGTCTACCATGTAGGTGGCAGGAAGCCACTTAGTTGTCATCATCACCTCCCTGGGCCTGTATCAGCAGGGAGCTGAATTCAGGAGATGCAACAAGCAGTTACTCTGATGTATGCAGCATGATTATCTGAACTGTTGGGCCAGTTTCCCTGTGAGTTTTTTGGAGGGGTGGTTGGTGGAGAACTGGATAGGGGTTTAAGTGGAGGATAAGAGATAATTGTCATGGCTTACTGAACATTTTTTCCATGCTATATCAATATATCAAAAAATTTGAAGTTAGTAGTTGAGCTGATAATGCAGTTATGGAAAGCTCACCTGTCAAAAATGAGGAAATGAAAACTGCAGTAAGTGGGAACTGGAAATTTAGCTGCCTCTGGATTAGGGAAGGGAGCTTCATGAATTCAAGGATTGAATTTAGGTGATCCTGTGGAAGGAGCAAATGAGATCTTTAAACTGAAGGGTGGGGTGCAGAGACTGAGAGCCTGAATGAAATTGAAAACTTTAAAGGGCGATATACTCTGAAAAGACCAACAGAGGGAAGAGTCCGTTCCGGCAGAGGTTAAGGAAGCCCGTGTGTCTCAGCCTGGGTATGGACAAGCATTCTCGTAAAGCCCTAGCCGCCGGCCTGAACTTGCTTAGATTTAGGCTGCAAGTATGCAGCCACACAAAGGACTAAGATGGAAAAGAACAAGGCCAAGTTTTCCATCATACTATTATTTAACAATAGACAGAAATCAGGAAAAAATAATTATATGCATAATTATTGCAAAAGAAGAGACAACTCTAATTGTGGGCAATGTTATTGTGTATTGTGAACCCAATAGAATCAGCTAAGGAAATTATTCTATAAATGATAATAATTTAATAAAATATCATGTAGAAATCACAAGTAGACATGCACAACTTTCCTCTATTTGAACAAATAGCTTGATGAAATAATAGAAGCATGTATCTTGAGCAGATAATTGGGAAGTCATCCCACGGATATACATGGATTCAGCTACCTGGTTAGAAGCCAGAAGTTATCTAGTTAGGTTCAAACCAAGAAATTCAGAAAATTTTATGAATAATCAGCTATAAACTGTTTTTAATAGATGCTGAAAATGAGAGAACTCAGACGTTTAGAAGCACATGGTGATAAAATATGAGGCAAAAGTTATTAAAAAGATTAAAGGGGCAAGGACATTATTAACTATGTTCTTACAAGGCCACTTGATAAAATCCCAAATCAGTTAGGATAAAAAGTTTTAGTAAACTACAAGCAGAAAGGAACATCTGAAATGCAGCAAAATTTGTATGCAATGTAACAGTTAATGTTAAAACTTTGCAAGTTTTGTTTTCTAATATCACCTGTACTTAAATTGTAGGTATCAAGAGAACTAAAGTGGGAAAAGAAACAGAAGTGTAAAAGAATGAATAGGAATTTAAAAATTGTTATTAGCAGATTATGAATGCCTACATTTAAAATATCCAATAGAATTCTGAGATAAATAATCAGAAATAAAAATCTCATATGTGAGATTAATATTCAAAATTCATTTGCTTTTCTAAACATCAGCAGCAGTTAGACCAAGCACCTGATTTTCACTGTAGTTATTGTACCGTAAGAGACAAAATGTACAAATAGTTCTTGTTAACGGAAGAATGGGCACCAGTCAAGCACCCCTGAGCAGGTTTCCTAATCAGAGCATATGTGAGGCTGGAGGAATTAGTGAATTGGTTCTTGTTTGGTTTTTTCTTTCATGATCTCGTGGGTCTCATGTGGTGAGCTTGGGGAATTAAATAGGCAGGCCTCGGGCTCCCCAGACTCTTTGTGGTTGTTGAGCGTGCTGTTTTGTTGGCTGCACTCAATTCTTCAAGCTGAGAAAAATCTATGCTGAATGAAGTCTACTGTCTTTTGTGAGTTCAGTGACCTCTCTGTGTCCAAAACTACTTCTGGTTGTGAAGAGTGAATATTTTATCACCCACATTATTTTATAAATTCAGTAAAATCCCATTGGAAGAAAATAATGTGTAAACACGAAATAACAAAAAAAATCAAGAAAATAAATGAGATGGTTTTGAAGAAAGAAAAGATGGAGAGGCAGCCCACAAAGCTGTCTTAATTTAGGAAACGAATTTCTTTAAAAGGTTTATTTATTTGTTTGAAAGGCAGAGCCAGAGAGAAATGGAGAGGGTGACAGATGTTCTGTCTGCTGAGTCACTCCCCAGATGTTTACAACCTGGAAGCCAGATCTCCCAACTTTCAGGCACAATGACAAGTTAAATTTTTTTTGTTAGAAATATGCAAATATTTGAATATTTGTGACTAAAAAGTTCCTAATGCAGATCTTAACAAAGTAGATGTAAGCTAGAATTAGTGAGTTACCAGTTTGCAGCTGCTTCTATAGAAGTCCTGTAAGATGTTAGAAGTTTTGTACAGTTTAGTTTGATTCCAAGTGTGAACAAATTCTGTGGACATACTGTGTTTTTGGATTTCACCACACGTAGAGTGCTTGAAACATGACAATGGATAATGTTTTCTGGCTTGAATGTAGCTGACTACAAAGCTTCAATGATATTAGGCTTTGGATTCAAAGGGAAGAACGATGGAGAATAAGGCTGGAAGGGCATCATCACAGGTTGGATGTTGTTTTGTCTATTACTTTGTAGGAATGTTCAAAGAGTCCCTAAGGAGGGCTTCACATACCGTTAACCAGTACATAATTGTATAATGAGTAAATCTGGGCGGAATTTGTGTGTGGAACATGTGGTGACTTGGAGTCTTTTAGTTTTCTTAGGCTATAGTTTTTCCTGATAGAATGAACTGCAGCTTGGCAGTTTTAACACAGGCTCTCAGCTCAGTCCTAGATTCACCTATGCTTAATTAATTAATTAATTAATTAGTGAGTTAATAAACAAGAAAACTAGTCAGGGAAGCAAATAGCTTGTCTTTAAAGCTATGCTGTCAGTTTATGTTCTGTGATTAATGATGCAATGAATATTTCTCATCTGTACCAGACTATGATAAAATGCATTTTATGATGACACCAGTAGATGGCAGTAGGGTTACATAAACCTAAGTACCATAACCATTTCTTAATTTTATGTAGCACTTGTCTTTTAAATATACTTGTATTGACTAGCTCTCCAACCTCTTGTCTCCTAATTCCAACAAATGGCTTATTATGCAAATACACTGAAACACACACTTTGCTTAGAAAGAAAGAAAAGTCCAAGGAGCATAAGCATTCTCTTGCTTTGTGTAAAACAATATCCAGTAGTCCTTCTTAGCCAGGCAAGTTCTCATTTTAAAACATTCATGACAATATACAAATATGACAGCTGTACAATGCAGATGTCTAACTCCCCAGGTAATCAGGACACCTGCATGTTACTACTTTCATCTCTACTTCCTGATGTGTCATATACACCATGGTTAAGCACAGAGGCACACTGAGTGATTTGGAGTCAGTCCTGATTTTTTCCATCCACAGCCTCTGTGATCAGGAGCAAATTTTTCTTTCTGACTCTTCCGTCTGCTGTAGAATGGGAACAGTACTACTAACAACAATAATAGCTGTTATCTTGTGAAGATATTGTGAGGATTCGATGAAATGATACATTTAGCTTGATATCTTACATGTTAATTTAGGAAGCAAAATTTTAAGATGAGGTGCGTTTTCCACCAGCTTTTTGGAAATTTCCCATATTATCCTTAACAAGTTGCATTTCGTTTCTTCTAATCTGATTATCAAGTGTATAGAATCCCATTTCCACGCACTAATGACACAAAATAAGACTATGTGAAGCGATATTCTTGGTGACTATGCAGAAGTCAAATACCAGTAGGTAGGCCATTTCGTTGACGCCGGGTGGAGAGGGTTTCTGGCAAAGCCGGAGCCGCCGTGGAGGGAGCGTGTGGAGTCGGACCTCCGCCTTTCTAAGATTTCGAAATGCATCGTGATTCCTGTCCATTGGACTGTAGGTAATCTTGGAAACAATGGCAACAAGACTGAATTGGAACGGACCTTTGGCTATTATGGACCACTCCGAAGTGTGTGGGTTGCAAGAAACCCTCCTGGCTTTGCTTTTGTTGAATTCGAAGACCCCCGGGAAGCAGCTGATGCTGTCCGCGAGCTAGATGGAAGACCGCTATGTGGCTGTCGTGTGAGAGTGGAGCTGTCGAATGGCGAAAAAAGAAGTCGAAATCGTGGTCCGCCTCCCTCTTGGGGTCGTCGCCCTCGAGATGATTATCGTAGGAGAAGCCCTCCACCTCGACGCAGATCTCCGAGAAGGAGAAGCTTCTCTCGCAGCCGCAGCAGGTCCCTTTCTAGAGACAGGAGAAGAGAAAGATCACTGTCTCGGGAGAGAAATCACAAGCCGTCCCGCTCTTTCTCTAGGTCTCGGAGCCGATCTAGGTCACATGAAAGAAAACAGAAGACCAGTTTGCCAGAGAGGTAGTGTACAGGAAATAACTTCCATTTGCCAGGAGTATGTACAGAAAATTCAAGTTTTGTTTGAGACTTCATAAGCTTGGTGCATTTTAAAAGATGTTTTAGGTGTTCAAATTTTTCTGTTGGAACAGTGGCACACAAAAGTTGTCTATGGTTTGAAATGGATCGTACGAGGCATGTTATACCAAGAATTGTTACTTTACAATGTTCCCTTAAGCAAGATTGAATTTAGTTTTGAACTTTAGTCTTACATAGACCTAAATCTTGGCCAGCTAAATAACACTGTCAAAAATTGAACTAAGATGTACTTTCTCATAGCTGGTATATTAGTTTGCAGCTTTAGATAAACAAGCAGTTTGTAAAAGCTGCTGTGATGCAAGCCAGCAGGTAAAGATAAAAGCTGTATGTTAAAATAGATTAGAGGTTTTGAAAAACCCAGCTAGTCTTATCCTGGGCAGAGGCTGTCTAATTGGTTTAGAATCTGGTAAGTTTCAAGAACGTTTACCTTCATTTAGGTCATAAATCTCTTCTGTAATTGCGATCTTGTGTAATAGCTGTTGTATAACAGTCTTTATTGGAAAAATTGAGATTTCAAAAAAATAACCAGTGTCCTGCCAGTTTAAGGGTACATTGTAGAGCTGAACTTTGAGTTACTGTGCAAGATTATTTTTTCATGCTGTCATTTGTAATGTTTTTGTGAGAATCCTTGGGATTAAAGTTTTGGTTACAAATTGTTGTTTAACTTGAAAGCCTTTTTCCTTACAAACTCAAATCTATGAGCTGGTACAAAGTCCAGGTATAACATTCCTATTGGAAGCCATACTTACATTTTCTTGTAAAGTGCTTTTGAATTAATAAAATATTAATGTAAAAAAATACCAGTAGGTAGACATTTTCCATTTGCTGCCCTGTGATATCTGGTCGTACTCAATATGAACAGCTATTACATATACAAAGTTTTACATTTTAGTTTCCATAAATTAAAAAAAAAAGCCGCTTTCATGTCAATAGTGTTCTCATCTCTAACTTGAAAGAGAAATACAAATCAGGAAAGCTTACCTTCACAGAAGTCTGAGCCTGTGCAGAAATCCAGAATTAAATCGGCAGTTTCTTTTATCATGAAAGCAGAGATGCGGGTGAGTGGGCTGTGGGATGCGGAACCACCGCATCCCCTGTCTTGATAGCCACAGTGTCACCTGGTCTACTGTCATTTTCTCTTTGTTTGGAATGCAGACAGCAGCAATAATCAACACTAAGTGCTTTCTGTTCAAATTCTTAAGTTCTATGAAGTCAGCAACACCTGAGGGCTTTAAAACTGTCAAAGCCAGGTTCTTGCTCCGAATTTTTGGTCAGGGATGTAAGTAGTTTTTTCTTTTTTTAATGTTTTCTGGATGACCACCCAGGGATGAGAACCACCAGGGTAAGTACTAGGAGTTTATCACTTCTAACTTGATCATATTAAGTGGTTAGCTCTTCAAACTTGATCTTGGACTTTTTTTTTTTATGATTCCTATCTCATTTTCTCCAGGTCTCTTGAAAATGCTTTATGTTCTCCTTAGTCTTCCCTTCTTTACCTTTTAGCAGATCCGCCTCCTCGTTCCCCAGACACACTTCACCACACAGGATTTCCTGGCTTTCCGTTTTCCCTGAGGACCATCTGTTTCATAGTTCCACTTCTCTCTTCCTATTTCACAGGACTGACTCTCCTCTCATCACTCCTGCCCCTCCCCAAGAGCTCTTACCTCCTCCAGGAGGGTGGTTCTTCATTTTTCTTCTCTGATCTTGAATATTTAGTTCAGGCTCAGCAAGCTTTTGAAGCTCTCCTGTGTGCCAGGTGCTGGGACTACAAAGGAGAATGTGGCAGTTGAGGAGTCCCTTCAAGAGCGGGACAGAGAAACAGAGATCAAAATATACTGTGCTCTGCTTTGTGTAACAGTAGACATACATAAAGGAAGCGGAAGTACCCCCTCTCCCCGAAAAAAGAAAGAGAAAAAGGAGGATGGCTGCCGATTTTTCTGTTTCTAATTCCTTCTGTGTTGGAGAAAAAAAAAATCGGTTTTGCATAATTCAAATCGCAACCACCTTCCCTTAATTCCTGAATTATCCGTTTTTATGCTTTTTATTCATCATCAACTTTTTTGAAAGAGTAACGTGTATCTCATACTTTCAGCTATTCACATAACTTCATCGCCATCTTCCATACGTGTACTGCTAATGCTTTCTGGTTGACTTTCTTTAAATATCCCATCAAATTATCTCTTCATTCTAGGAAAATAGACTATGTATGGAATGTTTCCAAAAATGCCACCATCAAAGACAGTTCAGTAAGTGTTTAATCATTCCATTTTAGAATCTTACAAGTTTTAACTCTGTATTTTTTTTTAAAGATTTATTTATTTTTATTGGAAAGTCAGGAATACAGAGAGGAGGAGAGACAGAGAGAAAGATCTTCTGTCCATTGATGCACTCCCCAAGTGGCTGCAACGTACAGAGCTGAGCCGATTTGAAGCCAAGAGCCATGAGCTTCTTCCAGGTCTCCCACATGGGTGCAGTGTCCCAAAGCCTTCAGCCATCCTCTGCTTGCCCAGGCCACAAGCAGGGCGCTGAATGGGAAGCAAGATGCTGGGACATGAACTGGTGCCCATATGGGATCCTGGCACGTGAAAGGCAAGGATTTCAGCTGCTAGGCTACTGTGCTGGACGCTAATTCCATATTTTTGTCTGTCTTTTGGTTATCTCTGTAATTTAGCTTTTCCCAAACTCTTCCTTTACACAAATTTATTCATCTTTTAAAGAAATATTTGCTTGGTGACTAGCAGTCCTTAGGAATACATGTGTTAACAAAAATGCTCATGAAGATAATCTAAGGATGCTTATGAGTTACTATAAGTTTGGTTAACTTTAAGAATGCCATTTATTTATTTTAAAACTGATTTATTTATTTTACTAGAGTCTGTCTCTAAATGGACATATCAGCTAGCGCTGGGCCAGTTAAAAGCTGGGAACTAGAAGCTTCCTCCAGGTTTACCAGATAAGTGCACGGAGCCCAAGCCCTGCCTTCACAGGTTGTCAGCAAGGAGCTGGATTAGAAATGGAGTAGCTAAGATACAAACTGGTGTCCGTATGGGATGCTTACCCTAAATGCAGAGAATGAACTCATTATGCAACTGTACCAGCCCCGATTGCTATTTACTTTTAGATATCTAGATATTTAGATATTTAGGTCTAAAAAATAAAATTATAATAACTGATCTTATATTCATCCTACAAATCATTAATATTTTATTATCTCATTAGCGTTAGTGCAGTTGAAACATTGTGACAGTCTTGTAATTGCTTTTTGAATAATTTTTCCAATATCATATTAGAACCACACTTGGGGCAATTTTGCATTTCGAAGCTCTTTTTCCATTTCACTTCTTTCCTTGAACACTTGCAGTAGGTCCAAGAACTGCGGGTCAGCATGCAGGTTCTTCCGAGTCAGCCCTCTCCTCTGCCGCCTGTCTTCTGCTGTGCTGCTCTGCTCCAGCCCCACACTTCCAGAGCACATATGCTCCCTGTGTGTTCTGCCCATCCTCCCTTTTGCTTAATCTTTAGAGCCCAAGATACCCTTAGTAGGTAAGCTCTAATTCTTCTCCTTTTGATGTGCTCCCCCCTCACTGCACATAATCTCCCCTCCATGGGAACCCGTGAAAGGGTTTTCTCTTATCATTGCTTTCTTCCTAGAGCTTTATGGCTATCTCCTGCCAAATCTAACACATATTTTCTGCATGTTTTCCTGATAGCAACATTATTAATACCCCAATCCAACAGTTCCGACAATGCACTTTATCTTTCTGTAAGACTGGTCATTTTATTGCTCAGTCTTGTTAAGTTATTTCATAGTGTTAGGTGTGTCTAGCACTATTAACTCTTCCACTAGAGGAATAAAGAGCACACATTGCTTGCCAAACAGCTGAGTAGCAATTTAGTATCTGCATGATTTTAATAGTCAGTTAATCAGAAAGTAGAAAAGTTGCACTGGGTGTTCACAATATTTCATGTCAGTCAGTATTTTGATCACTTATTTCCTTATGAGGTTGGTAGATATTAAGAAATCAGACTGTATACTGAGGTGTTCTGGAATAAGGGACCAAGATGATGCAGTTTATTTCCCTAAGGAATATGGATGAGAGAGAGATAGAGAGAGAGAGAGAGAGAGAGAGAGAGAGAGAGAGAGAGAGAGAGAACCATTAGATAAATTGAGGTAAATGTTAGTGATCATGAATCTGGTAAAAGATGCTTGGAAGTTCTTTGTGTGATACTCTTGCAGTTTTTCCGTGAGCCTGATATTTTCATGACACAATTGTTTCTACAAAATTTGGAATGTAAATATCTTCACTTCAGCTGCTGGAGTTGAAGAGATAATGTCAAAACCAATTTCCCTTTCACCTTTAACTTTTTGAACACTTAAAATTTCTTTTTTTTTAATCTATTTTATTGCATTGTTGTTGTTGACAATCTTTACATAGTTAATTACAGTTAAAGAAAGAAAAAGAAAAAGAAAGGTTCAGGGGGATAGGGAAGTGGGTAATACTATTATGTCCATATTGTTTCCATCATGTATCTGAGGTAAAGGGGGATATTGAGGGAGAAGCCCCACCCGTTTCCCGCCCACCCTGAGTCCCGGATGTGGGGCATGCTCTGAGATATTTGCTCAAGTGGTTTTAATAGTTCTCCGGTTATGAATCGCTGCCAGTTTCGCTCGATGAGGTCGTCCACTGATTGATATGGTCCATCATAAAGTCTCCGTTTGCCCCATATTTCGCTGCCAACATATAGCTGAGATGAATGATTGATCTGCTCTGTCTTCTGTCTTTTCTTGATTAGAGTTCTGAGTCCAGCAGTTCGATTGGGGAGATCTCCAAAGAAACCTTGAGGTATTCCCAGACTAGTTTCTTGTATGTTCTAGCAAGCACAGGACCCGGCACAGTCCATCACCCCAATCAGGTGGTGGTTTCAATTGCTGGGTTGTTTCTATTTTCAGTCCCGAGTTGCACTGGAACCAATGGGTGTTGCAGTGCAGTCTGGTTCGGCCCTTACATCAACCAGTGGGAGCTGCAGCCTAGTTGGGGCGACCCACAATAACCCCCACCAGGCCCGCCCCCTACCCTGGTTTGCCAGTATGTGTAGCAGAAGACCAGTCTGTCCCCCAGCCCATTTGGCTCTTGTACTTGTCAATGGGTATTAAAGCTTAGTTCTATCTAACCAACTCAACCATCCAGCCCTCACAGGTGTTGTTGAGTGCCTCTCTATCTAGCCATCCCAGCTCCAGTCCTAGTTTTCATGCCCTCCCACGGGAATAGTGACCCAAGAAGGGGGAACCCACTTTTCCCTCCCAGGTCTCTCTGTCCCGGTTTATGCACTCTTTAGGTGGTTCTGTGATTTGACTTGACAGAATCAGTCCCCAGTGCCAGCCTCTGCGGCTATGCCCATACATCCCTCACCCACTCTAATTTATTCTTGCACCCGCAGGAATAATCAGCCCAGCCTGGCTTTTCTCTGGTCTAGTCCACATGCAGCGCACAGGTGATGTAGCCTTGCCTAGTCTGGTCTGTCTCTATCCCAGCCCACGCTCTCCAGTGGGAGTAGCTGTCCAGTGAGGGGACCAGCCCCTTAATCCCCCTGCCGGCTCTGCCCCTCCCTTCCTGGATCTCACGTGTGCTGGTTAGGTGCTGCAGTCACATCCAGTACAGGCAACCACGCCCTGACATTCCATAATGTGTACTTGTTTTGTAGCGACCAAACCCGGCTCATCCCACACTCTGTTCTGGTGATCGGATTTGCCAGTGGGTGACATGAACTGATTCAGCCTGGTCTGCTCCTGACCCATGCTGAATGTGTGCCAGTGGGAAACTTTCCATGGCCTATTCTGGGTTGTGTCCTATCATGCTTCTTGCGCTTACCTGCAGGGACTGTGTCCTGCCAGAGGAGTTGCCCAGGCTCCTCCATCAGAACCCCTCCCAATGGCAGGTTTTGCGCATGCCAGGGGGTCCTTGAGCCATCTCTACCCAGTTCACCTCCTGTCCTAGCAGGAACAGTGGCTTTTCCTGGCTGGCTTTCACCCCATTCTGGTTCTTATTGTTGGATGTTTCAGCCCGGCCATGGCTCGTCCATACCCACATACAGCTCACGCATGGCTCAAGAGGGGTGTGAGACCCAGCCTTAAAATTTCTTTTAGGAGAAAAAATTTGTGTGTGATGAGTTAAGCTGATGCTCGTAATCTCATCTTGAAGTGCCTGAGTCCTGTGCTTCTCTACCTCTGACGCATCTTCCTGTGGAAACACCTGGGAAGGAAGCAGGTGATGGGCCTTTCCAACCCATGGTAAACCACCTGGCTCCTCAGCCCTGTTTGTTGTGACCATTTAGACAGTGCGCCAGTGGATATAAGTTTTCTCTCTGTCTGATGCTCTGCTTTTCAGATAAATAAATGAATAAAATCATTATAAAATTCTTTAAATGTCTAAAACTCTTTCTAGAACATTTGCAACCAAAAATAGCACTAGAATGTACTTTTCTCTTTAAAAATAATTTGTTTAGCTGATGATACCTTTGTATCAAAAATACGTATCTCCCAATAAATTCCTTTTGGGTGCCTATGTTGTTCTAGGCACAGTTCAAGGTACTTAGTGAACTAAGATCATGCTTCTATGTAGCTTATATTTTGTCCGTGATCATAGTGATTAATAAAACAAATAATGATATATCTGAAGGTGATATGGTCGAAAGGAATAAATGAAGCAGGACAGGGGTCAGTGGTAGGTTTATCCAAACAGGGATTCAGAGGAAGTGAGGTATCAGGTAAAAGAGACGACCTGGCATGTGAATCATGGGTGCAAAGGCCTTTGTGTGCTCACCATATTGAAGAAGTTAAGACTATAGTAGCAATAAGAGAGTGAGAGAGAGAAACACACACACACACACACACACACACACACACAGAGAGAGAGAGAGAGAGAGAGAGAGAGAGAGAGAGAGAGAATGGGAAAGGAATGAAATGTGAGTAGTGGAATTGAGAGAATGCAAGAAATTACAGGAAAATGTAAGACTTGGCTTTTCTTTCATATGAGACAGAAGTGCGCTGGAGGGTTAGGAGCAAGGGTATGAAATAGTCTGATTTATGTCTAAAGAGGATGATTATAACTCTGCTTTAGGGGATAGACAGTAAAGTATAGAAGTAGGAAGAGAAATTCAAAGGCTATTAAAATTAGGTTGAATTATGTCTAGGAGCTTGGGAACTAGAGTACTGGCAGTTAGAGGTATCACGAGAAGTGCACAGCATTTGTTCTGCAGCTCGAGATGACAGGGTTTAAGAGATTGGATGCAGAAAGAAAGGGAGATGCATCAAGAGTGATTTCCACTATTTGAAATTGCTATTTTCAGACTTATTTTACACTTCATATATTTTGAAGTACATTTATTTACTTAGCATCTGTAAATTGAATAATTTCACCAAAAGAATACCCTTGGTAGTTTGTAATGCACTCTTCCAGTTGCTACACTTCACTTGGTACTTGTAGTAAATATGTGAAGGTAAAAGATAATTTTTCTATATTCTGCCAAGCATAATTTTATATAATAAATCATCTTTTTTTCTTAAAATAGCAAAAAACAGAATGATTTCCAAGTTTTTCACTTACAGGGGGCAAGAGAAGGAAGAGGAGGATTTGGAGGGAGAAATCAGATTTCAGTTTTGCATTTCCTATGTTCAGGTTACTTTGAGACAACCAATTGAAGAGGTTGACTGGCCACATTGTTATGAATATATATTCAAGGAGTTCAAGAATAAAAGTGGTTTGCAGACTTAATCCAGACTTGTCAGCATATAGGTGATACTTAAAATTGTGAGAATATGTGAAATTTCTTAGGGAGTTAGGAAGGAAAAAATGATAAGACAGAGGCCAGGAAAATAAGATATTTCACTTTCAGGACAGCACGGAGTGTTGAAGAAAGGGCAAGGAGGTGGGTGTGATTGGTGTTAATCACAGGAAATTGACAGGTCAACCAATTTGAAGAATGAGAACTCAGTTATGAAATGTTTGTAAATTACCAATTTGGCTAAATGTTGGTGGAGTGATAATAGTGAAAGCCTGGTGAATTCGATGATAATTGGAATAAATGACAATAAGCAGAGACAACAGTTTTAAGGGAGCTTGCTATAAAAGAAAACAGAATTTGATGTAAGAGCTTGAGGGGAAAGTTGCAGCCAAGAGACTTTTTCTAAAATAAAATGTATTTTGAAGGAAATGGTTGTTCAGGGAAGGAAAATTAGCAATATCCTGAGAAGGGACAGGTCTATCTGCTTGAGGAAGAAGGGGGATAGAATGCATGCAACAAATGAATACCATGGCTTCAGCCAGTTTTTCTGCAGTAGCTGCAGCAAAGGCAGAGTATATGGGGCAGGGACCCATTTTAGTGGCTGAGAAACTAGGGAGATCTTGTAGAATGTCTCTTTCAGTTTTTTCCATTCTTTTTAAAATCTTTTATTTATTATTATTATTATTATCATTTTATGATACAGTTCCATTGGTCCCTGGGATTTCGCCTATCCCTTTCCAGTCCTCCCCCCACCCCCACTGAGTTCCCCTATATCATTACTAAAGTATAGTTCTTCACACACAGTTATATGTTCATTATTGTGGACTTGGACAATGGCAGAGAGTCCAGCATCCTAGTAAACGAGTTCATTGGGAGTCCATCTTTAGTCTGGAAGTAGAGATGCATACTGCATTGTATCCTCACATCTGGATATGTTAGTCTCCATTTTACAGTTACTGTACATCTCCTTAAGTGAAAAGCCACAATACAAAATCAACAAGAAGAAAAATAGAAATTTATAATGCCATAAAGTTAAATAACATGTTACTAGATATGAGAGTCTCTATTACATAGTTACTATACACCGCTTAAATGAAAAGCCACAAAACAAAATCAACATCAGGAAGAAAAAAAGCATTAACAACATTATGAAGTTAAATAACTTGCTACTGAATGACTAATATGCTGCTGAAGAAATGAAAAAGAAAATCAAGAGCCTTTTTGAAGAAATTGATGCTACTGTATGATTTATGAGTCACTAAAGAATTTAATCAGAAGAAAGTGTTTTGAAGAGATGAAACTAACAACAAAAACATCAAAATCCATGTAATATAGTTTCCGCTGATTTTTGTTGGTGAGATATGTCTCCTGTAGGCAAAAAATAAATGGTTTTGTTTTTTAATCCAGTCAGCTAATCTATGATGTTTGATTGAGCTTAAGCCATTTACATTGATTGATACAAATAGGTAGTAATTTGGTCCTGTCATTTTAGCAATGAGTTGTTCATTGGTTTAGTCTCCTGTTGTCATTTTACTGGGATGTTCTTCACATTTCCTTTGGTTTTGGTGGATGCTATTCCTCTTCTCTGCCAAGAGGACATCTTGAAGTATTCTTTGTAGGGCAGGTTTGAAAGAGGCAATTTCTTTTAACTTTTCTTTACTGTGGAAGAATTTTATTTCATTTTCAAAGACAAAAGAAAGCTTTGCTGGATATGTTATCCTGGGCCAAGTATTTTTTTATTTTTAGAATCTGGAATATGTTGCTCCATTTTCTTCTGACCTGTAGAGTTTCCTGTGAGAGGTCTCCTGTGAGTTTGATTGGCATTACTTTATATGTCAATTTTTTCCACGTGCACATTTAAGTATCTTTTCCTTATGTTCAATTGAAGAGAGTTTGATTATTGTGTGTCTTGTTGAAGATCACTTTTTGTCAAGCCTGTTGGAAGTTCTGTGCTACTCTTGAAAGTTGTTTCCCAATTCTTCCTCCAGATTAGGTATTTTTTCCTTATTATTTCATTGAGTACACCTTTAATCCCAGTTTCTCTTTCTGCACCTTCTGGGACTCCCATAATTCTTAAATTAGGCCTTTTAACAATGTGTTTCAACTCTTCAATACTTTTTTTGGCCTGATCCAGCTCTGCTTCCAGCTGTTTGTTTCCCCCTGGTGACGGGAAATATTTTCCAATTCTGAGATTTTTTTGTTCTGCCTCTTTCATTCTATTTTGGAGACTCTCCACTGTAGTTTTAATTTGGTTCACTGTATTCTTCATTTCTTCTAAAATTTTTTTATTATTTGTTTTTATTGCAAAGTCAGATATACAGAGAGGAGAGACAGGAAGATCTTCCTTCCAATGATTCACTCCCCAAGTGACCCGCAATGGCTGGTGCTGCACCAATCCGAAGCCAGGAGCCAAGAACCAGGACCTTCTTCCAGGTCTCCCACATGGGTGCAGGGTCCCAAGGCTTTGGGCCGTCCTGGACTGCTTTCCCAGGCCACAAGCAAGGGGCTGGATGGGAAGTGGGGCTCCTGGGATTAGAACCGGTGCCCATATGGGATCTGGGTGCATGCAAGGTAAGGACTTTAACAACTGCCATCGTGCCGGGGCTTGTAGTCTTCATTTCTAATGTATCAACTTTCATTTGATTCATTTCCAGTGTGACATACTCCTTGAATTCCATGAATGCCTACTTTACGGGCTTCTAATTGTTGATAATAAGTTTTATAACAAGTGTTTTGAGTTCTGTATCTCCCATTTTATTGATGTCTTCCACAGTTAACTCTGGGGTTGGCATAGGGTTTTGCTGCTTTGCAGAGTGGTCTTCAGTAATATTACTTATGCCTTTGTCTCTTCTTTTGCTCTTGGTCATTGTACTTCTGGCTAGCAGAATCTTCTCCTTGGGGCGGGTTTCTAAACTGTGTCACCCATAGATTACAATTTTATTTTACTTATTGCAGTTCATACACAGTTCTTTGTTTGCTGTCAGTTGTGCCGCTTCCTCCAGTGAGCTCCAGGTCTGGGTTCTTATGTTAGGTTTCCACTGTAGTCTCCATAGCCCCTGGTCCTTACTCACCACTCTCCACCTCCTGTGACACTGTGCTGAGGCTGCACCGTTGTCTCTACAACCTTTCTCCCACTTCCAGTTGGAGTAGGTCCCAGGATTTGGGAGATGCCAGCTGTCCTATATAGCTAGGTTGTTGTTCGTGGTAATCTTGCCAGAACTTGTTGACTGTTAGGTCTGAGGGCCACACGCACATACAATGCCATAGTCGGTATTATTTTCCTGTGGGACCAGTGCTATCCACAGACCTCAGTGAGTTCTTGTGAGCTCAGCACATGTGCAGCTCACTGTTGTCCCCTGCAGTCCTAAAACTTTCGCCACAGTGTACAAAATGGCACCTGACATGCCACTGCTAGAGTTCTTGATATCCTGGCTGTCAGATCTGGGGGCTACCCAGAACCTGTAGGATGTCACATTGTTGCGGTTTAATGAGTCAGAAATGAGTTCACTACCAGCTCAACCTATGCTCAGTCCTTTCCCTTGCCTTTGCCTCCTTAAACAAAATGGCACCTGATTCGGCTCTAGGGGGTGGGCTGGGCTGGGCTGTGAAATCCACACTGTTCCTTCATCGCCTGTCTGGGATCTGCTGCTCTGTCTCTGCTTCTGGTCAAATCAAACAGACCAGCAGGATGGGCAGTTCTTTGTCTGGGTTCACCTCCTGAGCTCCCAGTGAAAGTCCCTTCCCACCTTGTTGCTGGTGGAGTTCAGACCACCACTTGTTGAATGCCGCTGGGGTATCATTCACTGCAACACCACACTGTTGTTTTCGCTGCTCTCCTGTGTCTGTCAGTCTCCAGGTACCCCTCTGTTGTTGTTCTGTCCTCTCCTGTTTCCTGGAATGTGCCCTCTCTGCTTCATCCTGATTAATGTTTCTCTGTTTAAATGTGTCCTTACCCTATTCTGCCATCTTGATTCTCCTTGTTAGTAGATTTCTGAGTGCAAGGTGGTTTCATTGGGGTTAGGTAGAACTTTAATGTAGTTTTTATTTGTCTTTCCCTAATAGCTTCTCAGGGTTTAAACCTGCTAGCATGTGTGAAGGTTACCAAGGGTGAAGCGACGGTATTCCATTCTTTCAGTAAAATAGGAAGCAAGACATCCTCTGAAAGTACAATGAGATAGAAAATATAGGTCTAAGAGAATTTTCTGTCAAATAGCTACCATTTCCTTAATAAGAAAGTAAACATCCAGGGAAAATATACTAAAATTACTAAGGCCCCTGTAAAGTTGTGAATGTGTTTTGGAGTACCAAGAGTGTGTGCCAGCCATTTTTATCTCTGTATCTCACTGAGGTTGAAGTTTGGCCATGTTAGTACTATAGAGGATGAAAGCAGCAAGACAATTAAAGAGGTGTGTAAGACTAAGTGGATGATTATAAGCATAGTAGCTAAGCTACACAAAGAGTAATATGAGGATAAGAGGGTAAAAGATAGCAGAGAATGAAATGGCAGGAGGATCAATGGTTTTGCTGATGAGGCAGGAAGTCTGGTGGTGTTGTGATGCCTGAATTTCAAATTTTGAAAGGCATGTAAATATAAGGATATGGTGAGCTGAGTAGGTGCTAGAGTGAGAGGACAAAATCAGTGGAGTCCAATGAGATCAGAATGTTGCAAAAATTATCTACTAAAGGTATGGGGGAAACTTTTTGCCAAGGTCATTTGGACATTTTAAGATCATCTGAGTCACAAAAATCATCAACTTAGAAATTTGTCTGTTATAGATTGAATGAATCTTGAGTCCAACCTGGCAAGGCCCCACTAAATCATTTTGGTTGCAGACTGCCAGTCAAATGTTTCTCTTCCCAAGCTGCAAAAATATGTGAGTGCTTGATACCTGTGACCGTGAGTAACCAGAGCATCTGTCAATGCTCCATTGAGGAAGGAAAGCAGCTGATACTGTTTCATAGCAGAAACTTCAAAGTTGGGGTGTTCTAGACTGGAAAGAGAAAGAATGTTCCAGAAGAGACTCATCTCCAGAAGTAGTATATGAGATGCAGGGTCAACAGCATTCTTAGGTGCAGGTCATCTTCAGAGCCGGAAGATAAAGGGAACTTGAAAGAGACTGAGGACATTCTATTTTTCATTAACAGTTCAAAGCATTTCCTTTAAGAGATTAATAATTATCTATTTTACCACAAGCCAATTTAAAATTTTTGCTGCCTGTCATTGCTACATTAACTGCAGATAAAATTTTTATGAAGTAATCTGTATTTCACTTATGAAGCATAGATTTTTTTTTTGTTAATAGAAATTTTAGCAGAATGCGCTAATGAAGTGTAATCTAAAGCATATTGGCCCAATTAATCCAGAAGATTAATGTAAGAACAAGTTTGATTTCTTTTTGTAGGTGGTCAGATATTCTGAATATAATTATCTGATTAAAAGAACAGTATTAGTTAACACAGGGCATGGATAGCCGATAACCTCTTTAAAATAGTTGCATGACAAGGTGGAGGAATCCACCATGGGGGGAGGGTACGGGGAGTGGTGAGGGAATCCCATAGCCTATGAAATTGTATCACAAAATGAAATGTAATTAGTAAAAAAAAATTTAAAAAAATAGTTGCCTCACTTGAATGAAATACTCTTCCTATGAATGTAGGAAGACTATTTAGAATGACATGGATCAACCTTCTTCTTCTTTTTAAAATAAAACTTATTTATTTATTTTCTTGGAAAGTCAGATTTACAGAGAGAAGGAGAGACAGAAAGATCGTCCATGCCCTGGATCACTCCCCAAGTCGCTACAATGGCCGGAGCAGAGCTGATTTGAAGTCAGGAGCTTCTCCTGGGTCGCCAACATGGGTGCAGTGTCCCAAGTCTTTGGGCTGTCCTCCACTGCTCTCCAGGGCCACAAGCAGGAAGTTGATAGGGATGTGGAGCAGCTGGGATACTAGCCGGTGCCCATATGCAATCCTGGCACATGCAAGATGAGGACTGTAGCCACTAGGCTACCACGCCAGGTGCATAAATCAGCCTTTGAGTGAGACATCTGAAGAGTGATGGCTTCACTTGGATTTCAGTAATCCAGTTTGATACATGCAACAACTCGGTTATATTTCAAGGAAACTATTCTGATTTCAAAAAGAAGCCAATCTTGTTGTGATTTTATTTTTATGACACTCTTTACAATAACAAATTATAGAGCTGAAGGACAAATAAGAGGCTGGGATTAGGAGAGGAAGGTCAGTGTGACTAGAAAGAGGTAGCAGTACGAAGCCTGTGACCATTGAATGGTTATGTCTTTATTATGGGAGCTGCTCCATGAAGCTACACATGTGATAAATTTTGTTGTTTCAGCAGTGACTTCCCCCACTTAGCCACAATGCTGGCCCTTTGGTTTTCATTCACAATGCACATTTGACTTAGGTTAGCTTCTCAGAGCTTTGTTTCTTTGTTTCTTTGTTTGTTTCTCAGAGCTGCTGCCTCTTAGACTTTTTCAGAGTTACCAAAATCTCTCTTTTCTTGAGTGGTTTATGGCTTTTTAGTTTCCCTCATCGATTACAGAGACATGAAGAAAGGTATGGATAACAGGTCCAGGACCCAGGCTTTCTCAGTACAGTGCATTGCTCTGTGTGCTGGCCTGACCTTGTTGGGGTGTGAGATGGCTTCTGGCTCTTGTTCTGTCACAGTCTTAGCGTAAAGAAGGGAAATGTGACAGGATCAGCCCTGCTCAGGTGCACACAGCTGGGCAGGCTCCAGTGCTTTCTTCTTTCATGCATGTGATGAGATTGTGATAAGCTATACACATAAATTATTGCTGATAATTGCAATTATTATAACATTTTTAAGGAAAATGGAAATAATTCTTTGAAATTTAGTAAGTGGTATAAGTATTTCCTGAAAATGTGGTTAATACATGGCAGAAATATATATTTTCTATTTGTATATTTTTAGAAGATTTATTTCATTCTTATTTGAAAGGCAGAGTTAGAGAGGAAACAAAGGAAGAGAGAGAGAGGTCTTCCATCTGCTAGTTCACTCCCCAAATGACCGCAATAGCCAGAGCCAGGTAGGTCTGAAACCATGAGCCAGGAACTTATTCTGGGTCTCCCATATGGATGAAGGGGCCCAAGGATTTGAACCATCTCTTATGAATTCCCTGGCTATCAGCAGGGAGCTGGATCAGAAGTAGAGAAGCCAGGACTAAAACCAGTGCCTGCAAGAGATGTTGGTGCAATGAGTGGAGCTATATATATATTTTGAAAGGTTTATTTTATTTTTATTGGATAGTCAGGTACACAGAGAGGAGAGAGAGAGAGGAAGATCTTCCATCTGATGATTCATTCCCCCAGTGACCACAGTGGCCAGAGCTGCACTGATCTGAAGCCAGGAGCCAGGAACCTCCTCTAGGTCTCCCACGCGGGTGCAGGGTCCCAAAGCTTTGGGCCATCCTCGACTGCTTTCCCAGGCCACAAGCAGGGAGCTGGATGGGAAGTGGAGCTGCTGGGATAGAACTGGCCCCCATATGGGATCCTTGCGTTTAAGGTGAGGACTTTAACTGCTAGGCCATGGCGCTGGGCCCGAGAAATAGGATTTCCTGTCTTTTTCCCTGCTACCTACCCTCTTTGCAGCAGATTTATCTGACTCTGGGAAAAGAACGCAGCTTTCACAAGCTGCTGTGGTGTGATCGGGCATCAATTCCTTCTGCTGTGGGGGAAGCAAAATTAAAGCTAGTGATCTCCCACCTCCTCCTGCTCATGCTTCTGAGCTCTCAAGTCCTGAACTTCCAAGTTTACCCTACACGGGTGACCTCAGTCTAGTCTTGCAGCCCTTCCAGGCATTCAGGTGGTTCTAGATGGTTCTCTTCAATTGTCTTCACAGGTCTACCTGGAACAAGGCAAGTAGTGTCCTCCAGAGAAGCATTTTCTTCTGGTTTTTTGTTGTTGTTGTTGTTTGTTTGTTTGTTTTTGCCTTGGGGCAGCTAGGCAGAGCCTTTTGACACTTTTAGATGCTTTCAGGAAACGATATAGAAGAACTGGGGTTCTGCTAGCCTCATAGTCCTGTGGCAAGTTCTTTAAGTGACTTCCGTCTAAATCCTCTCATTTGGTTTGATGGGAAGGAGCTGACGGGTCCATGGGCCCAAAAGACCCCTCCTCTATTCTTCAGCGCTGACTCATTTATGTTGGAGGACAGGGGGTTGCAGCTGGACTCAACTCTCCTCATACTCTTTCAGCAGGTGCTGCAGGAGTGTGCAGAAGCCATGCTCCAGTTTGTGGGACACATCACGATATGTAAAGCAAGTGAAGTTTTAAGGAAGCTACAGTCATGTGCTTTGTGAGCAACAGTAAGGTGTAATGCCCGCTGATGAATATGGTGTGAAGTTATCAAGAAAGGAGTGTGCACTGAATTCTGTTAGTAAGGTGTCCCCGTTAGTTTTTCCGTACTTCATCAAATCCTCTGCCTCGCCTTGACCTAATCTAGTATCTATGTGCTCCTTTCCTCTGAATTCTCGTTGAATTTTGTCAATATAAAGTACCTGCGGGAGATGTAAATATGGAAATTGAGAGAAGGTGCCTATTCCCTTTTGGGATCTGGGGTGATAACGGCTTCCTCTTGTGGCCAATCACTGTATCTTCATTCTCTCTTCCTGGTTTTTAATTTCTACCCACACCTCTGAGACTATTTCTTTCTTTTTTTTTTTTTTAGATTTTATTATTATTGGAAAGCTGGCTATACAGAGAGGAGGAGAGACAGAGAGGAAGATCTTCCGTCCGATGTTTCACTCCCCAAGTGAGCTGCAACGGGCCGGTGCACGCCGATCCGATGCCGGGAACCTGGAACCTCTTCCGGGTCTCCCATGCGGGTGCAGGGTCCCAAGGCATTGGGCATTCCCAGGCCACAAGCAGGGAGCTGGCTGGGAAGTGGAGCTGCCGGGATTAGAACGGGCGCCCATACGGGATCCCGGTGCGTTCAAGGTGAGGACTTTAACTGCTAGGCCACGCTGCCGGGCCCGAGACTATATCTTTATTAACCTCTGTTAAGTTATTCCTTTGCTTATCCATCAGTTTGATGCCAGAAATGTCAGACATCATGCAATATTTTCATCCTTATTTTATCCCTGAGGAATCCAGAATTGAGTTTAAAATAGTTGGCCAAAATGCATAGAACTAGTAAATAGGAAATGTACTAAAACCCAGGCAGATCTGAGAACCCATTTCCTGTTTGGATGAGTTAAAATAGTTGGAGACTTGTTTGTGTTACTGTTAAGAATGATAACAGGAAGCTGGTAAATCTCTCACCACCTTATGTTTCTCTTTTCCTATACTAAAAGAACTTCTTGCACTAAAAATGGACAGATTCATTTAGAAATTTCTGGGGACTTATTGGTGAAAGCAAGGAGAGAATCTACATTATATGTTCTGTAGGAAATTATTTTGAAATCCCCTTCAGAATGATTTCATTTGAAAACTTCCTGTACTTACCAACACTGTTCAAATATTCTCTTTCTCCCTTCCTCTCTTTTTCCCTCCTTCCTTCCTTCCCTCTCTCTCTTACTTTCCTCCTTCCCTCCATCCACCCTTCCCTACCTCCCTCCCTTCCTTCCTTCTCGCCTCTCTCTCTCTGTGCCTTCATGCAGCTGTTTTATGCTGACCACGTTTCCATTCCCCGTCATCTTTGTGCTTAGCCAGATAAACAAAAACAAAACCTTGTTCTGTGTTACATACAGAATATAAGAGCATTTCTTAAAACCGCATACAATATCTTACCAGGAGAAATTCTATTAAATCTATTAATTCTGTCTCGCTGCATATAATAGGCTTGGCTTATAGGAGAGCATACAAGGAGATTGGGACTTGTGAAGCATTGTCCTTTCATTGGTTGACTTCGTATCCTGCCTCGCAGAATATGCATTGAATCAGAGGAATCTTCCTGTTAGAGACCGTCTCGAATTATAAATGATTTAATGGTCCTCATGTTCCAAAATGGCACAATTACAAGAGAATCACCAATACGTTTGCTTTACATAATTAGACCTTGCAAGGTGAGATAATAAGTGTCAGTAATTCAAGTAAATTGGGACTTTTTCCTTGGAGGAGGGGAGCTTTTAACTTACTTTTTGAAACATGTTAATCCCATTTGCACTTTCCTTTACTTCAAAGGCTTGGGTCCTTGCAATGACATTCCGAGAGGGAAAAAGTGAGAGAGGGTACTTCCTGCTGATTTTCTGCAAACTCAGCCCTGCTCTGCTATGCCACGGGGAGTCAGTAGAGACCAGCTCACATCCCTGCCTCTTTTGTTTAGGTAGATTGCTTTTGTGGCCTTCTAGTATTTGTTAAAGGGCCAATTTCTTCTGTCAGTTTAGTATCATGCATATTTTCAGGATGCCAGACAACCCCATGACTCCCTAAATGTGAACAAATCATTTTCATGAATGAAAACCTCAGGAGTTAACTGCAAATTTCTTTTGCATTACATTCTGAAGACAAATTTAGAAAGAATTTATAAACATGTAAATTTATGTTAAAAGAAGAATAAAACCAAGTAAAGCAGGGATGCAGGCTGTGATTGCAGACAGCATGCACACTTGTGACTGAGGCAAAACATATACCACACAGAGCAGTGTGGGGCTGACACAGTGTCATTAATATAGCTGTCAATTATGGGCTCATTTTCCTAAGGCACAATGACATCTTATCCCCATTATTCCTAGGAAGTTGCTGTTATTATCACTGTTATTACAGAAAAGGAATCAGAAGTACAGCAAGATTAAGTGATTTATGTATAATCACTTAACTAAACCTTTGTGGTCTAACAGTCTGTAACCTTCTGTCATAGCACACTATCAAAAGAACAAAACAAATACAAGGAAATCTCCCTAGCTTTTTATAAAATGATGAATAATAATTTGTCCTTTAAATATTTAATTCAAGATCATATATTCTGCCTCATTCCAAAAAAAAAGGATGAGGAAGTTTATATCAGCAAAGAGAGTAAAGTCAACAGGCTATAAAAAAAGAAGGGAAAATAGGTGTAAGAGGGTTTGGTGCAGTAGCCTAGCAGCTAAAGTCTTTACCTTGCACACGCCAGGATCCCATATCCCAGCGGCCCCGCTTCCCATCCAGCTCCCTGCTTGTGGCCTGGGGAAGCAGTTGAGGATGGCCCAAAGCCTTCGGACCCTGTACCCATGTGGGAGACTCGGAAGAAGCGCCTGGCTCCTGACTTTGGATTGGTGCAGCAACGGCCATTGCGGCCACTTGGGGAATGAATCAGTGGATGGAAGATCTTCCTCTCTGTCTCTCTCTATCTCTGAATATTTGAATTTCCAATAGGAATAAAAAAATAAATCTTTTTTAAAAAGTAGGTATAAGAAAAATAAAAACAAAATGGACAAATCAAGAGCAATAATATTACCGTGAGATAGATATACATTTGCACTGCAAACATTTAGCCGAAGACTTACATAATAGGGAATTGTCCTTGCCTTTTAATCACAGCATTATGTTGTGCAGATTTAGAGTATTTCATAGATATCTTTTTGTTATTTCATAATTGAGCTTCTGGTCAACCAAATACAGGATAATGGTACTGAGATTTGTTTATTCACTGTAATTAAATGTTTTATTATTTACTTTTATGTATTTATATGGCAAGCAGAGGAACACACAGAAATGCTCTCCGTTATGCAATCTTTAACTCCCACATTGGTGGTAGGGCTCAAGTACTGGAGCCATTACTGCTACTATCCAGGGTACACATTTGCAGGAGATATTGGAAGTGCTAGAGCTTGGATTTGAGCAAGGCATTCTGATATGAAGGCCAGATGAAGCTGTCCTTCATAACTTAATTTCTGTGCCAAACACCTGCCCTGATAATATCTGCCTTTGTGTATTTGTACTACATATTAGAAAGTGTGCTTCTAGTCAGCGCCATGTATACAATTAGCTTTTAGTTTCAAATTGTTTTTTATAGAAAGTACATGAAATACAATAAAACATTCGAACAAATCCAGATGCATAGTTGTATAGATAATCCATTGCACAAACCGGCTAGTTTACTAGGTCAAAGATGAGCCGTTAGTTCAGAAGAAAGACATCAAGAGATTAGTATAAACAGTCAGTTGACTGGAGGATTAAACAAGAAATAAGAGTGCTAATTTAGTATGTGGGAGGTGACTAAAGAAGTTGTTGAATAGTTTTCAAAAGAGTAAACTATACAAAGGCTGGGCCTAAAATATCTATACTCAGAACTAAAATCAAGAGGTTGCTTTGTGGGAAAACTTCTCTCTTTGTGTTTTTAAAAGATTTAAAAATTTTTATTTGGATATTTTCCTAGGAGTGCTATTGCCGGATCATACGGTATGTTGAATTTGAGTTGTTTGAATATTCTCCATACTGGTTTCCATAGAGGCTGTACCAGCCTGCAGCCCCACCAGCAGTGGAGTAGGGTTCCCTTTTCCCCGCAACCTCACCAACAAGTGTTATTGGTGCTTTTATTCATGTGGGCCAGTCTTACTGGCATTAGGTGGTACCTCATTGATGTTTTAATTTGGATTTCCCTTATTGCCAGGGAACTTGAGCATTTTTTCATATGTTTATTTGCCATTTGGGTTTGTTCCTTTGTGAAGTGTCTGCCCATTTCCCGTGCCCATTTCTTGAGTGGCTTGTTTGTTTTGACATTTTGGTTGTTTTGTAGCTCTTTGTATATTGTGGAGATTAGCCCTCTATCACCTATGTCGTGTGCAAAGATCTTCTCCCATTCTGTGGGTTGCTTTTTTACTTTGTTGATTATGTCTCTTGCTGTACAGAAGCTTCTTAGTTTGATGAGGTCCCATTTGTTTATTCTGGTCTTGATTTCTATTGCTTTTGGTGTCCTTCTTAGGAAGTAGGGACCTACCCCTAGATCTTGCAGAGTATTTCCAACATTTTCTTCCAAAAGTTTGAAGGTTTCTGGATGTAGGTTTAGATCTATTATCCATTTAGATCTGATCTTAGTGTATGGTGAGAGATGTGGATCTATCTTTTTGTTTCTGCAGGCTATTAACCAGTTGTCCCAACAACATTTATTGAACAGACCTTCCCATTTGCCTGGATTGTCGTTTGTCTTTTTGTCAAAGATTATTTGGCTGTACCTGTTTGGGTTCCCTTCTGGTGTTTCTATTCTGCTCCATTGATCTTCCTCTCTATCTTTGTGCCAGTACCACGCTGTTTTGATAACCACTGCCCTATAGTATGTCCAGAGGTCCGGAACTGTGATTCCCCCTGCTAACTTCCTGTTCTTCAGGATGGTTCTAGCTATTCGTGGTTTTTTGTGTTTCCAGATGAACCTTTGGATCATTGTTTCCAGATCTGTGAAGAATGTTTTGGGCAATTTGATTGGGATTGCGTTGAATGTATATATTGCTTTTGGGAGTATAGACATTTTAATGATATTGATTTTACCTATCCAGGAGCATGGGATGTTACTCCATCTTTCGAGGTCTTGTTCAATTTCTTTTTTAAGCAGTTTGTAGTTTTCTTCAAATAGGTCTCCTACATTTTTGGTTAGGTTTATTCCCAGATACTTCATACTTTTCTGTTATTTTGAATGGTATCTTGCTGGTTAAATCTTTTTCCATCTTTGGGCTGTTCGCATACACTATGGCTGTTGATTTTTGTTCATTAATTTTGTACCCTGCTACTCTTCCAAACTCTCGTATAAGATCTAGCAGTCTCTGTATTGAGTCTCTTGGGTCTTCTATGTAGAGAATCATGTCATCTGCGTATAGTGAGAGCTTGACTTCTTCGATTCCCATTTGGATTCCTTTCCAACATGCACTCCTATGTTCATAGCAGCACAATCAGTAATTGCAAAAACATGGAAGCAGCCAAAATGCCCATCAGCACAGGGTTGGATAAGAAAGCTATGGTTCATCTACTCCATGGAATACTACTCAGCTATTAAAAAAAACAAAATGCAGTTCTTTGTGGCCAAATGGGCCAAACTGGAAACCATAATGCTAAGGGAAATGAGCCAATCCCAAAAGGTTAAATACCACATGTTTGCCTTGATTTAAGATAACACGATGTTATGTATAACATGTTATGTTAGGTTTGTTATATGTTGTATATAAACTATAATTGAAATGTCAATGAGGTGGTCACAGAAGGTGGTTAAGAACTCGCATTTACTTTTACCATATTGGTTACTCATTACTATGTCAATTAATTCTATAATGATGTAAATTTTTGCTGATGGTATGTTGGAGCTTTTAATTAACTGGGATGATAC
The DNA here is from genome assembly GCF_030435755.1 of Ochotona princeps. Taxonomy (NCBI): domain Eukaryota; kingdom Metazoa; phylum Chordata; class Mammalia; order Lagomorpha; family Ochotonidae; genus Ochotona; species Ochotona princeps. Next base: position 84,014,473 of record NC_080836.1, read on the forward strand.
TCTGCTGGCTCTGTCTTCAGACCAGAAAGGATATACCTAAGAAGCCGTTGAACTTGACTGGACAATAAGATGCTGGACTCTATGTTTGGTATTTGCTTGCAATGGGGGAATCTCAACTGAACTTGAACTGTGGTTATGCAACAAGGTGGAGGAATCCACCATGGTGGGAGGGTTTGGGGAGGGGTGGGGAGAATCCAAGTACCTATGAAACTGTGTCACATAATACAATGTAATTAATGAATTAAAATAATAAATAAATTTAAAAAAAATTATGTGAAAGAGTTACAGAAAGAAGGAGAGACACACACACAGAGGGGAAGAGAGAGAGAGAATCTTCTGTCTGCTGATTCATACTCCAAATGGGCACAACAGCAAAGCCTAGCTGATTTGAAGCTGGGAGCCAGGAGCCTCCTCCATGTCTTCCAAGTGAGCATAGGGGCCCAAGGATTTGGGCCATCTTACACTGCCTTACCAGGCCATAAGCAGAGACATGGATTGGAAGTGAAGCATCCAGAAATAGAACTGGTACCCATAATATGAAACATCAGTACCATGGCTGGGAAATTAGACTACTATGCCAGCACGCTGGCCCCTCCGGAAAAATTTCATTAAAGTCGCATTCTCCACAAGATCTCTAATAAAGTCAATTCAGAAATTCATAAAATGACAAGACTTAGTTATAAGTCAGTCCAAGTTTCTGGGAATAAGGTGTATTATATACGAATTATTTGTATTCAACTTTGTATAACTAGGACAAAAGCAATACATAAGGTTCTCATGGTGCCACAGTCAAGGAAAGGATAAAATGGAATTTTAATTTCAATTCTGGTTACATTTAGAGTATTTTTTAAAAGACTTATTTATTTTTTTTATTACAAAGTCAGATATATAGAGAGAGGAGGAGAGACAGAGAGGAAGATCTCTCTGAGGAGTGACTGCAACAGCTGGAGCTGCTCCCATCTGAAGCCAGGAGCCAGAAACTTCTTCAGGTCTCCCAAGGCTTTGGGCTGTCCTTGTTTGTTTTCCCAGGCCACAAGCAGGGAGCTGGATGGGAAGTGGGACTGCCAGGATTAGAACCAGCGCTCATACTGGATCCTCGTGCATTCAAGGAGAGGACTTTAGCTGCTAGGCTACCACGCTGGGCCCTACGTCATTTTTTAAAGCTTTGTTTATTTTGTTTCAAATGAGCATTTTGCAGAGGGATAAGAGAGACAGAGAGAAAAAATTTCTATCCAGTGGTTCACTCTCCAAATGGCCACAACAGCCAGAGGTGAGCCAATCCAAAGCCAGGAACCTTCAGCTTCTCCCAGGTCTCCCATTAGAGTATAGGGGACCAAGGACTTGGGGCCATCCTCTGATGCTTTCCTGGGTCACAATCAGGGAGCTGGACTAGAAGTGGAGCAATCAGGACTAGAACTTGTGGCTTCTGGAATGCCAGCATCACAGGTAGAAGGTTAACCTGTGAACCATCACACCAGCCCTTACATGTAGGATATTATGAGGGCAATTTCAAATACCAATTTGGTCTCTGAGGAAAGAATATTAGCAAATATGCTCATTGTATCATTTTTTTTTGCTTGGGAAATTTTCTTTTTATGCTGTGACCCTATGGAATTATGATTTTTTTAAAATATTGAACAAAAAATTAGAATTTCAGAAGTTGAGAAAACTTCAGCTGAATCTCTTTTTATATGGTTTAACAAACTCAGCAAATAGTGTACTAATTCTCACTCAAAAGCCATGTATAATTTCAGGGAAAATTAAACCTGATTTACTTTTACTTTTGTCATTGAAATATTATTTGGCAGAAAATGCTTGATGTCTAGAAAACTTATGATCCATTTTATCATTTCTTATTCTGTTCAGGAACTTGGTTTTCATGGGTAATAAATAGGGTTTATATGCAGAAAGATAAAGATATCAAGCCTATCAATACGCTTGTAATTTATACCACAATTATTTCCAAACCAACTTGGTATTATGTACACTAAAAGCATTTTCAATATGACAGATGAGGTGTGAAGTGAGATAAAAGATATATGGAGAAATAAAGAATAATTGTAGGGAGGAATTATATGCTGTATTGCTTGTTTTGAGCTTCCTGGTTGCCCTGATGAAAAGGCAAAGAAAATGTTTTACTTGGAAGCAAAGACTGATAACTTGCTTTATCATCATGATGGCTAAATTTCATGTATTGCATAAACAAAAGCAAAAGCTAAGCCAGACAAAGAAATAAATAAGTCAGGAACATCATGGATTGCAGAACTTCCCCATTGAGAACTTGAGTGTTCTGCTGAAGTACTTTGTAATAGAAGCTACTTTATTCCTGTCTTTGGGATCTGTGCAAAAAAAAAAAAAAATGCTATTTTTTTCATCATGAACAACTAATGAACACTGTATAATATTGATAAATATGTAGGATTTTTCATTAAATATTTATTGAATTTTCATCTGGATAGAATTCTAAAACCAGAACTTTCTTGCAAAATTGCTTCTAATAAGAAAAATATATCTCTGCTTGAAATGTTGTTGTCTTTGAGGATATCCTTTTAGTTTTACTACCATTGTGTATTTTACAAATTAAGGTAACCCTTATTTTCTTTTGAATATCTGATTCTTAAAATAACATACTCATATTGAAAACAAAAGTCAAGAACATAAAGTAAAGCAAACACGCCAAATAGGTGAACACACATTGTTTTACCTGTCCATGTTCATTAATAATGTCTTTGCACTTCTCAGCCTTTGTGTTTGTAAATGTTTTATAGCATTAGATTTCATGGAATTTAATTTATTTAAATTAATGAACCTTGAATTTGGATTATTGATATGAGAATGATAATTTTACTGGATCAAGCAGTGGTAGATTAGGGATATTCATGGGCTGCACAACTGAAAAAAATCTGTATTAACAGATACACTCTGAATTTAAATATTGGTAAGGAAATAAATATGATTTGGATAAGTTTTTACTAGAGAAAAATGGTTTTTAAAAATCAAATATATAATAACCGATTTCATCTATTTCAGGTTTTTTTCCCCTCAACTATCTCTCATTAAGACTTTTTTTTAAAGATTTATTTTTGTTGGAAAGACAGATACACAGAGAGGAAGAGAGACAGAGAGGAAGATCTTGTCTGATGATTCACTCCCCAAGTGGCCACAACGGCCGGAGCTGAGCTGATCCGGAGCCAGGAGCCTGGAGCCTCTTCCAGAGTCTCCCACGTGGGTGCTGGGTCCCAAGGCTTTGGGCCGTCCTCAACTGCTTTCCCAGGCCACAAAGAGGGAGCTGGATGGGAAGCAGGGCAGCCACAACACGAACCTAGGTCCATATGCCTGCTAGACTACCGCTCTGGGTCCCTTTCTCCTCTTTTATTTTGTATATTCCAATAGCATTATCATATTCTATCTTCCTATACCATTTACTTAATTACTTCTTTATTTTTCCAGCCACAGGATATGCATTTATGAGGGCTGTTTTTTTTTAATCTTTATTTCTTTATTCCTTTATTATCTACGTGAAAGGCAGAGTGGGAAGGAGCGAGACAAAGAAATGTTCCATTTGTGGAATCACTCTCCCAGTGGCCACAGTGTTGAGTCTGGGCCAGGCAGAAGCCAGGAGCACAGAATGCCTTCTTAGTCTCCTATGTGTGTTGCAGGGTCCTAAGCATTTAAGCTGTTAAAGGCTGCTTCCCATTAGGAAATCTGGTTGGAAGCAGAGAAACTGGATAGGAGGTGGTACTCTGATAAAGGATGCAATATCCCACTGTGCCTTCTTGTTCACCCCAGGGCTGGTATTTTTAAAGGTTTTAACTTACTGATATGCGTTGAGGTCAAATGAGTAATTTCAAGACATAGATTAGTTCAACTTTTTTCACATAATATTTTACATTCTTGTAAGAGTTGATTGATGGAGACAAACACTAGACTTGCACAAACATCGGTTTCATGGCATATATTACTTCTTTCTCTTCTGCCAGAAATTATAATGTTAACAAAAATTCTCAGTTCTAATCAGTTACAGTGTTCTTCTCTATTGTACTTGTGGGTCCCCTTCATGAGTCCAGAGGCCCCAGCACTTGGGCCATCTTCCACTGCTTCCCAGGCTCATCAACAGCTGAGAGCTGTATAGGAAGTAGAGCAGCCTAATACTGGCCCCCAGCCCTTAAAGTTTTTCTGGTACTTTACCTATGTTGCTTTCTTTAATCCCCATGGCAATGCTTTGTAGGTTTTCCATCCATGATATAATGAAAGTTGCTCATCAAGAAGAAATCAGAGCAGATTGAAGCCCAAGTCTGTGCTGTTACCCACTGTGCCATTCAACAAGACTGGAGGAAGAGCAATTAACGAAGAAATATCAGTAGATAAAACTGAAAAATTTATAAAAGGCCTTGTGTGTCTTAATGACATCTGAACTTTATCCTAGAGACAATGGGGAGATATTAAGAGGTACCCCGGAAGAACATCATAGATAGTTTTGATAATTAAGACGATTATATTAGATGAGATGCAAAAGTGGAAACTTGGGAGACTAGTTAATAGAGTATTTCCGTAAGTTAAAGGCAATGTGGGTGAAGGCTTAACTTTGGGGAAAAATGAAGAAAATCTACTGGAGAATCATAAGATTTATTTTTTTTTTAAAGATTTCTTTGGGGGCTGGTGTGGTAGCTCAATTGGTTAATCTTCAACCTGCAAGTGCTAATGTCCCACATGTGTGCTAATTCATGTTTCAGTTACTCTACTTTCCATCCAGCTCCATGCTTGTGACTTGGGAAAGCAAAGAGGGAGGGTCTGATGCCTTGGGATCCTGCACCCGTGTGGGAGACCTGGAAGAAGCTCCTGGCTCCTTGCTTCGAATGGGTTTAGCTCTGACTGTTGCAGTCATTTGAGGAGTTAACAAGCAAATGGAAGATCTTTCTGTCTCTCCTTCTTTGTAAATCTGTCTTTCCAATAAACAGCAGATACACACACACACACACACACTTCCATCCATTGATTCTCTTCCAAAATGACTGCAATAACTAGGACTGGACTCTATCCGAGTCAGGAGCCAGGAACTTCATGTGGTTCTCCCACATTTCAAATGGCAGCTGCCCAAATACTAAACGAGCTGCTGTTCCAGAGCCTTAGCAGGTAATGGTGACTCTGAATGTCAGAATCACAAGCGGCAAATTAATGTACTGCTCCAAAATGCCTGCCTTGGTCTTCAGATTTTGATGGGTTGAATTCAAGTGGAGAGAGGGAGAGTTACATATTATTTACAAATTTCTGACTCTGACAAGTAGGTACATGTAGGATAAAAAATATAAGAAAGAAGAGTGTTTTAGGGGAATGGCAAATTACTGTGGTTTTCAATGTGTGGAAAATGAAATATGCTGTAATATTCAAAAGGTGTGCCTGCCAGGTGAAGGCATAGGTGGATTTTGGGCCCATGTCTGAGTGTGGCCAGCACTGGATTGAATTTGCAATGTAACAGAATGAGGAAGTATGGAATGAGAAGAAATAGAGACTGGGTGTAAAATAAATGTAACATCATAGGATGAAGAGCACACACAGAGAGCCATGAGGAGCCATCAGGACAAAAGAATGAGAAAACAGTGTCTTTCTAGAGGTCACAAAGAAGATGTTAGGAATGTCAGTCTGGTGAGTGTGTCACAGAATATGCAAACTTGAAAGGAATCTTTGGTGTGGTCCCTAATTTTTCTGAGAGTAATTTCATCCTTTAGAGATACCAAGTTTTTTTTTTTACTGTCTTTTTTGTTCTGTTTGCTCACTGGTGATTATTGGGAAATGAAAAAGTTGGATGTAATGTGTAGAAAATTCTCTTATGTAGTACACCAATGAAGAGAAACAGTAGAAGCTGAAGAAACAGAAAACAACACTCACTCTCCTCCAGAGTGTTATCCAATTGAAAGAATCAATCATACTTATTATTATATGTTAACAGTGAGTATCTAATAAGGGATATAGACAACAAAAAGACCTGCGGGTTAAAATTTGGTACAATACTTGCCATATCGGGTTAGAACAAAAGAGAGGTGTTACATAGATCAATATAGTCTAAAGGGCTTCAGACCTTTACTGTGATGTGAAGGCTGAGCTAGTGACTGTCAGGTAAGAAGTGGTGATCCCTTGTGCAGCAGCAGGGTGTTCAGACTTCCAGAAGTGAGCAAGTACAAGCTGTACAGTTAGCAGCCAGGAGTTTAATATAGCAAATGTGTCAAGACTGGAAGTGGAGATGGGGAGTCACGGAAGATGAGGCTGGAAGAGGCTGCAGAGATCAGTCACCAACACTTTTCAAGCTTTGTTAGAGAGTTTTGCATATTATTGGGGGGGTGATGCAATGGAACCACAGATGTGTTTACAGCAATAGGGTGCTGTCACCCAGGTTACATTTTGGATGAGTCTGAGTGGATATTGAGAATAGGTTGAGGATAAGGTTACAATGAGATTGGTGAAGGTCAGGATCAAAGTAACCAATCATGTTTCTCTCTCTGTCTACTTCTCTGTAAATCTGCCTTTCCAACAAAAGAAATCTTTAAAAAAAATCAGTCGGGGGTGAGACTGTGTGAGGGGAATCACAGAATCTACAGAATTTTACCATAAAATTCAAAATAAATATTAAAAAAATAAAAAGAAAGAAGAAAAGAAAAAGATGATCCCAGCATGATGGCCCAGTGACAAAATCCTCACATTGCATGTACCTGGATCCCATATGGGAGCCGGAGTCATGTCCCATCTGCTCCATTTCCCATCCAGCTCCCTGACTGTGGCCTAGGAGAGCAGTAGAGGATAACCGAGAGCCTTGGGACGCTGTGCCTGAGTGGGAGACCTGGAGGAGCCTCCTGGCTCTTGGCTTTGGATCAACTCAGCTCTGACCTTTGCAACCACTTGGGTAGTGAATCAGTGGATGGAGGATCTTTTTCTCTGTAAATTTGCCCTTCCAATAAAAATAAATAAATCTTTAGAAAAGTAACCAGTTGATGGGTTGCAACAGTCGTTTGGGGAGGGCCTGATGGTTGTGTGAGCAAAGACAGTGTCAGTGGAAATGTAGAGTTGGGCTGGTTCAAAAGATTCTAGGGAGATAGATTATGAACTGGTCACATGTGAAGGCTAGGGATGAGTTAGAGGGTAAAATCAACTTAAGTCAAGGAGGACGAATCGTGGGGAATTAGCAGTTCTCTGTTGGACACTTGAAATGTCAGCAGGACCAAGTCCAGGAAGCTATTGGATATTTTCAGGGAAGAAACTTTACAGAAGATAAGACAGAGCCAGGCGTACAGTAATTGTTTAAGGCTTGGAGTAGTCAGATCAGTAGGGAGAGTGTACCAAGGAAAAAGAAAAGAGGGCAGAGAACAGGCTCCTGAATGACAGTAAGATTTAGCATGCAAGTAGAGAAAGAAGAACTTCCCACAGACTAAGAAGCACCAACAAGAGAATCAGGAAACGCAGAAATGTGGCATTTACAGAAGCCTAAAGACAACCATATGTTGAAGAGACATAAAATAAGAGGAAGAGTAAATAGTACTAATATTTAGTTGCTCATGGCCAGGGCATTGTCTGTTCCTATCTTTGTTATTTCTTGCCTAGTTTGAACGAGTGCATCTTTTGCTAACTTGAACTTAATCATTGTGGAGGTGATATAGAAATAAAGTTGATTCAATATTGTGACATGTTCATTTAAGCCCAGTGTACTAGGTATTACTAAAGAAGTCAAGAAGAAAAATATTTGAGAACTTGCTACATACCAAGCAACTCACTTTCTTAAATCATTGTAATGCACAGAATTCCATTTTATGGAAGATGAACATGTATAACAGGTATGCTAGTACCTTCTCTTAAAAAACAGTAATGATTAATGAAAAAAATCTGTCTTGATACTGAAATTTCTGGGAAGATTCCCAGAAAGACCTAAGAATACTATTACAGATTTCTTGGAATTAATTTATTTATCAGGGATTGACTCGTCAAACTGAAATTTTGACAGTTATCTGAATTATTTCATGATTTTCTTTAGCTTTAATTATTGTAATAATTCAAGGAAGCATTTTTTGGACTGGATTCCATATACCATATCCTTGCTTTTTCTTGAGAAGTCTTACTGTGAAGTCTAAATATAAAATTGTATTTCCTAATTTATTTCAATAGTTGGCTATGAAATATGTAGGCTTCAAAAATAGTTTTGAGAAAATAACTAACATATGTTACATTTTTCTAGAAGACAGTTTAAAAATAAACTTAAAAATATTTGCTTATGTAGCATAGGTTTTTCAAGTTATTTTTAAAGACTGAGGAATTAGGCACCTGTCGTTGTTGCCAGCTGGTCTGCTGTCAGTCTTCCACTTGCTGGTCTGTTTTGCACCTGCTGCCACTTGAGATATGGACATTTTGCACATGGTAATTTAATACGGTTAGACCTCATGATAGTGTATTAGATGTCATTCCATTGGGGATGAAAGCAGTTTTGTAATATTTTAAGGAAAAACATTAAATATAATCTTGATATTAACAGTTTTATAAATTTTAAACATTATATTTTTTTAGTCGAAAAATTTTAAATGTTTTTGGAGTTATGGGAGATTTTAGACATACATCCTAAAACAAAAATGAGCCCTTTATGCTTGGACAACTTTTACTTATCTACATGGTGACACCTGTAACTTAAAAAAATATATGTTTGCCTGGTAAAATAATTGAAGATGAATAAATATTGAGATCTGCACTGTTAAGTGTAATAATTATGAGTCACATGTGGCTATTTACATCCAAACTTAAATTAGTTAAACACAACATGAAACTCAGTTCTTCAGTAACCAGATTTCAAGTGATCAGTAGTCACATGTGGCTAGTGGTTATCATATAAGCCAAGGCAGATGCAATTTCTGTTTTCATGAAAGTTACTCTTGGTTGGTGCTACATGATGTTAACAATTCCAAGCCATGAGCAAATTTCCCCCTAATGATCATCATGCCGTACTGCGTTGACCTCAGAAATTAATTTCCCAACATCATTCTGACTACAAAAGCATAGGATGATTTTGAAGTATTGGCTACTGGAATTTCAGGTGCTTGATGACCTGAAGCTTCCAGTTTAGGAAAAGTTATGTCAGCTTCCAAAAATATGTGTGCAGGTGGGGGTACTTTTTAGAAATTTTATATTCCTGAGTGCAATCAGTATCTTTTTAGGGTATCAGGAAAATTATTTTAATATTCATATCTTCTAAATATTCAACTGTCAACTTCCAGTTTATGGGATAGCATTCCAAAATGATGAGATGAATGTACACTGTAAAGTTTTCTGTAAATTAGTCCCATTTTTGACATATCTTAAAAAGGCTGAAAGTAAAAGTATTTAGGGATGTGGACATGCACGGGGGTAGAATCATCATAGAGGAGAGAATATTAATAAGCAGGTTCTTGAATACTTGGACAATAATTCTATCCCTGGGAATCCTTTTTAAGTAACAGCTGAAAGGTCACTTTAAATTTTATCCTTTGGGATATTTAGAGTAAAGGATTAAGGGTTTGCTAGAATTTTTATAGGCCAAATTGTTAATCTAAGTGGCACAGATGAAATCATGAATATAATGGTTTAGATAAATCAGAAGATGCCTTCACCTCAGATTGTATTGTTTCTGTTAACATATTCCTGAACTTATCCAAGTCTCTTTTCCTGTAATATATGGTTAGCTTCATTATTAAATTTATTAGTGCTGTGCAGACTGCAGTTTTACTCTTTATAATTCACAAACACTGTATAATTTTAACATAACATTGAAGTTTCAAAAATTATTTTCATTGAGCAAGAAAATTAAAGCACTGTGACCTTAGTATTCCAGACTGACCAAAATTATTTATTGATTGATTTTTTAAAAGGTGTTCGTTGACTTCAGGTAGATAATAAGTAGTAGAGCTCGGGTCTGGGGTCGTCAGTGTTGTATTCTCTGGAACAGCAGCCAGTTGGTTTGTGTGGTATAAATACAATTCAGAGAAAAGCTCCAGCTCTATAGCAATTCAGGGAAGCCTTCAATTTTTCAATCTAGAATAGCCCAGATTATATTGTTTTTCTGAAGGATGGTAAACAAATCTGGATTGTTAGTCAAGGTTCCAGCCAGTCTTCTTATATAATGCTTGTTCTGTAAAAGAAAAAGGGAAATGCATTAGGTGTTTCCAGAAAGAAAACTCAGGGTGGTATCATGTGAGTGCAAAGGAAGAAGCCTAAAATGTACACTGCTCACTAGCTAAGCCATTTCCTACCTGCAAGATACGCCTTCCAAGTATTTCAAGAGTTGCAGTAAGGTTTTCTAGAGCAGTAGTTGCTGAAAAATTCATCAGTTTTTCAAAGACCTTACGTCCCTGCTTTTATTAGTGTTGTCCCCCAAATAAATTAATTAGCTAGTTTCTGGTTTGTTGAGTCTCCACTACATGATTGTGCTACAGTTTAAAAGATAGGGTTTAATGGACAGGATTTTACCTTCATATAAAAAGTAGTCTCTTCTGAATATCTCATCTGTAGGAACTGATGTTTTCAGTTAATATAAATAACGTTAAATGACAAAGCATCTTAGTTATATTTACAGCATTTAAAGTGAATTAACAGGTTTTTTTTTTTACCCATAGTCAAAGCATTTTGTAAAACTAACATCAACTTAGGAGAAAACTGCTGTATATATTACAAAATCAAACAAAATTACATTATCTCAGTAGATTCACTAGAATCACTGAGTTTGTGATAAGATTTTCTGTGACAAAGCACAAATTCATAAGGCTGGGTGGGTCACTAGATTTGCTTTCTTCTAAAGGAACAGCCTTCTGTGAGTCGGGCCTTTCTTCCTGAAGGCTGGCAGCACACAGGTGAATGGCCCACACAGAAAACCACTGAGAATGGCTGGGAACCGTGGTGAGCTAGTAGTAACCTGGACAGTGTACATTTATAAAGCAAGAACTCACACTTAGAATTAGCTGTTTCTTTCTTGGGTTCCTGTTTTCCTCCTTCAAGGAGGGATGGAGTAAGCCTTTGGTCAAAGGCTCGTTGGCCGCCTGGGAGCCCGGCATGTCTGACGCACTTTGACCTGTTCCTCTAGCAATAGCTTGCAAGCACTGAGAGTTTTTGATTTAAAGGGGAAACAAGTACATACCTGGACACTCCTTTAGATAGACATGATGTGCTTGACAAAAGCTGGAGGATTAAAACAATCTAGAGTTAGAAAGTAAAACTTTAATAAAAGAAACGCTTATTAAGTTAGCTTAATCCTAATTTCTAGAAATGGCAGTAAAGTTTAGTTTTCTACAGTCCATACAGCCCACAGTTATTAATACCAGATTTCAGACCTTTGTTTAAGTTTTGTAAATTGATATTTTGAATAAATGTGCATACTGTAGTTAAAGTTTTAAACATATAAAGTATATGTAAAATGCAAATATATTTTATTTCAAATGTGTGCCTTGTAGTGGCATACTCTAGACATTGTGTTTTACTTTTCTAAACTAATAATTTATCTTATGATGCTGCCAGAACTTTACACAGATGTATCCTTATCCTAGTACCACAGAGAATATCATTATATACATATATATGCAAATATATATATGAAATGAAGAAGAAAAGAAGTTGTTTTAAGAGAAGTTTATCACCCAGTTAAGAGTTGCTGAGTTCACCAGCACATATTGATCGAACCTTCATAGTTGATGCAACCATTGGAGTCTTCTTGACCTGCCAGCAGAGTTTCCACTTCCTCCTCCTTCATCTTTTCACCTGATAAAAACAAATTCTTCATTCGGAAAGAAGGCCAGGGAATATTTTCAAAACATACAGCACAGACAATCAGTCCCATCCTCCTGGAGACTGGTTAAACTCCTGGGATACTGGAATTGTGATCTTCCCTTGGCTCTTAGTAGACTGTCAATAAATTGGTTTTGCATGAATGGGTTACATGAAAGTATCCTTGACTATCCAAGCTGTATCCTAGAGGAACTATAATGCTTTACTTATCTCCCCCAAACAAAGTTACTATCAATGAGGCCAATTGAAACAATCATGAAAACTTCTGACTCTTATTTATTCAGCTTTCCCCTCTTCCTATTTTGCTTCTAACATGACTCTCCTGACATACTCTTTCCTAGGTATTTTGTCCTATTTAATGCACTGAAATGCATTATTACCCAGGGTGGCCAGAACATGGCGGAGTTCAGCACCCATGACTGTGCCATTGCCTTCCTTGTCAAAGACACGCAGACCCTCAACAAAGTCTTCATAGCTGCCCTGGTCCTTGTTGTTGGAAATAGCTTGCAGCATGGGGAGAAACTGTTCAAATTCGATCTTCTTGGCATTCATCTCTGGAAGAAATTGCAGTTTGGAGAGTTATTAGTCAGTATAAAACACCATCTCTGAGTCACAAATTAAGCTTGCAAGTTCATTTTGGATCATCTTTTCAGATCTTTATACATCTTAAACCGCAGTTGATAAATTACCATAGTGACAAAAATAAAGCAATATCATCAGCTCTGGTGTCCCAGGGTCCAGATGAATTTTATTCTCAAGGTACCATTTATGACTGTGAGACAGGCATGTTTGTTAACCCCTTTGGGTATTAAAAGTTCATCTTTAACACAAGTGTCATTACAAGAATTAAATGAGATAATGCATGCAAAACTGACTAAAATATTTGGGACAGAATAAAAGAAATAATTTTGGGGCAGAGTGAGTGATTAATATGTATTAACTGCTATTCCATTAATATTTTGGATTTAATGTATTCCACAAACACTAGCAAATCAATACAAAGATGTATTGAGACAATAGATCCACTAACATAGCATAACATTTAGTGTACATTGGACTTAGTCCTAAGGTTTTTATAGCCATCAGTTTCTTTAATTTTAAGTATTTTTTAAAAACAAAATTATTTGGAGAGTGAGTGAATCAAATATTCTCTGATCTCTTGACTTCTGTATAATTTAAAGGCTTGGAGATAATAGACCTGTTTTGGCACCTTGTAACAAAGTACATCTAATTCAGAGCGTAAGTATAAAGTAGACTATCCAGAAATATGCAGATGGACAAAATTAAGTGCTCCCCAAATCAAATCAACTCACCCAAATCAAATCAACTCAAATCAAATTAATTGACTAATCTCAAAAAGATAAAGCTTGAATGTGGATAAATGGACATTAACTTAGTATGTTTTGGAGATGGATGGTTGGTAAGTTAGAAAATGACATTCAAAAGGAAGTTGGCCAGTGACACCTTTCTGGCCTTTTGTCCCAAGGCCAGGTACCATGAAACCAGGAATTTTCTTTGTTTATGGAGAAACAACTTTGAGGGGAACCTTTAAAAGATGCTTTCTCCACCATTGATATGGGTCTCTTTTTCCTCCACTTCTCCTGCCACTACGGCAGGGGGTAAGGGTCCTTTCTATCTCAGAGCCCCCTCCTGTCACTAGGACGGGAGTCTCCTTTCTCAGCTTTTCTAATAAATCTTGCTTTAAAACTAAATAAATAAATAAATAAAGTTTGACTTATAGCTCTCATCCTGTCAGCTGCTATCTGTATGATTTAACTATAAACTTTCCTCCAAAAAGTGAAATCTGAGGAAAATTACAGAAGACAGATCTAGAAGTATGATTTTTTTCAAATTGCTTTTGTTTTTCCTTTTTGATCAAGAAAGTTTTCATACATTTTCAATTATCAAAAAAATTTTGTTTTCCTTTTCTCTCTTTGTTTTTTCCTAATGACAAACAGCTCAAGTGTCTACTTGAGAAAACTTTTCAATTTTGTGTTCTATTTTTTTGTAAAAAGTGAAATTTTCTATCAACTATTATACTTTGCCAATGAGCCATTAGAATTAAAAAAAAAAGGTAATTTCTTTATTACAGCCCACTAGCTGGATTTCTGTTTTGAGGCAATGGCTTCTGCAATGTTGGCACTTTTGTATATCACTGATTTTTGTTCCAGGATTTATCTCAGTGATGAATACAGATTTGGTTAGGCTGTTTAAGGTTTTGTAATTCTTTAGAATTAGAAAATATTCTTATGAAGACATCATGTTGTCTTTTTTTACTTAAGATAGTCAAGGTTATTTTAAGGTGGCAACAAAAACAGGGAATCATGGGTCAGAGTTTAGGGGCCAAGTCTGCAAGTTCGTCAACTGCTTCAAAGCATTACATTTTATTTTCACAATTTATGTCATAAAACAGATTTTGCCTGATGAGTCCTGTTGTATTTACTTTATGTTTCTCACAGAATACATTGTATGTTAGCCATATGTCTGTCTGTCAAAATGTCCCTTTGACTTTAAGGTTTTAAGACTAGAATAAAATATGTGCCAGTTTGGATATTATTTCATAATCCTTTAAATCATGATTATTTGATATGATGATGCTAGCATTACCTTACTTCCTTTTATTAGCATGATACAATGTCATTTCTCAAAGGAAAATTAACTTATTTTAGAGGGAAAAGCTGAAATATGAGATGGCTAAGAGTCAAAATTGACCACCATCAGGAGCAAACTGAGCCCTATTATGTGAAATGGATTTCTTGGTCTCTGTCAGTTTCTCTTTCTCTTTCATGCATGTGCACACACTCCCAGGCACACATGCTTCCCTTCTATAGTCAGAAAAACTGGTGAGTTTACCTTCATTGCTAGGATTTCCCAGAACCTTCTTCACCTCTGCATTGGTCGGGTTTGTGCCCAGAGCTCGAAGGACATCACCAACCTGACTTAAGGTGATCTTGCTTTCACCTGTTCTGTCAAACAGGAGAAATGCCTCCTTGAATTCTGCAAGAAACAAGAAGCATTAGTGTGTTTGTTCCTTCTTGTGACCTGTTAATTCACTATAGCGCCATAAGGCATTCAGTTAACACTCTGCTCAGTTTTGTGTATTCTGTCAACTCTCAAGGCATTGTTTTTGGACTCTTTCAATTTCAAAAATGATTGACAAACTCTTCTGAAATTATTTAAAAGTAACATTTCAAGTTTCTAATCTTATTGATAAGACATGTTATTAATATGACATTGATCATATTTATTCATATTTTCTTTGCCTGCCTACCTAGAACCTGAGACTGTTTTAAGGATTCTGAGATTTTGAGAAATCCTAACTATTTCTTATATAGTTAGAGAGTATATTATAATCTCAAGAAAATAAATTTTCACTGAGGTTGTGTTATGTTAGATTAATTAAAACTTCTCAAATGATACAGAGCCTTTTTGTATGACATTGTCACATATAGAATTTAAATATTTTTATATAGAAAATACTTGAGGTATGAATTTCCTTGGGTCTTCCATTAATTAGCTTTTTTTCCCAGAAATAACTTCTTCATCTGAGGAAAAACACATAGGCAAGAAACCTGTAAGTTGTGTGGTATTATTAACCTTTCACTGTATTAGTCTTAGAGTCATCTGATAAAATCAATCCGAAGACACAAATATTTATTTGGATGTATTGATATAATAATCTCTATATTTGATTCTTTTTCAGACAGTACGTAGAATGACATACTGCTCTATCAGATTTGGAATGTTTAAAATTTCTTTTAAAATTCACATGGAAACATTATACTTTTTTATGGGTTACCAAGCAATGCTTGGTATGTGTATGTGTTTCCATTATGTAATATTTCAATTTGGGTAAGCCTAATGATCTCTTCAAATATTTATTATTTCTTTGTAGTGAGTGGCAAAATTGAAAACTTCATCTATAGCCATCCGTTGTGTAATAGATCACCAGAATTTTTCTTATATAACTATAACTTAATATTCATTGACTAATATCCTTACTACCTCAGCCTCAGCTTTAGAATTTAAGTATATGTTTTTAATTTTAAAAAGTTGAAGATAGTTGTAGATTCACTTGCAGCTATAAGAAGAAATATAGGAAAAATCTCTTGCATAATCTTAGTTTCTTCCAGTGATAACTTTTGACGAAATCACAGTTTATCATTTCAATCAGGATATTCAGATTGACAGAATGCATGAATCTCAGTAATATTTCCTCAACAACATCCAGAAAACCCACTTGCAGAATTGGTGGAGGTGAAAACATTCTTTTTAGGTTATCAGGCCAAGAGATGTCATAGCTTGTTCAGTCATCTACCATATTTTACTATCCCTCCCCCTCTTCGTCTAAGATGGCATTGGACACTATATTCACCATTAGCTATATACCATGATACCTTTCCTCACTAAAATTTCCTCCTCGAATTCTGTGTAGTTTGAGTAGGACAGATCGTTTCCCTAATCTAAAAATCATGCCACAGGCATTATGGAGCCATTAGTTCAATATTATTTTTCATTCTTCCAAGGGACATGTGAAACCAGACTGTTCTTGTTACTGGCTCCAGGCTTTCATGCAGACTGCTCAGAGGGCTCACAATTACCCTGGGGAGATGCTGATGTAGAAATAGGATTTTATGGGCTGTAATAGAATCACTCTGACATTAAACCTTGTCATGATTTAAAGGCAGAGGCCAGAAAATATTGTTCTTTTCCCTTCAGCTTATTAACCCAGGGCTTACTGACTGTCTTGAAGAGTCTGGAACATGGGCTGGCAAATTACTTCACTGAGTCTGTCTGTAGTTGTTATGAATAAAGTTTGATTGAATAAAGCCCATTCATTTATGTGTTGTTGGTGGCTGTTTTCACACCTTGTATAATGGCGATTTTAGAAGCATATACCAGAATGACAAGAAGGGAGGCTCCAGAATGGTATTATTTTTACAGAGGCTATACTGCCAGCAAACCTTAACAGATTTACCTCTTGGTCCTGTAAGAAAAGACTTATTGACCTTTGGAACGTATAGGTAGCTGCCAACTATGTCTCTTCAGCAGTGAACTGTGACTAGTGGAATTGAGAAAATGGGTTTTAAATTTTACTTAGTTTTAATTAGTTGAAGTCAGAGTAACCACAAGTGGCTGGTGGCTGTTCTATAGATCAACACAGGACTCAACACATTTACAAAGCTGTAATGTTCTTTTTTCCTCTCTTTCCTTCCATCCTGTGATATATTTAAATAGGCAGCCAAGTGACAGTTCTTTAACAGAATAGTCTTAAGTGGTCTTCATTCCAGAAATTGTAAAATTTTTATTTAATTAAAAATGTTTACATTTGTTTTCCTGACATGAGAGAAACCCAGTCTGGCATTAAAGTGTTTGCTCAATTTGCGTGTTTATCTAAAACCTATTTCACATGAGGGAAAATAGGTTTAATGCTCAAGAGTAAGTCCTTCTGTTTCTGCAAGGAGTTTTGTTCTATTGCATGAGTGGCACTGAGGATTATAGCAACTGATAATGCAGCATATTTGTAAGTTTAAAGGATGTTTTTTTAAAAAAAAAATCAAGCAAAATTGTAGTAGAATCTACTCATTTTTTTTCCATTAAAAAGTACCTTGCAATACATTCAGATGATTTTTTATTCAGATAATTTTGTGTTATGACTTACCAAACTAATCTGACTACATGAAGCCATTAGCTATAATGTAGATTTGTCAGAATCTGTACTAAAGCAACTATTTTTTTCTTAATTTATGTCCGAACAATGACATGTATTATCCTGAAATAGGCTGAAGAATATGTGCTCCTTTAAGTAGAGAATGGAGTTTCATTATCCACCTTAATTTTTTGTATTTTATGCATTTTAGTATATGTGCTGTCGAAGTGAGCACTGTATTTTATACGTAATAATATAAATTATATACATACATTAATTGTGAAGTGTTTGGAGTCTTCTAGCTACAATTTTTTTATGTGAGAATTTTTCAGCAAATTCAATACCAGATTTTGACTCTATCACTAATTATTTGGAGCCCTTAATTAAGTTGCATTGCCTCTTTGAGAGTCAGTCCTGCATCTCCATGGAGAGTTGGATCAGGATACAGTTAACATGCCTTCCGCAGTTGTACGATACGTTACTCCTTCTTCTTCGTATCTGAACTAACTTTGATTCTACAACTCATTGTAGCCCTCATTGAAATTATGTAGATTTGTTAATTTGGCAGTATTGTAATCAATTTAATTTTTCAAATTGAACAATTCAGACTTGTCAAGTCTCACTTTAGAAATTTGGTTATCAAATTATTATCTAAAGTCTATATCCCTTTTTGGATTTGAATATCAAATTACTATCTAAAGCATCTATTTTTGGATATGTTATATATGCAATACTGTATATTTTGTGAATATATTATTATTTGCAGATTATATAAATTATATTGACTTTATAATATTCATATAATTTATATAGTGTTATATCCTAATAACTATATATTAGCTATATATTTTATTTATTCATTCTATATGCATTATATACTGATAATTATATATTTGTATGATTTATAGCATTGCTTATACATTTTATAAATATTATATATACTAATCATATAACATATCCATAAAATATATATTCAATTACATATAACAATAATATATGTGTACTATATATATTTCTTTCCTGTTGCATCAGACTTGTTTTATTCAGCAGTCAATGAATTTAAGGAATTACTTTCTGGCATTTATCTTTTGTTTGCTTTAAGTTTTGACTGCTTATTATAAGTAAGGCTTCAGATTGAGCTAATTTATACTTAGAGTCATTGAGACCAATTTATATTTAGAGTCACAACACCAGTGGGGATAATTAGAAAGAGCTAAGCTCCTCCCAGGGGAGTTGGTTTTCACACATACCATTTTTATGAGAGTGCATGTATTAACCACTTGAACTTTTAAACTTACCATCCTGCTGTTCCTTAGAGAACTCGATCTGTTAAGAAAGAAATTGACCACAAAGAATATTTTAACTAAGCAAAAATGTCCTAATTTTAAAGTGTATCCAGCTCATTCCCTGAGTTATCTTCAAAGTACGCTCCAAAAATCAGCCTACTTTTCAGAGTTCAGGAATAGCTTGGACACTAACAAGCTGAGCCACAAAGTAACATGCTGTGAAGTTAAGTGATATTTCAGAAGAAGGCAGTACCCTGCCCACCTCTGCAGTACAGAAGCTCAATTCACTTACCAGCAATCTGGTCAGCACTGAAGGACTGTGGTGGTGAGAAAGAAAAAGAAACAAACAGCTAGTACTTTTTCAAATGCATTGACAGAAGTGCTCTCTGCTCTGACAATCTTTAGGAAGCCATGTGGATCTCATAGCATGGGAAGATTGAATATATTTGAATCTAGAAACATAAAAAAGCTATTGCAAAATATAATTAAGGAATGTCTTTCTGAATCTTCATCAGTGAATGAGTGATTCAATAACTGCTAAATCAAATACTTCATAAAATAATAGAATGATCTGTGGCATATTTAAGATGTGTCTAATAAGAGAGATTGTATTAAAAAGTATGGTTATGATGCATTAAAAATACCACTTTAAGTCTACTGTTTAGCCAATACATTTTTATATTAGCATTTAACACCCAGCGCATCAAGAACAGCTTCCTTGATTATATTTTAAAGTGCAATTTTTCATAGTAGTCATAAGATTTTAAAAATAAATTAGAAAAATATAAGCCTGATGTGATATGGCAAAATATAATGTTCTATCCTTTGAGTAAGATGCGTTTTCCAATTGGCATAACAGCACTAAACCACCTCATCTATACTCAATAAACTTGTCCAAAGGAAGAATAAGTAGCATGTAAAGATTCTACTCAATTTATTCTCTCCTTAGTTCTGTTTCTTGTCTGTCTTCCTTCTCAGTTAACTCAGATCCACGGTCTATGCCCTTGCATAAATGACAAACAGCTTTCTCATAGGACGCACCATGATGGAGCTGCCGGGCTGGGAAACAGCGGCGAAAGTGAAGAGTGAGCTGAGGGCTGCTGCAATCCCTGAGAGGAGTCCCCTCGCTAAGGCTTCCTTTTATTTCTGGGCAATCTGACCTCATCACTGGCATCTGATTTCAGAAGGAAGTTGCCACTCCCCTTGGAGAGTCCTTTAGCTTTCTTAGGGCAAAGGGAAAGAGGGATCTGTACCCTGAGGTCTATTTTTAGGAAACCAATACCCAAGAGTGAACAGCCATAGTGAGTGTGAGGCGTGTCAGTACTTTTATGGTCATTGTCTCCAAGTTTGTTGGTTGAAGCATCTACCTTTAAGAAGGGTATGTTTGCTTGGGGATGGAGAAACTCAGAATATCTCTGAAGACTCCAGCTGATCCCTTCCCTTGGTGAATTCTGTACTCTGCAAACTTCTGGTCAGCAAGTTTTGGTATTAATGAATCTTGGATGGAGCTGGTTTGGGGTTTCAAATAGCAGCTACCATAGAAGGAGCATCCTCTGCAGTTCTTGTCTGTTATGGTAAAGTTGAGTGGCCTTAAGAAGGCCTTGCACATTCTGTTTGTTCCTTAAGGGGCCCCCAAATGTCAGTCAGTGCTGTCAGGATTTCATAAATCCAAATAAAGACCACTCTTGCAAGTTGTTTTTTCAGGAGTTTAAGCCAGGAATGGTTTCATCTCCCTTTTTTTCTTTTTACCCTTATCTCTTGGTTTCCCGACACTGAGTTTAAGTATTTATCTTTCTCCTGAGTGTTATCTTTATAGTGATTGAATGGTCATATTTTGTGAAGTTCTAAGTAGGAAAGCTGGTAGACCATTATGCATAAATCTCTTCTCATTCTATACTTACTCTTTCTAAAATGGTACACAAATTCTTACCAGAACGTGTTGCTTTTGTTTGTTTTGTCCAACCCTTAATGGCCCAGTTTCTAGACTGAGACCCAAAGGAACCCAACAGAGGGGCTATGGAATATAAAATTGTTCATCGAAATTTAAAAATTCACTAAAGGATTGGCCAACAATGGGTTTTCCTGGTAGTTTACCTGAAATTAAGAAGCAATGCCACTCCTCAAATGGAAAATGTGGTACTGGAGAAGATTACTCCTAGACATATTGATCTGTTTTCTGCATATTTAAATCAGCTCCTAGGCATAGAGTATGTTCACTGTACTATTTCAATAACTGTTAGTAAGGGAATGATCACAAAAAACATGAGATTTTCCATGCTAGAAAGATACGTTGTAAGGAAAAGAAAAGACAAATACTTTGTAGCTTCTCTATAGACTATTCTGAAAGAAATTAATGTCTAAATTCGTATTACATTTGGCTCAAATTTTATTAAGCAGTCAAAAAGTCATATGTTCTTGTACCAAATTGAGCACTGGAAGTATTATTTTTAAGTGATTAGTACCCAGGTTATTGTACCTTCATAAGTAAACTGATACTTTGATGTTATTATAAAAAAGAATTGAATGAAAAAATTAATTATCTTTCTAGTTTTTAATTTTTCAAAAATTTTGAATCATTATGGAAAAATAGAAGAGAATGACATTAAGTAAAAATTTGTAACCATTCATAATCATGTAATTTGGAATCTTTTGAAATGCAAATTCAGGTCTTTTGAGCAGAACACATTTTCTTTGTGCTGTTTTTCAGATTTGTAATCATGTCATTAAATTTGACTTGCGCTATGAAGCTAGCACATTATCTGTAGCAGAGGTAATAACTGTAAAATTGACCACTGAAGTTGCCGTACTCGGTAGACATACTTATCAATTTCATGTTTCATACTTTTTTCCAGGTAGAAAAATGAGTCCTTTTATACCATATAAAATATGGTTAGTTGAATCAAATCTGTTGGGTAAAGTGACATTCCTAGCCACTTGGATATCATGTTGCGATTATGATTATTTAAAAAAGAAACAATAAATTACAGGCAATTATCAAACTGTTTTAGCCTAGTCTTTCTCTCTGTATGTCACATGGAGAAGGAGAGTTCAATTTCTTTGAATCTTCTGAGAGTTGAAAAGAGATTTGAACATGTTCTCTGAAAATTATAGAGAAGCCGTAAAACATAGCCTAGTCCAGAGGATAAACTGTAGTTTAAAAGGTAGAAGGTCTGGATTTTCATAGTATATGTGGGGAATGTAGTTTAAACTCAGGTACACTTTAATAAATGATGGAGCCTCTCTTTTTTTTTCTTAGTGTTATAATGATGAAACTGTTAGTGCTTTGAATAAAGCCCTGATATGAATCCATACTGTTTAGCTGATTTTGATCTCAGTTTTTGTTATGTAAGAACTTGTTTTAAATGACTGATTTAAGTCTTATGTTTGGCATGCTCTCTTTTCATTTTTGTTGTTAGAAAATAAATATACTTCAGAACCTTAATAAAACCTCTTCCTCTTGAAAGAACCTTTTCTTTTCTATTTCCTACTAGCTACTTTAACCTACTATAAGTTCTTTGATCTTCTTAATTTAAATTTATGAAAATTTTAGGCCATTCTTGAAAGTCATGCATTCATGATGTGGACCTAAGTGTGAGCCTGTCCTTACCGCTCCCTTCTAAAGCTGTACCCCTGCCTTACTTTTAGGTTTTATGACAGAATTCCACACCATACCTTGTCTATGTGAGATGCTCAATAGGTTTCCATTAAATGAAAACTATTATACATTTCTGTGCTATATACACATATACTGTGTACACACACAAACACACACACAGAGCTTCTCAGGTAGACATAAGTTCCTCCTATAGAATACTTCATCTGTTATCAAAGAACCTTCTTTCTAAAGGAAGTAGAGACATGCCTATTCACCTTGAATGTCGCATCTCAAATACTTAGAACAGCCCATTACCTAGTAGGCACATTTGTTTTGAATTACTGAGGTGTGCACCTTTCTATTTAATACCTCCCTTAGACTTTAAGTAATGTTTATACATTGGACTCCTAATTTCTCACCTGTCCATTTTTTAAACCTTTTGATAACGTTAATTTGCATACTTATCTTAGATTAAGACAGCTACATTCCACACTTTTGTGGTTCATGTAAGGATATGGTGTTGGGTTTTAGGTAGGTTATAATCTGCAAGCTACTATTATTAGAAAGAATTTTTATTATGTTTATAGATTCTTTTTAACTTCAAGAGGCATCTTTATAATAATCATAAGATATGGTTAACTCAAGATAAGGAAATGTTTGGAAATTAAAGGATTTATAGGAAAAAATTCAAAGAATCAAAACATTCTGAAATTAGTACTTGTTAAGTTTTACCAAAAGAAAATCTATAATTAAAGATGGTGCAGGTAAAATGTAGGAAAATGATCTAGGAATGCACATGGACAACAATCTTCAAAGAATCTCGTAATTCCAGTAGGATACAGTGAGGATGTAAGTGAGCTTTATCTAACATAAACCAGTTTTCCATTAACAGAACATTGCTATATGTTCTCTCATATATTGCTTGCCAAAGAGACCAAAGACCTGTATGGTTTTCACTGTTTGGAAAATTTCAACTTAATTTTCCCCTATTTCACAGAATTTCCAAGACTCACTTGTAAAAGACCAGCAAAAGTACCATTTTGCAACTCAGAGTTTTGTACTTCAGAATAATTTACTTGTCATGGGAGATAAATGCATTTTTGACCTCAACAAAAGATTTATTGAGATTGTTACTGTTAAATAGTACAAAGAGGAAATGATGAACGCTGAATATATGTTACTAGCACAGGTTATTTGTAACAGAAAAATATTTGTGGTTGGATTAGCAAGATTGATCTGGATGGAATGAAAAATACATAATTTTATGCTCAGGTGAGTTCTCATACAAATAGTCCCATAAAAACAAAGGTTGATGATAATTGGCTGGAAAATGTAGTGTATTTATCACACAAGAATACTACAAAGCCATAAAAAAGGAAATTTTGTCTTTTGCAACTAGATGGTTACAACTGGAAACCGTTATACTTAGTGATATAAGCCACTCCCCTAAAGACAAATATCATGTTTTCCCTTATATGTAATAACTAATCTAAAGAAAGCAAGAAATAGTGTATATATATATATATACATATATATATATATGAATGAGATTGGCATTTTGAGATATAGTCATTTGTCTAGCCTTAGCTTATACTCCTGAGTTACAGTAGGTTGGTTTTGTTTTGCTTGCTATGTGTTGATATTACTGGGGTAAGCCTGTGATTGCTAAGTGAACTAAGAATAGGAAGTTGTAAAAATTAGGGAAAAAAAAGAAGGCAAGTGGGTGGGAATCCAGGCAGGAAGTAGGGTAGGGTAGGAGATATTGCTATGCTCCTAAATCAGTGTCTTGAAATATGTCAAATCTGTTCACTTGATAGAAATTACAAAGTGAAAAAAATGTGAGTTATTAAGCAAACAAAATTCAAACCTGAAAGAACATATGTCTAAGTGAATTTTGATAAAATTTTAGAACGCTACCCAACTCCACAGCTTTTCAGTTTTCTTGTGATTACTTGATGAATACCTTTAACATTTCTTGGGAATCGTACTTTCTTTCGTGCATTTATTGTAATTTCTTACAGACTTTATTTTCTTCCTTCCTGCACATATTTTTTTACAACTGTCAGCGTTACTAAAATCTTTGTATATGTTTTAAGCAAATTATAATGATCTGCTTTTCCTTACCAGTTTGGAGTATGAGTTCCTTTTTGTGCAACGAGAATACATGAGTATTGGCATTGCCATTCTGGAACCATCAAGTCTTTTGATGTAGTAGAATGGGAACTGAGTATCTTGTTCTGTGTCTCTTATGGCAAAGTATGCCCTTTTTGGCTAACTTATCTGAGTGTGATTTCTGTAATCCAAAAAATTACATTGCATGATTTCTGAGTTTACTTATTATCTTATTATTCTATATTTTTTCCTGAAATTTTCTTCCAGTGGAAAGTAGAATCTACCACATTGACTTTAGCTTTTTTTTTTTAACAGAAAGGGCAGAATACCTAAAAATTCAGATAGATAACTTTATTATGTAGTTTACATATATAAACAACATATAATTTCATAATGCCATGTTTCAGACAGTTGGAATTTTTGTAAGTAGGAGACAATATGCTATTGAGCACTTAAAGAACATTTGTGGCTCACTATCATTAATTTATGTCCAGAATTTTCAGGATTTATCATACACATAATTTAAGCTTTAACTAGAATAATTGAAGACACTACTACTTTTAAATCGTAGTTTTTACCCTCCAAATTCTGGTTTCAGATGATGAACTGTAGAAGCTGGTATAGAAACAAACTATATTCATACAAGTATTGCTGTGTGAGGAGAAGCAGAAGAAAGTGTAGTATCAGCAGACTAAATATAATCCTTTCCATAATTCCCATGAGTCAGATGGTGCTTAATACTGCATAATTATGGAACGACTTCTAAAGACAACTTGCCAGGGGGTTCATTTGCAGAACTGAAATGTCAGGAGCTATTTTTGGCACTGTCACTTTGTGGTATCCTTGTCTTGGAAAGATTTCCTTACCTTTCAAATTTGAGAGTTCTAATGTCTATTAATTGTTGAAAGTATCTCTTCCTTTCCAAACTACATTTTGCTTTGAAGAGACATTATTCATATAATTCAAAAGACATTTGCAAAATGCCCACTTTCCACTCTGTCCCACCTGCTTTCTTCTTAAATAACAGATGTTTCTAAGAAGAAATGCAATACCCATGTCTAATTACAGCCTCAAATAATTTTAACATTACAACTGGCTAATATTAAAATTGTGTTAAAACAAACTTGTTCTATTGGGGAAAGACTGAATTTTAAATGGAGTCCTGAAATTGCGTATCAAAAACTTAGAAACAACTTTAAAATGTTTTCAATCATTTCTTCTAATTTGAAGCTATTTGTGCTATTTTTCTTGCTCTTACCCTCTGAACTACCTAAGGATGAAGTTTAATCTTATTCAATATATGACACTGTATTTTAGCATGCCACTCCAGAGAATATTTGTTGGGATTCCTAGTTACTTATTAGTGAGCAAAACACAGAACTTATACTATGCTCAGGATGATAGCCTCAAGTTGAAATTGGAATGTTGTTTTTGGTATTTGTGTATGTTTAATTGAACAAAAATGAAGATTATTTCAAAATTTAATCAGCTTCACTGTACTTAGCAGCATTTGTTTCATAACCATATTCATGATCTGCAGGAAGCTGGACCAAAATGACTAGGTGTCATGGTAAGTTCCTAATTGTTCACTCTCCATCTGTGACAGACAGCACCTAATTTGTCTGCAACAGGTGCCAGGATAGAGGAGAGCTGAAGAGAACCAAACCATTTTGAGCTGCCAAGGTCAAAGTCTTGTTGGACTTGCTCCATGTGTGTGCCTGTCACCCTCCCCCCTTTTACCGTTTAGTGCAATATAAGAACCATCATACCTCATGCCCTTAGAAACAGCAACTTACGCTTCATAAACTTGACTTGTCTTATGATGCAGTTAACACAGTGGACTCTGCATTTGGCCTACATCCTAGTTACATCACTTTTACTTGTTTTTTTTTTTTTTTTTATCAAATTCAAGCACTTAACCTCATTTATGCCCAGTTTCTTTACCTGCAAAATGAGAATAAAAACAATGGAAGTGAAATGTTCTGAGGATCAACTAAGATAATGTGAGGGTACTTAAATATGTTTATGGAAAAGTAGGCTTAATGGATAGGTTTATCTTGGTGCAAAAATTTTTGAAATCTATAAATACTTTTCCTATAATTTATTTTTTTCATGAATGCTTTGAGGAGCTATCATATGCCTGAATTGCAAAACTTCTTGGACTAAAATAAGTTTATTTGAACTGCATGTTCTGTGAGTTTTTGCAGTACGTCTTTAGAGAGCACAGTGTAAATGAAAATTGTAGAGCTTTCAAATTCTTTCATAGTGGATGACCTCACTTGATTTTCCCTTATAAGTAAAGCTGGGTTTAGATAAGCCATGTTACAATGAAGGAAAAAATGTATAGATTGCCACAAATAATCTTAATTATTTGTCTCGATTGACTACCTATCAGTAAATATATTTGAAAATACTAGATTTCTACTTCAGCACTTAAAAGGTTTAATCCTTCACATTTGTTGCTTTCATACTTATTTCGGATAGAGTTTCTGTCAATGCATTTTTGTTATTACTACCATTTGTAGTATTGCCCACAGTATTTAATCAGACTTGACCAGGTGGTGAATGCAGTGAGAATAGAAACTGAAGCAACACAATGAGATACACAACGGAAAGCTCTGACACCTCACAGCAGTTCTGACATATGTGCTGGTTAACACATGCATCATGCAAAAAAGAAATTCACATACACACTGAAGATTTTAAAAATCTAAGCACAGCTCATTCTTTGTTTTTAATATTTCATTTGGTTATACCTTTGGGCAATTAGTATTAATTCTTGTGTTTACATCTAGCATCAAACTCATTGGGGTTTTAATTCCATCTGTTGGGATTCTGTCGAGCAGTGTTCTTTCAGTCTGGGCATGTTGTCAGATCAGTCTCTGGAGACAAAGAACACTCACAACCACCAAGGACAGTAACTTGAATGTTTAAATATCAGCTGTACTTTGTGTTTGAAAAGGGCCCTCTTAGGATATGTGAGGAAAGGACAGTAGACAAACATTCTCCGAGAGAATATCAAAAATTTTGTTGAAACAACTTGCAGAAATATTCTAAACCAGAAACCAATAAGCTAGAAAATCAGATTGGGAAAAAATTTAAGAAACTGATCAAATTAATTTATGATATTGTTCAGAGTATATGTAGAATCAAATGTGTGACTATTCAATGTGGTATACTGTAAGATGGAACACAGATATTAATTTGGCAGTTGTTATATCCAACAAAAGCATAGTTGTATTTAAACTCCAGCATGACTCCAAGTCTAAAGGATAGCAGAATTTCTGATGTTAGATGATTTGTGAAAGAAAACTTATAATCAGTTCAATTTTGTTCTTTATTGGGCTTTCAGAAAGCTAATAAGCACATAAAGAGCTCTATTAATTTCATTAAAGTTCATTTTCTCTGCATGAAAATAGTTTAACTTATATGAGGTAATTTATCTAGAAACATCATTAGGTGATATAAAGCACCATAGTATGCAGTGTTTCAATGCATATTTTTATTAGCACTGTTACCCCACTGGGAAGAAATTAAAATTTTTGAAAGTCTCAAGTTGTACCACATTTTTTTGGTTGTGCATTGATTTTACATTGATGGATGAAAATCATTTAGGCCATTTAAATTCCTTTATGAAAATATGTTAGTTTCAATTTTTTTCTGTTAGGAATAGTCCTTCTGGATGAATGTAATTTCTTTTTGTTTCTTCAAGATTCATTCAACTCCTCTTTTGATTGATGTCCATTTCCAGAATTGACCACTTCTGTTGTTCTCCCATGAAATAGTGCAGGTGAGGCACAGCCAACTCTGCAGAGGCTCTTCTGGAGGATTTCCTTCCTTTGCTTACTCATACTAGTTCATACTCTGTTAATCCTTGATACAAGAGAAGGATAAAGCTATTTTCAAGAGTTGGAGAAAGCACCACTTCTGTGCAGTCTGTGACTAAGTAACTACCTATTCCTGTTTTTAAAAAGTTCTCTTTCATCTTTTCTTGGAGACTTCTCACCTGTCAAATTAAATTTTTATTTATTTACTTATATAGTTCTGTGGGGAGAAAAATTAATGCCTGTTTTCATTAATGGTATACTTCTTTTTCTTTGTAAATGAAGAAGACATTGTTTGCAATAAAAAGACATGATATTGTCTTATAAATCACCACAAATATATGGAGAGGAGTATCTCTTGACACTTATTCATATCTCTAATGTTACTTTAGTGAGTTAAAAAGTAGGGACAGTCAGAATTATTGTAGCAACAATAATCACACTTGTTAAGTAATATAGTCAGTATCTGGGTATAAAGATACATCAGCCAGGTTTGCTGGTGATGAAGTATTTGGTTTTTTTTAAATAAACTATATACATACAACCCTTAGGGTGGAGAAACACTTATTTAAAGATCTGACATGTGTTTCAAAGATAACTTCATATAACAACAAACTAAAGATTAAATATTTCTGATAATCTATTTCTACTTAGGAATGTGAAGTTTGATATTTAACTGAAATACTATAAATTATAAATATTTCTGTTTACTTTTATTATGTATGTAAGGATGATCTAATCCAACTTAACAGATATTTTAAGAACCCTTGAATATATTAAACTAGCCTAGTAATTTCCATTATTTATCTAAAGGTGATATGTTTCAGCTAGTATTTTAGGAATATTTTTAAAAATACATAATGATATCAAAATAGCCAATTTTATAGGCTATTTAAAAGGCTCACAGTTGAAAGTAATCTGTGTTGTTAGAAAAGTTCAAATTTATTACCTACATAACATGGGGTGTGAGTAAAATGATCACCTCATAAGCAATTTTGCTTATTGGTTTCCATATAGGGAAGAGTTCAGTAGATGAGGATCTTAGCCTGTTCCTTGGACCAGTCAGATCCCAGAGAATGAGAATAAGGTTCACATTTGACGGATCACGTCATTGAGAGTTAACAGGCACATCCATTCAATCACTTTTCCCCAAAGGGGAGACAATCTTTTAGTGATTGAAAAATTTGATTATAGCAAAATGTTGACAGAAAAATCAATCACATTCTCCTTAGTTTAAGATCAGTATGCAAAGCTTAAAGGCGTATGCTACATACAAGCCATATAACCAACAAGTGTTACAGTATTGGTGGAATTAGTTTCATTTAGAAACAACTCACAAAATCATGAATCACATACTGCATATAAACAAACCAGATGATAGTTATGGTCACTGACACCCCTGAGTTCATAACAGTTTTTACACTGAGATCTCATTTATTGCTGCATCCAATTTTACTAAACAAAATTGAAGAGGGAATTAACTTGAATTACAAAACTCTTTCTTTAGATGAAATAAAGCAGCTGTCAAATAAGTATATCCAGGACAACTGGGTCATCAGCTGTTGTTAAAACTCTGAAGAAGTAGGTGCTAAAACTTGGTCTTTGCATTAACTTCAAAGTGAGGGACCAGTTTCCAAAGAGATTGTTTATAAGAAAAACAAAAAGCACTGGTTTAAATATTTGTAAATGCAACACCTTTACATTTGTACAATTTCCCCCTAAATCACACTTTGTCAATTTAGGAAAAAATGGAACCCAGAGAACAAACAATAGAGCAAGCACAGTTTTCCACATAGGTTACTATATGCCTGATAGTTTTTACTGCAATTGTATGTTAGCTTGTATTCTTTTAAAAGCCCATTTTCTTCTCTTCAAAGTTCCATGAGTATTGCCACTATCCTCTGAATGAAAAAAATAAGTCTCTTTGTCCTGGAGTTCCCTATTGTTGAAAGATGTTTCAGTGACCTAACCATTCACACAGTGAGTTACCTTGATGGCAGAGAGGTCAATTTTTTCTTCTTTGGGCTTGGCTGGGGCAGGTGCAGGTGCCGGGGCAGGGGCTGGGGCGGCAGCAGCAGGCTTCTTCACGTCTTTCTTTGGTGCCATTTTGTTTAAAAGGATAGGTTAAAAAAAAAAAAAGGAGGAGTTCCTCTAACAGAACCTGTCAAAATGATTCTTGGAAGAGAACTGTTGGTTCGGTTGATCCACAGCCCAGTGTCTTGAAGGTGGACCCAGAGTTAAGCGGTATAAGGGCATGCATATATATTTCACTTAGTGCCTAATAGAATCTTGACACATGCGGCTGGATTGGACAGTTCACCAGTCGAGGGGGATGGCATTCCGTCTCAGACTATAAATGGAATCTTTGGGTCAGGGCTTCATCAATTTTTTTAAGCTCCTTGGGCTTTTTTTTTTTTCCTCCCCACCTCCATGTATAAAGAAGAAAGACACAGGACAAAGCCAGCTTCAGATCCTTTGGTGACGGTAGAGTGACACACTTTTTCTTGGTAGAATTACAGTTCTGCTGAAGTTATAAATCTTTCCTTCCCCCATGCCTAGGGAACTTTACTCAAGGATTTGGTTTCAGCTTGGAATTTTGGCAGGGAGTATCACCAACTTTCATCCAGTTCCTTGCTCCTCCCTCCTTGCCATATTTGCGAGAAACTGTTGGTCAGCAAAGAGGAGGTAGTGCTTAAAAATAAAAAGCAGACGTATAAGGAAAGCCCATCGAATCTTAAAGTGGCTTCCCTTCTAGGGATGCACACACTCTAGGTCTCTCTGTATACTGAAGAAAGCTAATTCAACACTACTTCCTATGATTTACTACTTTTTTGTGTGTAGAATGTATGGAATAGTAACATGGGATGGGAATGACAGTAAGATTTACTTTGCTGCTGTAAAAGAACTTCCCTGTTAACAGTGCAGCCAAGATGATACTTGCCCTTTTTATTTTCTGAATGGCAAAGAGTCCAATTATTTATCCTCTTATCTTTTATCCATATAAGGGAAGCAGGAAGAAGTTTTAGAGATAAGAAAATGACTTTAATTATATATGTATTATGCAAATTTTTAGTCATTTAGAAATTTTTTTTTGCTTGTTTTTTTCCTCCTTGTTTTCTTCATTTTGCCAGGCTAGATCTGTATTAAGAAGTAGTTGATAATGAATGGTTGCTTTATAATTCCCAGAAAATGGTGTTTCCATTGTGGTCAGCTATTGCTTGTTACCACTCTCACTTTCATTGATTCAACCTGTGAGATACTCAATTATTGAGTAGTTATTAACTAACGAAAGTAGTTTGAGATTTATTAGCAATAAATTATGTAAGCTTTAATTGATCTGTCATCAGTCTTCTTATAATTCATGGTAGCCTGATCTTTTTTAAAGGTTTATTTACTTATTTGAAAGGCAGAATTACAGATAGAGAGAAGGAGAGACACAGTTCAAACGTTCATCTATGGTTCAATCCCCAAATGGCTGCAATGGCTAGAGCTGGGCTGATCCAAAGCCAGGAGCCAGGAGGTTTCTCAGAGTCTCCCATATAGGTGTAACTGTCCAGGAATTCTGGCCAGCCTTTGTGCATTACCAGGCACATTAGCAAAAATGCAGCAGCTAGAACTCTTACTGTTGCCCAAAGGCTTGACTAGGCACAACACCAGCCCCAATGCACTGATTTTATATTACACGTAATGTTCAGAAATAAAAGTTTTTATTAGTCTCTTCTCCCATGTTCCCTATGCTCAGGCCTTTATTTAGTTGGAAATACTCATTTTTTTAGATATGACAGTCTTAACAATTTGAACACATTTTACACTAAGAGTATTGGCTCATTTAAAAATTATGTAACGTTTAAAAATAAAGCCATATTTGTAGTAGAAATACTGTTTTCATAAATAGCAGAAATTTGTTTGCCAGTTTGCTTCCATTTGGATTTTCAAAGAATAGAAGAGATTTGGGTTCTCCGCAATTATTGAGCAATGGATATTACCTTATTTTAATATACAACCTATTAATACTTCATTCCATGGGCAGAAATCCTTTAAAATCTATGATAAGGTTAAGAAGCAAAGGAGGGCCCGGCGGCGTGGCCTAGCGGCTCAAGTCCTCGCCTTGAAAGCCCCGGGATCCCATATGGGCGCCGGTTCTAATCCCGGCAGCCCCACTTCGCATCCAGCTTCCTGCTTGTGGGCCTGGGAAAGCAGTCGAGGACAGCCCAAAGCTTTGAGACTCTGCATCCATGTGGGAGACCGGAAGAGGTTCCTGGTTCCTGGCTTTGGATTGGCGCAGCACCGGCCGTTGCGCTCACTTGGGGAGTAAATCATCAGGCGGAAGATCTTCCTCTTTGTCTGTCTCTCCTCTCTGTATATCTGACTTTGTAATAAAAATAAATAAATCTTTTAAAAACAAACAAACATAAAAGAAGCAAAGGAATTTGTGTTGTGAGGAAAAACAATTTGGTCTTCCTTGCAGTCCGAAGAGAGATCAAAATGATACCAAATATATTAACCTATATGATTAAGTTTTATTAATTCACTCATCAAAATTTTGCTTTCATTAGTAATATCAATAATAAACATCAATAATTTTGATCTTACAAGCTGAAACGGTGGGGGTCATCACACTGTGGTATATCAGGCTCATCTTTGCTTGTAGTGCCAGCATTCCATACAGGTGCTAGTTTGAATTTTGGCTGCTATATTTGTGATCCAGCTCCCCACAAATGCACCTTGGAAAACAGCAAGGATGGCCCAAGTGTTCCTGTACCAAGGGGAGACCTGGAAGACTAGCTGATTCCCAGCTTCCAACTGGCCCAGCTGCAGCCATTGTGTCCATTTGGGGAGTGAATCACTAGATAGATGGTCTGTGTGTGTGTATGTTTTTCTTCTCTCATGCTCTCTCTCTGGAATTCTGACTCCTGTTAAATAAATCTTAAAAAATGAGATGCTAAGAACAAAGAACAAGCACAGTTTTGTACTTAATTTTCTGTAAGGAAGAATGTTCTCCCTGTATAGCTAAATCCCCTTGTGTAACCAAATATATAACATAGCTTTACTAAATTTACAGAATTGTCTTCTTGAAAAGTAGAAATGATGAATGTGAAGTACCATTCTTATCATTTCAAGGGTACATGTGTTCACCATGTCTTCACTGTTGTAATTAACGTTGATTGTAACTCAGTCTAATGGTGAAAAAAAAAATAGACGCAAATTGAGGTAGAAGTTCTCAAATTTATCATAGTGATCAGAAGTAAGGAAAGTCTGAGAAGTTCTCAAATTATAAAGAAGCCCAAGGAAACATATTGAGTATCTGGAATGTGATATTCTGGATGGAATCTTGAGTAAAACAGACATCAAATAAAGACCAAGTATTGAGTATAGTCTTTAGTTATTAACAGTCAACAATGACAAGTGTGCCATACTAATAACAGATGTTAACACTAGAAGAAACTTAGTATATGTACATGAAAATGCTGAAAAATCTCATAGTTTATTTTTGTTGTTAACATGAAAGCATTTTAGAAGAAAAAAATTGGAAGAAAATCAAGAAAAAAAACCAGTAGAGACTAATTCAGCCTAAAGCTTCAAAGAAAGAGATGCGGATCTCTTTTCTACTTAGCATTCTTTGTGGTTTTGATCAGGTACATCAGAGAAGGAATTTAAACTTTTTCACAATTTGTGGCACTGAGACCTTTATAAAATTGTTAGTTCCACTGGACACAATGCATATATATCTCACTTGGTTAGGCATTTCTATTTCTACAGAAATTATATATGGTGGAAAACTGTAGAGTTTTTCTGAAGCTAATCATAAATAATCTAGTATCATGATCAGAATGAAAAATGGATTTCTATCTGCAACACCCCCTTCTCCTTTTTAGGGGGTGGTGGGACAAGACTTGTTTAAAAGGAGAAAAATGGTAACAGCTGAGGATTTATGTTCTTGGTGACAGCTGACATACTGCGTGCCCAGATTTTCCAAGTTTTCCTCATGCTTCACTGTGCCATGTTCCTCCCAAGTTTTTTTTTAGATACTTACCACAGTGAAAGGAATGGCACTGAAGGTGGCTTGTCATACTCTATTTTCTCATTCCATTGTGTTTCCTGTTATTAAATGGTCAAGATTGCCATGCAATAATCTGTTTCCTATTTAACATAAGTTGTTAGGATCCCTTCGGCTAAGATGAGGTATGTATTTTTATTCAGAAACATTGCTGTTGGGAAATGAAGCAACCAATGTTTCCCCTTCACCTCCCTGATTCATAAAACAGCTTAACATGGTTGTTCATCAATTTGGTAAGCATAGTGATTTGCTTATTCTGGTCAACTGCTACATACTAGAAATATGCATGCTGGGCCATTACTACTAGATTCTGGGTGCTAGTGTGCACCCTGTGTGAGTCCTGATAATTTTAGCTTCAGAGAGCTTTAACCACAAATTAGAGGAATGGATAAGGTAAAATACGGTGTGTTTTTTTACCCTATGTATTTTGCTTTTAGAAAAGTTTCATTAACTTTTTGTTTACTGTTTTCATATTATTTAAAAGGGGGAAAGAGAATCTTTTTCCATCACTGGATTACTCCTAAAATGCCTGCAATAGCCATGCCTGGGCTACTTAGTACAAAGTCATTTGCCTGGAGCTCAATCCAGATCTCCCATCTAGATGTCAGGGACCAAAGTACTGGGTCCTGTTGCCTCCTAGGATGCACATTAGCATAAAGATGGATCAGGACTCAAACCCACAGCCTTCAGTATGGGATGTGAACATCACAAGGTCTGCCTTCTTTTCTTCTTCCTTCCTTTTTCCTCTACTTGTTTGCTTGGCTCTGATTGAATTTGATTTTCTCCTCTTTTTCCTTCTTCCTTTCTTTTTTTTTTTTTAAAGATTTATTGATTTTTATTGGAAAGGCGGATATACAGAGGAGGAGAGCCAGGAAGATCTTCCGTCTGATGGTTCACTCCCCAAGCGGCCGCAAAGGCTGGAGCTGAGCTAATCTGAAGCCAGGAGCCAAGAGCTCTTCCGGGTCTCCCACATGGGTGCAGGGTTCCAAGGCTTTGGGCCGTCCTCAACTGCTTTCCCAGGCCACAGGCAGGGAGCTGGATGGTAAACGGTGCTGCCGGGATTAGAACCGGCTCCCACATGGAATCCGGATGCAAGCAAGGTGAAGACTTTAACCACTACGCTATCTCGCCGGGCCTTTGCTTCCTTTCTTTTTTTCTCTCTCCTTCCTACCTTCCTTCCTGTCTCTTTCTTTCTTTCCTTCTCTTTTCTTGCTCTTTTCTTTCTTTCACTCTGTTTTCTTTCTCACTTTCCCTCCTCCCTCCTTCTTTCCTCTTTTTCTTTCTCTCTCTTTTCATTCATTCTTTCTTTTCTCTTTTCTTTCTTTCTCACTCTTCTTCCGTCCTCTTTTTCTCTTTTCTTCTTTCTCTTTCTTTTTTCTCTCTCCTTCCTTCCTTTTTCTTTCTTTTCTTCTTTCTTTCTTTCTTTCAATCCCTCCCTCACTCCCTCCCTTTCTTCCTTTCTTTTCTTCTTTCCTTCCTTTCTCTCTCTATTTTAAAGTCAGAGTTAGAGAGAGAGAGAGAGAGAGAGAGAGAGAGAGGAAGGTTTAACTCTGGAGATGGCCACAGTGGGCATCACAGACAGAGCTGAAACCAGAAGCTTCATCTCCCATGTGAGTGGCAGGGGCCCAAACACTTGAGCCACCTTC
This sequence comes from Ochotona princeps, assembly GCF_030435755.1. Lineage (NCBI taxonomy): Eukaryota > Metazoa > Chordata > Mammalia > Lagomorpha > Ochotonidae > Ochotona > Ochotona princeps. The sequence goes on from NC_080836.1 coordinate 84,050,425, forward strand.
CACTGTTTCTGTTGGGCCATTAGCAGAAGCTGGATTGACAGTGTAGTAGTCGGGATATAAACTGGTGTCTATATGGAATACTGGGATTGCAGGTGGTAGCTTTATGCACTATGGCACAATGCTGCCCCCCTCCAAGTGCCATCTTAATTGCTGTTTCAAGCACTGCCCTAATATATAATTGTTTTTGATGATCCTCTGTTGATGGCTAACATAATTTCCTTTGATTCTGAGAACAACTCTGTGGTGGATATTATCATTTATGCTTTATGGATAAAAAGACCCAGAGAGGTATGTTACCTTGCTAATTAAATGTAGTAAAATTGTCAAGAACAAAACATAATTTTGAGTCATCTAAAGTCCAAGATCTCAATAACTGCCTTTTTCATGGGTTAAGGGAATGATAATTGCATGTGAAAGACTATGAGGATTGTATCTTAACCTTTTACTTATAATGTAATTAAATTTAGGCTTGTAAAGCTAATGAATAAGAATAAGAATAAGACTATGTTTTATTAAGAAAGGAGCTGAATGAGGGAAATCATCCTAGGATGCTGCCAGTGCAAATGGCAGAAAGATCTTGGGTATATCAGGAATCATAAATGGGAAGGGAGGAAGTAACCAAGTGGCCATGAACCCCATGTTTCTAATCTAGACAAAGTGTATGTGACAGGTCATTAACAGAAACATCAAAGATGGAACTAACGAAGTGAGCCCTTAACATCGGCCAGCTGCCAGCTAACAAGATTGAACTTGCCCTCTGCCTGCACCCCTCCCCCTCACTGGACCCTTATTGAGTTCATCTCATGGCGCTCTTCACTTTGCTGGTCACAGTTTGGTTTTGCTGACCTTCCCACATCTTGCCTTTCATTGTTGGGCCATTCTCCTGAAACACTTTTCTCATGCATCTTTTCATAGCTACCACAGGAAATCACTCATGTTTTAAACCAAGTGTTGCCCACTCAGATCTTACACAGTCATCTACCTTAAACAATCTCCACCCTAGTTTTGAGTTAACCCAACATCTGGCTTTTTTTTTTCTCACAGTTTCAAAATGCTCACTTATTTCCGTATTTTTCTAATGTATTTAGGAAGTGAACTTTATGGACTTGGAGTGTCATCAAGTTCGTTCTCGAGTGAATTTATATCCCCCAAACTCATAATAACCTTAAAAGAAGTGTTTTTCCAAAGGCAAATGGGAAGAACATCCCACTAAAATGACAACAGAAGACTAAACCAATGAACAACCCATTCCTAAAATGACAGGACCAAAGTACCACCCATGTATATTAAACTCTGAATGTAATTGGCTTAAGCTCAATCAAACGTCATAGATTAGTACACTGGATTAAAAATCAAAACCCATCTTCTTATTGTCTGGAGGAGACTCACTTTAACAAAGATCAGCAGAAACTATATCACAGGGGTGTTGTTGTTTTCTGTTGGTTTCATCTCTTCAAAACACTTCCTTCTGATTAAATCATTCAATGACTCGTAGATCATGCAGTGGCATCATTTTCTTCAAGAAGGTTCTTGATTTTCATTTCTTCAGCTACACATTAGTCATTTAATAACATGTTATTTAACTTCTTGATGTTGTTAATTTCTTTTTTCTCCCAGATGTTGATTTTGTTTTGTGGCTCTTCATTTAAGGGGATGTATAGTAGCTGTGTAATGGAGACTGTCATATCTAGTAACATGTCATTTAACTACAGGCATTGTAAATTTCTATTTTTCTTTTCATTGTTGATTTTGTATCACGACTTTTCATTTAAGGGAATGTACAGCAGTTGTGTAATGGAGACTGTCATATCTAGTAACATGTCATTTAACTTCATGGCATTGTAAATTTCTATTTTTCTTTCTATTGTTGATTTTGAATCATGACTTTTCATTTAAGGGGATGTATGGTAGCTGTGAAATGGAGACTAACATTCAGATGTGAGGATGTAGTGTGGCATGCATTTCTACTTTCAGACAAAGATGGACTTAACAATGAAACTGTTGACTATATCTTGACAATAGGATTCTGGACTCTCTGCCATTGTCCGTGCCCGCAATGATGGACATATGACTGAGTATGAAGAACTTTATGTTAGTAATGATATAGCGGAACTGGGGGGGGAGGGAACTGGGGAGGGGATAAGGGAATATGAAACTGTATTATAAAATAATAACAATAATAAAAATGTATTAAAAAAGAAGGTTTTTTTTGCTTTTGCTTTTTTTTTTATGGGATGGATGACACTGGTAAAGATGTTGTTATTGGCCAACTGTAATTAAATAATTCAAGATAGTTTGGATTCCCATTTTGACATTAGAGAGGATTTGCATATGAGAAAAATGGAGATGAACAGAGAATTAACTATTAGAACTGCTCCTGAAAATGGGGGATTGGTCTTCATCATTGTTTGGTCAAATAATGGAAGTTGGCTTGAAGGCCACTTTAGGGGCCATCATTGTGTCACACAGCAGATTCTAAAAGTGTCAACTTGAGCCCCAGCTGCTTCACTTTCTAATTCCGCTTCCTGCTGATGCACTTAAAGTGGTAGGTCTCCCATGCTGGCTTTCTCTCTACAACTCTGTCACTTTGTCTGATAAATAAATAAAATAAATCTTTAAAAAGCAATTTAATCATGTAATCTATCATAAGAAGATAGTCATCAGCTGCTCTTACTATGAGACTAACAGGAAAGAATGAAAGGATTTTCATTAAAAATGAATGACTTGCTACCTGGGAATTATAAGATCCTTTAAATATGTATGGAAGTGTTGCAAACTGTTTCCTTTTGTGAATAGATAGGTTCTTAAATTCAAGGTTGATAAGGGATGAGGATAAGGATGATTTTTAAAAATATTTGTAGTGGGCCCGGCACGGTGGCCTAGCGGCTAAAGTCCTCGCCTTGAAAGCCCCGGGATCCCATATGGGCGCCGGTTCTAATCCCGACAGCTCCACTTCCCATCCAGCTCCCTGCTTGTGGCCTGGGAAAGCAGTTGAGGATGGCCCAATGCATTGGGACCCTGCACCCGCGTGGGAGACCCGGAAGAGGTTCCAGGTTCCTGGCTTTGGATTGGCGCAGCATCGGCCCATTGCGGCTCACTTGGGGAGTGAATCATGGGACGGAAGATCTTCCTCTCTGTCTCTCCTCCTCTGTGTATATCTGGCTGTAATAAAATGAATAAATCTTTTAAAAAAATATTTGTACTAACATCACTGGGTTTTTAACTGCTGTTGTTTCTTTAGTGGTCAACTGATCCAATCCTTGTGTAAGCAGGAGGCAGGCATTACTTTTCCTTTTGCTCTTCAAGTTACCTTGGTAGAGGTCAAGTCACAGCCAGGGCCAAACAGGGACTGGTGTTCAGGAATTCATGTCGAATGGGAGTCGGTGTAATGTTTTACATGGTTAGCATGCTGCTTCCTTGGAGGTGGGAGTGTAAGGTTTCTCAAGAAAGGACATTATAGTGATTAAAATTACTCAGAGCTTGCTTCATTGTGTAATTCTGACACTGTGTACGTGATTCTGGCAAGAAGAGAATAAGAAAGGACAGAAAATCCCAGATGATGACTTGAAAGGGCACACGACACGATGCTATCACAAGAAAAGGCGTACAACAGTGTTAGAAGTGTTACAAATTGGTCAGACTCTGCCAGGGATCCTCGGTTACCTCCTGGGATGGAGAGCTGACAGCACAAATGCCCAAGGACAACAACTACACATTAGTCCATTGTCATACTACGATATTTGCTCTCAGGACAAACTAGCAAGAGACTTTTTAGTTGGTATTTTTTTTTTCTGGGAAATAAAGGAGAAAGCATCCTCCAGAACAAGAATGCAAGAGAAGAAATGTTAAACATGTGTGTACCTTAAGAAAAAAGATATTACTTCTTTTTATTTGAAAGGCATATGTACAGAGAGAGAAGTAAGCCCTCTCCAGAAGAGAGATCTTCCACCCACTGATTCATTCCATAAAAGGCCCCAAGGACCAAAGCAGGGCCAGTCTAAAGCCAGGAACTTTTTCCAGGTTTCCCACATGTGTGCAGGGGACCAAGGACTTGGGCCATCTTCTGCTGTTTTCTCAGGCACGTTAGCAGGGAGCTAAACTGAAAGAGGAGGAATCGGACATGAACAAGTGCCCACATGAGATGCTGGCAGCACAGGCAGAATCTTAATCTACTACTGTATGGCACTGGTTCCAAAATATATGGATAATTCAAAAGCCAATAATTCCACTCCTGAAAGCCAATAATGTGCCGTATAAAATGTGCATATATGTGCATGATGATGTATATACCATCCTTAGCAACATTATTCATAGCAATGCAAAGATGGAAAGAACTCAAATACCCATCAAGGAACTAATAGCTAAATAAAATATGAGAAGATTTCAGAATTCATTAGACGTGCACTTAGAAGGTGTTTATTCTGGTTCACAATGTGAAAGATCTTCAAAAATTTCCTCCAGAATGAATTTTACAACAAGAAAAAACTTCATGGATTTCAATTTTTTGAAATGAAATAAATTATTTTAAGTACATTTCCCATGAAAATTTTAAGTATTTTTGTATCGTATATTCATATTATATAATACTACAATAGAGCAAAAATGAACAAATCACCAGTTCACTAACGAGATGGGTCAATCTCATACACTGTTTCACTGCAGAACTCAGACAAAAGCAATATGCTGTATGATTCCTTTCCTGGAACCTTCCAAACCAAGTGACAGCCAGAAGTTACGTCCAGAAGAGAGCAGGGTCAATGCTCAGTGCTTGTGTGAATACGTTCACTTCGTGACAGCTCATCATGCTTTACGCTTGAGATTTGGGGTGTTATACACTAATACTTTAAGTGTATATATATATTTTTTTAATTATTTATTATTTAACTTCAGTAATTACATTGTATTATGTGACACAGTTACATAGATACTTGGGTTCTCCCACCCCTCCCCAAACCCTCCCACCATGGTGGATTCCTCCACCTTGTTGTATAACCACAGCTCAAGTTCAGTTGAGATTTCCCCATTGCAAGCGTATTTTACAATTTCTGTATTTAAAAAATTTTTTTCAACATACAGATCCATAGACCCAGGGATTTCCCTTTCTACCCTCCCCATCTCCCCGAAATTTTGATGTAGAAAAGAATGTTGTCTTTCATAGTGAGATAACTGACATTAGATGGAATCCAAGGGGCGGAGGGACCCTGCTTCCAGTCTTGTTTTAGGGTTATCAGATAGAGTAAGCGTAGCTGTCTCTGTTTTAAGGAAGGGCACAACTGCAGAGACAAGAATAGCCCATGGCTGACAGTGCATTTGCTTCTTCTTGTCTTGGTCAAGGTTTTCTAATTTGGGCTCAGAGCGTATCCATGTCTCCAGAGGACTGCACTACGCACGGGAGGCCTTTACAGGGACCTGTGGCCACAGTCTTTGTGCCTGCCGAAGATCTGTTACGGAGGGGGAGGGGTGAGAGGGACAAGACAAAGGACAAGCGTACACACCAGCAGTTCTGGCACCAGGAGTTAAAAGAAGAAAATATCTGGTCCCCTATGATCACACATTTCAACTTGAGGTCTCTGGCTTTTGAATTTACCTGATGTTTTCTTTCATATCAAATAACCATGGACTTTCCTGAGATGGAGGAAGTTGGAACAATTAAAGCCAGGAAGAAGGCAAAGCAGAGAAGCAATAGGTATTTTCTCAGCTTCTAAGGAAATATTTGTAGTCAACGCCAAGCACACATATTGATTCTCATCCAGTGGGATTCTTTACATGAGAAAATTCCAGCTGCCCTGGAGGTGAGCCCCATGGGGCCATTCATGCAGCACTTGCTCAGATGGACAGATTAAGCCTTTCATAAATTGCTGCTTCTGACACATCCGTGCTGCATATTAAAAGCCTCTTCGGTGCCCTTCTGGAAGCTGGAAATTTTGTAGCTTCGGTGCACCTTAGCCTGTGTACCAGCTGGCAAAGTGGATTTTTTTTCTCTCTGTTTGGAATGTGCAAAGGAAGATTGCTGTTTGTTGAGATGGGCTGTATATCTTACAAGTCCTGTTTCAATAATCTTCTGGAAGCAAGTGTGAATTTGAGATTGGAAAGGGCATTACAGCATGGCTAACTAAATAACATGAGGTCCCTTAACACCTGGCCAGCCTGGAATGTTACAGTGTGACTTCTGGGCCTTAAATTTCAGTCTCTTTCTTCAGCAAACATTCTGAAAGGTCTTACACAGAGACAGAATTTTAAATCTGAGCCCTCAGGAGATGTGGTCTTTGAATTCTAAAGCTCGCATAATTCCTTGAGGAGTGCCAGAAATGTTCAAACTAAGATTTTTTTGTGTCTCCAATAATTGTAAATCTAAAATGCTGTAAATTAGCCCTCAGATTTAGTCTTTTGAGATGTATACCTATTCTTATACATTTATCCAGCTTGAAGGCTGCACTCTACCCTCATGGCTATGTACAGACCCTCTCTAGAGAGTTGTGCCTAGATACTGCTAAGCTAGAAATGCCAGGAATCCTGCAATGGGAGGATTGCCTGCATGGGCTATATAGGATGTGGAAGCAGCTCAAATCTGATGCTTGGTTTGATCCTATTTCTTCTTTGCGAAGGAGGTCTGCATTTGAATAGGCTTGTCAGGCAAAGGAGGAGGGAGACAGGGCTTGTGGGAGAGAGAGATCTGGTTCATTCCCCAAATGTCTGCAATAGCCAGGGATAGGCTATACTATGAGGAGATGAGACAAGAACTCTGTTGGGATCTCCCAGGTTTATGGTAAGGGCCTTAGAACTTGAGCCATTATCTGCCTCCTAGGATGAATTAGCTGGAAGCTGACTCAGAAGTGGAATAGCTGGCATTTAGTCTGGGAAGTTAACATACCAAGTGGCAGCTTAACTTACTGAGCCATGATGCTCACCTATGGTGGATTTATTTGCTATAGCATGTCTTCCTAAAATGATTATTTTCCAGGAAATTAAAAAAAAGTATTATCTTCCACCCAATCTCATGCTTATCTCACTGTTACATGTTGGAATCTAACAGTTCTCACTTTCTTTAGTCCAGTTCCTGTTCTAATTCTGTTATGGGGTGCGAGTGAGATCACACCAGACATGTCTAAGGCTTTATTAAGGAGTCTTTATTAACCAAGCTTGGTGATAACAGAACATACTAAAATAACAGATCACAAGTCCAATCAAAGCAGTATACAGGGACCATGCTCAGGGGATTTCTTGTCTTGGATCAGCCAAGAGTCAAGGTGCCGGAGTAATGGAAACACCTGACCAGAAAGAAGAGAGATCCCCTACTCCACTGGCCTTTTAAAGGAGCTTGTGAGAAGAGTGGTTATACAACAATGCAATGCCATCCCTTCTCAGTTGATAGGTATTCACTGCTGCCCGCCTGTGACTCACCTAAGTGTTTTTTTTTTTTTTTTTTTTTTTTTACTGCAAGTATATTTGCCTTTGGGATGTAATTTTTTTTTTATTTCTGTTTTTAAAAAGTTTTATTATTTTATGATTGCTTTTTTTAAATTATATTTTTGACAATCTTTACATAGTTAATTAGGGAAAAAAAGGTTCAAGGGCTATAGGGAAGGGGTAAGACTATTATTTCCATATTGCTTCCTTCATGTATCTGAGGTAAAGGGGGATATTGAGGGAGAAGCCCCGCCCAGTTTCCCACCCCCCCAGTCCTGGGTGTGGGGCATGCTCTGAGATACTTGCTCAAGTGGTTTTGATAGTTCACCAGTTATGAATCACGGCCAGTCTCGCCACTCTGAGCACGATGAGGTCAGTGAGGGCGGTGGGTGGGCCTCGGACCTACCCAGTCAGGGAGACTTCCCCCCTTGGTGTACTCACCCCAAAGGGAGCAGCCCCAAAGCCCAGGCAGGCCCGAGCACAGCTCACCACGTGCACATGCTTGCTGGCGTGTGGGATCCAGGCATGAGACGCCCCATCCTGAGGCCCACCAGCAGCCAGGAGGCTGCTGGAAGTTTAAACCCCCAGGCCCCTAAGTGTTTTGAGTTAAGGAGTTAATTGGCGCTCATTGGGATGGGCAGAAACAGGAACTGGGCTTGTAGCTAAAATGATTAATTGGACTCATCTGCATCCAACATCCAAATTAGGAAGTGGGGGGAAGAGTATACAGGGAGAGGTGAAGGAGCAATCACTGGCTGCACTCCGTAACAATTCTTTAAACAAACAAAAGGTAAACATTCATTCAGCTTTATAGAAAGGAGACAGTTGTTCTCAATTCCTCTTTCCAATCATATGTTAGCTATCTATTGTCTCCTAAGAAATTACTTCACAGTTTAGCCACCTAAAAGGAAAGTGAACATTTTTTCTTTCACACAGTTTCTGTGTAGCAAGTATCAAGGAACAGCTTTGATGAATATTTCTGGCTCAGAGACTATTGGGAAATGTGATCAAGATACATATCTGGGACTGATGGATCCACTTCCAGATCAGTCAGGAAGTAGGGACTGGATGTCCAAGAAGTGCTCTCGTCCTTGTCCTGTGTGTCTCTCTGTTGTCTGAGTGTCCTCACAGAGTGGCAGCTGGCATCCCCGACAGCAGATGACCTAAGAAACAAAGCTTAAGCATCAATGTCTTTTGTGACCTTGTTTTAGCAGTCACATTCATTTGCTCAGAATGCTACTTGTTACTCATGTCATTCCTATTTGATGTGAGCAAAGACTAAAACAGGTGTGACTTGCCAGAAGGCAAGAAGCTGCTTTGGAGGCTGCCTTCTGCAAGTCTCTGTGTGGCTGCATCCTTTGGTTTCTAGGGCTTTCTTTTCTTGATTTCACCCAGCTACAGCATCATCAGCTCTCTGATAAGGAAATTTTATAGGATATATGTGTACCTTATTAAAGAACTGCATACAGGATGACAATATTGTTTAGGCTTGCTAGTTTCTGCATGCAATGGGCATGTTTTTATGTTTATCACTGTACCTGGCATAAATAAAAAATAAGAGTATGTAGAGGTGTCTGTAATAATGTAGTGGGTAACACTGTTGCCTGTAACACTGTGATCTCATATGTATGCCAGTTGGATTATCAGATGCTCTACTTACAATCCAGCTTGCAGCTAATGCACCTAGGAAAACAGTAGAAGATGTCCTAAGTTCTTGGGCCCCTCCTACCTACGTGGAAGATGTGGATGGGACTCTAGGCTCCAGGCTTTGGCCTGGGCCAGCCTAGGTATTGTGGGCATTGGGAGAGTGAACCAACAGATGTAAAACAGATCTCCTTCTGTCTTTCTTTTCCCATCCTCCCTTTCTTCCCCCTCCATTTTAAATTACTTTAAATATATATATTTAAATCTTTAAAAAACTTTTTTTTGAATGAGAGGCTGAAGAAGTGAAAAAATAAATGGGATCAATGTTTTTGCCTCATTAAACTGAGGACAGACTTTGTGCTGTGACTTAGACAATTACACAGTAATCTTAGTAGAAAAAAAAAAAAACCATACTCTTTGCTTTTACCTTTCGTTGTTTGGGTAGATGCCTTTCAGACTTAAACGCACTCAGTGGGGTGAGTGTTGTGGCATAGTGGATGAAGATGGTACCTGTGGTACCAGCATTCCCTTTGAATGCTCATTCCAGTCCTGGCGGCTCCACTTCTGATCCAACTCCCTGCTAATGTACCTGGAAGTTCAGTGGAAGATGGACCAAGTCCTTGAGTCTCTGCACCCACGTAGAAGACCCAGAGGAAGCTCCTGGCTCCTGACTTCAAACTGAACCAGCTATGGCCAGCTATTTGGGGAGTGAATCAGCAGATAAAATACTTCTCTTTCTGTCCTTTTATTTGTAACTCTGCCTTTCAAGTAAGTAAATGCATTTAAAAAAAGAAAAAGAAAAACTTTACTCAACACAAATCAGCACATGAGTAGTTTTATTTATTTTACTCTGGTTAAAAAAAAATCGTACTTGATGTATTTCATTTCAGTCTTCAATTTTAATTACTACTGGGAAAAATGAGATTTTAAAATCTATATTTAAAATATGTTTACCTACTTAGCCACAAGGCAAGGGGCATTCTTTATGAACAATAATTAATATCATTAATGTTTTCCTAATCATAAACTACTTTTGGAAATCTTTAAACACCAACTCTTTACAAGTGTCTAATTGTATTTTTTTCTTTAAAGACTTATAGTCCCTAAGATCAAAATTTAGCTATGGAGAGCAAAGTAGCATTTAATGTCATTAGAATAACTTTCATTGAGATTCTCATTTAAGTTATTTGGTAGTTTGGTTTTGATGAAGAGAATTTCTAAAATACTGGCAGGAAATTAAAATAGGTACTCTCATCAAGTGCTTGGGTGAGTACTTATAATTATGGGATAACTACTTTATAGATCAAGCTGCCAATATCCAATGGAGTTGAAATTATATGTAACACATGGCCTGTTAATTCCAGTCCTGGAGATATGTATTGGGTACATTCAATGACATGAGCATGAAAGTGCATTATAGCATTGATGCAGTGAACAATTTGGAAAACATAAAAAGATAACACAAAATGTAACCACACAGGCTGTTTGAAAATTGTTTTCATGCAATGAAATAATTTCCAGAAACAAAAAAATGAGTAAACTAGTATATATGTCAGCACAGATATGTCACGCTCATTGTGCTGAAAAACAAAGGGCAAGTCATAGAGTTATACATGATGGATGCACACGGGTATCTGCAGCTGGGCCACGTGGCTGCGATGGGGAAGGGGTGCTCGCAGCCTGGCCTTCAGGCCCTGCTGCATCCTCTGCTTGAAGGCTTTTCTTACCATTGTAGGTACGCACAGCTGAGCACACTGGCTCCATCAGGGGGAGGGATGCTCAGCAGGCTTCTGGAACAACTCCATCCTGGAAGTTTGTTTTTTGTTGTTTTTTGTTTGTTTGTTTTTGATCCGTAGAGGTGTCTGTAGTCTAACTGCGGGGGTCTCCTTGGAAGGGCCTACACCCCCTCGTGCTACCCAGCAGTGCACCATCATGGTTTGAGAGGTCTTGATTTAGAGGGGAAAAATGGGATCACACAGGTGGTAGTGAGAGGCAACTTGTGGTTTTTATGCTCAGATTGGGAATTACAACTGAGGGACTTCCATAGACAAGTCCATGACATGTGTATGTAAGTAGGTAGACTCTCACCAACTTGGTTTGGAGGGGAGAACAAGAGTGAAAGAAGGGGGTCTGATAGCAGAATCTATGGGGGAAATATGGGCTCACCCCTATGGAACTGCAGTCTCTGCTGGCTTGCCCAAGAGCTTCGGATGGAGTCAGGCCTTGTTGGGAAACTAAGGGGACACCCTAGCTGGGTTGGGGTTTCCACTAACGAGGACAAAAGTGGGATTGGGGACACCAGGCTTGGCTGTACGTGGCTACAGCCTGCACTGCCATGGGTGTGCAATGAGATGGTAGAACGACATATTGAACTAGAATCCATCCCCCACTGTTACTTGTGAGAGCCAGTTTAGGTGTAGAACAGGCCAGGTTAGGTTTTGACTCCCTCTGAACCATGTGAAAACTGTGTTTGGGCATGGACCAGGTATTGCTGAGCTGCCAACAACAAGAACCAAATTGGGTGTGACTGGTTGAGCAAGGTCACTGTTCTTGCCAGGACAGGAGGTGGACAAAGCCAACCTGGGCCAATGACCCACTAGAGTGCTCAAGAATACCACAGGGAGGGGACTTGGTGGAAGAGCTTGGGAAACTCCTTCATTGGGATGAGGTCCTTGCAGGTGAGTGCAAGAAGCAAGGCAAGGAGCAGCCCAGACAATGCCAGGTTACAGTACATTCCAGGGTCAGGTCTGAGGGTCTGTGCCAGCATATAACACTCACTCACTGGCAAATCTGAGAACTAGGGCAGAGGGCAGGAGGAGCCAGATCTGCCACACCAACCAGTTCACATTAGGACCAGGACAGCAATCAGATTGGGCTGGGTTAGGCTACAGCACCCACCAACAGAAGCTGGAACGGGGGCAAACTAGAATAGGCCAGGCTAAGCAATAAGATTGTAGAAGCTGAAGTGAGGTGAGTCATGCCAGCCTGGGCCAAGCGGAGGCCTGGGTTCATGCGTCCTGGGGACGGGGCATTCTGACAGGGCTTGGGTAGCTTGGCTCAGGTCCTGGGTCCTGTCTGCGAGGTGGGTGCTAGGTTTATGAGCCCCAGGGGTGGGGGATCCAGTGGGGCTTGGGTCACCTGGCCTGATTCTGGAGGTACACCTTTTAGGTGGGTGTTGGGTTTGTGAGCCCCAGAGATAGGGGGATCTGGTGATGCTTGGGACACCAGGCCCGGGTACTTGTACGTGGCTACAGCCTGTACTAGCGTAGGTGTGCAACGAGATGGTAGAGCAACATTTTGAGTTAGAACATGTTCCTATATAATGGAAAAGGTAGAGCAGTGGACACAGATCCTGTTGTAAAAGGAGAATGTGGCAGTTCATTTGGTGCTGTAGCAGAAGAAGAACAACAAACTGGACAACTACCCCAAACAAACAATGACAGCAAAAAATCTCAGTGAATTGAGTTAATGGACATTGGGAAGGTGACGTCATCCTAGGATCAGTAAAATCAGCAGTATTTCAGAACTATCCAACCCACTTGGACAGAACCCTCAGAATATGTACATATTGAGACCCTGGGTTGATATGAGGTGGTGGTTCCTCATCCCTGGATACTGGGATGTGTGAAAAGTCATGAGTGGTTTTCCTTTGTCTCTCCCCTTCACCTGGAAATAAGAAGAAGAAATAGCAAATTTGGAAGCAATGAGTTCACCTAATTTCCGCTAAACCTCGGATCTTCCCACCCTGATCAACCATGTAATCATTGTAAAAAATAAATTGAAGAAATTATACATGACCCACAATTCCATTTATTTGGCTTAAAATATGGAAGACATAGTATATATTACTTTACGTTTAAGCAGGAAACACAAGTATATTAATCAAATTCAGGATATAATTTTCTTTGTGAAAAAGAGGGAGAAGAGGGCCTGGATTGGTGGCCTAGTGACTAAAGTCCTCACCTTGAATGCGCGAGGATCCCATATGGGCACCGGTTCTAATCCCAGCAGCCTCACTTCCCATCCAGCTCCCTGCTTGTGGCCTGGGAAAGCAGTCGAGGACAGCCCAAAGCCTTGGGACCCTGCACCTGTGTGGGAGACCTGGAGGAAGTTGCTGGCTCCTGGCTTTGGATCTGCGCAGCACCGGCTGTTCTGGTCACTTGGGGAGTGAATCATCAGATGGAAGATCTTCCTCTTTGTCTCTGCTCCTCTCTGTATATCTGACTTTGCAACAAAGAATAAATCTTTAAAAGAAAAAGAGGGAGAAGAAATGAGGACTTTGATGGCAGATAGGGTGACAACGTTATATTTTTAATGCTTTGCTTTATTTAGTGTACTAGATGATAGTTACATCTACCACTTGTAACATATTTAATAATTAAAAATGAAAATTGGGTCCAGCATGATGACCTAGCGGCTGAAGTCCTCACTTTGAACCCACCAGGATCCCATATGGGCGGTGCTTCTAATCCCAGTGGACCCACTTCCCATCCTGCTCCCTGCTTGTGGCCTGGGAAAGCGGTTGAGGACACCCCAAAGCCTTGGGATCCTACAACCACATGGGAGACCCGGAAGAAGCTCCTGGCTTCGGATTGGCTCAGCTTTGGCCATTGCAGTCAGTTAGGGAGCAAATCATTGGACGGAAAATCTTCCTTTATGTCTCTCCTCCTCTAATAAAGATAAATAAATCTTGAAAAAAATGAAAATGAGCTGTTGACATCTTCTAAGAGCTCTAAGCTTGGTTGCTTGCAGTGGGATCAAGTTTGAACAGTGCTTAATGTACATATAAACAACATTTTTTAATATGACCTCCCTGCTTTCAAGATTGACTTCACCCTTTATCCACATAATTATTTTATGAAAAATGAGACTATCTCACTTTCACAGTCGTCTATGAATAGATTGCATTACATAGTGACTGAGCTAATGCATTGTTTGGCTATAATGCTTGACTCAGGAATCAAAATTTGAGTATTAAGAAAAAACCTTAAGAAAGAAATTTAGGTTTGTAAAATGAAGAAGCAACTCAATATCTAAGCTGCAAGGACCAAAACAAGATGATAGAGTGGAGAGGCTGTGCGTTGGTCTTTGCCATGCGGAAGACTCAGAACAACAAAGGGAGGTCAGCACTTCCAGGAGACTGAATGAGGGGAAAACTTCGAGAAGAAGGGACAGGAAGTGTCAACAGCAGAGATTCAAATGCCAGCTGAGAGAGAAACTAAGTGCACAACAGCTCTGGCATGACTCTGCCGCCTTGTCAGAAAAATAGCAGCAACAACAACAACAAAAGTGAGTGGAAAGCCCTTGAACACTGCCAGGAGAATTCCAGGATCCTTACTGGTTTTCAGTGAAGTCTAGAAAACCAGCTGGAGGCAGGGGATCTACGTTGCCCTGAAGAAAGCACCTCGCATCATCTGCTCACTCCCAAAGCTGCCGCAGTACTGTCTCTGCTAACTTCCATTCTGTCGTCGGGGACAACTGGCAGCCCTGTTGCTACCAATAAGTTTCCAAAGCTAGATCCAGGGTCTTTCACAGGGTAATATGTAGCTCCCATCCATTTATGAGATTTCTGAACACGAGCTCCAGAGCCATTCTCACACACTCTGATGCTCTCTAGGGAAGGTTCCCTGCTTCTCGGAGGTCAGCAACAGCAGTAGCTGTTTTACAAGCCCAGAGGAACAGCTCTGAGCAAATACCTTTCTGTGTCTCTTAGCACAAGTTCTGGATGATGGGACACAAGCCCGAGTGTCACCCTTGCATGGCCTCTGGGAAGAGGAAGAATTTCCTTCTATGTTCTGCAATTCTGGGATGCTTGCAATTGGCATTACACTCTGTGGAGTAAACAGCAACTCACCTGTGGCGTACAGAGGGCCCTCTCAGTCCTTCTCTGCTTTAGTCTGGTGGCTACTGATCCACAATCCCCTGCATAACTGGCACTTGCCCTGTGAAACCAAGGTAAGAGCCCCACTGCAACCTGAAGGTTTCAGACTGAAAAAGTTGGTACTGTAAGTTTCAGGGTCACTTGTATTGGTCAAGGAGCCTGAAAAGATCTGGTTTGTGTTTCTTTACTCCAGACCTATGCCTGTCAGTGCACTATCCCCAGTACAGGCCATGTGTAACATGAGGCTTGGGTAAGAGCTACATGACATCCTGTCTGTACAGTGACAGTCTGTACTGTGATACTGGTCCTGTAAGCCCAAGGAACACCTGCACATTCCCTGCAGAACCTGAAAAGTGTTTGTCTCCATTCCACTGCTGTCAGCCCATGGTTGCCACGGTATAATCTCCAGTGTAACCTATACTTTTTTTGCAACCTGGGGAAGCTACTCTTCCTGCCCACTAGTACTGGGGCTGTGTTTGTCAGTATTCCTTTGTCTAGTCACTAGAACCTACTCTGTGGAACCTAGGAAAGACCATACACACATTCCGCAGCTCCAGGCCTACTCTTTCTAACATAGTTTCCTAAATTACTCAGGCTTGTCTGGCAGGTCAAAGAATAGTCCTCATTGTGCCCTATAGCATCAGGAACATGGTTACAAACCCCACTGTGATTGTCACCCAACTCTCCTTACCCTGAAGACATGCGGCTTTGGAAGCCCACATCCACTTCAGTCCTATTACTACCTTTGTAAATGCTGCAGATAAGACAACCCTAACATTCACAGACACTGCTGACATTTATTACAGTTGAAACTTTCACTCATGGACTACATTTCTGACTTGCTTAGATGCAAATCCAAAGCAATTACCCAACTGTATGCTGCTGTAAGAAACTCACTTATCAGGAAGATACGCAGATTTAAAGTGAAGGGTTGGAGAAAGCCACACTATGAAAATGGAAACAAACAATGAGCTGGAGTATTTAGATAAAGCAAATGTTAAATCAAAGCTCTAAGAAGAGATAAAGAAGGACATTATAGAAAGGCGAGTATTGATTTGGCAGGAATATATAACAATGGTAAATGTAGATACATCCAGCACAAGATGACCCAAATGTTTGTGGTGAAAGCATTGCAATTAATTGGACAGATGGGCAATAATACAATAATACTGGAGTACTTTTAAGATCCATGTCATCAGTAGATGAATAATCTGGACAGAAAATCAACAAAGATATGTCAGAGTTCAACCATATATAGAACATTGGACTTAACTCACAATACATACCCTTCATCCAGAACTTGCAGAATATGAATTCTTCTCATCAGAATGAGAGGCATTTTTAAATGACAGACCATATATTAGACACAATTCAAGACTCAGTAAATTTTTAAAGATTTATTTATTTTTATTGGAAAGGCAGCTATACAGAGAGGAGAAGAAACATAAAGGAAGATCTTCTGTCCAATGATTCACTCCCCAAATGGCTGCAGTGGCTGGAGCTGAGCCAATCTGAAGCCTGGAGTTAGGAGCTTCTTCTGGGTCTCCCAAGTGGGATCAGGGTCCCAAGGGATTAGCTTTGTGGTATTGAGGGCAAAGCCACACCTGTGATAGCAACATCCCATTTGGATACCAGTTTGTGTCCTGGATGCTCCATTTCTAGTCCAGCTCTCGCTAATGGTCTGGGAAAAGCAGAACAGAATGACCCAAGTGTTTGAGCACCTGCCACTAACACTGGAGCTCTGGAAGAAGTTTGTTTTTTTCTGGCTTTGGTCTAGCCTCGCACTGGCAGTTCAGCTCATTGGAGAGTAAACTAAAGCTGGAAGATAATGCTGTCTCTCATCCTCCTTCTTTTGCCTTCTGTCTCGCCCTCTCTGTTTATAACTCTGACTTTCAAAAGAAATGAATAAATTTTAAAAAAGAAAAGCAACAAGAAAACAATTACAATTTACACAACTTACAAAAGGTAGAAATACTAATCAGAGCATAAATAAAATTGGAACTAAAAAATATAAAAGACAACAAAATCAAAAGATGCTTTTCTTTTAAAGATGACAAAATAAACTTTTCACCAGACTAACAAAAAGGGGGAGTCTAATACACTTAGTGATATAAATTAGACATTACAATTCATATTACAGAAGCACAAAGGATCAGAAGAAACTGCTTTCAGCAACTATGTTAGAAAATTGGACAACTTTGAGGAAATAGATACATTCCTGGATGCATTTAATCTACAAAGATTAATTTAATACAATATGGAAAAGTCTAATAAGAATCATGACAAGCAGCAAGACTGAAGTTTAGTATATAATAATTTTACAACTGAATTCTACAAAACAGTTGAAGAGGAACTAACACAAATATTTTTTTGGACTATTTCAAAATATGGAAAAGAATGGCACTCAGTCCAACTCTGTCTGAAGCAAGCTTTATTCTGTTACTAAAACGAAACAAAATCACAAAGAAAAAGAATACAAACCATTATCATTGGTCAATACAGAGTCAAAAATTCACAACAAAATATTAGAAAATCAAATCTAAGAGAATATCATAAGGATCGTATACTATATTCAAGTAAGATCTATTCCAGGATGCAAAGGTGGTCCAATATTTTTAAATTAATATATCACATGTAAATGCAATGTATCACATCAACAGAAAGAAAAACAAACAATATGATCATCTCAATATTCAACACCTTTCTTTAGAAGAACTCCTAGAAAGAACATACTTCAAAAGTATAAAGTTTAAGGGCTGGTGTTGTGGAGCGGTAGGTTTAGCTTCCACTTTTGATGTTAGCATTCCATATTTGGAATATTGATTTTGTGTCCCTGACCTATTGTGAACAGTTAGGAGAATGAATAGAGGATAGAAGATCTTTCCCACCTCTCTCCCTTTCTCTCCTGTGTCTTTAAAAGGGACAAAAGAAAAGAAGTAAAACATAAAAAAACCCCTGTTGCTTCCAGGTCAAATACATCAGTTCGTGCAGAATGAAGGTTACTAAGGAATAAAGGTCAATATAAGTCAGAGCGGACACCAGAATGGAAGAGCAGTGTAATGCCCATTTGTTCCTCTTGAGTGAGTAGAAACAGAAAACTATCAACAATGTTCAGAAATGCTAAGCATCTGTGAAATGGCATCATGACAAATACTAAGTAGCACTTTGGACATAGTGAACACAAAACACGCATTTCTTGAACAAACAGATGAACAAATGACTCAAAGTAGGAAATATTCAGTGAGAGAGAGCTCAGTAAAAGATCTGGGGAAAAAATCACCTAGCATTTTTGTAACTGCTCTGAAATGAAGGTGACAGCCCTCTATCTCTACTCTTTATTCTCCATAAGTATTTTTGCAATGTTAATATAGAAATGGACTTTGCTTCTCATGTGAGCTGGGTTTGAGTTTCCTAATCATCCAGTTCTCTCACAGGAAGCTAGAAGGAGGCTTTTCACAGCTGTCCAAATATCAATAGATTCTCAAAATAAAATTGAACATTGAATGTTCAAGGACATTTCAAGATGAAATGTAACCCCCTCCTTTTTTTGTTTTCTCAGTGAGAACTTAAGTATTGAAAAGGACATTTGATGAATTAGGGTTCTAAGACTATTTTTCATTCTTTACCAGCTCAGAAAATATGTCCCAGTCGCCATACCCACATGCCCTTAGCCAGGAAGAAGCTGTGAGCTTCTCTACAGAGGATGTGCTTTTCATTTAGAGGCTCCAGTGAGCTATCTGACATCAATGCTGCTCAGCAGTGTTCCTGCGAGAGGGGCTCCATCTCGAGATATTTATACCACTTCAGGTTGAATTAAATTTTTCTTAATCTTTGCAAGGCAGTTAGGAGCATATTCAAGTGCTACTCTCATACCCCTATGCTATCTTTACTAAATCAATATTGAATTTAAATAGTTTGCACTAGAGTCATTATGAATAATATCTGAGAGTCCTTTTTGGAAATAGCATGGAAGAGGATCAGATCAAAAACCGAAGTGCTTATCTATGTCATAGTAATGGAGATAGAAAATAAAAATCATAGGAAATATGTTTATTTAACAATTTTTAGCTTTTATATTATATCAAATGTTATGACGTTAGTTTTTTTAACCTCTTTGGATATCAAACAGATAAGGAATGATTGCATAGGAAATGTTTGAGTAGAATTGAAAGGTAGGGTTCAAGTGTTGTGATGTAATAAGTTGAGCAGACAGAGCTTGGACCAGAGTTCTAACGTAAGACACTGCTGATGTCACAAGTAACATTTCCAAGAAAAAAAAAATCCCCAGAAGAGATAACAAGTAATCACACGGTTGCATTAAAACCAACATAAAAACACAATAAACAAAAAAGGAAGACAATGTAACTCCTCAAGAAAACCCAGTAAATTAATATTGGACTGTGAAGAAGGTGAGATTGGTGAAATGCCTGAAAAGAACTTTGAATGAATGATTATAAAATTACTCAAAAACACAGAGAAAAAGTTAAGCAAAATAAGGACATTCATACATGGCATGGATGAGAAATTCTGTAGAGAGTTGATGTATTGAAGAAAAACTAAACAGAAATATTAGAAATGAAGTTTTTAATCAAAGATATATTTATTTTATTAGAAAGTCAAATATATAGAGAGGAGAGACAGAAAGGAAAATCTTCCGTTCTGAAGCCAGGAGCCAGGAGCTTCTTCCGGGTCTCCCACCTGGGTGCAAGGTCCCAAAACTTGGGGCTGGATCTGGACTGCTTTCCCAGACCACAAACAGGGAGCTGGATGGGAAGGAAAGAGGTGCTGCTGGGACACAAACCAGTGCCCATTTGCGATCCTGGTGCATGCAATGGAAGGACTTAAAGCACTAGGCTGCTACACCAGGTTCAGAAATGAAGTTTTTAAAAACTAAAAAAATACATGGAAAAACCTTAACATCAAACTTACATGAAAAAGTTATCTGCATTCCCGTGTTTATAGCAGCTCAATCTGTCAGTAGCTAAAATATAGATTCTGTCTGGAAATCCATCAACTGCTGACTGGATAAAGAAATTCCATACAACGGAATATTCCAAACAATGGAATATTAATTATAAATAAAAGAGAACAAAAATATGACATTTGGAACAAAATGCATGCCACTGGAGACCATTATGCTAAGTGAAATAAGCCAAACCCCAAAAGACACAAATCACATGTTTATTGTAGAAAATATCAAGAGGATAAAATTGTGTGGATGTCAGATCATTTGGTATGTAGTTATAAATATTGCTTTATTGAATCATACCATGTAAATTACAACATGCAGGGGAGAATAATAAGATGTCTAGGATGCTAATAATGCTTTCTTCTTAGTTTGAATTTGATTATCAGCATGATCAGGTGACAAAAAACATTCACTGATCTTTACATTTTTATACATTTCTTATGCTATAATAATGCATTAATTATTATAGCATATCAGACACTTGTCCAAACAAATAAAGTATACAATACCAAGAGTTAGCCCTCTGGTAAACTATGGACTTTGGTTGATAATAGTAAGTCAATGTAGTTTCAAAATAAATGTAACACTCTGTTGGGGATGTTCACATGAAAAGAGACTGTAAATCTAAGGACAGAGAAATAATCCTTGTATAGTCTCAATTTTCTATGAAGCCAAGATAATGTATTTTTAAAAACTTGACTCATATATTAAAGTATAATATACTATGTTTTGCTCTACACATTCAGTGTTATTGTAAATTTTATCCACATTGATAAATGTTATAATTTGTTGATTTTCATGACCATTTAATATTACACTAAAAATACACTGTTATCTATTTATTTAGTTTCTTTTAATGTTGAGAAGTGCATTTCTATGAAAGTGTTCAATAAATATGCCAAAATTTATTTAAGGAATATAAACAGACTTCCTAGTCCATAGGATACATTTTCAGCTTTACTAGATAATGTTAGATTGGCCTTCAAAGAGTGATTGCCAAATTAAAAAGTTCAGACTTTTGAAATCCTTTCCAGCCTTAATAGGTGTTAAGTCAGTGTCTTCTTATTTCAATTTGTACTGCAACTACATTGAATATTGCACTTAAGTTTTATGTTGGTCACTTGGATCTATCTGCTGTAAATTGTCTGTATATTGCTCCTGACTAGTTTGGGGCGGTTTTTTGTTTGTTTTCTCTTTGTTCTTTTGTGCGAACCGTTTTCATATTATGAATAGAAATAATTTTATATAATATATTAATATCTTCTCTCAACCTGAGGTGTATGTTCCTATTTATATAATCCTTACAAGGTTTTAATTTTAAATTTCTCTTTTCCTTTATAGTTTATGCTTTTTGATTCAGAAAAGATTGCGTCAAGATGGTGATTGGGTAAGAAACATCAACAGCTACCTCCCCTGCAGACAGCAATGTGAACGGCTACGTGCACACTGCATCACCCTCCTCGGGCCTATGAAAGCCAGGTAAAAGACCACAGTCCCTCCTTTGGTTTAATATAATAAGAAGAGTTTCATTGAAAGCAAAAGGAAAAGAGCTCTCTGACCCTCCCTGAGCTCTAGGAGCCTGGTGTGAAAAGGCACCTCCCTTTTGGGAAAAGAAAAGTGAACTGAATCCCAGTGCCAGGTCACTGTGAGAAAATTCAGGGCTGAATCCACCAGACCCTGACCCTGGTCCTTCCCTGTGGAGTGAATATTTGGAGTTTCCACAGCTCAATTGGCTCTGTCATCCTTTCTCCAACCACTGGCAGAAACAAACAAACAAACAAAACAAACAAACAACAACAATAAACTCCTGCTATGTTGGAGAGCCCAGGAGATGGAGCTTAGCTTGTAGTTCAGAGCAGTTGCATTGAGACCCAGCCTCTACAATTCAAACTGAGTCATCATAAGCCTCAACATTTGCCCAACGTTGGCAGATATGTGTATTCTGGTTTGGGACTGGTGGTGGGTTAGATTCATTTTGGTATGTGTTGATGCCACCTTTGGGCTTACAGGGAGCACTCTGTGACTGTGGGATCCGGGTATGACCAACCTGGGAAATTTGGATGGTCAAGGTGATGATTTTACTGTTTTCTTCCAACTTTGAACAGAGAGCAAGGGGCCATGGGAATGTATCTTGTAAATCAGTGCTGGGCGGATAACGCCCAGTGCTCAACAGTTACTAACAACTTCCATCCTTAAGTTCAGAAACTCTGGGCTTGCACAGCATTGGGCAGAGATCCATGCCCTTGGTGTGACAGGATTATTTTGGCACATAGCTTCTCACAGGACAGTTGTGATCTCTTAAAGTGTACACACTGCCCAGTGACTGTGAGACCCAGATGTGACCCAGCTTGGACTTACCTGAAATTCTGCCTCCGTCATCTCTCCTCCAACTTTACCTAGACAATAAGGAATGACAGGACTCAGTTCCAGACTGATATAACCCAACACTGAGCAGATTCAATGATAAGTGTCCTTGGCCAGTGTCTGCAGAACCTCTGGGTCTGCTTCAGTACCCAGTGGAATGCCATGGTTCTGGCTGAGCAGTCATACACCCCAACCAGCACTGCCTGGTAAATGGCTGATACGTGAAGTATTGAGTAGTGCACCTCAGCAACAGAAAAACTGCTTGGAATTTCTAGAAGGAAAGTCAAAATGAAACCAGATTACTAACACTGATCCTTCAAAATGCAAATGCTATAATACTCTAAAAATCTCAGAAACTTCCTGTGAACTGTGACCTCATTAATGAGCAAGATTAGAGGATAGAAACTAACCATCTAGGAATTGAAGTTTTGAATGCTTAGAAAAGCTATCAGAACAACTATTTTGAGGAAACTAGGAAATGCTGGAAAACAGAGAAATAATTCAAAATTCTAACAGAGAAATGTGGTGGAAATGGAAGTAATTAAACAAAATCCAGCAAGGATCCTTCAGTTGAAAAATGCAATAAGGTAGATTGAAAACATGGGAAAGGATGTTAGCGGTAGATAGGTCAAAGGAAATAATTGGCTCCCGAGACTGATGTTCAAAATTGCACAGAAGGGAAAGAAGAACCAAAAAGAATGAAAAAACTTGCTGAAAATATGGGGCAACTAATAAGTGAATATTTGAATTATTGCGATTCAAAAAGGACTTGAGAATGGCCAAGGGGTAGAAAGCACTGAAAACGTAGTAGCAGAAAAGTCTTACAAAAATTAAAGGAATAAAAATGATAATAAATATCTTCTGACCACAGTTCAATGAAAATAGAAATGTATGGAAATTAAACAACTTAGTTGTAAACAACCAAAAATTTAAGAAAGAAGTCAAGGAAGGTGTTGAGAAGTTCTTGAAATAAATGCAAATATAAGTACAACACATCAAAATCCAAAAGCAGTACTGAGTCAAGTTTATCACAAATAATATCCACATCAAAACCCATGAAGATCTCAGAGAAACAGCTTATCACTGCCCCTTAGGAACTAGGAAAATACAAAGCATTTTTGTACTAATGAATAAGAACCGCTTTTTTACAGTTAGCATTTATTTGAGAATCTATTTTTGTTCGTTCTGTTATGCTCCTTTGGTCTATTTCTCTATGCTTGTAGAAAAATCTCAATGAATGGTAATTATAGTTGTATAATAATCATAGTAGATAAAAGACTGATTTATTAGTAATTCTACTTTGGATACATATCTTCTTCAAGTGGGTGATGATTATGGTGAAGTTAAAATGCATTTAGTGTTAAATGGATGACCCATAGAAGAGACACATTAGCTCCTATCTCCACAGTTCTCTCACTTTGGTTTCATAAAAAAGAAATTAGATTCTTGGCCATAAGATATGTTCCTCTTAAAGTCAAGCTTATGCAAAGAATACTTGAATATCATTTTTGATTAATAACCTGGAATCAGGCTATTAATATTCACACAACATGTCTGTGCTAAATGACATGATTGGGAAGTATTTCAGGAGCCAGTTCTGTGGAGCTCTCTGGTAGTATTAAGTGTTTTCCGATAAAAATGCATTAGAGAAGGAAGGTTACAGTCACTAGCAACAACTTTGTATATTTCATCTCACTGTGTTTTTATGAAAAAATTAATCTAATGTATAATACCTCTCTGACTTTGAGTGTTGATTTTAATTTCTTTATTTAATTTTTTCCCACTTCCTGACAGCTGTTTAAAAGTTTCACATGCATTGTTGGATAACTTTACATCAAAGATACTTTATTAAAAGAGTACTTCACTACCAACTTCAGCGATTAAGTAACTAGTTCCTACTGGATTCTGCCTAGAAAACTGAACATGTAAGTAGACAAGTATCTTTTGTTTTTCATTTCCCGGTATTTGCTGATGTAATTCAGAGTTACAATTTCTTCCAAAGCCATTTGAAGACATAATAATAGACAATTGTATTATATATTTCTAAAATTTAGTTTATGATTATATCATATCATATCATATCACATCATTAAATGAATATATGTGTCTGGGAACATAATATAACCAGAAGCATACAGATTTTACATGTGAGTTTAGGGAAGTTCAAGAATCTACTCAATGCAGATCCATGCTACCACTGGAGGTTGAGGTAAGACTGGAATTCTTCCCATAGCCATGACTCTCTCTGTACCTCTCCTTACCGTCTTGTCTTCTGATTGAAGGATATTTGATGGGAATGGCAGGGACAAAAGGGAATCATTTTTCCTGGGATTGGCTGTCTGTCATAAACTGTGATTGGTTGTTGTTTTCCCTTATTTTATTTTACTTCTTGTATTTCCTAAAGAAAAAATCATTAAAAGTGTCATATTTGGGGTAGCGCTATAGGTTCCCTTAAAGATTTAGACATTTTCTTATTCTATTGGTTAGGTAGCTCCAGTGGGAAATTGGGAAAAAGAGAGATTGAAAA
Source organism: Ochotona princeps (assembly GCF_030435755.1). Taxonomy (NCBI): domain Eukaryota; kingdom Metazoa; phylum Chordata; class Mammalia; order Lagomorpha; family Ochotonidae; genus Ochotona; species Ochotona princeps. Next base: position 84,075,217 of record NC_080836.1, read on the forward strand.
TGTGGCCTTTGGATAAAAAATTCATTGTAAAATTCCTCCATTTGTATGTAGTTGAAAATACTTCTTCCTTCTCAATGTTAAAATAGTACGAGTAATTCCCATACTCTTGAACTGCCTCACGTGCCTCTGGAGAGTGGGAATAATTGTTATCATGCTAGGTCATGTGAGAACCATGATCAACATGGAAAAGATCTCGATAAATATTTGTTAGAAAAAATTTATGCATGGCTAGAGGCAGAGGGATAAATCATCCTGAGGGTTAGTCTGAGAAACGCTGGATCAGGAAAAAGGCTCCCATTCATCTTTGTTGCCTCCCTGTTGACACTTTTCTAACTGTACTTCTTAGTGTTTTTCTAATTTCATAATGATTCTATAGTCAACAGTTGCAATGTGTTTTCTTTAATTGAAATATAATTATTAGTTTGTATTATAATTACCAAAAATACATAATGAGAATTAGTATCCACTCGTATTTAAATGTATTGAGCATACACATAGACTGATTTTAGTAACTGGATTCAATGACAAATATTTATAAAGCTCTGAGGTTTTCTTTGAAAGTATTGCTATTTAAATACATAGCGTGTTCTTCCCTACTAGAGCTTTTAAGACAGTACAAAGCTTTCTTCTAACCACATAATCATTGCATCGAATTGAAGGCTATTGTGGAATAAAATGATGCTTATGTTGGTATTTATGTATTTCTAAAATCCATATTGTTTGTAGGAGATTCAAAGAGAAAGGAGACACTGTTTCAATTCTGGGATTAAAATGAGGACTGAAGCCTTCTGAACTCTCTTCCCTGAGTGTATCTCCCTCATCTTAGAGATTATGTAACCCATATTATTTTTCCCTAGTTTATAGTGAAATCAATGTAGGGAATAGCACAAGAACCTGTGGTGGAAGTTGATGATACTGGGACAATAAGACAGCTGAAATCAAGAAGACTGTACTACTAGGAGTCTAAATAATAATGTCAAATTTATGATAGCAGGGTATATAGAGTACAAGAAAGTTCAGGCATATGAGTGAAATTGACATGTTTGGTTTTGATTGTTCTTTATAGCCTTTATCCATATTCCTGCTGGTCAGAGATTTCTCCACTTTTGACTCATTGAAATCTTTATTAGAGTATTGAACTGGGCCCGGCGCGGTGGCCTAACAACTAAGTCCTCGCCTTGAACGTGCCATGATCCCATATGGGTGCCAGTTCTAATCCTGGCTGCCCTGCTTTCCATCTAGCTCCCTGCTTGTAGCCTTGGAAGGCAGTTGAGGATGGCCTAAAGCCTTGGGACACTGCACCCATGTGAGAGACCCAGCAGAGGCTCCTGGCTCCTGGCTTTAGATCAGTTCAGCTCTGGCCATTGTGGCTGCTTGGGGAGTAAATCAATGGACGGAAGAACTTCCGCTCTGTTTTTCTGACTTTTCAATAAAAATAAATACATTTTTTTTAAAAAAAGATTGTTGAAATCTTGGTTGTAAAGTAAATTAAAAACATGTTGTCACAGAAATTTTAAATGAAAACAAGAAAGAAGAGAGGAGGAAGGGAAAGAGGAAAATACCATTGTGCTTTTGGAATAGTATCTATGAATTACATGTAATTTTCTCTTCATATTTATAAAACTGAATTCAAAAAAGATGTTTTGTGTTTCAGATACTTTGCCCAGTTTTCTCTTTCAGATGCCCCTGCCCTTTCTTTCAAAGGATCCTGCTGTTGCTACTCATTCACTGCTTGTTTACATAGTTACCATAGTGATACAACTACAGGATATGTAGTGGTTTTGTCAGGTTTCAACATAAGTTTGATCAGCTTATTCTTCACATCATTTTTTTTCTCTCTGCTGCCATAACTCTTACTCAGACTTCTTCTAAATGGAGACAGCGATGAAACACCTGCATGGAAGTGAGCCTAAGGTGCAGGTGGCACAATGCAGAATGTTCTGTGCAGATGCACATCTTATTACTTTCTAGGCATTGGCCTTATGTCCTTCCTGATCTCATACCACACTTTGATAGAGTAATGTGAGGTGTTTTTTTTTTTTTTTTCATTTTATTTGGAGTTTGAGGAAGAGAGAGAGAGACATTTCTATTTGCTGGCACTCCCAAAATGCCCACACAGCCAGGGCTGGACTACGCCAAAGCTTGTCGCCTGGAACTCAATCTGGACCTCCAAAAGCCTTTGGGGGCCAAAATCTTGAACCATAATTTCAGTTGCCCCTCAGAGTAGCTGGGATACAAATCAGGAACCCTTAAGGGGAATAAAAGTGAGGCATATGGCATCTTAAGTTGTACCAAATGCTAGCTTGTCAATGTGAGTTTTGACGATTACTTTTCCTCTTTTATATATTAAGGTTTGAATTTGATACAGATAAAAGGCTCTGCTTCTATTTCTGTTTTGCCAAGGTCCTTATGAATCTTTGAATTTTACCCTTAATTACTAAAGAAGAAAGTAAGGGAAGATAAAAACACAGGGGTAAGAGACAGAAGGAGAGAGGGCGTGGTGGGGAGAGAGGGTAGGGTAGGGAAGAGAAAGAGAGACAGAGAGAGAGAGAGAGAGAGAGAGAGAGAGAGAGAGAGAGAGAGAGAGAGAGAAAGTAGAGGGAAGAGAATAGAAGAGTAAATTCCAGAAATCTAATGAGAACTTCCCTTTGTATTAATATTAAAAAATGGCAAATCTGACTGTTAGAAAATGCCAAATGTAGAAGTAATCTTTGACAAGACCAAATACAATTCCTTTGAATGAACTGGAAGAAAATCAATGACAAGATGTCACATTGGAATTACTCAGGAAATTTTATATCCTGGGGAAAGAACAAATATGATTTGGAAGTTTAGCTGATAGGCAGTTTTGTGTATTTAAAAAGTCATGTATTTTTTATTTCCTTGCATGTTGTATTTCTTTCCTATATAAAAGGAAATGAAATTTAAGAAGCTTTTATATGTCTATGACTTAAAATTATTTTTATAGATTCATAATTTTGATGCTAGAAGTTAAATAGATACAACTAAGCCCATCTCCTATTTTAGAGGTAGAACATTTCCATTGGAATAGCATGTACATTTATAGCAGAAAAGATTTGAATCCTGGCTTACTACTTACAAGTTGTGTGATTTGGAATAAACTTAGAGTAAATTGTTTAAAATCTCTGTACTTCTGTGCAAAATGAGACATAATACAACTCTCCACTGAACGGTTGTGAGCGTTCAATGTCCATTTTATTGCCTTGCTCTCTCTTAGTGCTTTATCGTTTATTCCTTTTGTAATTTTTTAGAAGTGTTCAGCTCAGATGCAGACACCTAGCAGAAGACACTTGCCTCTCAGAGAAAGAAAGATTGATTGTGCTTTTGTTTCTCCTGTATTTATTCCCACAATCTTCAATTTGGTTTTTCGAAGAGAAGCAAGGAAGCTGGCTCTTTTTGGTGTTGACAACTTTCAAAATTTCTATCTTTGTTTCTAGAGATTTATTTATTTATTTGAAAAAGAGAATTATGAGAGAAAGAGAGAGTGTGTTTCTGTAAACTGGTTCATCCTACAAATGGCTGCTGAGTCCAGGACTGGGCCAGTGAAAATGAGAAGCCTCAAACTCCATGTGGATAGCAAAAGCTCAGATACCTGAGCCAACATCTGCTTCTTTCCAGGTACAGATGCAGAAATTTTGATAAGAAGCAGAGTAACCAGACTCAGCTCTGCCCTCACATGTTAGTGGGGGCAAAAAGTTTCTACTCAGTCTAAAAGTCAGCACTGTATCGAGATGTGTCCATAGCTACTGATGCTGAGCTAACTGGGGAGAGACAAACCATATTAACTCTGTACCAACCTGAACAATGCACAGTCATAATTCAGCTTCTCTCTTAAAGCCAAGTTTTATTCGTTTATTTTAAAGTCAGAGTTAGAGATCTTCCATCTTCTTTTTAATTAAATATTTATTTATCTATTTATTTAATTGGAAAGTCAGATTTTTTTCCTCTTATTTTATTTTTTACTTTCATGGTATAATTTCATATTCTCTGGGATTTCCCTTGGAAAGTCAGATTTTTTTTTCTGTGATCAGTTATTTATTGTTTTTTTAATTTTTTGTTATTTTTAAATTCATTAATTACATTGTATTATGTGACACAGTTTCATAGGTACTTGGGTTCTCCCCACCCCCCCATACCTTCCCACCATGGTGGATTCCTCCACCTTGTTGCATAACCACAGCTCAAGTTCAGTTGAGATTCCCCCATTGCAAGCGTATACCAAACACAGAGTCCAGCATCTTATTGTCCAGTCAAGTTCAACGGCTTCTTAGGTATACCCTCTCTGGTCTGAAGACAGAGCCAGCAGAGTATCATCCCAGTCAATTGAAAGCTCCAACATACCATCAGCAAAAATTTACATCATTATGGAATTAATTGACATAGTAATGAGTAACCAATATGGTAAAAGTAAATGCGAGTTCCTAGCCACCTTCTGTGACCACCTCACTTACATTTCAATTTTAGTTTATACACAACATATAACATTCAAAACATAACATGTTATACATAACATCGTGTTATCTTAAATTAAGGCAAACATGTGGTATTTAACCTTTTGGGATTGGCTCATTTCCCTTAGCATTATGGTTTCCAGTTTGGCCCATTTGGCCACAAAGAACTGCATTTTGTTTTTTTTAATAGCTGAGTAGTATTCCATGGAGTAGATGAACCATAGCTTTCTTATCCAATCCTCTGTTGATGGGCATTTTGGTTGCTTCCATGTTTTTGCAATTACTGATGGTGCTGCTATGAACATAGGAGTGCATGTTGGTTTCTTATAAAACAAGTGTTCTGGATATATTCCTAGGAGTGCTATTGCTGGATCATACGGTATGTTGATTTTGAGTTGTATGAATATTCTCCATACTGATTTCCACAGAGGCTGTACCAGCCTGCAGCCCCACCAGCAGTGGAGTAGGGTTCCCTTTTCCCCGCAACCTCACCAACAAGTGTTGTTGGTGCTTTTATTCATGTGGGCCAGTCTTACTGGCGTTAGGTGGTACCTCATTGATGTTTTAATTTGGATTTCCCTTATTGCCAGGGAACTTGAGCATTTTTTCATATGTTTATTTGCCATTTGGGTTTGTTCCTTTGTGAAGTGTTTGCCCATTTCCCGTGCCCATTTCTTGAATGGCTTGTTTGTTTTGACATTTTGGTTGTTTTGTAGCTCTTTGTATATTCTGGAGATCAGCCCTCTATCACCTATGTCGTGTGCGAAGATCTTCTCCCATTCTGTGGGTTGCCTTTTTACTTTGTTGATTGTTTCTCTAGCTGTACAGAAGCTTCTTAGTTTGATGAGGTCCCAATTGTTTATTTTAGTCTTGATTTCTACTGCATTTGGAGTCTTTTTTAGGAAGTGAGGGCCTACCCCTAAGTGTTCCAGTGTGTTTCCAACATTTTCTTCCAAAAGTTTGAAGGTTTCTGGATGTAGGTTTAGATCTGTTATCCATTTAGATCTGATCTTAGTGTATGGTGAGAGATGTGGATCTATTTTTTTGTTTCTGCAGGCTATTAACCAGTTGTCCCAACAGCATTTATTGAACAGACCTTCCCATTTGCCTGGATTGTCGTTTGTCTTTTTGTCAAAGATTATTTGGCTGTACCTGTTTGGGTTCCCTTCTGGTGTTTCTATTCTGCTCCATTGATCTTCCTCTCTATCTTTGTGCCAGTACCAGGCTGTTTTGATAACCACTGCCCTATAGTATGTCCAGAGGTCCAGAACTGTGATTCCCCCTGCTAACTTCCTGTTCTTCAGGATGGTTCTAGCTATCCGTGGTTTTTTGTGTTTCCAGATGAACCTTTGGATCATTGTTTCCAGATCTGTGAAGAATGTTTTTGGCAATTTGATTGGGATTGCGTTGAATGTATATATTGCTTTTGGGAGTACAGACATTTTAATGATATTGATTTTACCTATCCAGGAGCATGGGATGTTACTCCATCTTTCGAGGTCTTGTTCAGTTTCTTTTTTAAGTAGTTTGTAGTTTTCTTCAAATAGGTCTCCTACATTTTTGGTTAGATTTATTCCCAGATATTTCATACTTTTCTCTGTTATTTTGAATGGTATCTTGCTGGTTAAATCTTTTTCCATCTTGGGGCTGTTCGCATACACTATGGCTGTTGATTTTTGTTCATTAATTTTGTACCCTGCTACTCTACCAAACTCTTGTATAAGTTCTAGCAGTCTCTGTATTGAGTCTCTTGGCTCTTCTACATAAAGAATCATATCATCTGCGTATAGTGAGAGTTTGACTTCTTCGTTTCCCATTTGGATTCCTCTGATTTCTTTTTCTTGTCTTATGGCCTCAGCGAGTACCTCTAGGACTATGTTGAATAGTAGTGGAGAAAGTGGACATCCCTGTCTTGTTCCAGATCTCAGTGGGAAGGTTTCCAGTTTTTCTCCATTCAGTATGATGCTGGCGTTGGGTTTTTCATATATGGCTTTAATTATGTTGTGGATTGGAAAGTCAGATTTACAGATAGAAGGAGAGACAGAAAGATCTTCTGTCTGTTGGTTCATTCCCCAAGTGGCCACAACAGCTGGAGCAGAGCCAATATGAAGCCAAGAGCCAGGAGCTTCCTCCAGGTCTCACATACAGGTTCAGAGTCCCAAGGCTTTGGGCTGTCCTCCACTGCTTTCCCAGGCCACAAGCAGGGAGCTGGGTGGGAAGTGGAGCAGCCGGGCCTCAAACAGGTGCCCATAATGGGTCCCAGTGCATTTAAGGCAAGGGCTTAGCCACTAGGCTACTGTGAAAGGCTTGATCTTGCATCTTCTAGTTAAATCCCCAAATGTCTGTGACAGCCACACACATCACATCACACCACATCAGCCCCAATAATTGAACCTCTATTTATTGGTAGTAATTAGACAATTCATATCACTTCTTTATTCAGTGTCTACTCGCTTCCGGGTAGAAGTAGTTTTAGTTTCTTTATAATTTTAGGGCTTTGGATAAGGGAATCAAAACAATTTGATTGGGATGTATTTTCTTCAGTTACCAGCACTGGTTTGCTATTTATAGTTAGGGTGACAGAGGACATAGTGAAGAACAGTCAGCTTGTTCTCTCTGTGTCTTTCTGTCCTTGTTGACCTGCATGAATTTCCCTTCTGATGATGCTGAAGAGAAGCCATGAACCTGCAGAGAAGCTGTTTCATGTCAGTATCAGATGGACTATATAAAGGATTCTAAGTACCTCTAGGATGATGCCATTTGAAGTTACTGTGGTTTTGAAACTTTTCCTGCCCTGAGGAATGCCAAGGAATATATGCTTAAGGACATTAAGACCGAGTTTTATCAATTATCTGTAGATACCAATGAACATTTCTTGGAGCTATATCAGATTGGATATTTATAGGTGAAAATATTAGCAAAATATTTGATTTAAGTGAATACTTCTAGAATGGAAGAAAATTTGTGAGTTGTATGGTCTTTCTTTTCAAAAGTAAAATTAGATATCCCTGACTAATTCTAAAACTTAGTCTGTTTCTACAAACAAAACCTGAGTCTATAAAATAAACTTTACATTTTGCTCATGAAAAGGGTCTTTTTAACTCTTAAAAATGGCATAGCTTATACTCTGTAGCGATGATTTTAAACATGCTGAAAGGAAGAGGTAGCCTTTATGATGTTAAACAACAGCTGCACAGTTGGTTTCTTGGACACCAAGTGTCTCTTAGGATGGATATGGCATGTGGCATTTCTACTTGAGGAAGATTCTCTCAGTGATAAGGCAGTACGACCTCAGCCAGTGAGAAAGTGCCAGAACTTGAAACAGGAGCAATGGGACTTGGGGGACTAAAATAAAACTCAACCAAATGGTGGAAACATGCTCAACTCCTTAATTTGATCAGAGCCAACAGGCGCCACCATGTAGAACATTTGTTCCTGCCCCCAGATGACATTAAGACAGCGGTGAAACTATTTCTAGGCTGGACTCTGGTTTGATGTGGGGTGGGGGGAGCTAAGAGTGGATTTGGTTGCAGGCTGGAGTTCCTGTGAAATGATGACAGACTGCAGTCACTGCAGAAGTGTTCAGATATCAAGTGTTCCCGGCAGCACATTCCTGCCTGGAGGAGATTCCCAAGCCCCTAAGGAACACTCCTTTAACCCCAGTTCCAACCCAACTACAATCCTTACCCTGGATTAGTCTGCTGTATTGTATAGGAGCCTGCTTTATTGTATTGTATTGTACTGTATTGTATAGGAGCCTGTTTGCTCAGACTAAGGAGTTCTGAGTACAGTTTGGTTAACATGTACTAGTCTAGTTTAATAATTAATCATAGCATTTTAGAGTTGCACATTGTTTCTGAAAAAGGTACAAAGAATAAAGCCATGCTTTGCTATTATGGGATCTGTAGGTAGAGTTGCTAGTAAAAAGTGAGCTAACTTGTTCTAGGGATGTGTTTAGAAATCTTGGAAGTCCTCGACTCTCTAAAACCAGAGTGCTTGGGCTCTAGTCTTCAGTAAACCTCAACAGCAGCCATGTGTCTTTGAACTTAGATGCTCCTTGACTTATGATAAGATTATCTCAACATCAACTCATCGTAAGTTGAAAATAGTGTAAGTTACAACTGTAATTGATGCACCTAAACTACCAAATGTTGCAGGTTGGCAACATAGTACACTGTGAAGCACTGGTTTTTACTCTGTGGTAACATGGTTGACCGGGAACTGTGGCACCCTATTGCTGCCCAGCATCTCAAGAGTAACATGGTATTTCTCTCTAGCCTGGGAAAAGTGGAATGTTCAAAATTCAAAGTATGACTTCTGCTGGATACACATCAAAGCATGGCCCGGCAACACAGTTAAGATGAAAAATTGAATTGTTCCAGGAGAGCGAAGCAAGATGGCAGCTAACATGTTCCGCAACCATTTCTGCACAAGGACACTGATTTGAACAGTTACTCGTGCACCAAGTTAAGGAAGCCAGGTGAAAAACCATGGACATGGTTTCACTGTAAAGTAAGAAGAAATGCATGGAAGAAAGCAGGAGCAAGACGGGTCCACTGCTCTCCCCACCCCCATGCAGCAGGGAGAGGAATTCCTTTCCTCCAGACAAGGAGGAAGAGGGAATGAAGTCCTCAGACTAAACATATAGCATCATGTCCACCACGAGAAGGGCCACTGGGAGACCAGGCTCTGTGGCTGCTGTTTCTACAGGCATAGCATTTGGGCCTGCCTTTGCCAGGAATCCTCCATTTCCCCAACTCCTGGTGGGCACTGGAGCAATTTTCCAGTTCTGGGTAACAGAGCAAGATAACTAGAATAGATCCTGAATGTGCACGATCAGACTAAGTATCAGATAAAGCCCAAAGTTTTCAATCCCTAGGCCACAACTACATCTATCATGTTTACCCCAAAATGGGCTTGGTAGTGAGAAGCAATACACCAGACACTGGAGAGTGGGACGTGGGTGTGAGCACATGGCAGTGTCTTGGCTGATGAAACCCAGCAGTGAGAAGAATCCTACCTGTCTCTGTTCCCAGGGCCAATAGATGGGCCCCAGGGACAACAATGACCCATGGCCCCAATTAATTTGGCTTATAACCCAGTCAAGATAATTTATGTCTTGTTATGGTTGTATCAGGCTGTGGGTCCACCTCAGTAGCAGGTGTACCATGCAGCATGACTTCGTTCCTACTCCGTGCTGTGCTAATCTGGGTGGGTTATGTGTTCTGCGTGTGGTCTGACATTGTGACTTTTGTGGTCATGGTAGTGCCAAGTCAATTCATCCCCAAGCTCTAGGCATCACTACATGAAAAGGCTGGCTGTGTCTGGGGGATCTTAGGGGTGGGAAGAAAAGGAAGGGTGCTGTCAAAATATTGTATAGGAATATAGAGCTGGTGCCTCCATGGTGATGTTCAGAGCCAGGCAGAATACCAGGGTATGTGAACACAAGAAAGTGGGCCGTGAATGAACACCTGGCCAACATCAGCCTCAGGAAGAGGTTTGCAGGGATGGACCATCTCATTTTAGACACAGGCCGACCATCTGTGGATTTGGAGTGGGTACCAGGGACCAAGTGCCCTCTAGTGTTGAAATAGTGACAATGCACCACAGTAGACATGAAAAGCCTTAACCCAAAGAACTGCTTAGGGAAAGTAAGCAGATTTCTCTAAGATTAGTAAGGACAGGAAATAAAATGCCAAACCAGAATGACTAGAAATTAACATTTTGTTGCAAAGCTCTTATCTTATACTAACAAAAATCAAGAGCGACCAGGGAATACTAATGTGGATTTATCTAATGAGCAAAATAGAGTGCCAGAAGCGTAACAGATAACAAAGTGATGCCTGAAAATTTTGTCATGATAATTTAAGGTATCTGCCTTAAGGAAACTCATGAACTCACAGGAAACACAGATAAATGAGTCAGCACTCTCAAAGAGAAAATTAACTAGAGATGGAAGTAATTTTTGAAAAATCAAATTTTTGAGCTGAGAAGTATATTATGCAAAATTTAAAACACAATGGACGACATCCGTGGCAGAATAGCTCAAACATAACTAATAATCAGTAACCTTGAAGACAAGCTGTTTGAAAATATACAAGCAGAGGAAAAAAGAATGAGGTAAATGAAGAAAATTGATGCAAATATTGGAACAGCACTAAAATAGAAAGTATCAGCGTTACCGTGTTTAAGAGGGACCTAATGACCACAGGAATACATGCAGCTGTTGTACTATTGGGTCGTATCCAGCAACTTCGTTTCTTTTTTAGCTAAATCTTTTTGACATCAATCTTCAGAAGCTGCTTCAAGCTGCCATTGGGTCATTTTGACACACACTGACTCCTGTGTCACGCGGTCGAACGTTTTTGACCATTTCTTTACTTAGTGGTGCAAAAAGGCATTTCAGTCTGATGCTGGGTCTTTTTGATGAGCATGTTCTTCCTTTGTTCCTAAAAAATCCTGTGTCTGGGTGGTTTACTTCCTGGAGGAATTCAAATTCATGCATTATCAATCATTAGGAGTGGGTCTGCATAGACTTTCTAAAGTGAGATTTTGACAGTACCCTGAATGTGAGTTGGACTACATAATTGAAAGCCAAGTATACAAGCCATCCAAAGGCTATCCAAGCAAGAGGTCTAGGGAAATGCTGAAGGAATGGATCAGCACTGACTCTTTCCTTCCCTCAGCCCCCGTGTCCTAGCGGACTCGTCTGTTAGTTCTGTCTTACGAGTCTGTGCACTTTGCTCATCTTCACTGCCACTTCATTGGTTCTGATCTCTTCCTGGCTTTTCCTGGCACATGGTATAGCACCTAAAGGTCTTCAGTTTTCCCTTTCTCTAACCCATCTTCCACATACATGAATAAGTCAGCAATCTTTAATGTGCAAGGCCATCTTTATTGTTCACTTTGCTGAAGCTAGAACTGGTTTTTCTACAATTTGATGATTTCCCTGAACCTACTGTTTGTGATGTCACCCCCTCATATCAACAGCCGCTGCTTTCAAATTTGGTTCAAGTCAGAATAAAGCAAATCGCAGGATTCCATCCTTAGATTTCCATCTTAGGTTTGTGATAGGGTCTGACAGTGTATGCTACCAGCAAGTTTCCAGCTGCTGCTGTTGATGATCTGCAAGATAACATCCAAATTTGCTTAACAAGAATTTTTTTTTAAATTTATATATATTTTTTTATTGGACAGGCAGATTTACAGAGAGGAGAGAGAGACAGAAAGATCTGTCCACTGGTTAACTCCCCAGGTGGCCGCAATGGCTGAAGCTGAGCCAGTCCAAAGCTAGGAGCCTCTTCCAGGTCTCCCACATGGGTGGAAGATCCCAAGGCTTTTTGGGCTCGGCAGCGTGGCCTAGTGGCTAAGTTCCTCGCCTTGATCCCATATGGCTGCTGGTTCTAATCCCGGCAGCTCCACTTCCTCTCTGTCTCTCCTCCTCTCAGTATATCTGACTTTGTAATAAAAATAAAATAAACCTTTAAAAAAAAAAAGATCCCAAGGCTTTGGACTGCCCTCGACTGCTTTCCCAAGCCACAAACAGGGAGCTAGATAGGAAGTGGAGCAGCCAGGACACAAGCTAGCATCCTTATGGGATCCTGGCAGTTGCAAGGTGAGAATTTACTCCCTAAGCATTGCTGGGGCCTTAATGAGAGATTTAATACTGTTTCCCATGTAGATCCTCATCTCTCTCATCTTTCTCTACCCTTTTCTGAAACTTGCTGCTGTCTTCACTTCTTGTACCACGTCTGCAAACATGCTCCTTCACTGGCTCTCCGCTGCGTGGTCGTCTCACAGGGCTGCAATTCCACACTAGTGCCTTGCTTCCCTTTCTGCATGCGCCTCGAGCCTCAGAAAGATGGGCCCTCGTCCAGGGGCACTTGGTATGTAATTTGCTATGAAAATTACAAACTTGGCGTTGGAGTAGTTTATTTGCTCACTCATTTTTAAATTTTTTTGTAAAGATTTATTTATTTTTATTGTAAAGTCAGAAACACAGAGAGGAGGAGAGGCAGAGAGGAAGATCTTCCATCCGATGATTCACTCCCCAAGTGAGCACAACGGCCAGTGCTGTGCCAATCTGAAGTCAGGAGCCAGGAACTTCCTCCGGGTCTGCCACGCGGGTGCAGGGTCCCAAGGCTTTGGGCCGTCCTCGGCTGCTTTCCCAGGTCACAGGGCAGGGAGCTGGATGGGAAGTGGAACTATCGGCATTAGAACCGGTCCCCACATGAGATCCCAGCGCGTTCAAGACAGACTTTAGCCACTAGGCCACCGTGCCGGGCCTCACTCACTTATTTTTCCTAGTAGTTTATAACTATCTGTAAGTCTTATTTGGCAATGGCTCCCCACTATCAACCCTCATGGCATACAGCACACCACAGAAAGGCAGTGAATAAATGTTGTTGAATGAAATACTTATTACATTATTCACACTAAAAGTAATTAGGAGCTTCAAAGAACACACCCAGATCAGGGCTGGTGTAGTGGCATAGCAAGGTAATCCTTTGCCTATAGTGCTGGCACTCCATATGGATGCCGGTTTGTGTCCCAACTGTTCCACTTTCAATTTAGCTCCCTAATTATGGTCTGGAAAGGCTGCAGAGGATGGCTCAAGTCCTTGGGTATCTGCCCCCATGTGGAAAACAGAAGAAACTCCTGGCTCTTAGCTTCACTTCAGTTCAGTTTGGGCCTGCTGATTGATTTGGGCCATGTGGGGAGTAAATGAGCAGATGGAAGATCTTTGTCTTTCCTTCTTTCTGTAAAGCTGCCTTTCAAAAAACATGTTGTCATCTTTTTGAAAACACCAAGATTTGTTACTATCATATTACAGTTGAAAAACCTGTTTCAAATACAAGAATAGTGTAAAATATAGAAGTAACCCAATGTTTTCATAATCATATAATTAAGCAAGGTAGTTAAAACTCAGTGCCTTTATAGAAGTCTGTGATGAGACTGTGTTGTGTGGCGACAGGACATAAAGCGGAGGAGGTGTATGGCAATTCTGTTGTGCTACACACTGGGAACTCAGCTCTGCGTGAGTTACTCGTCAGCGAGCTGAAGGTCACCGGTCTTCTTTGCATGCTGCGTTTGGCTGTCAGCGGATGAGCTTCCGTGGGGCTCCTGTGGCTTCTGAACTGCATCAGACTCATTTGCTTAGCTCTGGAATCAGGATTTTAATGAACTTCTGGTGATCAGTGCAAAGTTATTTCTTTTCTACAGGACTTATTTATTTACTTAGAGGATACTTTTTGTTTTTTAAAGTAAAATGGATGCTCTCAGGTATTTGTAAATACTAATAGTTTTCAGACAGATTTAAATTTTTTTTAATTATTTATTATTTAACTTCAGTAATTACATTGTATTATGTGACACAATTACATAGATACTTGGGTTCTCCCCACCCCTCCCCAAACCCTCCCACCATGGTGGATTCCTCCACCTAGTTGCATAACCACAGCTCAAGTTCAGTTGAGATTCCCCCATTGCAAGCAAATACCAAACATAGAGTCCAGCATCTTATTGTCCAGTCAAGTTCAACGGCTTCTTAGGTATACCCTCTCTGGTCTGAAGACAGAGCCAGCAGAGTATCATCCCAGTCAATTGAAAGCTCCAACATACCATCAGCAAAAATTTACATCATTATGGAATTAATTGACATAGTAATGAGTAACCAATATGGTAAAAGTAAATGCGAGTTCCCAGTCACCTTCTGTGACCACCTCACCTATACTTCAATTTTAGTTTATACACAACATATAATATTCAAAACATAACATGTTATACATAACATCATATCATCTTAAATTAAGGCAAACATGTGGTATTTAACCTGCATTTTATGGGGAACAATGTAATGTTATATTATAATGCTATACATACAGCATGTGTCAATCAAACTAGGCTGCTGGCCTTTCCATTTCCGTTTGTGTTTGTAGTTTACCAGCTCCTGTCTCCTGGCTCTTCCAGTTCTTTACACAGTGTGTAATTCACAGTATTGGGAGCTGCAGTCACCCTCCTCTGCCGTTACTAGAGCTTGGTACTTCTATCTGATGATGTTTTGATGACTGATAGCCTCCCATTATTCCCCAACTCTCTTCATGCTTCCTAATTTCTAGTAATCACTATTCTAAGATCAGATATATTAGATATATAAATATATACATATATGTATACAGATAGACAATAACTTCCATGGGAAAGAGAACATGTGGTGTTTGTCTTTCTATGTCAGTGATGGGGTCCGAGCAGTAGGTGTGAATAACACGAAGGTGTGAAGAGAACAGCTCCCTGACTGGCAGGGCCCGGGGAGCTACCAGCTGCTTAGCAGGGCTAAGTGGATTCATCTCTGACCACCTTGACTTTTCACCCCCCTTCGCATGGGCACTCAACCACCCCACTAAGAATTTTGTAATCTATTGAGGCATTGTCTGCCCCTGTGAGATGGCTTTTACAACCAACGTAAGCTTAAGAGTTAATGTTACTGAGGATGTCCTGGTGAGTGGGCCTTTAACTACACACAGGAGTATAATTAAGTCTGTGCTGTTTACCCATTGCCAGAAAATCTGGCCCAGATATTTATCATGCTTTCTAGGAAATGGCTTGATAAGAGGGACCCTAAAAGTTATCTTGTTACTGTGACCCTAAAGGTCATTCTGCTATGACAAAGAATATAGTTACTGTGACCCTAAAGGCCATCCTGCTATGACGAAGAATATAGCTACTGTAACCCTGAAGCCTATCCTGCTAAGGCAAAAAATATAGTTACTGTGGTCTTAAAAGGTTAGCCTGTCCTTGCAATTATTTAGAATATAGAAAATGTAGTTGCTTTAGTTGTTTTCATAAATTTTTAGCTAGAGGAAATACAGGGTGATTTCACTAATATCATAAAGATATATTTTTGATTATTGTTTGATCACTTGTGAAGTTGTAGAGCCTGCAGTTGTAAAGGAATGTAATGTTTATAACTTTTTGTCTTAGACCTTCATGTTTTTTCTCTCTTGATGTATTTCTCCCATTTAGTGATAGATAAGTTGTAGAATAAGAATTGTATTAGGAGTGTATTACTGCATAAGATGTGTTATCTACTGAGAAACTCTTGGTTGCAACGTTGGAATGGATAATGCCTTGTCTAATACTGAAACAATTTGTAGAATTGTCTTTGGAAACACTCACTCATCCATTGTAGAGTTGAAACTTAAATAGAGTAACTTAGCTCATTGCTAACTGCAATTCTTTCCGCCGTTATTACCCGTGCTTTAACAAACTGTGTGAGCTTACAGACCTAATGGCCAACTAATGTCAATAACCCCAATCCCCATAGACCAAGGCCCCAGTCCTTTTAACTCATACAAGATAGGGGTCTGGTTGACACAGGCGGTGCCTAGGTTATAGTCCAGACCTGAGGAGAGCAGATGAAGACTGACAAGCCAAGATAAGCAAGGAATATGGAATCCTTCCTCAATCATTTCTCAAGAAGTTGTAAACTGTGCCCCCCTGAAGCTATGTCAATATGCCCCTAAGAAAAAACTTTGTACTGCTTCTGTATAAATAAAGCGGACAGCTTTCTTGCTTTGTCCACTACGATCAAGGAATCCTGGTGGTCCGTCTCCTTTCTTTCTCTCTTCGCGCCTCATCCACGCACCCTTCTCGAGCTCCGGACTCAGCTGGAGCTGGTCTCCGGCATGTCAGGCTTGTTTTAGTTATAATGATTTCTGATTCTACCTGTGTTGTTGCAAATCTCACAATTTATTTTCTCATGACAGAATATTCTGTTATATATATACATAAATATATAATATATTATATAAGCATTATATTTTAATATATTATATCTAATAATATACATAATATATGTTATATATTATAATACTATATGTCAATATATAATATTTTGTAATATACATATATGTAATATTCTGATATATGCTGCGCTACATACACACACATATATGTGTAGTTTTGTGTGGGGTGCTCAACATGCTTCATTTCAATACAGTGCATTATACATATATAACATTTTCTGTATGTAAGCATCTATGGATGGTCATCTTACCTGATTTCATACCTTGATTGTTGATAGTGCTGCAATAAATATGGGAATGCAGGTATCTCTTTCAAATGCTGGATTCCCTTCTTTTTTTAAAAAAAGAGATTTATTTTATTTATTTGAAAGGGTGACAGAGAGAGGGAGGGAGAGAGAGAAGACAGACCTATCTTCCACCTGCTAGTTTATTTCCCAAATAGCTGCAATGGCCAGGACTCAGCCAGGCCAAAGCCAGGAGCCTGGACCTACAACTGCGTCTCCATACGGGTGTCAGAGATCCATCATCCACTACTTTCCTAGGCTTCTAAGCAGGGAGCAGGATTGGAAGAAGAGCAGCTGGAGCTTGAACTAGCCCTCCACATTGCAGCATTGCAGATGGTGGCTTAATGTGCTGCACCATGACATCAGTTATTTTATTTTATTTTACTTCTTTTAAAATTATTATTGTCATTTTATGATAAAGTTCTATAGGCCCTGGGATTTCTCTTACCACCTCCCTAAGCTTCCTCCTCGCCCAACAAAGTTCCCCTGTATCATTATTATAGTGAAGTTCTTCACAATTAGTCATATGTCCATCATTGCAGGCATGGACAGTAGCAGAGAGTCCTGCATCCTATTGTCAAGATACAGTTAATAGTTTCATTGGGAGTCCATCTTTGATCTGGAAGTAGAGATGCATGCTGCATTGTATCCTCACATCTAGATATGACCGTCTTCATTACACAGTTACTGTACATCCCTTTAAATGAAAAGCCACGATACAAAATCAGCAACAGGAAGAAAAAGAGATTTACAATGCCATGAAGTTAAATAACATGCTAGTGAATGATTAATGTGTCGCTTAAAACTCCATGAGATATACTTTTCGTTGATCTTTGTTGGTGAGATATGTCTCCAGTAGACAACAAATAGATGGGTTTGTTTTTTAATCCAATCTACTATTCTATGATGTTTGATGGATAAGTTTAAGCCATTTGCATTCAAGGTAAATTTGAATGGGTGATAATTTGGTCCTGTCATTTTAGCAATGGGTTGTTCATTGATTTAGTCTTTTGTTATTTTGCCGGGATGTTCTTTACATTTGTCTTTGATTTTGGCGGGTGCTATTCGTCTTCTCTGTTAAGAGAACATCTTTAAGTACCATTTGTAGGGCAGGTTTCTTGACTGTGGAAAAATTTTATTTCAATTTCAAAGACAAAGGAGAACTTTGCTGGGTGTATTATCCTGGGCTGACAATTTTTTGCTTTTAGAATCCTGAACATGTTGCTCCGTTCTCTTTTGGCCTGCAGAGTTTCTTGTGAGAGTTCTCCTGTGAGTCTGATTGCCGTTCCTCTATATGTCAATTGATTTTTTTTCACATGCACATTTAAAGATCTTTTTCTTATGTTCAGTTGAAAAGAGCTTGAATATCATGTGTCATGGTAAAGATCACTTTTGGTCAACCCTATCGGAAGTTCTGTACCCCTCCTGGATGTTGTTTTCCAATTCTTCCTCCAGATCAGGGATATATTCCTTGATTATTTTATTGAGTGTGCCTTTAATTCCAGCTTCTCTTTCTGCACTTCTGGGACTCCCGTAACTCTTATATTTGGCCTTTTAATAGTGTTTTTCAATTCTTGAATACTTTTTTTTTTTTTTTTTTTTTAGCTTGACCCAGCTCTGCTTCCAGCTGTTTGTTTCTTCCTGGTGACAGGAAATATTTTCCAATTCTGAGATTCTGTCTTCTGCCTCTTTCATTCTATTTTGGAGACTCTCCATTGTACTTTTAATTTGCTCCACTGTATTCTTCATTTCTGATACATCAGCTTTCATTTGATTCATTTCCTGTCTGACATATTCCTTAAATTCCTTGTACTCCTGCATTACTTGCTTCTCATTGTTGATAAGAAGCTTTATAAAAAGTGTTTTGAATTCTGTATTCCCCATTTTCTTGATGTCTTCCTCAGTTAACTCTGAAGTTGGCAAAGGGTTTTGCTCCTTTTCAGGGGAGTCTTCAGTAATATTCATTGTACCTATATCTCCTCGTTTGCTCTTGGTCATTGTACTTCTAGTTATCTGATTCTTCTTCTTGGGGCAGGTTTCTTAGCTGTGTCACCCATAGGTCTACAATTTGATTTTACTTAGTGTGGTTGGTACACTTCTCTTTGTTTACAGTCATTTGTGCCACTCCCTCCAGGGAATTCCAGGTCTGGGTTCTTTTGGTCTGTATAGCCCCAGCTCCTGGCTCACCAGTCTCCACCTCCTGTGATCCCATGCTGAGACTGCACCGTTGTTTGTACAAACTTTCTTCCTCTTCTGTTTGGAGCAGTTCCCAGGATTAAGGAGATACCAGGAGTTCTATATAGCTGGGTTGTTGTTGGTGGTAATATTGCCAGATCCTGTTGGCCATTAGATCTGAGGGCCACACTGACCTCTTTTCAGTTGTATGATGTCGAAGTCAGTATTATTTTCCCTACAGAACCAGTTTAATGCACTGAGGTCAGTGATTTCACTCCCAGATCAGTGCATGCATAGCTCATTATTGTCTCTGCAGTCTTTAAGCTTTTAGTATACTGTACAAAACGGTGCCTGACATGCAGTTCTTGATCTGTTGGCCATCATGCTTGTGGGCTACCCAGACCTATCTCGGTTGGAACCTTGTGGCTGGTGGAGTTCCAACTTCCGGTGGAGTTCCTGGCTGCCAGTGCAGTTCAGATTGCGGCTCACTAATTGCAATGGAGTATTGGTCACTGCAACACCACACCGTTGTGTCCTCTGGTTTCCTGTGTCTGTCAGTCTTCACGTACCCTTCTGCTCTTGTTCTGTCCTTTCCTATTTCCTGGAATGTGCCCTCTGCTTCACACCTGCCAATGTTTCTCGGTTTGTTTAAACACGTCCTTACCCTATTCCACCATCTTGATTTTCCAGCCTGACTTTCCTTCGTTCAGGTATATAATATGCAGAAGTACAATAGTTAGATCATGCAGAAGATTTGTTTGTTACTTTCTGAGCAGAGGCTATCCTGCTATTTCTAATGGCTGTATTTATTTGCCTTATCACAAACTATGTATTCAAGTAGGCTTTTCTTCACATCTTCACCAATATTTGTTATTTTTTGTTCTTATGGTGATAGCCACTCCAATTGAAATAATTTAATTTTCTAAGATATGTGAAAATAAACTTATTCATTTATGTATTTGTGAAATTGTGCCACATGTTTAGTTAGTTCATAATAATCCTGAATAGTTATTTGTATTTTTGTGGTATCCATTGTTATATATCCTTTTTTTTTTTTTTTTTGCTAAGAAACAGTTCTTTTTTTTTTTTGTAAAGGAGAGAAAGAGACGACAGTGAAGCAGAGAGAAAAATATCTTTCATCTGCTGATCCATTTCTTAAATGGCTGATGATTCATTTCTTTTTTCTTTTTTTTTAATATATATTTTTATTATATTATTTATGTATCTGAGGTGAAGGGGGATATTGAGGGAGAATCCCCACCCAGTCTCCCACCTGCCCAAGGTCCCAGATGTGGGGCATGCTGAGATACTTGCTCAAGTGGTCTTAATAGTCTTCCAGTTATGGATCGCTGCCAGTCACATCCCTCCCAGCTCGATTGGGTCATTGAAGAAGCCACTGATTGTCACAGTCCATCATGGAGTCTTCATTTGCCCAGTATTTCGCTGCCCAACGTTTAGCTGAGGTGGTTGATTGACCTGTTCCGTCCTCCGTCCTCTCCTAGCCTGGGCTCTGAGTCCAGCAGTTAGATTGGGGAGATCACCAAAGAGACTTAGAGGTATTCCCAGATCAGATTCCCGCATGTTCCAGCAAGCACCAGGTCCGGCACAGTCCATCGCCACAATCAGTTGGTGGTTGCAATTGCTGGGCTGGCTCCATTCTCAGTCCCGACTTGCACTGGAACCAAGGGTGTTGCAGTCCAGCCTGGTTCTGCCCAGCATGCACTCGACTCTTTCATCAACCAGTGGGGTCTGCAGCCCAGTCGGGGCGACCCACAATAACCGCCACCAGGCCCGCCCCTCACCCTGGCCTGCCAGTATACATAGCAGACTAGTCCAGTCTGTCCCGCTTCCCATATGGCTCCAGTACCTGTCAATGGGCATTGAAGAACTAAGCTTCGATGATTCATTTCTTGATCAGCTGGTGTTGGTGGGAGAGTAATAGATTAGTGTCCTGTGACCATCTCTGCTACAATGCTAGAAGGCATTTGGAGTCAACAACACCCCACCTTGAAGGATAGCACATCATGTAGTAAGACCAAGGTTTACTTTGCAATGGGCTGCCTGCTGCAAGGCTTCAACCAATAAGCAGATGATTGATACTGGTGAGATAAAAGTCAAACTGACAGTAGCTACAAGTCTTCATTTGGGACCAGGGATGATCCAGGAGCTTTCGTGCACACCATTGGCCCAGGGACAAGGACTGGTAGTCTCTTCCCAGTGAGGATTTTGCTAGGTTGGAGATGCAGTCCAGTGTTCACTTTTATTGTTTCTTATTGTCTGCCTTTGGTTGGGAGAAGTGTGGTGAAGGCAATCCCTTGGCCGTCCAGGGTCACACTAAGCCGGGCTGCACCTGAGCCTCACAGTGGTGACAGGATGCTACACCAGCATGTGAACATTTGTGAAGCCTGAAAGAGGATAAGGGTGACACAGGTTGAAACAGTCATCTGTCCAGGGCACAGGTCTCCATCTGAGACAGCAGCAGATCTTGGGGCTCCTGTCAACAAAAGTCTCCTGGCTTTGGCTACCGTGCCTCTGTATTTCTCTGGTGCTTCTCCTTCCATGTGGTACTGCTTGGATCTGGGAGAGAGGTGACACAGCAATGCTTTCTTTTCAATGAGTCTTCTCACGTGGTGTGTGAAGGTGACTTTATGTATGAACAGCTGTTCAAATTTGTGTCTCTGTAGGGAGACCTCTGGATCATCTTTGCTGCCATATCACTCCACCTTTGTAGTAGCTGTTTCTATTCATCTTCAAAATTATAAGAGCTGTTAGGTGCATCATTGGATTTTATTATGAGATGTGTTAAGCTGATGTATCACACATTTAACATTTTGAAAACTGTTTCAATTTATTTTTGCTTGTAATTCTAAGCATTAAAATTTCATTTACAACTTTAAATAGCAACAGCCCATGTATTTTACTTTATGTGTTTAAAACATTGTTGTAAGGGATCCATAACTGTCGATAGGAATTCAAAGGTTGTATGGACACCAGAAAAGTTGTGAACACTCACTATGGAAAGTAGAGTATGGACTGCATTTTGTTGACATTCATTTGGCAGCATACATTTGGTAGGAGAATTTTTAAAAACAAGTAGAAAGAAATTTAAATTCATTCTAGATGCTCAATTTTCCATTTAAAGAGTTCATAAAATGATAGAGTGGTTAATGAATTGTGACAGAAAATTTTATTCTATTATTGTGTACAAACTGCAGGTAAAAAATTCTTTGATTCTTTGGGCTACATACTTATGGTGCAGTAATAGTTAATTAATTTCTGATACGTCTCATCTCATTATAGATCTATGTAATAGTCTTTCAATTTTAAACTGAGCCTCGAGGAAGATTAAATGCATATGTATTCCAGTTTGTATAAAGTTTCTAGATCCATACAAATTAAACTTCCTCTGTCTAAATGACCCTAATCATTTTAATTTAACTAGATAGGGCTTATTTCCTTTCGACAGAGCTTGTCATGTTGAATCTTATCCATGGAGACGAACAGCATGCCAAATGGGTAATAAGTATTCCAGATGTTACCTTGCTGTATTCCAGCAAAGTTATTAATAAAAGTCAGTTGCTTCTTGTCTTTTTTATCCCCGATTGTTGCTGAGAATATAAATTTCTTTTCTTCCCATGAAGATATGGTAATTTGAAAGTACAGTAAAAACCTACTGTAGAGGAAGGTAATCTTTACAAAAAGGCATATCCATCCCCACTGGTGCCTTGGGGACTCTCAAGGCGGTGGGAGAGATTGTAAGGGAAGATGAAAAGTTTGCAGCAGAGCTTGGAGTTTGAGTGTAAGTGTGTGTGTGTGTGGTGTGTTTGTGTTGTGTATGTTTGATAAGTGTGTGTGATGTGTGGTGTGTGTGTTGGAGGGGCTGGAGAGATAGAGAGGACACGGATATGAGGTCTGATTCGAGGACACCATCTGGTTAAAGACATGGCTTTATTTCTTATTACATTCCATGTAAGCATAGAGGGCTTCATCCATTCACCTCCCCATCTGCCCTCCACACTACCCCTTCCCAACATTTCTCCCTGTGTTGTCACAATGGTGTAGTTGCTTAGTACAAGTTACAAGCTTAGCTTTCTGATATTTAAATGTATCATGACATAGTAAGTATAAGAAAAGGTAAAAAAAGCCCCACTAGTATTGTACTGTAAAGGTATATTTATAAGTGTGTGTGTATTGTTGTTGTTATTGTTGGGGAGAGGTTAATGAGGACCATATACCAGTAGAGCTATTTCATTTCTTTTTGGCTGGAAAAAATGCAAATGGGAGTAACTGTCTTTGATTATGATGAATTGTTCCTAAAATATGGTAGGAAGCATGCAGGTGGTTTGTACCATCAAGTGTCAACACATCTGTGCTATTAGGACAGTCCCAAGAGCCCTGCACACAACACAACCTAAAGGTCTTTTGGTGGGGCCTCGTGTGTTCACCCTCAAGCAACTGGAAGGGATATTTGAACAGAACACGGAGAAACACTGGGGGAAATGTAAATAGAATTTACTGAGTAGGAGTGAGATTGACAGTTGATTATTGTTTATAACCCTTGTGTATATTCCTGCTGAACTATTGCCTTTTTACTTTTTTATTTGTTGAATTCATTATTTAGTGGAGCATGGAGCCCTTGACAGTAAGGTAATTTAGAAATACATTATATCAAAAATTAAAAATCAGATAAAAAAAGGAAGAGGGAAGAAGGAAGGTAAAGAAGTAATATATGTGTAGAATTATGTATTTGTGAATGATATTAAATCTGTTCTCTTTATATCAATATTTTAAATATAAAAACACTTGGAATTTCATGAATTGCATGTGAATTTTTCCTCAGTGAAAAAAAATTTTGAACTTCCTTTTACTTTTCCCTTTTTTAAATTTAAAGTGATCTGAAACCTTTGTGTTTCTAAAAGTGTAAAAGGGGTATTTTAGTGATACTAGACACAGGAAAGAGACCTGAATAAAAACTGAGAAAGTGAAAGAAAGTTGTGTTTTCAGAACACTTTCTCAACTGACATCATGATGACATTATAATGTCACATTTATATATATATAGGGGAGTCTTCATAAGATTCATGGAAAATTTATACTAGGAAAATTATACACGAATTTAAAAGATGTTTGCACCAAATAACCTTATATTTAATACATTTGTCATGAAATTTGGGAAGAATCGTACAGCCTTTCACGTCTATCGTCTTTCATGATTTTGGCAGTCTTCAACAACAACATGATATTCAAATTAAATTGTTTTAAGCTTCAAAGTGGAAGAAGCTTAGCGCTGATGTCATATTTATTATGAAGTCAATACATGCTCTATCTTCAATGCTCTGAGTGGTTATATGGGTTTATCTATTTGTATACTGTTTCTTCAAATGTCAGGAAACAAGGAAACCTTCCCAAGTTGTTCAAATCCATTAATTGTTAAACTGAGCTCTCCTGACATCTGCTGGACAGAATCTGCTTTGCACACCAGTGAAGTGAGTAGGTGGTTACTACTGATTAGTTTACAAGGTCAAGCTATACTAGAAAACATAGAAAATAGAACTTAAATAAAATCAGGGTCATTAACTTGTCTGAAACAAATCTAAATCAATATACTAAAGTCAATTTCTCCAGTTATTGAAATACATTTCCATTTAGATGGCTTAATGTGTCTTTTCTGAGTGCCTTCAGTTTAGTAGGTGCTGCATCCATTCAGCAGGTCCAGTCCAGGAACCAGTGATTACTTGCAAGGAATGGGGGCTCTGGTTGGAATGATAGTTATTAAACAGATGATGGCAAAGGTTCGAGCCAGACTACCACCTCTCATCAGTATAGAGAACTGGGTGTACCCATTGCTCCGAGAATGTCTTTGTGGAAGGAGTAAACAAGAACAGGTTTTGTTCGTTAGGCAATCCAGGCAGCCTCAAGGCCTAGGGGCTGTTCATGGACACTAGTATGGAAGTTGTCCTAAAAGTACAACACAAAAATAGAAAATTGAAGACACTTCGTTTTGGGTTAAATGTCTGCAGGGGCCTCAGTTGTGTGTGGAAAGTTGCACTGTTCTTCAGTTCTGCTTCCAAATGTTAGGAGCTGCCTTGTCCAATGCTAACCTCTGTGTTTTTCAAATTTAGTATTTGTCAGTTTCATGTTAGACATTCTCACTTTCCCAGACTTCCTGCTTATGCAGGACGAACTCTGATGAACTTGTTTTTAGTGCATTACACAACTATTTGTAGCCAAATTTGCCAAAAGAAAAATTACAGAGTTCCTTAAAATTTTATGGAAAAAGTGAAATCTGCATGCAAGCAGTGCAGAGGGAGCTCATGATGACATTCATGGCCATGTAACTGAAGGAAGGTGGAATCCAACCAAGAAGAGAGGTCAGATTATGTATATACTTAGTGGAAGAGTGTTCAAGAGAGGAAGGGACACATTAGAAGAGACTAACTAGAGGAGGCAGGACCAGTTCTCAGCTGGATGCTGACCTGGCTCACCTGGAAGGCTTGAGCACATGCTGGTGGTTCTCAACCCCATAGTTCCTGACATAGTAAGTCTTGGTTGGACCCTAGAACCTTTCTAAAGCCCCATCTTTTAATACCGACACATTGGGGATTGGATTTCAGCCTATGAATTTTGGGTGGACACAGACGTTCAGATCATAACAAAGAGTTAAAAGAAAATATGAGGGATTCCTGTGCCTCAACAACAAAAACAAATAAATTAAAAATTCTCCCCCTCCCCTCAGCCCTAACCAAAACCAGTTAAAAATGGACACAAAGTTTAAACAGAGACTTCTCCGAAGTAAGTGTACAAGTAAATGCCCAACAGGTGTATGAAAAGGTGCTCAGTGTCACTAACTATGGGGAAATGTAACGAAAATGACAATGAGACAAAAACCTCACATCTGCTAGAACGTTGCAAGCACTGCTTGTGGACATGTCCAATGGTGTGGACAAGACAGAATACAGGATAGGGTTTCTTTATTTTTTTATGTTTTTAATTGGAAAAGCTGATGTACAGAGGAGAGGAAAGAAGCAGAGGAAGATCTTCCATCCGATGATTCACTCCCCAAGTGACCACAACAGCTGGAGCTGCGCCAAATCGAAGGCAGGAGCCCGGAACCTCCTCCGGAAGATCCTCCGGGTCTCCCATACGGGTTCAGGGTCCCAAGGCCCTGGGCCATCTTCAGCTGTCTTCCCAGGCCACAAACAGGGAGTTGAATGGGAAGCAGAGCTGCCAGGATTAGAACAGGCGCTCATATGGGATCCCGGTGCATTCAAGGCTAGGACTTCAGCTTCTAGGATACCATGCCAGGCCAATGTGGTTTCTTTAAATAAATAAACACAGAACTACCCCATGGTCTAGCAGTCTTGTTTTTGATTATTTACTTAGCCAAGAAAACTACTCCTATGCTCAGGGTAGCATTGTACTACTACAATAAATTCGTAGTAGCCACAATGTGGAAGTAATTTCAGTGTCTACTGATGAATGAATGGATAAGTAAAAAGTAGCATAAACATACAATGGAATATTATCCACCATAAAAATGAAAGAAACCCTGACACATATCACCACATAGGTGAACCTGAAAGGCACTGTGCTAAGTGAAGTTAGCCAGTAGTAGAAAGACACATATATCATGATTCTAGCAAATGAGATATCTATAGCAGTGCAATGCACAGAAGTGGAAAGTAGAATATGGTTTCTAGTGGCTGAAGGGAGGGGAAAAGAAGATTTGAATGGGGTTGGAGTGTCAGCTGTGCAGATGAAGAGGTTCCAGAGATCCACTGGACAATGCTCACAGTTAGGGGTACCATACCGAGTGTCTGAAAGTCACGGACTCTCTCAGCATCACAGTACTTCTGCACACTGAGACGTTCTACTACCTTGGTCATTTTCAAGCTCAAGTTTCAGGAAGTTTAAAGTCTACCTCCATACCACCCTGAACATGCCCAATCTTGTCTGATCTTGGAAGCTAAGCAGGGTCGGGCCTGGTTAGTACTTGGGTGGGAGGAAGTTTAAAAAATAACCTGAGTTTAACTGCGAAGTTTATTTTAATCTATTTATAAGCCAGTGGAGAGCAAATACTCAAACGTATTATGTATTATATTTTAGTACAATGGATATCTTCCATGCTTTAATGGAGATCTTGCTTGGGAAAAAAAATGAAGCTGTTTTTACATATTCCTGAAATACACTAAAAAAATCACCTTCAGTTCTGGTTTTGGTAGCACTCCGTTTCATGACAAAGTAAAATTTGTTGTCTTTTTTCATCATTAAAAATTTATTAACATCCTAAAGGAATACAATTTTGTTCTTACAAAAATTATTACTTTTATTGGTGAGCTCAAATTAAACTTCTGCATGTGACAAGAAAGTATTTGTGGATAATACAACAGGAATTTCCAAGTGAAAGTGGAAAAGCTGTAAAATAGTACTTTTCAAGGTGAACAGCAGTAACATAACCTTGCATATCACAAATAGGTTCATTTATTCAGGTGACTCAACTGTAGAATGAAGCCATTTTAGCATTATGAAATCCAATGTTTTGAAATCTTTCTCAGCAATTCCCTTTATTACAGTTTTTCTTCTCCAGAGATTTTCTTTTGTGAAGTTTTCGTGCATTCAGGAATTTGGCATAATGTCTAATGTGCTCAGCAATGAAGGTTGCAATCAAGTGGCCATGATCCCTCTTGTGATTTAAAAACAACAAGGATTTTCCTCTCCACATAGGCAGCTATGAAGTTCTCGGAGTGTAACTCGTTGTAAAACTCATCAGCTTTTCCTTGATCAATTAGTATGTGCAACTGAGGACCTGTATAGTATTTCACAAGATGGGCAGCATCGTAAGTCTTCTGTTTATTTTGGTCTGATCCCAAAAAAGGTACCAAAGGCTTTCTGCTCCAAATACAGAGTACTGGGTTGCGCATTGGAGCAAATGCTGACACAGATTTGTATTTTCCAGGACTTTTTTCAAAGTACAAATTAGAACTCCATGACCTCCCATGGAGTGGCCAACAATAGACATGCTTTGGGGATACACTGGAAAATTGGCATTTGTGAGCTGGGGAAGCTCTTCTGTTTTTTAAGAATGTGTCCTGTAGTTGGTATTCCAGAGACTCTCAAGGGCACCTGCATAAAATCCAGCATCAGGGCCAAAGTCCCAGCTGTCATCTGTAATATTGCAGCCACGGTGGCTGGTATCTGGAGCAATGACAATAAGGCCATGTTTAGAGGCAGCTTGCTGAAAACCGGATTTTGTTATGAAATTTTGTTATGTGCAGGTTAAACCAGATAGAAAACACAGTACAGAACACTTTGCAATCTCTGCCTTTGGTGGCAAGTAGACACCACATCTCATTTTGCATTGCAGTTCAACACTGTCATATTCAAAAAACTTTCTGGAATCACCCAAAGCTCTTGCTATCGGAAACCTGTTTCAGAGCCATTCTCCTGTCAGTCACTGTCTGCTTATTGCTTTGCACCACAGACTGACGATCCTCTAGCTGAGGCAGCAGCGCAGAGGGAATCCTTGCTATCTTTTCTATGTCCTGCTTTTCCAAGTTGCCCCTGCTTCTGAATTTCCTCATTTAGTTACTGGTATTACCAACTTCTGCTGGGGTCCGTGCAGTAGGTGTGGACGGCACGAAGGTGTGAAGAGAACAGCTCCCCTGCTAGGCAGGGCTAGGGGGAGCTTCCAACTGTTTGGCAGGGCCCGGTGGATTTCTCCCTGACCACCTTGATGCAGTCTCACCTCCTTTTTGCATAGACACTCAAGCAACCCATTAAGAATCCTGTAATCTATTGAGGCATTGTTTGCCCCTGTGAGATGGCTTTGGCAAGTAATGTGAGCTTCAGAGTTAATGTTATTGATAATATTTTGGTGAGTGGGCCTCTAACTGCGCACAGGAGTACAATTAAACCCATGCCATTTCTGGACACCTTATTGTGTACCTACCCATTGCCCTGAAATCGGGTCCAGATATATAGCATGCCTTCCGGGAAATGGCTTAATAAGAATTTTACAAAGTAATGGAAGTGATGGGAGTGAGAGCTGAGGCTGCTATGGCAATGAATGTGGTTGTTGTTGACTCAGGGGCTAGCCTGTCTTTGCAGTTTTTTGGAGCGTGAAGAGTGTAACTGTTTTAGCCGCTTTTGTGGTTTTTGGCTGGAGGAATTGGGGATGCTTTTGTTAGGCAAGGATACTTTTGATTGTTGTCTCATTGTTTGTGGGGTTGTGGAGTCTGTAGTTGTGGGGGATTCTGTATTAGGGATTTCTGTTTTGGATTTTAGGTTTTTTCCCTTGTGGCCTGTTTGATGATGGATGGATTGTGGAAGTGAAGAATGTGGTGAGAATGTGCCACTGGTTGGCGGATGGTCGCGTGCGCCTTGGCCTTGGAGTCCTGGCTGTTGCTCCATAGCTACTGTTAAAGAGTGAATAATGGCTTGCTTTAAAAAATATGAATACAGTATTTTGCAGAATTATCTTTTGAGACGCCTGCTTAGCCTTGAAGTGCAGACGGAGTGACCAAATGTCTGTACATGCCCCCTGCGTCATGAAGTAAAAATAAAATAATTAGTTGCTTGTGCAGAGGCTTGAGAGGTATCTGAGTAAATAAAAAGGACAGCTTTTTCTTAGGCTGTGTGTGAGAACGCACCAAGTGTCAGTGTCTGTGTCTTTCTTTATCGCTGACTCTACGCACCCTTAACGAGCTCCGAACTTGGCTGGAGCTGGACTCCGGCAAACTTCCAAACAAAGGAAGCCATACGTATTCTCACACCATTGTTTCTTCAAAATGCAGTGTCGTAAATTTTCATTAACCTGAAATGTCTTAGGAATAAAAATTCTGGAGTCCAGCCAAGACCTGCTAAATTCCAAACTCCTCAGGTGGGAACTAGCCATCATTTCAAGGTCTGCAGTTATTCTAATTACAGTTAAATTTGAGTACTATTACTTCAGGCTTGCTTGACAGTATGCCCCAATCCTATCTACAATCATTCATACCTCCTGTATCTTTGTAATACACGCAGCTGTCTTCTTTTCAGCAATGCACTTAAATGCACATGTTTTGATTCTTAATTTTTCTTATATTTTGTAACATCCATGTCAGGATTAGAGATGATTTCTGCATTACTGTAGCATATTATACTGTTCTGAATGTGCCTATATATTTAAACTTCCTAGCAAGTGTTACTGCCTTTTCATTTCCCCTTGAAAGATTCCCTTTCTTGTAAGATTTATGTAGTAGCTGTGAGTTTTTTCTGTGCATCTTCATCTGAGAACACCTTTATTTTCTGTTTTTTTTGAAGGACAGTTTTGCTAAGTATATTTTTATTGACAATTTTTTCCTTTAACATTTGAATACTTGTATATATCATCACAATTGCTTCTAACATGCAAGGTTTATTGGGAGAAACATAGTGATCATCTTATAAATACTGCCTCTAGTCTTGCTACTTTGAAAATTATCTGTAATTGATTTTTGACAACTTAATTATAATTTACCTCAGTTTAGATTTCATTGGGACCATCATTGTTGAAATATGTTGAAATTGTTGAAACTGAACTTTCCATTTCCTTTTCTAGATTTCATCTGTGATTCTTTTTTTAAAAAAAATCATTTTATTTTTAATGATGTTGACATAGTTGAGAGGGACGCATGCCCATGTGGAACACTGATTAGTGTGGGGAGGGTCGAAGAATGACGGGCAGGAAGTGGGAGACTACTGCCTCCAATCTCCTGTTACTTCCTGTATCTGGGAAAGTGGGGAGAGAAGGAGAGAAGGCTGCTCCTGGCCGCCAACCACATTAGCGCCCATGTCAGGAGAGATTGATCCTGGTTGCTCTTGCAGTCCTTCAGAAAGACAGAAAGCTACAGGCATAGTGTACTGTTCTCCCTCTCTGCTTCCCACAGGAAAAGTCTCAAGTTATACACCTTCCGATTAGGCTAAACCTAATTAGAGCAGTTGATCCTGTCTTCTTGGTTGATGCCCCAGGTCATTAAGCCGTGCCACTTCAGTAAGTCCTTCAAATGTCTCCACTTCCTCCTCCTCCTTCTTCAGATTTACTTACTTTATTTGAAGGTTACAATTATAAGAAGAGACATTCCATCTGCTAGTTTGCTCCCATAATGGCCACTGTGGCCAAAGCTGAGCTGGTCTAAAACTGGGAGCCAAGAGCTTCTTCCAGGTTTCCCATGTAGGTGCGGGGAGTTAAGAACTAGAGCCATCCTATGCTGCTTTTCCAGGCTGCTAGGAGCTAGATCACAAGTGTAGCAGCTGGGATGCTGGCACCCACAGGCTGAAGGTGAGCTTCCCATGCCATGATCTTGGCCCTGAACCCACTGCCTTCAATAGACAGAATACTGTGTGCATGTTCCACTATTTTCCTTCTCTCACAAATGAGAAGCCTCAGCTTGTATACCTCCTCCTCATCATACTGAATGTTTTTGGCTGCGGCAACTTGACCTCCATCCTTATTTGTACCCAGTGGCTAAGACAACAAACTGCCAGTTCCAAAGTACTCTGAGTGGGGCAAGACCAAACCAAGCATCCAGAGCTGCCCTCCTGAAAGCCTGATTGCTGGCCTGCTCCCCACTGTCTTCTTCCTTCCCGAGGGAGAAGTCAGGAGCTGGAAAGATGTCCTCTATCAGTGATCAACCACATCTGCTGTGTACTTACTTAGTGCCCTAAACCCGAAAATGAAATCCTGCTGCTGACGGTAGTTTGGACTGTATATTGTTAAATCAATGTTTCTGTGAGGGAAAGGTAGCTGGGGCTTTCTGTTCTAGCATTCTGCTGATGTCACTATTTGGGAACTGAATTTTTAATGGGGCTGGTGAGATACTACAACAGAAAAAATACAATATGCTGGACATTCACTATTATAAGTGGTAGAGTATGCACTGGTTACATGAGTCATCTACATATGAATCAATAGGGCTAATAATTCCCACATTCATTTGTGTCAGGCTTTTGTTAGGTTGAAGCAGACGTAGAGATGACCAGTCAACAAAGAGAAAATGTTTGAGCTGCCTGGCCCACGTCCTGGGGCCCACCTACTAGGTGGGTGTCAGGTTCTTAAGCCTCAGGGGTGGGAGATCTGGTGATGCTTTCAATGCCTGGCCCAGGTACTTGGATTTGCCTGAAAGAACATGTCCTACTTAATGAAAAAGGTGCAGCAGTGGACACAGATCCTGTTGTAAAAGGAGAATGTGGCAGTTCATTTGGTGCTGTAGCAGAAGAAGGAGAACAGAACTGGACAACTACCTCAAACAAACAATGACAGCAAAAATCTCAGTGAATTGAACCAATGGACACTGGGAAGATGACATCATCCTTGAATAGGTGAAATCGACAGCATTTCAGAACTACCCAACCCATTTGGACAGAACCCTCAGAATATGTACACATTGAGACTTTGGATTGATACAAGGTGGTGGTTCCTCATCTCTGGGTACTGGGACATGTGGCAAGTCATGAGTGGTTTCCCCCTTTGTCTCTCCCCTTCACCTGGAAACAAGAAGAAATAGCAAATTTGAACGCAGTGAGTTCACCCAATTTTCCCTATTAAAAAGAGAGAGAGAGAGAGAGAGAGAGAGAGAGAGAGAGAGAGAGAGAATGTAGTTTAGAAGGTCAGCAGAGCGGGGTCTGAAATAAGACCTCAGCCTACCCAGGCACTGGGTGCAGGCCTTTTAAAGGTACTAGCTGGAGGAAGTTGTGTGTTTTATACCAGGAATTTGGAAAGTTCCATGGGCAGCAGTTGACCACAGGCAGGGGACATTGAACACACAGCTGCTCATTTACAATGTGTTGTTCTGGTAGTTTTGAATTTCCCAGGTAGTGCACTTCTAATGATTATTGCTGGGGAAGTAGGCATTCCAAGAAGTTTAGAGTGAATTGTCTTTGTTGAAACCAATCCAGCCCTTTAGCGTATATGCAGAGAGAAAACTGTTCATGTTGCCTGGAATCGGTCTTGGGAAAAGGGAGCCAGGGAACTGGGTGAAGACTCAATGGCTACGTTCTGTTGAGAGGCCTTAGTTAGGGAAGTGGTTCCTCTCTAACCTCATGCTAGGACCGAAGTTGTAGGGTCAGTAGCTGGTACAGCAAGAGAATGTTGAGACATGGTTTTGAGAGAGGTTTTGGATAATTGAGTGAACAAGTTGCTTCAGTAACTGAAGTATGGATTGTCCTAAAGATAGAAGAAGAAAAAAACAACATGTTTGAGGAGCGTGGGAAGGGGCAAAAGCCAAGGTAGCCAGACAGATTTCTGAAGATAGCTGCTGCAAGTGTGACGTCTGATGCTGAATGTTGTGTTCCTTGTCTGCCAGTTTGTGAGCAGCAGCATGGACAAGACTGGACTGATTGACCTAGAAACAATACTCTTCCTTTAGTAAGAAGCAGGAACACCCCTTTCCCACCATTGGGCAGGTCCAGACCTCATTGATTTTTTAGGGTGAATGCAGCCAAATAGTTGAATTCCTGTGGGGAGCCATGCAGTTGGGTCAGATGGCATGAGTGAGTGATGAGCACCGCTCCTCGGTTAGCAAGGCTACGAGGAGTTTCTAGCAGCGAGGCAAGGCCCGGAAAAATGTCTCTGGTCACCTTATTGCTGCCTCACCCCATTGTATGGACACTCAGTCACCTCTCTGATGTTTCATAGAATTCTCCTGAGGGGGGGTGGTGTTGTTTTTCTGCTAATGTGAAGTGATTCCTGTAACTGGTATGACACCTCAAATTGATCAATCATGTTATGATAAAAACATCTTTAGCGACGTCAGGCTATGACACACAGCTGAAAGTATACAATAGTACAATTGAGCGCACAATGTCTCCAAACATCCTGTTATGTGCCTACTTTTGTCCTGGAATTTGCCCTAGTAAAAGTAATGTTTTCCTTAAGAAATGGCTGGATAATATCTTGCAACTGATGGCAATCATGGAGGTACAAAGAGTTTGTTTACCATGTGCCTTGAACTGTTACAACACATGATATGACGCATTTTAGTTTTTCTCACCACAGAAAACAAAAGTATATGGGGCATCTTCTAAAGGGAAACAAATGTGAACCCCTTCAAAATGGCTTAAAATCTCTATCTTATATTGGCACTTATGTTTAGGGAAAGAAAACAGTTTATAAAGATAAAAGGAAGTTTCTTGTAAAAGCCCTCTGTTTGTAGATCGGCTGAGCTGCCTTGATCCCTTTCACTGCCCTTTAACAAAAGACCAAAAAGCAATTGAATCAGCACTAGGTGAAGGTGATGGTAACTAATGCATGACTTGATTATAAGATTTAGCAAAGAATCTATGTTATATGCTTTTATAAGATCCTTTTATGAACTTTTAATTCTGTACTCTTAGTATTCTAAGCAATATTAGTTTGTTTGTGTTTAGTAAAACATTGATTTTAAGTATAAGTAAATCATTTGTCACTATGTAACCACATGCACTGCCAACCGTGGAGTTCTTGGCTTCACCCAGGTGACTGTAGGTTTCAGTGAGTAATGATTGTTGAAAATGTTTTCCTCAGGATTGTTTTTTGTATTCTCTTAACCATGAAGTAAAAATGAAGCAGTTGGATATTGTGCAAAAGCTTGTGATGATTTGTGTATAAATAAAGAAGGCAGCTTTTCTGAGTTGTCCATTATGAGCATCATGCCATAGTGGT
The DNA here is from genome assembly GCF_030435755.1 of Ochotona princeps. Classification (NCBI taxonomy): domain Eukaryota; kingdom Metazoa; phylum Chordata; class Mammalia; order Lagomorpha; family Ochotonidae; genus Ochotona; species Ochotona princeps. The sequence goes on from NC_080836.1 coordinate 84,109,610, forward strand.
CCATGTCTTATCTCTTATTATCGTCTCGCCGATCCACGCATCCTTTACAAGCTCTCAGTCAGCCAGAGCTGGTCTCCGGCAGAAGCCTAAGAAGGCTTTCAGATATTTTGTTCAAGTTCTTATATATTTTCAGAAAAGCTTGGTTAGTGGGAGAGGGATGTGGCAATTCTTCCTATCCCAATGCCTACCCTAGTGGCAATTCCCAAGCTATCTAAAATGTTTTACAGTTCTTTAATGATGAACATTTGTAGTTAGAGGTACCAGGAGAGATTATTGGGAGCAACACTAACACTGTGGGTTTGAGTCTGCCCGGACTGAGGGTAGGGGATTTGAAGCCAAGCTTCATTTAGTTTGAGCTGCAGAATTTTTTTTTTAATTAAACTACATTTATTTCATTTTATGACACAGTTTCATAGGCTCTGGGATTCCCCCCAACCCCTCCATAAACCCTCCCCCCACATTGAATTCCTCCATTTTGTTACAGTAGTACAGATCATAACCAGTCATGATTCCTTCATTGCAGACATGGACCATGCAGAGAGTCCAGCATCTTATTGTCCAGATAAATTCAACAGTTTCATTGGGAAACCATCCCTGGTCTGAAAGTAGGGCTGGCAGAATAGCATCCCCTCCAATGAAAAACCCCTACACAATTTCAACATCAGTTTACAATATCATGAAGTTAATTGACATAGTATTGAGAATAATGTTGAAAGTGCAAGTTCTTAACCACATCCTGTAACTACTTCATTGAGCAGCAGAATTCTTAAACTGATTGTTGGGGGAGGTACAGAGCACCACATGGACCCTGATGAGGTGGGTGGGGGCATGCAGAAAGGCTCCTTGGTGAAGTTTATGGTGCTTTTTCTTAGCTGTTTGTAATGTCCCAGGTGTGGGGCTTTCATGAAGAATAAATACTTCTCTAGCCTTTATTTTATCTGCATCCAGTTTCATCAGACCTTGGAGTTCAGGCACAGTGTCCCCATACGTATTTGGAGGAAATCACTGGGTCAATTGAGATCCCATGCAGATTGCTATAATCACAAAGGGCAGCCTGGGAGTCAGAAGAATGGATCACAGAGGGAGCCTGGAAATGGGACCTGTTGTACGAATTTGCCACTAGCCTAGAGGGAGATGTAGAAATTTGCCCAGTAGGTGATCTTTAATTATTACATTGTAAGGAGTTTCTGGAGTTAGAAATTTGATCTTTTCCCTAAAGAGGAGAATCTGATGGGTAGCCCAAGAATGATAGAGTGAAGGATGCTTATGGAGAAAAAGGATGCCTGAATGGAAGAAACCTCATGCCATTTTCCACTGTGATCAATGAAGTTGCCCAAGTCTAAGTGAATTTGGGAGTCTTATTTTCTGGCCACTGTTACTTAGTCTATATTGTTGCCAAATTGAATTGCAGAAAAAGATGAGCCTCTTCGGCATAATTTCTAGGATCTTGGATATAGGATTTTAAGATTATGGGAGGAGAGCCCACTGTTGACAGGGAAAATCTGGGCAAGCGGAGACGCTAGGGTGGACTATGTCAGCCAGTAGATCCTGAAGAGATTGCATCGTACTTAGAATGGCGAACTCGGCAGCAATTCAGAGCATGTCCCACACTGGGGACCCTGGGATGATTGGGAGGTTGGGTGTGGCTTCTCCCTTTGTCTCTCTCCTTCCTTCAGATACAGGAAGGAAAAAAGAGAATGTGGAAACAATGCTCTACCCACTTTCCTGTAGTCCTTGACCCTTTGAGCCCTAATCAACTATGTAAAGATCATAAAAAAAATTATGGGAGGAGATGCTTATGCTTAAGCAATAGTGTTTTTCAAACAGAAAAGGAGTGGGATGAGTCCCAAATGGTTGAACGAGAGTGGAGAGTGAGGGGAAGGGGAACAGGTAGGCGTCTCCAGATGGCTCACTCTATCCTGAAACAAGCACACAGCGATTTCCAAAGTTAGAGGGATCAGGCCAGAGGAGGGACCCTGATCTAATGCTAGGATTTCTCAACAGGAATGCATGTCTTTTTGGGAGGCAGCTGGGGTACTCAACAGGGCTCAACTCCCAGAAATGTTACTAGAATGGAGTGTAGAAGGAGCAATGGAGAGGAGACTCCATAGACTGCCTTGACTTTCCGTAAGTTTCCTCGGTTTAGCACCAAATTGTTAGCTGTGAGATGCTCATTTAATATGTGTGGTTCTGGTAGTGTGGAATGCCCCTAGGAGGCATTGTAATTCTAACACTCCCATAAATATTATTGCTGGGGCAGTAAAAATCCTGCTATGGTTGATGTTATTTGTGCCCGATGGCCTCGTAGATAATTACAATTTTCAATTAGGAATTTAAAGAAATGATGGGTTGTTCTTATTTCTAATAAAGCTTCCAGACTTCCTGGGTCAGCACTGAACTCTATCTCTTCTATCCTATCTCAGTATGCATGTCCTCTGTGTACTTGCTTATGGCACTTAACCTGATTCTGAAATGACCTCCAAGGCAATGTGGACTCATAGCACTTTACGATATTCTCATAGGAATCATGAAAAATGGCAGAGGATGGCAAGTAAAGGAAAATGATACATTTCATATGAATCCATTACTCATAACATGCCGAAGAAGCTTAGGGAAGAGGAATGCAATTGATCTTTTTTTGTGCGAAACTTTAATTTTTATTAAAAATAACAAGTATGTTTCACAGGTAAAATTCTGATAAGATAATAATTCTCCCCTCTTCTCTCAAGTCCCACAAAAATATCTTTTGTTAAAATATTTATTATTTATTTTTATTGGATAGTCAGATATACAGAAAGGAGGAGAGACAGAAAGATCTTCCATTCATTGGTTCACTCCCCAAGTGGCTCTAATGGCTGGAACTGAGCTGATCCGAAGCCAGGAGCCAGGAGCTTCTTTTGGCTCTCCCATGTGGGTGCAGGGTCCCAAGGCTTTGGGCCATCCTCTACTGCTTTCCCAGGCCACAAGCAGGAAGCTGGATGGGAAGCAGAGCAGTTGGGACATAACCTGTTACCCATGTGAGATACTGGCTGTTGCAAGGTGAGGACTTTAGCCATTAGGCTTCTATGCCAGGCCTCCATCAAAATGTCTTTTAAAGGTTATCAATCTTGGTCCCTTGTAAGTCTGGGTTTTTTTTTTTTTTTTAATACTTAACATGAAATGCAGAGTAACAAACAGAGGGAAAGAGGGAGAGAAAGAGAAGCTTCTGTCTTCTGGTTCATTCCGCAAATGGCTGCATCAGCAAGAGTTGGGCTAGGTTGAAGCTAGAAGCCAGCAAACTCCATCCTGATCTCCCCACACAGATGTTGCCATCACCTGTTGCTTGCCCAGGTGCATTGAGAGCTGGCTCAGAAGCAGAGCATCCAGGAGAGCGCGTGTTAGTATTGCAAGCCATGGCCTAATGTGCTGTCCTATAGCATCAGACCCTTCTTACAACTTCTAAATGGGGATAGAGGAAACTTTGTCCCAAATTAGCCTCGACAATCAGAGTTGTTTCAATGTAATTCTTTAGGTGGAATATCTTCCCTATGATTCGCACTGATTCTCAGATCTCACGATTCTCTGGATTGAAAACAATTTCTAACTTCTTGGCAGTTGTTCAATTCACAAAAGAAATCTCTTTTCCAGTTCTTTTCTTTGACTTTCTACATTTGCCACTTTAGAAGATTGACCACCTCAAGACCAGATTCTTTGCCTTGACATTGTACTGATGTGCGTCTCTTCACAAACCAGATTCCAATCAATTCAGGTCTTTCATGTTCTTGCTGATACGACATGTGCCTTTGACTTCGCAGATTCTTCCAACTCATCAATTTTTAACCTTACTTTTTTTTTTTTTTTTGCTTAGTCATGATAGATTATCTAGCCTCCTGGTATTCAATGTAAGCTCTTAGGCCAGCCTAGACATTATCAGTAATTGGTTAGATATGTGGGCTGTTGGACCCAGTGAGATGGCTCAGTAGCTAAAGTCCTCAACTTACAACAGCCAGGATCTCATATGGACACTGGTTCGTGTCCCAGCTGCTTCACTTCCCATCCAACTCCCTGTTTGTGGCCCAGGAAAGCAGCAGCAGATGGCCAAGCCTTGTGACCATGCATCCATGTGGGAGACCTGGAAGAGGGTCCTGGCTTCGGATCAACTCAGCTCTGGTTCTACGGCGACTTGGGTTGTAAAGCAAAGTGAACCAATGGACCTTCTCCTCTTCTCTCTATAAATCTGCCTTTCCAATAGAAATAAATCTTAAAAAAAAAAAAGAAAGAAATGTGGACTCTTAGGCTTCATCCATCCTGCATTCTACATTCACTTCAACAAGAACCTCAGGTGATCTGTTTCCACACTGATAATTGAGACACCCCAACCTCAAGGTTTCTTTAACAAATTTCTTTGACAGCCAAACACTTTCCCCTTTGCTCATCATTCACCATCTCAGTCCTGGGGTGTTTCCCTACTACATTGAAATGACTGCTTATATGTATCTCCACAACTTAACAGTTTTTTTTGTGAACAGATAACACCTTCCTAATCCTAGCTCAGTGCTGTAATCAGCATTATTAAAGCAGCACAGTGAATACTGTTTGAAGTTCTTCAAGCTAGTTGCCATAATGTCATGCAAAATGGCAGAATCAATGAACTATGTATTCTGAAGTACACATTTGCATCTTAACAGAATATTCCTGAAAGCAATGCATTTAGTATAAATATTAATAATACTGACAGTGAAAATTTTTGGAGGGAAGCAGTTTGGGGGGAGTGATGTTTTGTCTTCAAATTTTCTTCCATCTGTCCATCACCAAAATGGTTCAAATGAAAGGACTTTTCAGTCTTCTCTGTGTAAAGAGACCTAGATACATCTGAAACTTATGGAACATGGGAAGGATTGCTCAGAGGGGTTAACAGAAGCATTAGAGTATGTTTTCTTGTGGTTGCTTGTCCAGTCCCCTTACTTCTTCATCACGCTGTGTCATCAGAGCAGGTTTGCCCACTTTACGTACATAGAACCCCCACCCAGGCACCTTGCATGAAGGCATCTTCAGGTACTTTGGGAGATTAGAATAGCATGTCCTAGCAAGAAGTTGAGTGTTGCACACTCAGTTAGATAATACCAGCAAGAGGGTGCAAGTTAATTTTTGAGTGTTAAATCCTGAGCAAACTCAGTTTAAGCCATCTGCTTTCACCATGAGCCACGTCTCAAGTTACACACGTCTTAATATCCCTAACTCCATTAGAGAAAAGGAATTAGGCAATTGTGACACTACCAAAAAACTGATTTATCAAGAGTCCTGCCTTTCTTTGCATAATGATGTGCTCACAGTGATTTCTCTAACCTTATCCGGAGACTGACAGAACATCAACTGTAGATTTAATGTCACCAAGATTGTAATTGCATGTAGATGAATAGTTAGCACAAAGGAGAAACATGAAAGTGGTTAACTCTAAACAGCATTCCTGCTAAAATCCATTTCTGTATCCTCATTGTTTTATCTTTTAACTTCCCGTTTTGTTGCTTTCTCCCATAACTCGTCAAATTATTGCTAAGCTCTCAAGGGTGCACCAGCATAGGGCCTCTGGGAAATAGTGTTTGGACAATTGACACAATGCAACCAAAGAAGTCAATATTGGTCTCCACTGTCAAAAAAACGCAAATAAATGAAGCCAATATTCTCTTGCTTTGTCCGACCTATAGCTTCAGAAAGAAAGAATGAATTTGAATGGGCAACAAAAAGAGGAAGCAACTTTTCAGGGGACTGTAAAATATGTTTCTGTGTTAGAATACTAGTAAGAATAGAGAACACACAAGACTTTTAACTGAATATAAATGGAGAATATTTTGAAAAAAATAAATCACAGAAAGATTACTATTCTCTTCTACTCAGACATTATGATAAAGTGGCAAAAAGTTTTCCTAATGTGAGATTAGGAAAAAATAAACTACCATGAGAAAATCACAAGAGACAAATTGCTTCTTTACCTTTTATTTGTTCATGAGATTACAATTGTGCAATTTAATGTGCTTGTCATTATTTTCCTTTAGTAGCAGGATGTGCAGGGGAGTGGTAAACTAAAGAACAGTGCTAGCTGGCTTTGTCGATTAAAATGTTATCTTGTGGAGGGGAAGTGAGAATGCTCCAAGCATAATCCTGTAGTCTCTGTGTGACCTCAGCAAGGCTCTGTACTCTCCATGTCTCATTCATGCATCTACTGAGACTTGATGTTATCATACATATTTCATTCAAAGGAGAAATAAAAATAACTGCATTTACACTTGGTGTTGTAAGTTATTCAATCAATAGATTAGAAGGATGAAGGACATTTTAATCATTGGTATCAGAGATCAAAGTGTAATTTGAAGATGAAAAAAAGTACTTTAGTTAGGCAAACCTCTGCTGTGCTAAGTGACACTAACTAGCTGTGTCATGAAAAGTAACGGGACAAAGTCATCCCAGGTGATTCAGCAGAATTCCTTTTCAATCTCTGCATTCACATTTTATAATTATATCTCATTTAATCCCCTCTTCCATTTGATGTACATTTCAGAAATGGTCAGTTGGGAAATCAATTTCTAGAATTAGGCCTTTAGCTAATCAGGGCAGGATAGATTCTCATATGTATGAGATATGGTTAATCTGCTACTCTGCTTGAAGCTTAGATTCTTCCTAATTCTGTAATGATCAGATTTAAGAATATTCTTCTCATATAAAATTCTATGTAGTAGAAATATTCTATGTAGTAGTGCAAATCTTATTTAAACCCAGCAATGAATAGAGTACACACAAATTTAAAACAAAAGCCATCATCTGTCATTGAATGAAGGTATTCTCAAGTTTAAATGGAAGCAAAAAAAAAAAAAAAAACCACGATAATATATAGTCCTAATAAAATTTTATTGAGAATCAGTGCAGCTCCTTTACAAGAACATAGAAACACCTGGGATTCCAGCCCTTCCAGTAAATGACAATGTAACATTGGGGTGGTTTCCCTGAATATCCCATCTATAAATAGAAAATAGTTCTACAGCTCAACAGCACAAAAAATACAGGACTGGGGTGTTGTGATCTGCAGGACTAGGGTGTTCTGATCTGCTTGGGGGAAGCAGAAACGGAATCAGAATTCAGATTGCCTAATTCAGAACTGCAGATGAGCGCTCTTCAGTACAGGAGTATTTCAACGAATGTGCAATCTTTGTATTTCAAAACCAGCTGGCAGAAGGCAGGGTATCACAAGATTAGACCCAAGTTAACCCAAGCATGCAGAAGCAGAGAACGTTCTTTTAGTTCAGTCATTTAGGGGAGTGGTAATATGGAGAGAAATTGGCTTTACATCTACTTTTACTTAAAACCCTGCCTGCCATGAAGGCTTTGATGCCAAATGACTGACATCAAAGATGAAAAGGGAGTAAATGGCTCTAAGGATTAAAGACTGACAACTCAGAGAGACTAAAGCCCAACAGGATCCATGGAGGTGGCCCTGAGGATGTTAACAGCTGTTAATGTGATCAAAAGTTAACTACTGCAATTTCCCATTACTGTGTGAACAGAAACATAACACAGGATAAATGAACATTGCTGGACAAGCTTTGAAGGCTGCATTACCTAGTCTGCATGGAGATAAGAGATGGTATTGGGCTTTTGCAAAGTTTTCTTCTATGAAGAAAAAAATGAGGAAAAATGTGCCTTTCAAAATTAATAAAGCCAGTGTGAAGTTTTCTTCAGTCATTTCACAATGTTAAGGTACTGGTCTTCGTAGGATCTGCTTGAGTTTTAAATCCTATCAAAGCTGTCTTAGCCGTTAAGCATGAAAAACACAGACAATTGCATGAATACAAAATCTTGATAGTTTAAAAAGTCTTAAAAAATGGAAAAAGAGGAAAGAAATCTGAGTTGTGTTTGTACTGATAATGATTTCTAAGAATTGTATTTGAAATTTTCTTTTTCCTGCTTTGACATTTTCCTTGGGTTAAACTAATCTGGATACTTCAACCACTGTAATCAAATCTCTGTATCATGGAATGTGTTATTTTTTTTCTTTTCCCCCTTAGTAATGGTGGTAGCTAAAAGTACAGGCACAGTATGGGAAGACAATTACACCAAATGAGCTTTATTCTTTCAAGTTCGATGCACAGCCAAAGGCAGTCAGTTTTCTGCGCTCTATTTTTACCTATTACTGTAAACGCTGACAGTGTTGATCCAAAGCTTGCACTCAGCTTTCCACAGCACTTCAGAAATCAGAGAGGCTCAACTCTCTGATTTACACAGGTCACAGAGGGAATATGCTAATCCCAGGAACTGAGCAGTGGGCTGCTTTTTAGATCCTACTGGCAGTAGCCTCTAACAGGTCAGATAATTTTCAGTAATACTAGCTATTTTGTTACTAAATGGAAAGTAACAAAGGAACCAGCATATACTCAATGTGGATTTGGTGTATGGTTCCACAATATTCTAAAACTTGCATGGTTTTGTCACTAAGAGATCCTTGAAATAGGTATATTAAAATTTCTTATATCCTATTTTTTAGAGCTGTAAAATATTCCAAAATCAATCAAAAAAGAGAAAAAATGGACCTTGGGATTGGCAGCAACGGAAGAAGGAGGAATAGAGCTGCTGAGTCTAAACTTTCAGGCAGAATTTGAAGCACCAGAGTCTTCATCTGCCAAATCCAGTCTAATTCTTTGGTCTCAGAAATTGTGTTGTTTAGCCTGAGTCAAAGATGAACAGCATTTTTACCAGAAGTTTAGTGTTTGTATTCAAGTTACTGATTGACTATATACAATTCCCTTTTCTGCCTCCATTTAAAAATAAAATTCTATAAAATTTTAGCAAAAAGGCTATTTTTTTGATAAATTGATAGGAGGCCAAATGTTTTATGGCTTTTCCAAAATATCTAGGACTAAAGGACAGTCATATTTCAATGTAAAATCAAATACCAGGGGAAATTTAGAATAGGTGGACTGGAATCCTATGTCACACACAATTTACTTACTGATCTCAATACTAAAGTACAGACAGATATATGTAAACAGTTCCAAAATACTAGGTTATTTCAGAGAAAGCAATAAACTGTTATTGTTAGCTTATCTTGAACTAACTTTCAAATGAGAATTTTCACAATATCACATTTTAAAAGTTTTTCATAAAAATGTTGCCTTACAGAGCCTCACAGACAAAAAAAAGAAAAAGCAAAACTTGAAAGTTATGTTTACCTTTAATCTATGTAAGCAGCAGACATTTCAAAAACAGTATTTAGGTCCTTAGTAGAGTTTGTGTAACTTGAATACTGTTCTTCTAGAAGTTAAAGTTTTGTCCCCTTTCATAACCAACCACTTATAGAAACTGAGTCACAGCAGGTGTCTGGCCTCCTTGTTAAGGAGAGATGTTAAAGAGGAGAGGCAGACGGCACTATTCCACAATGGTCCTACATTTATCTTAGTTTATCAACAGTTTCTTTCAAGAACATTTTTGGAACTGTAACAGATGGTTACAATTATAAACTTAATTTTCTCCAAGCCATGAAATAAATGTGTATGACCTCCAAATACAGCGCATCCCTTCTTGAGCAGGAAACAGAAGTTAAAGGATTTCCTCACAGATACTTTTAAATAAATACAAATACCAAAATAAGAAACTGAACTAAAGATAAGTTTTGAAAGAAAATACCAACCAAGAACACTTTTGATTTTGTGTTTGCTTGAGAAGCACAAAAGCATACAGCCAGGTTTGAATGCACAGCCTAGACGATCATGCTTAAGTTGCAGGAGGCATGCTTTCCTTTCAAAGTTCAAATGCAGGGAATTTGGCTTTCGTGGGGACCAACAGATCAGCCAGGAAATAAATTGTTCCAGCCATTCCTGGAGAAAGAGAAAGAGGTAAAAGTGATTATATCAAATGATTCCAGTTTTCATTATCAAGTGTATTGTGACATTAGTGATAACAATCTATAGGGTGTGGAAATCTAAATTTACTATTACGCATCACAGAATTGAAACAGAGGATCCCAAATGAGCTGCTCAGGCTTTAATTTACTTTGGTTGGTTTTGTTTGTTTGCTTGTTTTCTATGCAGGCAGAAGACAGGATAGAGGAATGAGACAAATCCAAGCCACAGCCCTGTCATTTATCATCCATGAGGTTCTTTACCAAGGCACCATGGACCACCTGGGCTGACCCTATCATCTGTGACACGAGGATAATAATACCTGTATGTTGTTGCCAAAATGGTTTATGACAGTGACTTATGATAGTGTCTCACTCCACAGATGGGAGTCCATGTAGTTAATACTGTTACGGGGTCTGGAGTAGTACAAGCGTTAACTAGTATTTAACATTAGGAAGTAACATTAGGAAGTAAAAAAGTAATACTTGTTAAAGAAGACTATAAAATTAATTGATATATCTTAAATTCAGCTATATTGATTACCAAGAAGAGAATGAGATGCTGATATTCTAAAGCAAGTGAGGAACATGTGGGGGATACCTTCGAAGAGGGAGAAAGGAGTGTCCGGTGTTCTGCATCCATGTTCGCCATAGTCTAAGCACCATTCTGCAAACTGAAATTGGGGTTGAGTTAAACGACTGTGGTTACTTCAGCCAGCAACCCTAAAACCTGCTACTGTCCCCAAGGATTACTGTGAGAAGTCAAACTGCTGCATCTGAGAAAAGGGACTGCTGAAAAGAAACAAATGGTACTGCACCACGAAGGCATTTAATGAGCTTTTACAAGCCACATAACACCAAGGTTAACAAAGATCAAAGAAGCAAAAATCACCCTTGACTTTCTTATTTTATCCATAAATGCCTCTTAGTAAGGACAAAGTATGTTCCTCTCAAAGAGAGTTAATTAATTGAGCAGCTTCCGAAAGATGTTCCTTCAGGAACTTATCTTGTTACCTGTAGACTGGGCTTAAAAATAAGCCAACACACTGCTATTCTTGTTTCTATTACCATTCTTGTTTTTATTGTCATTTGCTCAGTGTCACATGGGTCATGTAGTAGCATCATTTTCTACAAGAAGGTTTTTGATTTTCTTTTTCATCACTTTAGCGACACATTGGTCATCCTGTAGTCTGCTGTTTAGTCTCATGCTGATGTAAGTTTTCTGTTATTCTCCCTGTTGTGGACTGTGTTTTCTGGCTCTGTATTTAAGGGGATATATAACAGAAGTGCATCAGAGACTGACATGTCCAGAGTGAGCAAAGTGCAGCATGCATCTCTGCATCCAGACCAAAGGTGGACAAACTGTTGAATATATCCTGACAGTAGGAGGCTGGACTCTCTGACTTTGTCCATGTCTGTAGGAAAACATTTTAATAGCGGAATGATGAACATATAACTCTTCATTAAGGACCACCCATTGTGATGCTAGAGGGGAAATCAGTAAGTGGGGAAAGGGTTTGGGGAAGGGGATGGGAAATCCCAGAACCTGCAGAACTGAATCATTAAAAAAAGAAGCAGCAGCAGCCAATTCAATCCAATGGATTAGGTTTCCACAGCCTCCTGGAAGAGCTGCATTCCTGCCTGTGGCTCTGACTCCTACCTTGCAAGCCCTGTACAGGCACTTCATGTCCTGTGTGAGGTTGTACAGTGTCAGGAAGGCATAGGCGTTGCCTGCGGCACCGTGGCACAGCCCGTATCCTTTCTTCAACAGCCCGTACTGCCAGATCACATCCGTGCACTGATAGGCATCAATAAGGTACTGCTCCTCTTTGAATACCTGCAGGCTCAAGGAACTCGAGTTTTATTATGTGGGATATAAAAGAAAGTTCTATTAGCATTTGTCCCAAGAGAAAAAGAGATGAGAAATTCCAACTGACTAGCTTTCCTGCCTCCTTTGTAAACAGCTGAGCCTGATCTCCTCAGTACTAAATTTACCTGCACAGGCTTCGTATATGTGAATTACTAGGGACACAGTACTGAACTTGCAAATTATTGTTTCTGCTACTCACTTTTCAAGGAACATGTGCTATCCTCTTCAGTAACTAAATGGCCTTCACTAGTAAGACGTTTCTTTACACACTGGAGAAGAAACTGTCACTTATTAACACAAAAGTTGATTTAAAGACACCGAACTTTCTAAGAGAAATATAGGTAGATCTGTATAATTTGTTGCCTTCCATATCTTGAACAAAGATTTGGAAATTACCCTGAGTAAATATTTTTGAGATCTTTTTGCAGCTTAAAAATGGAAGCCAGTTTTAAGGTTTTCTTACACCCAATTTTCTGACATATACAAAATTTATATGAGATTTTAGTGCCTGTTTTTAATCTGTACAGTGGTTATTTGTTGATTTGGCACCAATATTTTGGTATAATTCTACCCCTATTTTCTTCCTCAAGCAAAAACTGTTCCCGGGGCCAATGCAGTAGCAGGGTAAGCTAAAGCCTCCACCTGCAGTGCTGGCATCTCATGGGCGTTGGTTTGAGTCCTGGCTGCTCACTTCCACTCCAGCTCCTGGCTTATAATCTGGGAAAGCAATGTAAAAGGTTTAAGTCCTTGGGCCCCTGCACCCACACAGGACACCTGGAAGAATCTCCTGGTTTGGGATCAGCTCAGCCACAGCCTTTGCAGTCATTTGGACAGTGAACCAGCATATGGAAGATCTTTGTTTTTCCTTCTTTCTGTAAATCTGCCTTTCCAATAAAAATAAATAAATCTTAAAAAAATAATTTCCTTTTCTGATTGCTATTCTGAAGTAGCATGATTTTTAAGAGTGATGTCTTTATACAATTAATTGGCATTTACTACATCAACAATGTTGAATAACCATCATTGCTACTTAAGGTTCCAAAATGTTCTCAGCATTCCAAGCAGAAAATCTGCACTTTCTACTCTGTTCACCTTTATTCTACTTTGTCTCTATGAATTTGCCTGGATACTGGATTTGTTCTGGATACTGCATACTGATCATCATATCTTCTGTGTACAATCATACAAATATTTGTCCTTTCATGCCTGGCTTATTTCACTTAGGCTATTTCAAGGTTCACCTATGTTGTAGTATGTATCAGGATTTCATTCAGTTTTTAATGGCTGAATAATATTCCTTTGCATGTTTATATACCATTTTCTTTAAAACTATATCTACTAATGGGCACTGAATTATCTACTTTTTGGCTATGTTGAATAATGCTATTAAGAACATTGATGTCAAAGTATTTGTTGAAATAGTTTGTTTTTAGTTCTTTTGGTATATATTTAAGAGTAGGAATGCAGGATGATATGTAATTATATATTTACTTTTAGGAACTGCCAAACTTTTTTTTTCCTGTTTATAGGTACTATTTTACTTTTTACTTATTTGAAAGGTGAAGTTGCAGAGAGAAAGTCCTTTTGCTGGTCAACTCCCTAAAATGGCCAGAATGACCAAGCTGGCCAGGTCAAAGCCAAGAGCTTCATCAGGGTTTGCCATGTCACTGCTGGGGCTCAAGGACTCGGGCCATCTTTTGTTGCTTTCCCAGGTGCATCAGCAGGAAGCTGGACTGGAAGTGAAGCAACAGGGACTTGAATTGGTGCCCATATGAGATGCTGGTATCACATGTGGTGGCTTAACCCATTACACTACAGAACTGGTCCCCAAAGACATTGTTTTACATTGTTTACAATGCATGACAATTCTTTCTATTTCTAATTGAGCTTGTGCGATACTTAATTTGTGTGTAATATTGATGCTATAATGTTGGCTACCTACCACTAAAACTGTCACCTATTTAATAAAATAATGTCTGTTATGGTACAGATCAGAGAATGATTGCAATCCGGCTGGTTAAGGAATCTTAGGTCCAATAAGTGATGTAGGCATTGCTCCTAAGGATTATGATAAAACCAACTTGAACTTGTAAGATGCTTTGTTACTTTCCCTTACTACTAAAATGAGAAAATATACACCTACCTTATAGGCCTGGATGAGCATGTAGATCACCCCAGGGGCACCATGGCACCAGTGGACAAGCAGATCTCGACTATCACCCACACAGGGAGGGTAATTACCAGAAGGGAATTTCAGTTGGCAGACGTAGTCCACACTGGGTTTGACCAAATTGTGCAACTTCCCTTGGCTTACTTGAAGGCTGGGCTACAAAACAGATGGAATTATTAGTTGTGCTAAAGCACATAGACACTTTCCAAGAGCTCAGTGTAAGTTGTAAAACAGAGAAGAAGCATGCCAAAGAGGAACTGGGAGGTCATTGCAATGTCTTGGATTTTATCCAATTTAAAAACCTACCAGATATCTTTTATTTTAATCTTGTGTTATTTTGTGAACTTACATAATTCATCCAACTAAAACTGTACTATCAAATAACTCTTGTGGCTTTCTATATATATTATTTCTCAGTTTTTGTCGTTATTCACATGAATATTAATGATTTTCAGTAGTGGTTGAGAATGTCAGTGTTAGAAGAATTTCCTAAGTTCTCAATACTTACCACAGGCAATGAGATGCATCAGACAAAGCAAATAAACTTTCATGATTATATTTAGAGAAGTGATAAACACTTCTGAAAGGACACTTACAAGAAAAGAGACAGCAAACTGCAGCATGATGCTGAATGAAGTCTTTTTGTTTTCAAGTTTTGTTTTTGAACATTTATTTTAGAGAGAGAAATACACACACATAGACACAGAGATACACATAACCAAGGCAAAAATAGGAGCCTGCGCCTCCCTCCAAGTCTCCCATGTTAGTGACAGGGAACCACGTACTTGGGCCACCTTTTGCTTTCACAGTTGCACTGTAAGGCACTGGATCTGAAGTGGAGTGGCAGAGACGAGAACTGTCACTCAGATGGGATGCTGACATTGCAGATGGAGGCTTAATATGCTGAATCAAAACACTGGCCACTAGATAAAGTCTGTAGAGGGTTTAGGATTGGTCTATATGTGGGATTATTTTTGTTTACTTATGAGCCACCTTTTTTTTTTTAAAGATTTATTCATTTTATTACAGCCAGATATACAGAGAGGAGGAGAGACAGAGAGGAAGATCTTCCGTCCAGTGATTCACTCCCCAAGTGAGCCGCAACGGGCCGATGCGCGCCGATCCGATGCCGGGAACCAGGAACCTCTTCCAGGTCTCCCACGCGGGTGCAGGGTCCCAAAGCATTGGGCCGTCCTCAACTGCTTTCCCAGGCCACAAGCAGGGAGCTGGATGGGGAGTGGAGCTGCCGGGATTAGAACCGGCGCCCATATGGGATCCCGGGGCTTTCAAGGTGAGGACTTTAGCCGCTAGGCCATGCCGCCGGGCCCGAGCCACCCTTTTTAATACAAATTTTTAGTATCTCTTTTTTCCTTGCTGTAATCCCAATGTACTTCTCATTCTTTAAACAACAGTGTGTTGTTTTGATAGGCAGGGGATGGACTGTATTGGAATAAGGGGTGGAAAGTGAGAGAAAGTGAGGGGAATGAAGCACAGGCAGGATGTAGTAGGAATGATATGACAAGGACAGTGCAGCTCTTACAAGATTCTGAAATGCACCAAGTCCTGCAGGGGACATACAATGTGTGTGTGTGTGTGTGTGTGTGTAGAGTATTTACATTCAGTGTAAAGTGCTAGAGTTCAAGTGGACTTTCACCAGATTTGCATAAATCATTCAACACAGCCAGAAAAATACTGCTTTGTTTTATTTGATAAATAGATATTAACTGGAATGGAATTTCAGGATTAATATGAAATAATTTTAAAGAGATAATAACCTGCAAACGGAAAAAAATCGATGCTTAGGTTTACAACTAACAAAAGGAAGCAGGGGGATGAAATACTGATAATCTGTTTCAGTGATAGGTCAGTGAGGTTACCCAGCCACCGACACCAGTGATTCTAACTCATCCTTACACTTCAGAAGACACAGATGTTCCTGGAAACTTTTTAAAGACTCTACATTTATTTCTGGAATAGAGACATTAAGGGAATGTGCCAGAAAATTAAAGGAATTTTCCAGAAGACTATTCACAAAACTTCTATTTGGGAATTGTAAATATAATAGTTGATATCTGATTACCACTAACACTCAAAGTATGACTTTGCATTTGCAATAATGACCTTGAGTTTTCAGCATTGTAATCACTACTTAGTTACAGGTAGAGGGAGGTCAGACACTGACTCTAGATTATACAGCCAGCCTCTCAACCAGTAGGTAATCTGATTGTCTAAGTACTCATGTTGACCATATTAATGAACCATGCTCCTGTAACTCGTACCATACTTCAGGAAGATAAGCAGGATACCTCTGGGGCCATTAAAAATCAGCTATCTTTTGTCATGAGTTTTAATTTTTACTCATAAATGCTGATTTCTCCTCATAGCTTAATCAATCTCCTAAAATGACATGCTTAGGAGAAGTCTTTGACCTCCTTTCCCAAATTACGTTTGCTGCAGTAAATACTCTTTATCTTCAATGTATGCAACTTTGGCTGATGTCCCCTAGTAGCATTAGAACCAAAGAACAGCACGGGTGAGCATATTCAGCTTCTTTTTTTTTTTCTGGTAAGTTACACAAAATCAATTAAGAAGTCTCCTAAGCTTTGCTCTCCAAGCAAGCATTGTGGCAACCAGTACTCATTTGTTTTCTATTGATTTTGTTCTTACTCCTGGAACTCATTTAACTGGGTTAGGCCTTATAAAGTAGAATAATAATCTTAATTCAGTTCATTTTCTAAAGGAGAAAAGCAGAAGACATTCATTTACAATTATGGGTCAAAATAACACAGTCTGCAAAGTAGGATTAGGCAGGTAAGGTAAGAAAGGGGATATTAAGATGATATTTATAAGGGCTACAAGTTAAATATCTCAAAGCACAGTGCCTTTTATATTTATAAATTTTAAAATATGCCTTGGGACATAATACTCTTCCTTGTGTAGGTCATGTACCTGCAAGCAGAAATTTACAGATAACACATGCCAGACATCTAAGATAATACATGACAGACAGTAAAATATCACCATACTCACTGCTTACCTGCATCAGGTAGTAATAAATGCCTGCTAGGCCATGGGCAGCCCCCACATAATATTCCTGGTACCATTCATACATAAGTGGAGTCTTTCCTGTAAAGTTTCTCTTCCTAGCTAGGTTTTCTCCAGAGGTTAAAACTGTCTCACAAATCTGCAGGGAGAAAACCAACCAAAAATCACAGATAATTAGAATAAAAAGCTCCCATGAGAGGCAAAGAAGGACTCAGTGTAATTCTACAGAGAAGCAGAGAAGAGAGGAGCACATGAAGGATCCTGGATGCATCACTTGTCAAAGGAAACACAAACTCCTTCAGGCACAAGAGGAGACAAAGGCTAGACAGATGTTCTTTACCTCAGATACTTTCGACTAGAATGTTCAAACTTTGGAGTTTTTTCAGATTTTGGAATGTGTTTGCACACTTTGTTGGCATAGTATCCATAATTTGAGAAATATCACCACCAAAAACAGGCTTTAGAGTATTTTTAATTTGGAATAGGGATGTTTAACCACTGCTCTGCATCTGGGAAACAAGATCTAGCCCTAATCTTCTGAAAGTCCCTCCCAACTTTGAAATGAACAGGTAGGCATTCTCCTTCTTTTTTAAACATTTTCTTTTAAAGACAGAATTACAGACAGAAATGGAGAAAAGCTCTTCCATTTTTCTGGTTTACTCCCCAAATGACTGCAATGGCCAGGGTCAGATCAGGCCAAATTCAGGGACCCAGAACTTCATCTGGGTTTTCCATGTAAATGGCAGGGACCCAAGCACTCAGGCCATCTTGCACTGCTTTCCTAGGTGCATCAGCAGGAATCTGGACTAGAAAGGGAGCAGCTGGGACTCAAACCAGCAGTCATATGACATGCCCGTGTCACATGTGGTAACTTAACCTACTGCACCACAACACCAGCCACTAGCCCCTTGCCCTTCCAGCTCAAAGTCACGCTCTCCATTGTTCCCAGCAGCACTCAGTGCAAGACTATGGTGGGTCTAATGTTTGACCTTTGGAGGTTTAGATACCCCAGTATCCCACTTAAAATGACAAGATCAGTAGTTTAAACAGATAGTAAGTGGATCCTAAAAAGAT
Source organism: Ochotona princeps (assembly GCF_030435755.1). Classification (NCBI taxonomy): domain Eukaryota; kingdom Metazoa; phylum Chordata; class Mammalia; order Lagomorpha; family Ochotonidae; genus Ochotona; species Ochotona princeps. The sequence continues at coordinate 84,127,634 of NC_080836.1, forward strand.
TCCTAAAAGGGTGAAAGGGAGGGAAAAAGGGATATTAAAATATTCTTAAAGTAATATCTCCAACTTGCATTGAATCTATTAAAAACAAACTCAAACTTAAAATTAAAAAAGAAACAAAACAAAACAAAGTGATTCCTTAAAAGGCACAAAAATGTAGTACCTGCTGAATGTGGCTTCGAGGAATCTTCTCCTCGCCAAAGTTCTTATTGACAAAGAGAAGAGCATAAATGTAGCCCATTCGTCCATACAGCATTTCACTTGGAGCGTGGGGATCAATCTTATTTAGATGAATTAGCCTAGAAGCAAAAATATATTTCTAAAATAATCCAAAGAAGGGCACATACAGCATATGCTTAAAAATGATATTTAAAAAATACATACACACTAAATTTTATCATCCATCTATCTTTGGGAGAGTCAAGTCTCAAAGATTAACCTTTAGTTAGATTTGTTTTATCCAGTTTATAACCAAACAGAAACACAAAATACAAATAATGAAGAAGAGATTTGCACAGCTAAAACTACTTTTAACTTCCCTACTTCTTCTTGGAGACACACCTAAGACTCAAGTTTTTGTCGGTAAGCACAGACACAGCAAGAACTGCTGGCTGTGATGGCAGTTATCCTGGAGAAAAGACAGAGGACACTCACATGACCATCAGTTTCCCCAAAATTAAATGCTGCTGCATCTCACTGATGCCCTTGCTTATTTATGTTTACCTGTCATCAGGCCAACCTGGAATGTCTGTACAGCAGCCTGTTCTACCAAAATGCATCATCTATGCAAACAGCAGAAAGCTATCGGTCAATCTCCCTGTCTCAGCAGTCCCTCAGCCTTCTAGTTCTTATCTTCACAAACAACCTTGCCTGCCAACTATTACATATTCTGAGGCTTGTTTCGATTGAGGATTCTTGGATTTTAATAACTTAGAGTATTCTATCATATGGACATTGTACTGTATTAGGTTGTCAGGCTCAATTCAGACAGTTTTGGTTCTGGTTTCGGTTGAGGATAGCTCCATACCTTGACTAGATGGAGGACTCTGAGGAGTCAATATTAGCAAACACTCTGGGGAAGAATACCATGGAATTGGTGGTACCACCATATCAATAGTGAGGTTACCAAATTGATTACCTCAGTGGCAACTGAGACATGAGGCGACACCCACATGGGATTCTACTGTCTCCCATGCTACAAACACTAGCCCCTATCTGTTCCCTTGTGCCCCAAGTCAAAAGCAGTATTTTGCTAGTTATAAAGAGGAAAGCAATATGCCCCTCATAAGAATCAAAACGAAGGCAGAGAACCTTCCTCAGCAATCTGAGCTGTTATGGTCCCAGCATTGTATGGTACAGCCCCATTCCTTTGCTTCTCTCTCAGGCAATAAATGTGACAGGTAGAAAATAAGTCCTTGCTGTTTCAGATTGGTGTTGTGATAGGAAATTTTGAGAATGCATCTCCAAGATCCATGGATTAGCCTACACATTCAGTGTAGTCCTATTTCAGTTATTATACTATTTTAAATATTAGTTATGCTTAACAAAATACATTAGTATGAACAGGCAAAGAACTTCTGAGAAAAGAACAGTTCCAAAGGTGCATTAGTCCTATTAAATGTCAGGAGGTAGCTCATTGACACTAAATATATTATTAATCTGTTATTAAACTTTCTCATCTATAAAATGAAAAGCCTCTCCCATTTATTTGTTATCTGTGTGGAAATTTACTCTGGTTAAATATAAACAATATATTGTGCCTCTGTATGAATGCTATCTAACTTTGTTAACACACCAGGGATGGTTAATTAGTACTTGAACGATCAAAATCCCACACCTGGGGTAATCAGTTAAATACATCATATGTGAACTACTCTATCACCAGGAATTCAGAAGTGTTCAGACTTGAAAGAATTTTATCAAAATCCACACCAGAGGACTTGTTAGTAAGGAACAGCAGAGAATGTCTTTCCAAATGATGGAATGCGTAGTCATGTTGGCTTGGAGGTTTAGGAGACAGAATAGGCTCTATACACAGATAAAGGCTAAGGGCTTGCTCTGAGCTACAAGGACAGGAGCGAGGACTATTTGTTTTATGTATTCACATATTGTTTCTAATAAATGCTTGAACATTTGGAGAATTAGACAACCACTTATGCTTTTATTTTTAACACACCTGATGGTAAGGCTATAGAGGAGGGAGTGAATAGTCCCTGCTGCTAACTTCTGAAGGCTGTCAATACATAACAAAACCCAGCAACAAAAACAGCAAAACTCTGTGGCCAAGTCTGCCAATTGCTACTACCAGGCTACATGCCAATGGCTACCGTGAGGGTACCTCAGCTCAGCAAGGAGGGTTCTTGGGAAAGGGGAAAGAATTCCCGTTCCCACCACCTCCTAAATTGGGGGAAGAGGCAAGGATTGAGAAAAAGTTATGAAAAGGTTTCTAAGAGAAGTTACTCTCCAGTAGAAAAGAGGCATTTGAAAAAGTCTGGCAAGTGGCGGTTACAGAAAAAGTTAAACTTCATGTTTTATCTCAGCAAATGTAGGCATTTCATATTAAATATGCTGATTCTTCTCTTGTATTTTTCCATTCTACAAATAGAGGTAATGAATTCACAGTGGTAATAATAGTTACCGTTGGAATAAAGTCACCATGGTATTTAGGTTTCTTCCCATGTTTTGGTTAACAGTTGATCTCTGCTCAACATCACTGGGTCAGTATGGGCAGCAGGATTATGGGTCATTTTGTTTTCCATATTGGCACCCTACACTCTCACACACCTCTAATTCTTTTAAAGAACTTAAGAACATTTAGTAAGAAAAACCCAATTTTGCTCATGCCAGAACTGGCAACTCACTAACACTGCCATCAAGAAGGCAGAATCTGTTGATTAGATACAAACTCAGCTGTTACAGTAAATAGAATAATGTCTCAGAGTTCAGATAAAAACCTATTATCAAGTTTTTATATAACTGTATCACCGTCATAGAACTTGAATTTGAATAGCACTTTCAATTTACAAAGGAGATTGAAAGAAGTATTCAAAATGGGAAATTACTTCAAAATTTAAATGCAAACAATACTCTTTGGAAGTATTATTCAGGAAATCATTGTATTAGCTCCACTGATATTGATATTAAAATGAAATGTTTGAAATAGAAAATGCTACTCCTTTATTTGCAAATGTTCTGACTTATACTACCAGTAGGTGGTGATAATAAAATTAGCATTCCAATTATTTTAGTCAAATTTGCTGACATTTGGTGCTACACAGCAAATGTCTTTTGCATACTTAATAAAATACTGCTCAGAGTACCTTATTGAAACAATACAATTTCATGTAATAAAGTGTTCTATCTTATTCTGTATTTGAATTCAAACTGCTGAAATCAGTTTGGTCTGATAACTTTTAATCGTATATTTTACATGCTATATGCTCAACATAAAATGAAATAAAGGCATTTATAAATCAAAATAGTTATTTTGTGCTTCCAGAAACTGTAACCCACAAGTACACCATTGCTGCTCCATGTATTTGGCATGTTGATATGCTAATAAGACAATCTTTGGAAGAGATAAGAAAGCCTCTGTTGAAATGTCACTGAAGAAGAATAAAGATACAAAACTCCACTCCTAGCAGTATTTCCCCAGAGTATCATTGGATAGTTTTCGGTCTTGTCCACAGTCCTGTTCTGACCCATCACACTATAAAGGAGAGAAGTCACACATTTCCTCTCTGAAAGCCCAGGTTTATCATTCTCAGTACCAGCCTCAAAGCACTATACATGTCAGAGTAGTCACCTAATAGAGTACAAAATGGACATTGTTCTCTATTCACATAGTGACACCAGGGTATCTGTGTAGAAGGTTGGGTACAAATGGGCACTATCAATTGGTTATAGTGCATAGTAGAAAGAACTAGAACTATATACTGGCCTTGCCACCAGCCCTGTTGTCTTCCCAGACCACTTATAGGACAGTCTGATTGTAAGTGCGTACACACACGCACATACATATACACATGCACACATACACCTCCTTTTGGGAAGTCAAAGACTCTTCTAAGATGAATGAAAATGCTGTATCGACACTGAATAAAATTTGCAGGTGCTACCTATCTCTAGAGTTTCTCAGGTCCTTAAGGGTAAGAATTTGTTTGTTAGGGCAACAGTGATTTCTTGGATTTCAGATATTTGGTTTAACATTTAGACCTTATGTGATTTCAAAGGTCATTTTGGTCTCTAAAGCTTAAAAGCCATGACCCTCAGAGATCATCACATTAAGAAAATGTCTGTGATATCACAAGAGGGTTGTGATGTGAGAATTAGAGTTATTTTTTAATGTCTATTGCAAAGGTGAGGGGATTGTAGACCTATGTGGGTCACTGACTTGGATGGGATTGGGAAAGGTGTATCAGAGAAATGTTTCCATTTTCCCTGCTATCTACAAAGGGTAAACGGATTTACTGCTCCTTGCTATCAGACTATGTTAGTGCCAGAGGACAGAGGTGGTCTCTTGATGTCACCTTAGGGACCCCAGTGGGGGAAGAATGTCTTGGTAATGTTAACTTGAGTAGGTTGATTGCTCTGAGGAGTTGCTGGCTTCAGTATACCCAAGGAGACAAATTCCATCTAAGGTCTGCTGCTTCTCCATGTCTATGTCAGTGTCCACAGATTTGGGTGCTTGCTGTAGAACTTGGCCTGAGGTGTTGCTCAACCTGCTTTCGTTTCAATCACTTGAAGAGGTTCTTGAGGTCTTCTGTTAGATTAGAGGAGTTGGCTATCTTGTCTTTTATGTGCATCTGGGGCATGAAGTCAGGAACAAAGGCATCCCAGTTTTGCAACATTTGTTCTGAGCCAGGACCATATATCAATGGGATGCCGTGAGAGGAGGGATCAAGTGCAATGGCCAGGACAGGGAGACCTCTAAGCGTCCACTGGGCTGGTCCTCAGACCCAGGTCTCATGTGCCTATTCTGTTTCCAAACCCCAATCCTCATGTTCTCCAGTGGGTACAATAGCCTGGCCTAGAAAGATCCTTCCAAGTCCCCTCCCCTGGTGTGCCCCCTCTTGGTCTCCTTTGTGTCAGTGGGTATAGTGGCCAGGCCTGGTCCAGCCGTCCCCCAGCCCTGGTTCCTGTGCTTACCAGTGGGTGCAATGGCCTTCAGTCAGGGAAACCCTCCAGAAAGCACACCAGACCGCTCCCCAAATCTGGATCTCCTGTGTGTTAGCAGCTACAGTGGCCTGGCCTTGGGAAATCCTCCAGAACCCTCTATCTAACCTACTTCATGTCCCAGCTTTCTCATCTGTGGGGTAGTCGACTGATCCAAGGAAGCCCTAGCAAGCATTTTATGTATCTCAAATATACCTTCAATGGCCCCATCACTACCCTGTGCTGCACTTAATTTTTTTGCATGGTGTTTGAACACGAAATCCAAACTATTTGAATGCTTAATTTTCACTGAACACCTAGTGAGATTCTGCACACTGTAAACTACTGCCACTTGGCTTGAACATGAAAATATTTGGGGAATAGCTCGAATTGTGTATAAAATTTAGGGACCACATAATTGAATTTGATGGTACTAGTGACTGAATGAATGAATTTTAAAGCAGATTTGTTCCTTATGGCTTTGCACCAACTATGCAAAAAATCAAAATGGTAATTCTTTTGTTTCAAATTCAGGGGAAGATGGAACAGTTCTTATACTAGGCGGTCTTATACAAGTCATATGCTATGGAAGGAACACACTTTAATTAGTAAACTTTTTGGGGCAATCATCTGGTCAAACTCACTAGAAGATTTTATGGTGAACACCAACCCTGAAATGGAATATTCTGGGTTTTTTTTTTCCCTGTACATAAAAAGTATGTATTACAGCTTTTGTTTTTAAGCTACACTTTATAATTTCTGTTCCTGTAAGAAAAGGTATTCTAAGTGTATACATCAATTCAGGGAATAATCTAATATAGCAATTCTCAAATCATTATATGTAGAGCAAAAGATTCTTCCTGGCCTGCCTACACTGTAATCTTATTACAATCTCCAGTGGAAAGAGCTGAGAAAGTTTTAGAGTACAGGAAAAATTTGATAGAGGAAGGACAATTTACGTGTGTATACGAGTGTGTGCACGTGCACCTATGTATAAACAACAGGAATGCAGATGATTCTTAAAGTACAACACAATCATATCTTAAAAAGCCCAAAAGACCTATAAATATTTATTACCACATAGAACTATAAAGTTATCCATGATCTTTAATGAACTAGACCAGTGATATTATCCTAATAATATTAGATATGATTATACACATGTGTATGTGTCAGTGTCTGCAAGCACATGGGGAGCCTTAGCACCCCTGTATGCACTGCCACCAGGCAGATGGATTTCTTGATAGAATTCTGAAATGGTACTCTAAGACAATGTATTCAACTTTATTACCTCAGAAGTTTAGTAATTTGTTATAATTTACAAGCCTATAGGGGCCTTTCATGATTTACATTTAAAATTAAAATTTCGATTTGTACATCACTGCTACTAAAAAAAAAAAGGCAGTTTTGAATCAGTTTATGGTCCTTTTATTGGGCTTGTCCCATATCACCAGTAAAAAATGAACCACATTTCTTTGAATTATTGATTTTGGGAAGCACCTTGGATTACTAATCACTCAGTTAGGATTTTGGTATCATTTACATTCCTAAACTGATATTTGATCTATGTCCTAACACTTTCTATAATATTTCTTGCAATAAAATGGGGTTTAAAAAGGCCGTTCCTTAGCTACAGCATAGGAATATTATGAAAATTGATCAAAATGACAGTAATAAGATTTATCTGCTGAGAGCAAAGTAAACTCAGTAGAATGTTCTTTAACCAATGTACCAAAAGTAACACATAATGAGGTCTAGCTAATCATCCTCACAGAGAAATGTGATTACCTTGCGATGCAATCTTCTGCCTGCTTCTCATTGTTCATCTTGTGATACAGCACAGCGGCAACTGCCAGTGGGCCTGCATCGCCACAAAGGAAGGTGATGGAACGCTTGGTCAAACAGTTCAGACTCTGCTTTACATAGCCATGTGCCATCTGCAGGTAGGCAGGGTCCCCGAAAACATCATAGAGATGTAAGTAAAGCACAGCGATACCTAAGGCAAAAAGAAAGCAATGTGAAGTTGTGGACAGGGTAGTTGATGTTCTTATTTTGGTTTACTGCAAACTCAGTAGTATTGCTGCTTTTGATTTTTAATAATGTGTAGCAAATACATAAATAACCTTGAAGTCCAGGTGACTTTCATTCTAGGTTCAGCTCTATTGCTTTGCAGCTCTAAGAGCCAGGCACAAACAAACAGCTTATAAGTCCTCAGTTTCTTCCTCATTACAACACAAATAATAAGGATTCTCACACGCTGCCTGACAGACACACAATCTACCGGTAACCCTCACTGTATTCCAGTTATTGTGAGTGGTTTTCTTGTTAGCTAAATGATAGATGAAGAAACTATGGCTCCAAATAAATAGACACCTATAATTTAACAAATCAGAATTTAATAAACTAGAAATGCTCTGTTCTTGTGACCCAAAGAAATTCGAAGAGTGCAGAATGAAAAATGCAATTTCTCTTTAAACAAAGAAGTAATCTTATTAGTTTTGTTTTCGGGGGTGTGAAAATGTAGTTAGCGTAACTGAATCTCCTACTCCAGTATCCTTTCAGGCAAGGATTGTAAGAAGGGTATTTGACATCTGAGAAAATGCATCCAATTCCTCCTCAGTTAAGTATAGCATAAAAGCTGCCAGTGACTTTGCTTGGAGCCTGACTTGACTTGCTTCCTGTGTGACTCCTGAAGTTGGCTGCCTTTCACTGAGGCATGGTCCGTGTATCACACCACTCAGTGGCTTTCCCCACAAGCCAGCTGGTCACAGAGCAGATTCAAAGCTGTGGGGAAGACAGTCGGCTTGCTTGCAGCATCTCCACAAACGCCTTTTCCCTCTCCCAGTACATTTTCCATCTCATTTACCATTTTTAGAAGACACAGAGCCTCTGTTTAAATCTAAATTAATAGAGCCAATCTCTTCATGGATTTCAATGCAGTTAAAAATGCAGTCTGCAAAATTACTTTTCACTGTACTGTGGACAATTTTAAATTTAGATAGTTTTCTCATTTTGCATGGGTAATCTCCAAAGCTTTGTGCTACAGACAATTCAATATCACATGTATAGTAAGGACGAATTTTCATTTCCTGCCAAAGTTAATAACCTTGTCTGCTTTTCAGAGTGGCTCAGTGTTAGTAATTCCACAAGTTCATGATCAGATGTATTAATGCTTACGGTCTGTAGACAAGTGTACAAAACCATGTATATGGGTAAGGAAAAAAATCTCCTTTTCACAAATGATCAATGTCAAGAGCTTCTTCCAGAATTAGATCCTTAAAAATCTTCATCTCCATCCAAATCACGCATTTGCTGGCAATCCATTTAAGCGGTTACCCTTTCACTCTGCCCTCCTATTCCCATTGCTGCTTGAACTCCCCTAATTAAGTTATGTAAGCACCAAAGGCAGATAATGACATGACTGAGATCTGAGAAAATAAAAAGTGATTAAATACAAGCTCAGTGATTGTCTTTCCTTTCAGACCTTTGTCTCTCATTACCAACAATTCCTCCTGGCCTCCAACATTTAACAAACTGTACTAAGGCTTGCAACTGTAAGGTTTGATAAAAAAAAAAAAAAAGGTCTTAGGAAAAACAGGTAATCATTTCTTAAGTCTCATATTATTTCACTTGGATTAAAAAAATGTTCTTTGATTATGTTTGTAGTTTGTGGGAATTCTCAACCTCAGGTTGCATTTCTCTCCTTCTTCTGGGACTTCTGTTTCTGCAAATAAAAAATTTCCTGGACATGCTTATTATAAATCAGGACAGTTGAAGACAACACTCTGAAGACGAAATGCCCAAGTCAAATATATGCCAAGCATCATCATTGGGGGAAACTATCTGTGGTCAAATGTCTTGGCCCAAATCCTTAAAATCCTCCAACAGTATACATACCTATGGCACCACCTTGGCAATACATTGAAGACTCAATGACAGCTGTCAAGGTGCAGAGTGAAGATAAACATTCAAGGGTTCTGCAGAGAAGACTCACCCAGTCATACTCTCACAGGCCTGGCCACAACCACTACCTGAAAAATCTCTTTTAAGTGCAATATTGACCAAAAATATGTACATCCTTCATGAAAAAGTCTCATAGTACTAAAAGCTTAATATGGAACACACTAATCTTCTCGTCCTACTATTCTGGGCCTTACAGAGGCAGCTACCGCCATTATTTTTTATCATTTTTCTCCAATCCTCTAAAGTTTTAATGCAATGATTACATATTATATCTGGATTTTTACTTTTTCAGACATTCTGACTTATATTCCACTCGGAAGATAAATATTTAATTCTTAGAAGCTCCCTAGTGATGAGCTGAGAAGCCACTAGAGACTGTGAGTGGGAAGCTCTGTGATGATGATGATGGTTGGTAAGGCCTCAAGATCAAAGCATCCCTGATTCCAGAGGACTGTAAAGCTGTCACAGCACTCACTGGATTGTGTTCTGGGACAAGAAAGAAATGTCTGTTCTAGGGCCTGGCGTGATTGCCTTGTGTCAAAATCCTTGCCTTGCCCATGCTGGGGCAAGAAAATTAAAAACAGAAATGTCTGTTGTATGAAAGCCACTGTTGTTTCAGATATATTGTTACACACTGGCAAGTATAATCCAAAAAAACATAGTTCTTTTCAAAGATAGGGAGGTAGGCAGAAAGTAGGTCATAAAGGGTTTCTCAGGCACACCAGCCATGTCTCAAATGTCCATTAGTCTGTGTGCCTAGTGGTTGCCTCAGTGGACAAACAAGCAACGTTTCTGTCTCTGCAAGATGTTGTTAGGCATGGATCTGCTCTGAAGACTAGGGAGAGATATTATTCTATATAAGAAATTCAAGATATTTGGTACTGCCTCACACTTCATCCTAGAAATTTCATGGTCCATAGCTGACAACTAATTTACCTGAAAGAAACACATATTGTGAGAATTAAATAAAACTAAGGTGATGGGCATCAGGCCTGCTGTCGGTAGGGAACCTCTAAACACAGAGTTCTTCTCCATTTCCTTCTATAGCTCTTCTTGTGGGAAGGGAGGGTAAACTGTTTAGGGGCTCTTCTAAGCCTGCAATTTCCTTACTCAGCTTTATCCCCAGTTGTGCTATAAATATAACCAGCTGTTAAGAAGTAATTAATACCAAGCCTTTGAATTTCTGAGGGATCATTAGTCCTATTCATCTTGACCAATCAAGACACTGCTGTGACTCACACGGGGATGATTAAGGAGCAAACTCCACAGATAGATGAACCCCTCAAAACACTTCCCTATAATTCTGCAATTCAGTGACTACCCCTCAGTACTTTGCATTTGATTCTACAACCAGTGTGAAGTGATATGAAAAGTGATTGACTTGCTATTTCTGCTCTGCAAAGTACTGGCTTGCAGGTCAAGGGCTTTAAAAATTTTAAAGATTCCCTTCATGTTCTATGGGAGGGACAACAATGTCCAATTTTACAACTTATAGAATCACCAGAGTGTTCCACTAATACCTAAAAATTTTGAAAGAACTTTCTAAAAGAAGGATGATGAGATATTCCATTCTAAGCTCAAGCTGTTCTCTAGTTGAAACTTTAAAAGCTCATCATCAATTACTACCTTTTCTTCTATTGAGATTCATGGAAATATAAGAAGTGAACATTTTCTCTGATTAACCCCACAAACTAGGACCACAGGCCTTAAAATAAAAAGCTTATTTATTTATTAAACAGAGAGACAGAGACCCTGAAAATCCTCCATTCCATTCATTCCACTGATTCACTCCCCAGATGGAAGTAATGGCAAAAACTGAACCAGACGGAAGCCAGGAACCAGAAGCTGCTTCTGGCAGGGACTAAATAACTGGGACATCTTTTACCGCTTTCCCATAGACTGGCAGGGAGCGAGATCAGAAATGGAGCAGCCAGGACAAACAAGCACCCAAATGGGATACTGGTATCTTAGGCAATTTACCTGCTATGCAACAATGCTGGCCCCAATCATGTGCTTTTCTGTAACAAACTGGTACTCTCTACCTTGTATTTTTGTAAATGTTTCTCAAGTTTCTGTGTGAATATTCAGGCATGTATATACTTCCCCTTCTTCAATGCAACCACAGCTGCTTTTGGACAGAACTCCCATTCCCAGATACTACTGTGCAAAGCACACTGTACAAAGCTTGCATGGAAACATCACCCAGCAACCAGGACATCTGCTCAGTCATCAGCTGAGAGCTGTGCATCATAAGCTACTGGTTTACAAATACTCCAGTTATTTTAATAAAGGCCCTGTGGGAAGGAAACCAGGCAGGACTCCAGTGCTTTAATTGAGGAATACTATCCCAAAAAAAGGACTGGAAAAGAAAGTAAAGCGGACAAATACTATGATGTGTCTTTTCCTCCTTATTTGCATAGCTGACTGTCCAACAGAAAGAAAGATTAAAAAGCAAAGTAAATGTGCAATGTACTTCCCTCCTCCTCCTATCAGGGCTCTGCTGTCTGCTACTTCATGGCAAAACAGGAAACTCTCTAGTCTTTTACTCAGATTTCCATAATAGGTAGTATATATATATGTGTGTATATATATATATATATATATATATATATATATATATATATATATATATTTAACACTATAATTGTTAAAAGCAGGGCTCAGGAGGTGCTCTCTGGGAGTCACGCCTGGCTTTGTCATATATTAGCTGTGTGGTATTAACCTACTTACTAAACCTGTCTGTGCTTGACCAACCTTAGCTGTAAAATGAAAACAATAGCTGCTCTAAAATAATCATGAGTCATTTAAAATCACTTAGAGCAGTTCCTGGCACATAGTGACAACCCAAATAAATGTCCAACACCATTACAGTGTGAACAGCAATGGCTATTAATGTCTCCAGCCCATCTTTGATATCTAATTGGGAAAGCATACAAAGAAACCTCCCTCTCCCTCTTCCCCCGCCCATGTCTTTTTCTTCTGTCTCATCTGTGGTTAAGAAAGTGTTTCTCACTCTCATTTGCTTTCTAATTTATCTCTACTTCCTTTCCATTTTCCCTGTGGCAGTGCACATCCTGGGTTGCCCAGATGCTTGACTTTAGGGAGGCAAGTTCAAATCAGTGGGCAAGAAGGAGGAAGCCAACTTCACACCCAGGTCTAGACAATATCCTCTTTATCCAGTTCTGCCATGCCTACAGCAGATGTTTAGAACACTGTCTATTAATTTCTGAGTTCACTTTTCAGCTGGCTCACAAGCTGGAGAAGTTTGATTTTTAACTCACAGGCTAACAAACATGAAATAAGTTGAATTCACAGCCTACTCCATCCGGTTCTATCTAGTTTTGTTTAAGTTGTTGTTTTCAGTTTACATAGGTGGTTGCTAGAATAATAATGGCAAGTGCTTTCCATTCATTCATTCAACAACATTAAGTAAACAAGAAATGGACCTCGTGTTGTGCTAAGAGCTTAAGTTACTAGACTTCAGATGACAGACCTAGCCTTCCTGATGTTGGCCATAAACGTCAAATTATTTAGAGTTTTTTTCCCCTTCTATCATTCCATCTGATAGCTCCCTCTCATTCCTGTCATCCTGCTCTCAGTGCCTCACCCAAGGACTCTGGAAGCATCTAAATACTATACTTGCTTAGAAACTTGTATCTTAGTAATTTAAGAGAACTATGGTACAGCAACATCAATACTATATAACATGTAATCAGAAACAAAAGTAGGCAATGCTCTTGGCAAATTTCCCAATGCAGCAGTCACTATAAAGCACTCTAAAAAAAATTTATCTAGATCCATGGTTCTGATCCCTTCCACTTCAACAGCTCTGGCTGGGAAAACAGGTTCCTCTCACGATGGTGAAGGACATCTGGTCTGGGCTCAGATTAGACAATGAAAATGCTGGCTCTAAGGGAGAGCTACTCAGAAGGAGATCAAATTGCAAAGAGAAGACAGTGGCCAGATTGATTTCTCTCAAGCAAGTCTGACAGCAAGAGTAACTAAGACTCACATGCTAACGCTGCAGCTCCAAAGCCATACAAGTGGCAGATCAGAAGAAAAGCATCTTGAAACGGTATAATGACTTGCACTTAGAGTGCAAGTTAATATTACTCTAGAGATTATGCTGCATATCCTCTTATTTAAAATGTTATCTAATACTTGAAAAGAGGAAATATATGCCAATCTTAGCTTCATTAACTTTGTGGGGTGGTTACAGAAGATTGGGTCATGTCTTTCAGAATTAAAGCTTAGAGTCTTTTTTTTTCGCCCTAAGTGTGAGCTGATCATTATTTCCCCTAGGAATCATCATAGTTAAGAGTAGGAAAAAAATGAAATTAAATGAGGGCTAGCAGTTTCCCTCATTTATTCCTTAAAGGCACTAGTAAGATCAGCCATCCCATGGGTTTACTTAACTTTTCTGCTATGTTATCTGCAAAGGGAAGCAATCTATTCTAGTAAATGCTTATTTCTTACACAAGAACAGTTCATCTGCTCATTTAATCCATTATAATAACAGTTCCTTAGAAGTGTTTTGTGCTCTGCATTGTACAAAGCCCTTTAAAATCTTCTACCCACTGAAGCCTGTAGTTTCCCATGGAATAAGATCCTGACCAACCCAATAAAAGGCAATGGCTGTGGTCTCTTTTTGTGAGCCTTCAAGCATCTTGGGACCCACTGAGGATCACTTAGTGGCTGACTTTTGGACGTGCTCTCCAGTGGTCTGCCAGCTTGCCGTGTTCATGCACTCTATGCTGCCATGTATACAGTTGTATTCTAACAGTTATAATGGAGCATCTAAAAGAGAAAAATATTTCCCCTGTCATCTAAGCTGTGAGCACATACAGTTAAGAACTCCTGTAAATCTACCGGGTAGGGATTAAGGCTAAAACAAGTGCTTCCTGCTGGCAGGCGTCATACTTTCCTATCGTGATGCATTACGTTTCAAGGTAGTAAATCTTAGAAAGGAGGATTTTGGTGAAAAGAACTGAGGCTGTTCATTTAAATATTCCTTAATAACAGTAAGAGCTACCAACTGATTTCAGACTATTGATGATGATTCATTTGAGAAGATCCTCAACATGTCTTTTCAAATGCAAGCAATTATGAGCAAAAGCTTCTGTCTGGGGCCAGTTAATTTTCTATCTTGAAACCATGCTTGAATATATTAATACAGGATTAGGAAGGGAGAAAAGCACCCTGCAGAATTCATTTTTCTAGTTGTTTATGCCCATACATCTTTCCAGGGTTTATTTTATATGCAATGCTAAATAACTTTTCCCCATAGACCTTTATATAGTAATTACTCTTGCCTATCTAATAAGCTAAGCTCCATTTCCCTCTTTTTAAATTATTTTCATGCTTCATCAGGGACTATTCTAATTCTTAAAAAATAAAATGCTCAAATTTTACTAGTCATTAGCTATTTCTAAGAAGTTTGTAAAACATGAATATCATGTTGCCATTACTCAAACTATTCCATCTAACAGCTTATAACTAGATTTTTACTTATCAAATGTACACAATAAAATTTAACATACAATAAACATACACACACACAATCATAACTGTTGGGGTTGAAACCTCATTTGGTTGCTTACTAGCTTTATAACTTTAAAGGAAAAGTTCAGCCTACCGTCCTTACATTTCTCATTGTTGAAATGGAGATATGAACAGTATTTGTGCCATGGAGAGTTCTGAGGTTTATATTAGTGAATCAAGAAACACACAGGCCACATTGAAGTGCTCTGGCAGAAACTGTAGTTGTCACTGCTGACCTCAGTGTTTCCGTCAGTCCAGTGCCAGCTGTACATACATACACCATGACAAATGCACACGGTGCTTCAGCCCTTCGCGGGAACTCTTTCCTCTCCAAGATCGGCTGAGCAATTGAGGCAAGTGTGAGGGCAGGAATGAGGAGTATGAACTCCAGAAGCAGAGCTTTGTAGTTTTCTTAAAGACTTATTTATTTATCATATGACTATGGTGTTTAATATGGATTGATGCATAAGACAAGCAAATTAAAGGCTTTGTATAATCTTGCAACAGGAAACAAACCCAGCAGAAAGATGAGGCAGAGCATTTAAGCAAGCAGAGAAAATAGCAGTTTCATAATATTAAGTTCAGAATTCATTGAAGCCTGTCTCAGATTGGTTATACTTCACTCTAGAAAAAAATTATCCATGATTTGGCATTTATATAGTAGTCTTTCTTATGACAGGCTTTACGAAAAAAAAATCTAGATTACTCACTGAAATTAAGGGAAAATTAAAAAGCTGTTTTGAATCAAAAATTAGTCTCTCCCTGGAAAAAAAGAGTCGGCAAAATATTTGCTTAAAATGTCTTACACTGTTAAAAATCCTTCCAGAAGTGGGCAAAAGTTAGAGATCTTTTTTGCAGATGGAAAAATCGAGGCTCCTGGTCCACAGGGCTTGCTGAGAAGCAGCTGGGCTCTGAGCACTGGTGCTGCCAAGCGGGAGGCGCCTTTGTTCCCGCTAACTTCCCGACCCTGCCAAAACTGTGGACTAGCTCCTCTCACTGTTTTCATACAAGAAAAAAAGAAGGTATTGATTGTTTGAGAACAGGGAGTTGGAGCTGATCCCATTTCAAATCCTGGCCCCATATGAACCAGTGTTAGCTCTCAGAACAGACTGGAAAATGAAATTTGTAAAAGATAAGGTTCTAACTAATTGTAATACTCATGTATTTATCATACAAAGTATACAATGAATCATACATTAACTTTGCAAAAAAGCTTTCATTGTATGCTAACAAAAGCTCAGTAAGCATCAAGGTTGAAGTTAAAGACTACAATGTAACAAAAGCAACTAGTAAGTTATTTAAAAAAAAAAGCCTTAAATCTGATGAACAAAGTTAAAGTGATATAATCCCTATTTCCTAAAAAGTATCATGTTGAAAGACACGAGGCCCACCCAAAGCAACATGCAAATCTCAGTTTTGACAAACACCACCATGTACTTCACTGTACTGAGAATGCATTTTTGGTACTAATACTGTAGTCTGAGTAATAATACTTGGTAAGCTCTACAATAATGAGGGGAGAAAACAATAGTATTCATTTTTATGGCTTAGCTTAAACATAAGAGCTTTATTTTTTGTTATTTATTTTAAACTGACATGGTACTTTATATATTTATGGAGTATAATGTAATATTTCAATACATGTATGGTGATCAAAGTAGGACAATTAACATAACCTGCCATCCCAAACATGTAACTTTTACTTGGGTAGGGAACATTCAAAATCCTTTCTTCTAGTTATTTTGAAACAGACAATAACTTATTGTCCACTTAATCACCCTCCTATGCTATAAACATCAGAATCTATTCTTAACTAAGAGCAGTTTTGTCCCTGATACCAGTCTCCTAGCTCTCCTACCCTTTAGACTCTGGCAGGCCCTATTCTAAGATTTACTGGTAAGGAAATCAGCTTTTTTAGCTTCTACGTATATGAGTAAGATCAAATATTTATCTTTCAGTGCATGCCTGGCTTATTCATGTTACAAAAAATATTCTGTTTCATCCATGTTGCTAGAAATAACAGGTTTTAGTTTTTAAAAGGTAGAATGATACTCCTGTTTGCATATGTACATTGTCCGTTTTCTTTTTAAGATTTATTTTATTTTTTCTTATAAAGACAGATTTTTACAGAGAAGGAGAGAAAGAGAGTAAGATCTTCCATTTACTGTTCACTCCCCAAGTGGCCACAATGGCTGGAGCTGATCTGAAGCCAGGAGCCAGGAGCTTCTTCTGGGTCTTGCACCTGGGCATAGGGTGCCAAGACTTTGAACCATCCTCTTACTGCTTTCCCAGGCCACAAGCAGGGAGCCGCATGGGAAGGAGAGCTGCTGGGCACAAACCAGTGCCCCCATGGGATCCCGGCGCATGCAAAGTGAGGATTTAGGCACTGGGCCATCGTGCTAGAGCCACATGTACATTTTCTTTATCCAGTCATCTATCAGTGGACATCTAAATTGGTTCTATACGTTAGCTATTGTGTAGTACTGTAATAAACATGGAAAGGCAGGTACTTCCTTCATATTCTGCTTTCATGTCCTCTGAATATATAATTGCCTGTGGAAGAGCCAGATCATTTGGTTGTTCAATTTTCAGTTTTAGTTTGAGGCAACTACATACTGGTTTCCATAGTTACTATACTAATTTGTAATCTTACTATCAGTGGCTAACTGTACCTCTTAGTTGAATCCTTTCCAGCACTTGTTCATTTTTGTTTTTGAGATAAGAGTTACATTCACTGGGATAAGGTATCTCATTGCACTTTGTCATACATTTCCCTAATTAATGGTTTGACTTAATATGCCACTTAAGCATCTGTGTTTCTTCTTTTGAGATATGTTTACCTGAATCATATGCCCATTTTTGACTGGATCACTTTTCTTTTTTTTACTATTGAATATCTTTAGTTCTTTATATATTTTGTCAGTCCCTTGTTGGATGAACTTTGCAAATATTTTCTCCCATTCCACAAGTCAGCTCTTTACTCTTATTTCCTTTGCTGTGCAGAAGGAAACAAAATCTTGCTTGTCTATATCTGCTTTTATTTCCAGTGCTTTGCGGTTCTATTTTAAAGCCACTGCCTGTATTGATGTCCTGCAGTGTTTCCCTTATTTCTAGTAACTTCATGCTTTCAGATCTTAGATTTAAGTCTTTGGTTCCTTTTGAGTTGATTTGTACATGATCAGGGAAAGAAATCTAGTTTTAGTCTTCTTCATAGGAATGTCCCGTTTTCAGCTTTATGTTATTCAGACTAAACCCGGATACAGGCCCATATTTTACTTACTGGGACAGTAAAGGAGACAGAGGAGGCAGTCTTTTATTATTATTATTGCTAATGATATTTGGGGGGGATAGGAATAATGTGTTTGATTAGGAGACATTAGGAACTGTGCCTAGAAAACCATTAGCAATTTTATCTAGAGAATTTTTTGCTGAATAAGAAGACAATCAGCAAGTAAAGACTTTCCGGTTGCTTAGTCTGCCAATTTGCCTCAGACACTGGCCATTTGAAGTGCTTTCGGAAGCTCTGAGCAATGAGAATTATAGATACTTAATGAAAAAAAACTGAAGGATATTGGCAATCAAAGGAGATGATGCCAGAAACATTATGCAGCCAAAACTTCAGCAAATGGGACATTATTTTGAAGTTAAATTTGCTTTCTATTTCCAAAGAAATTAACTTTTAGTTTCTGATTTAGTGCAAGTGAGGCAGATTTGACTGATGGCTATGTTTAACACTCTCAAATTAATTCAGTGGTCGGTCCTGTGGTGCAGCATCTAAGTATCAGGGCACTATTTCAAGATACTGCTGTTCTGCTTCTAATCTAGCTTCCTGCAGATGTGCCTGGAAAGGAAGCTGAAGATGGTCCAAGTACATGGACCTTCACTATTCATATGAGAACCCGGATGGAGTTCCTGGCTCTTATCTTCAGCCTGGTCCTGTACCAGTACCAGCCCCAGCTGTCATGGCCATTTGGAAACTAAACCAGCAAATAGTCTCTCCCTTTTTCTCTGTTGCTCTGCCTTTATTTTTTTTTTAAACATATATTTTTATTGCATTTCATTTTTTTAAAAAATTAATTACATTGCATTATGTGATACATTTTTTTATGCACTGGGATTTCCCCTGCCCCTCCCCACACCCTCCCCCCCCCCCCCCCCCAGTGGATTGCTCCACCTTGTTGCATTTCCACAGTTCAAATTCAGTTGACATTCTTTCATTGGAGGTATTTACCAAGCATAAAGTCCAGCATCTTATTGTCCTGGTAAGTTCAATGGTTTCTTGGTGAGATCATCTCTGGTTTGAAGGTAGAGCCGGCAGAGTATCATCCCAATCAATTAAAAGCCCCAACATAATATTTACTCTGCCTTTCAAATAAAAACTTCTTCAAGATGATAAAGCTGCATCTTTGTCTGTACATCAGCAACTGCCCTTCTTTAACTTGCCGCCTTTTGTTACTCTCTCTCACTTGACATCCACGTACTGTTTCCTCCCTAATCTTCACGATCAAATGCAAACCAATCCTCAGGAAGGACTCAATCATTGGGACTAACACTTTATCCTTTTCCCTGTATAGTTCCCTGTTGTGCGGCAATTGTTTTCAACACTCTGGACATGTTTCCTTAGATAAATTCTCTTTACCTCTGTTTCAGGCACTGTGTTCTGGAGTTCTTCCTTACTCTTATTGAAATTTTAGCTCCAAATTAACTATGTAATGATGAAAACCGATTTTCCACCCCCAAATACAGAAGGCATCCAAACATCTTGCATGAAGATGAAATATATGCTTACCATGCCCTAAATTCTGGGCTCAGTTAAAAATCTCCAAGCAGTGACGCCCAGGAAGCATTTAAGGGCACACCATCGAGACAGACAGCTCGCCAAAGGGCAAGCTACCTGCCCACACAATGCTCACTTCCACTCACTGTCCGCTCTGCTCTTCCTACCTGCCCAGCCAGTGTAAGCAGTGCCATCGCGAGGGTCTGCTGACTTTAGGCCTCTCTCCATTTGCTGAAGTAGTTCTCGAATCTTATTGGTCAGGCGTTGGGAGAACTCGGGCATCAGCTACAGGTATTAAGACAAAACAAGCATCAAAAACACACAGGCTACTCAACTTCCTGGACTAAACCCAAATGGACAGTATTTCATTTCCAGTTGGGCCACATTTTTCTGTCTGCCTGACACTACTTATTATCTATTCTTAAACAACTATAGCATATTAACAAAGGTTAAGCATACTACGTTTTTCTACTGAAGAAATATTACTTTAACTTAAATGTTTTGTAATTGTAAATACTAAAATAGATTGCCAATAATAAATTGGATCATGACATTTTCTCACCTAATAAAAGATATTATTTAAACCATTATTTCTTGGTAAACACAAATCAGAAGATGTTGCGATTTTCAAGCCATTAGATTTTTAGTATTCAAGCAGTAACAATCTCAATTCTCCCTGGAAGCACTCTGTTTTAATGAGTATCTAAAAAACAAACAAAAAGGAAAAAAACCCTAGAAGTGGCATTAAAAAAACAAACCCACTCAAATCCCATATGTGTGCTTGCATTAGGAACCTCAGACAGAAAAAGTTCATCCAGCTGGGCATCAGAACACATGTCCAGCACAGTGTCTGGACAAAGTAGGGCGGTTGGCACTGTGAAATGAATGAGCCTGACAGCAGTGCTCCCTGCCACCAGCGGAGGGACCTTGCTCAACTCAAGGCTTCTTTATAATTCAACTGTATTCATCAAATTGGGATAAGCCCTGTGACCACCTATTTCAAAAGGTGCTTTGAGGAATAAATGAGATGGTATGTAACAAGTGTGTCTGAATTAGTGATGTTAATGTTAACATTTTCAGTATTCTTTAGCAGCCCACGAGTCTATGCCAATAGTTGGCTATGAAGTGAAAGTACAGTAAGGTTGTGGGGCTACGGGCTTGCCCTCCAGTGTTGGGCAGGCGGATTAAGTAAAGAATCTATCTTAAAGATCACTGCAATGCATCCCTCAATCACGATGGGAACTTATGCTATGATTCTCATACTGAGATTTCACAAAGCAGTAAAAATTTTAAGCCTACCATTACAGGAGACCAAGTACTGTGTTTCATGATACACTAATATCATTGCAGGATTGTAGAAACAAATTTAGTCACTCTACTTTAGCATCAAAGCTTATTTTTAAAAAGGACTATATTAACACTGAAAGGGGTGAGAAGACAGTATCTGAATAATATTTTAAGGTGAGGACCATCCAGATAAGGCGAATCAGGCATTCTACCAGATCTGCATTATTTATTCTGAAACACCGCTAGCATCCCTTATTTCACACTCTGAAGAAGAAACCGCATGGTTTGACAAGGACAGTCCCATGATTTAACAATTGATGTCCAAAGGTTAAGATTTCCATAAGGCACAATAATATAGTGTACGTTTCAGTATTAATATAAGAGGACTGTAATTCCCAGTGCAGGAGAAGAGCGCATCTTCTGCACACAGACTTTGCATCTTTATTACCTTGCTTGGTCTGACTGCGAGAGACCAAGGAGGAGACAGCCCCAGCCCACGGAGGACATTCCTTTCCATCTGGCACATACTACATCTAAGAAAGTGCCCTGTCCCCAAGGAACACTGACAGCTCGTGGCAGATTACTGAATTACTCAAACTCTAGCAGGAGCGTGAGGTGTCTCTCAAAGACCCCTTTTCTCTGATAAATGCCAGAAAACAGACTAGTTCCTCACTGAAACCTCTGGGTTAACATATGAAGGAGGACAGCTCTCAAAGGTCTGACCTTTCATGTTCAGTATTAGACAATTTTACAGTTGGTGTGCTGGTTTGTTTCTGGAACCTCTCTAAAAACTCTTTCAGGTAATAAATCAGTTACAATTTGGGGGGTTGGCTTAAACCTAACAGTATCTTGTTCTCCCCAAGAATGAATGAGTTACACTTATAAAGAGTTAACTTCTGAGTCTGTTCTCTTGAAGGCCTGCACTGTCAGGACACACCCTCAAGTATTCTCTCTGCCAAGTGAACATGATGCGGCGTGTCTGCTTCCTACAGAACAAGACATATCTTCATGGTCAGGATTTGCAGCAGCAGCAGGTGCGAGACAGACCCAACATGGCGAAAGGGGAGCCACTGGGCCTGAAGATAACTTATCCTTAGTTTTGTCTGGATGGCTTACTGATGGCCTAAATTAGACCGTCTTCATTCCATGTACATTTTGGCAGACATCTACCCCCCTCCCTGCACTGTTGGCCTATGTTAACCTATAATGCCAGTGTCTTGAGGGAAGAAGCAACAGGCCACATAAGCTGAAAAGTATGAAACCTATAAGACCATCATGTCACACGTCAAACGCTTTCTGTATAAGTTTTGAAGACATAAACTAGTAAAAAAAAAAAAAAAAACCAAAAAACTTTAAAGTATCTCAATCACTCTGTCCTCCCTCGATTATTTGCCGGTCAGGTGGAGAAAACACAGACCCGTGGCATCTCACAGGCACATTCTCCAGGCGCTGGAAAGTCCTAGCAGATTCTCTCACCCCAAACCGTGAGGACATTCTCTAAAGAATGGCAACGGCATGAAGAATTACACACCGGGCGGTCTCCTAAATTTCCGTAAGCGCTGGTGGTTTAAGATGTACTGTGCAACATGCCCCAGGTCTTTCTCATCGTCACCTGGTACTTACTTGTTCGTGCAGCGTCTTAAAGGAATAACATGGCACGTGTGCAGACCTGCACGACCGCTCACCTTCTTAATGAAGCACCCCAAGATAGGCCACAAATGCAGATTGTCCGGCCGAAGGCCCATCTGCCCATTTTTAAAAGCTATCAACGACTGAAGTTATTCTCCAGTTGTTCATATTAGCAACGACTTCATTCAGATATTCATGTGACAGCTCAAACTGAACATCTGAACATGCACTTCACAGGCTAAACTGATTTTTACGTATTTCTTCTTAAATCTTAGGTTTAAGAATGGAATGCGAATTCCACCAGGCAAAACCGAGCTCCTTTCCGGAGCCCCAGGGGGCGGCGGGGAGGCAAGTCGCAAGTAGAGCTCCTCCGAAACTCACCCTCCCAGCAGAATCAAAGTAGCCTTCGGCCAGGGATTTGTTATAATCGGCATAGGGATTCGGGAAGGCCCTTTGCGCCATGTCGCCGCAAGCCAGCCTGCAGAACAGGGGAAAGAGAGAGCCTAGGTTGACACGGGGGGCCCCGGCCGGGCGGCGCGGGCGGCAGGTGCTGAGCCGGCAGCCCCCCGACTGCGGGGCCGCCGGGCGGAAGGGCCGGCTCTCCGGGACCCGGGCCCGCGGCGGCCCGCTCGCGAAGGCGCGGCAGCTTCGCCAAGGTCCTGCCAGGGCTCGGCACGCACCCGGATGGACGGACCCCGTGTTGCACTCACGTTCCCACGCGCGCGCCTTTAAGGGAGAGCGGCTCCCGCGGCCTGACGCCCTCCTCCGCCAGGCCCGGCGCGTCCCCGAGGCCGCGCTCCCACCGCCTACTTCCTGCCGGCCGGACCAATCAGAGCCTTCGGTGCTGCAGAGGCCCGCCCCCTCCTGCCAGTTTGTTAAAGGAACAGCACTGTGATGCTAACATTCCAAGGTGTAATAAATGAAGGGTGGTAAACGTGAGGATGTATCTTAAACTTAGTCTCCGAAGGCAGAGAAACTTGTGAGAACCCGTCTTAGGATGATGTGCACACACATCCAATATTTCCTACCCCTCTTTCATTTCAAAAAAGACAGTTCAACCCCAAATTCATGAAAAATTAGCAATGTTTTATCTAGAGAAGAAAAGGAAACTTTAGAAGATGCGAGCATGCTTGTATTTCATCTGCTCGGACTAAAGTTGGGAAGATAGTATCTTTCCAGGGCCCTTCCAACATTTTTCTTTCGAAAATACAGCAAAAAAGAAAACACCACCTGCCTTTTCATTAACAACAAAAGCCAGGGTACTTGGAAGAGAGGGACGAGTCCTTCGGGGATAATTTATACTCAGAGGCAGTCACGGGAAGATGTGAATGCCCAAGGGACAATGTGCCTAATGACAGTTGTTAAAAAAAATTGAGGGAAAATACATAAAAACACGAGACACAGCTCTTAGGAAATCTAATCCATTCCTTAGTCTAAATAGAACTACCATACCAATGCAGACCGCTTTCAATATGTAAAAGTAGTCATGATTTGAAGAAGTTTTCTTTCATTTGAATTTCATTCCCACCTGGCACACATTAGGCCCATTCTCTTTGTTCTGGCTGTGTTGGAGCTCAGGTGCAAAGTGACTCTGGGAGAATCGTGACCACCATCAAGTCTCTCCCATCGTGGACCAGGTTTGTCCCTCTGTGGCTGCCATCCTGAACTCTGCCCTGGGCCCCTTGACCCCCACCCCACCCAGCTCCAGTTGGGTTCCTTTTGAATATTGCCCCCCCCCCCCCCCCGGAAAGTTGTTACTGCTTCCTTTTCTTTGTCACAGTTTGAAAAATTCAGTGGAGGTCTTTAGAGAATCTTAAGTTGGATTTCTTTCATTTTTAAAAATAGGTGTTTGGAAGAGCAATTCGTATTTTAAAAAGCCTCCAAGCAGCAACCTTCTAACACCAGGAAATTGTGCTGGGGGAGATAGAGGGAACGTGAGGAAAGAGGGACGGAAAGTACATCTTGCTGAGCTTGAAGGGCAGTCTTGCCAACACTGCATGGATAATGGGATGAGGTAATAAAGGGGTTGCCAGCCCTAGCTCTGTTGCCGTTTGGAAGAGAGTGCTGTTGTTCTAGAAGCATGCTGTTCATTCTAGTATATTTAGTGATGTCCTTAGCCTCTCTCTACCTTTATAGAAGCCAATAGTAGCCCAACTCCTCAAGTGGTGACAACTCTCAGAGCTTCTAGACATTGCCATGTCTTCCTTAGGAGGTGAAAGGAACAAGATTAATTAGCATGCAGAGAAAAGTTCCCACTAAAGAGGGAGTTCAGGGGTGCTTGAGGGTGAGCTGTCCTCAGTGAGGAAGTCCATTATCTTGGATCTGTAGGCTTAGGGGTGGTGTCTGGACTGCAAATTGGGTATTCGTATGTGTGGCGTTTGTGCCAAGGTTTGAGGACCACTCATTTCCTTGCCCTGTTTTGGAAATCTCAGGAGTGTCATGGCATTATGTCTGAGGGGAGCATGAGTGTCAGCCACATAATTTTATTTCAATGATATCATTACATAAAAGTCATCACGTGGACACAGTTATGTTGGCGGCTCTATTAGTTATTTTTGCCTGGCGTCATCTCTAAGTGGAGGCTTCCTGAAAACCATGATTTTCCACTGCATGAAAAGTGTGGGGCAGGTGAGAGATGTTTGAGTAGGGATACTGGAAGTTCCTGGCAACCTTGTCTCCTTGCCTGCACAACATGTCTGCGCATGTATGAAGTGTTCCTTAATTTATAAAGCTTTTTTTATGTGAGATGCTATGAAATAATTACCATATTATTGTCTTTAAAAGAAGGTAGTCACTTCTAGAAATCGGGGAAGATTTAAACAAAAAGCATGTCCTCTGAGGGTTCTTTTGTTAAGCCCTCAATTCCAAATAATGTAATATTAGGATAAAAGCTAAATTATAATTACTAAAGGACCAACAAATGTAACTGCTGAAATAGCAGGCAGATATTTCTCCTGGTCAGATGACTTTTGCTCCATATGGCCATTTAAGTGTGCGGATTCCTTCTGTGTTTTGAGGTTCTCTTCAGTGTTTCTCTACTTGAGGACAAGGTGTATGCTGGTACAAGACATGTGTATACTTCAGGCCATGAGAAGGACAAGCACACACAGCTTAATTCACCAGCCAGGAAGTGGAATGCATCTTATTCCTCATGGAACCGCTGGCGAGAATTGCCACCTGGCCACCTGACCGCGCATGAGGCTGTGAAATGAACTGTTATCCTGACAGCTTTACATCCAGAGACTGTGAAGAAAGAAGTGGGGTTGGGGGTGAGTCTGGTAGGCAGTTAGTGGACTGTAATGCATAAGTTCTGGTAACAGATACTATGTGTCTGCTGGCATAGGACACAACATGCCTACATTTCTGAGGTTTCCCCTTTTCTCCTGACTCTGTGGCATGCTCACCTAGTCTGTTTCAACTGACATATGTCCTTAATCCTGTTAGCGCATGGATCAATCCTAAGGTAGGAGATGGATCGTGAAAGTCTGCATTAAACACATATGCAAACATGCAATCAGACACGTGCCTTTTACTTTCTCCCTCTCCCAGTTCCCCATCCTCATCTTGTGGAGAGAACCCTATTTTCTTCACAGTTTAAAGAAAGTATAAAATAACAGTCATCTAAGCTTGAGCTTAATATTGTCATTTGGTTTAACTACCAGCTCGGGCTGTGTACTACTGAAGCAATTTTCTGTTTCACGTTTAGTCCAGAACTCATGCATTGACAGGATTTATGGCTCACAGAGGAAAGAGGAATGTAAAAAGACATATCCCAGATATTCTACAGTACACCTTCAATTCCTCCAAGAGTGTGTTCCCTATGGCCCTGGTAGCATGTCTTTCCATTATTAGAGTTGTGACAGACTCCTTTCTCTTTGTGCACTTGCAGAGGGAGAGCTGCAATAATGTGAAACAGGAGTGCTGGGTTTCCTTTGTAAATCAAACTGAATACAGAAAACTGCTGAAAGATGTACAGACATTTCAACTGGTTCTTCCTCTCTGCCCCCAACATGTGAGCAGGGACTTTGATCAACAATGTTAGTCATTTCTCATGTGTTCAAATAGCAAGAGGAAATAAAACATCCCCCTTTGCTCTTTTTTTAATTTAAAAAATAATTATTATCATTTTATGATGCAGTTCCATAGACCCTGGGATTTCCCTTACCCCCTCCCCAAGTTCCCTCCCTCCTTACTGAATTCCCCTGTATTAATAGTACACTATAGTTCTTCATAAGCTTTAGTCATTTTTCCATCATTGCGAGGATGGACAATGGCAAAGGGTCCAGCATCCTATTGTCAAGATATAGTAAACAGTTTCATTGGGAGTCCATCTTTGTCTTGAAGTAGAGATGCATACCGCATTTTATCCTCACATCTGGATATGATAGTCTCCATTACACAGTTACTATGCAGTCCCTTAATGAAAAGCCACAATACAAAATTAGCAACAGGAAGAAAATATAAATTTACAATGCCATGAAGTTAAATAATATGCTAAAGTTAAGTAATATGTCACTGAAGAAATGAAAAAGAAAATGAAAATCAAGAACCTTCTTGAGGAAAATGATCTATGAGTCAGTTAAACATTTAATTAGAAAGAAAGTGTTTTGAAGAGATAAAACTAAATTACAAAAAAACCCCACCAAAATCCATGATATATAGTTTCCACTGATCTTTGTTGGTGAGATATGTCTTATGTAGGCAACAAATAGATGGGTTTTGTTTTTTTTAATCCGTTCTACTAATCTATAACGTTTGATTGATGAGTTTAAGCCATTTACATTTAGGGTTAATATGAATGGGTGATAATTTGGTCCTGTCATTTTAGCAATGGGTTGTTCATTGATTTAGTCCTCTGTTCTTTTACTGGGATGTTCTTCACATTTGCCTTTGGTTTTGGTGGGAACTATTCCTCTTCTCTCTCAAGAGAACATCTGTAAGTATCCTTTGTAGGGCGGGTTTGGAAGAGGCATATTTTACCTTTTCTTGACTGTGGAAGAATTTTACTTCGTTTTCAAAGACAAAAGAGAACTTTGCTGGGTAAGTTATTCTGGGCCAACAATTTTTTGCTTTTAGAGACTGGAATATGTCGCTGCATTCTCTTGTAGTTTCCTGTGAGAGTTCTCCTGTGATTTAAACTGGCATTCCTCTATATGTTAATTGATTTTTTTCATGTACACATTTATGGATCTTTTCCTTATGTTTCATTGAAGAGAGCTTGAATATCATGTGTCTTGGTAAAGATCACTTTTAGTCAACCCTGTTGGGAGTTCTGTGCCCCTGCCCCTCCTGGATATTGTTTTCTAATTCTTTCTCCAGATCAGGGATATTTTGCTTGATTATTTTATTGAGTACACCTTTAATTCCAGCTTCTCTTTCTGCACTTCTGGGACTCCCGTAACTCTTATATTTGGCCTTTTAATAGTGTTTTTTCAATTCTTAAATTTTTTTTTTTCTTTTAGCTCGACCCAGCTCTGCTTCCAGCTGTTTGTTTCTTCCTGGTGACAGGAAATATTTTCCAATTCTGTCTTCTGCCTCTTTCATTCTATTTTGGAGACTCTTCATTGTACTTTTAATTTGCTCCACTGTATTCTTCATTTCTGATACATCAGCTTTGATTTGATTCATTTCCTGTCTGACATATTCCTTAAATTCCTTGAACTTCTGCATTACTTGCTTCTGATTGTTGATAAGAAGTTTTATAAAAAGCGTTTTGAATTCTGTATCCATTTTCTTGATGTCTTCTTCAGTTAACTCTGAGGTTGGCAAAGGGTTTTGCTCCTTTTCAGGGGAGTCTTCAGTAATATTCATTGTACCTGTGTCTCCTCGTTTGCTCTTGTTTATTGTACTTCTAGTTATCTGATTGATTCTTCACTTTAGGACAGATTTCTTAGCTGTGTCACCCATAGGTCTACAATTTGATTTTACTTATTGTGGTCGGTACACTTCTCTTTGTTTACAGTCACTGTGCCACTCCCTGCAGCAAGTTCCATTTCTGGGTTCTTAGACTTTCACTTTGGTCTCTGTAACCCCAGCTACACCACTTTACATCCTGTGTTACCGTGCTGATTCTGCACTGTTGTCTCTACAACCTTTCTCCCACTTCCAGTTAGAGCAACTCCAAGGATTAGGGAGACACCAGGAATCCTGTCCAGCTAGGTTGTTGTCTGATCTTGCGGGAACCTGTTGCTCTTAGGTCTGAGGGCCAAACGGACCTATTTTGGCCCATACAATGCCAAAGTTGGTATTATTTTCACTATGGGACCAGTTTAATGAACTGAGCTCAGTGAGTTCACTCCCAGCTCAGCATATGCAGAGCTCACTGTTGTCCCTGCAGACTTTAAGCTTTTGCTACACTGCACAAAATGGCACATGATGTGCCACTACTAAAGTTCTTGATCTTCTGGCTGATTAAGAGGTTTCAGGGCTATCAAGAACTATCTTGGGTGGAACCTATAGGATGCCATGTTGTTGCAGTTTACTGAGCAAGCAATGAATTCACTCCCAGCTCAGTGTATGCAAAGTACTGTCCATTGCCTTTGCCTTCCTATACAAAATGACACCTGATTTGGCTCTAGGGGGCAAACTGGACTGTGAAATCCACCCAGTTCCTGTGCAGTCTGTCTAGGAACTGTCACTTTGTCTCTGCTCCTGGTCAGATCAAATAGATCAGCAGGACGGGCAGTTCTTTGTCTGGGTTCACCTCCTGAGCTCCCAGTGAAAGCCCCTTCCCACCCTGTTGCTGGTGGAGTTCCTGTTGCCGGTACAGTTCAGATCGCTACTTGCTGAATGCTGCTGGGGTGTTGGTCACTGCAATACCACACCGTCGTGTCTGCTGCTTCCCTATGTCTGTCAGTCTCCAGGTGCCCCTCTGCTTTCATTCTGTCCTCTCCTATTTCCTGGAATGTGCTCTCCCTGTTTCACAGTGGATAATATTTATCCGTCTTTTAAAACGTGTCTTTACCTTATCGTGCCATCTTGATTCTCCCCCTTTGCTCTTAGAAAAACATGCCTATACTGCGTTGTGAAATTATGCACTCCCAATATGTTTGAAAGTACAGTGATGGTAAAGACAGAAAGTGCCCCTAGTTAGGGCCTTCTTGCAATGACAACTCATTAATCATATGGACTACATATGCTTCCATCGCCATACAACTGCACAAAATGTACCCATGGAATTGAGTAATGTATTGTCAAAGCCTTTCTTTGTCCTGTTGAAGTTTTACTGGTTTGCAAGGAGAAAGAGAGAAAAAAAGAGAGAGAGATTTTCCACCAGTTTGCTTATTTCCCAAGTGCCCACAAATGTAAGGGTTGTGTTGATCCAGGAATGAGGCTGATCCAGGAAGGGAAAACCCTGTCCAGGATTCCCATGTGGGTATAAGGGATCCAGGCAGTTGAAGCATCACCTGTTGCCACCTAGGACATGCATGAACAGGAAGCTTGAGTTGGAAGTGGAGTTACTCCTGGAATCCAGGCACTCCCACATGGGATGTGGGTGTCTTAAGCTGGGTCTTAATAGCTGAGCCAGCTGCCACCTCCTCCTGTCTTGTTGTGAATTGATATATCTGAAGGTCTTTCTCCCAGGCAAGAGAAAATACCCAAGAGAGATTGTGGCCCACATAGTTCATTTATACATTGAAATTCCCTTCCATCAGGGAATTTTCAATCATTGAAAAGATAAAACTGAGAATTTTCTGACTTGCCTTAATAGCCATGTTTTTTTTTTACTTCATTTTGAATTTTTCCATGAGAAGCAAGAATTCAGATATAGGTAAGAGGACCAGCGCCCTGGCCTAGCGGCTAAAGTCCTTGCCTTGAATGCGCCAGGGATCTCATATGGGTGCTGGTTCTAATCACGGCAGCCTCACTTCCCATCTAGCTCCCTGCTTGTGGTGTGGAAAAGCAGTCGAGGATGGGCCAAAGTCTTGGTACCCTGCACGCGTAGGAGACCCGGAAGAGTTCCTTGTTCCTGGCTTTGGATCTGCGCAGCTCTGGCTGTTGCGGTCACTCTCCTCCTCTCTACATATCTGACTTTGCAATAAAAATAAATAAATCTTTTAAAAAAGGTATAGGTGAATAACCATGTGTAGATTGTGGTTTATGGTAAGAAATGGGAGATGCTGTTATTTCAAGGATGCTAAGAACCCAGCTCTTTAATCCTGCTATTTCCATGTAGGATCATCTTGCACTGACCATGGAACCCCGCAGCCATGGGCCTTGGTGGTGAGGGGGCTGTGATAGACATGGCTGTCGTTGCAAGGAGACACTGTCATCACAACACCTGGGCTCAATGCCGAGACCTGAGTGCAGGGCAGTGCTCAGAATTCACCAAGAAAGGGAGGATGACCTTCTCAGTCCTAATTTTCTGAACCTTGAGAGCAGAAGAGTTGAAGTCCAAAGATTCACACAGAACGTTTTTTCTGGGTGACAGCAGTTTCTGTAGCAGTAATTCTCGTAGATTGTGTCACTTCAGGAACCTAGCCAAAACACTGATTCTCAGATTTTTCAACAAGTCTCTGATTCGGCGGGTTGAGTTGAATCTTCATTTTTAAACATCTCTGTGTGACTCACGTGGCCTACAGTCCTGCAGACGAGGGTGACAGTTCATGATGCAGAAGCTGTCTAGAGTTTGAGATATGCTGATGCTAAAGAGATTAAAGCCATGTCCTAAACATAAAAAATATGATTCTAAATAGCAAAATGGGGGAAGAATTTAGCCTCACAGTTCAGATGCAAATGAAGAGGCTTGTGTCCCATATCGCAGTATCTGGTTTAATATCCAGCTTGGTGACTCCTTACTCCAGCTTCCTGGTCGTGCCCACAAAGATGGAGGAAAAGACTCCATTAAATGAATTCATGTCACCCACATGGGAGATGTGGGTTGAATGTGTGGCTCCCAGTTTTGGCCTGACCCAGCTCCTGCCATGGTAGGCATTTGGAAGTGAAGCAGTATATAGATAGAAGCTTCAACTTTCTGTCGGTCCACCGCTTAATTAGGTATGCAAAGTGATTAAAGACTGAAAGTCTGTAAATTATTATGTCCCCAGATTTAAATTTGATACATTGCAGGCTTTAAAGTATTTCTTAGATGATTGAAAAACAAAACAAAACAAGACAAACAAAAGAAAAGAAAGAAAGAAAGTGGATTTTCTGTTCACACTGGCCTAACCCAATGTGTGCTTCTTTGTGGCTATTTCCTCTCCATACTTTCAAAGGAGAAGCAATAATGATTTCCCTGTGCAGTCAAGTAGGTTTTCTTTTTCCAGCCTCATATTTCTAGGAGTTCTTTCTTATAAATAACCTAAATGTTCTGAACAAGATGGGGAACAACTAGTCCAAATGAATTTTTTTTTTTTTAAGAGAGAAAGATCTTTCATCTGATAATTCACTCCCCAAGTGGCCACCATGGCCAGAGCTGAGCCAGTCAGAAGCCAGGAGCCAAGAGTCTCCTCCAGGTCTCGCATGTGGGTGCAGGGACCCAAGGCTTTGGGCTGTCCTCCACTGCTTTCCCAGGCCACAAGCAGGGAGCTGGATGGGAAGTGGGGCCACCAGGATTAGAACCAGCTCTCATATGGGATCCTGGCTTGTACAAGGAGAGGACTTAGCCCCTAAATTATCAGGCCAGGTCCTCTCTGGATTCTTGTTGCCTTCTTTCTAATGGGAAAGCCGCGGGTGAACCCAGTCAGTTCAGAGGTCTGGTCTGCACAGTTGTGGCTGTAGTTGTAGTGCACTCCCCCATCACTTCCCTTGCAATCTGCTATCGCCTCATTCCATCTTTGTGACTATAGTGACTTCAATGTTCAATAAGAGGAAACAGCTGCTGTTGTCTTACATCTAGATCATACGAATGACAGAGGGGTCCTAATACATAAAAGATGTAATCTGAACTTTCTGAATCTTGAAGCCACCTGCAAGATGTCTAGTGGGGTGGAGCTCACGACGGGGGCCATCTGAACTTTTATTTGTAAAATATTTTACCAAGAAAGAAGTGTCAGTAGTCTACATTAAGGAATGAAAGGTGAAGTGGCTGATAGATATCATAGGAACATTCCTTCATCCCCTGATACAGGCATTCTTTAAATGACTTGCTGTCTTTTGGTTTAAAATTATTTTATAAGCTGTTGAATATATTGTGATGCTTTCTTTTTTAAGCTAAATAAGATTTCTCACTTTTAGAATTCTTTCTCCCTCGATTTGGATTTTCTCATTTAACCATTTGGATAGTAAATTTACCTTTACACGTGTTTGTGCTTCCAGCCATATGTATCAATTTATAAAAAGTGAAACAGAGAACAGTTTAGCATCAGTGAAATGTCAGGAAAAACACCCAGAAGGCACCAGTGCAAAACTGGAGTTTCAAATTTTGAGAATGGAATTAGGCCACTAAATCAGTTTTCCTGCCTGTGTCAAGGACCATGGGGATGTGTCCTACTTTTTTTTTTTTTTAAACAGGGCATCTGAAACTCACTCAGTACAACTTGCAAGTCTTTGTTGGGGACCTGTGGGAAACCTTCGGACCTGAAACTAATTGAATCTGCATTGAAATGGCCTTTTCCTTTCTTTATTAAATATCTCATTTGCTCTACAACCTTTTCCTTTAGCTTGCTTGCATGATTCTTTTGTAGCTGTGCAGATTGGCTCCTCTGTGAGGTTACAAGAGAAGAAAAGGGGGAAAAAAAGAAAAAAAAATTGAAACTGAATTGTATTTTTGTTATGTCCTGGGTATAATTTTGCCTTTTGTGTTGGGAGAACAGGCACACCTCCTCCTGGGTGGAGGAGAGATGAGCCATTCGCCAGTGAAGAGTGTTATTATATCTCCAGTGCCACAGTTGAGGCTAAAACATCCTTTCTATTTGAAAAGTGAAGATGACCACCTATGTCTGGTCCTGTGATTATTCTTCTGACCCGTTCCATGAAAACGCTGCCTGATTTTAGGCTGCATTTTCTCAGGATCACATTGCTTTTCCAGAGCTTGACAGATTGTGGTTTTTCAAGCGTCTCCTTATTAACATGCTGCATGTTCCTTCCATCTACTTGGGCTGCACCTGCTGAGTTCATGATTGTCTTGTGTACATAGGTACCATTACCTTCAAAGATTAAGGGCACACTGTGAGCAGAAATAAGCCTCAGAATCTATCAGTGACTATACAAACTCCACCCATCTTTTGGACAATAACAGAAAGATCTCTCTTGGGAAAGTAATTATTTTTTTCCCTGTGAGAATTGTGGATTACAACTTATATTTATGACTGTGCCTATCTTCTTCTTCCCACTTCCGCATTCCTTCAACTTTGTAATTTAGAATAGAATTTCAAGGCCAGAAAAATGGTAAAGATGCTAATTTTAAAAAAAATATTCTATAGAATTTTAAGTAGGTTTACAGGATATTTTTGGCAAGGCTAGGAGAAATCTCAGTGTACTGCAGATTCATCCTTTTCACAAACATCCTTCTAAACATTACTTTTGCATGAATCTTGGAAGTAGAGAGGGGCAATATATTAAGAATTACTAACTTTTGTTCACTTGGGGCTAGGGCAATGGCTCAACTGGCTGATTCTTCACCGGCAAGTACTGGTATTCCATTTGAGCACCAATTTGTATCCCAACTGCTCCACTTCCCATCCAGTTCTCTACTTATGGCCTGGGAAAGCAGTGGAGGACAGCCCAAAGCCTTGGGACCCTGCTCCCGTGTTGGAGAACTGAAAGAGAATTCTGGCTCCTGGCTTTGGATCAACTTAGGTCTAGCTATTGCAGCCATCTGGGGAGTAAACCAGCGGATAGAAGATCTTTCTGTGTCTCCCTCTCTCTCTAAATCTGCCATTCCAATAAAAGTAAATAAATCTTCAAAAAATAAAGTTTTGTTTACTGGAGGTCTTAGTAAAAAAATTATTTATGTTGACATTTGAAAAAGTATTTGGTATAGCTACACTGTAAATGTAGGTGATGGGTCAGTTTGTTTCTGAAGCCTGGATTAGCACAAACGGCTTCAGAGAAGCAAGTCTTGCATTTGACTTATTTCAGTACTGGACAATAGATATTTCAGGCTTTAAAGGGGAAAGGGTCCCAATGGATGCCCACTTCATCTGGGGTCAGTTTTACATGGGTGCTGAAGTGTTCAGCTGACCCTGGCTTTGGTTTAAATCAAGACGACTGAGTTCTGCAGAGGACAGAGAAGATCTCATTGTGTGTGTGGGACTGGGGCGATCTGTGTTGGTTCCTTCTCTGACACATTTCAGAAATGGATACTTTCTGTGTATGAGTAGAAGAGAAACTTCTCTTTCCTGCCACACAGATGTGCTGGCACTTTCATATCTCCATTTAAGAGTTATAGAAACAAGTAAACAGAAGCTAGTTAAAAGATTAATCAAAGATGTGGAAACTTAAGCCAAACCAAGTCTCAAAATCTAATTTGTACTTGATTTTCTTTACATTATTTTAAGAGCTAAAGAAAGAAAAAGCAGAAATGCAGGATAAGGCTGGGAGAAGAAGAGAGAAGGAAGAAAGAAAAAAGAGGAAAAGATTTTTGTATAAAATTTCAGCCTAGCTTGAGAATGATTTACTTGTTGTCAGTGTAATCTGTAGCTACTCAGGAAAACCATTCAGGAAAAATTCACGGGACTACAGGTTCATTGCTGGTGAGAACAGTGTGAAAAATTATGGAGCTATATGAATGCTAATGGACATTTCTATTCGTATAAATTGTGATTGTGGGGACCTGATGTGATGATTCAATTGGCTAGTCCTCCTCTTGCAAGCACTAGGATCTTTTATTTTTGGATAATCTTTACATAGTTTTTAGGGCACAAAGGGTCAACGGTTATCGGAAAGTGGGTAAGGCCATTGTTTCCACTCTAATATCATCATTGTTTACCCCTGTATCTGGGGTAAGGGAAGAAAAAAAGGGAGAAGCCCCACCCAGCCTACCACCTATCCCAAGACCCCGATGTGGGGCATGCTCTGAGGGTCCTGCTCAAGCAGTTTTGATAGTTCAACAGTTCTGAATTGCTGCCAATCGCGCCGTTCCAAGCACGATGAAATCTATTCAGAATCCACTGGCTGACATAGTCTCTTCATGATTGGGGCTCTGAGATCAGCAGTTCAGTTGGAGGGATCTCCAAAGAAACTTCATCTGAGGTGATCCCAGACCTGGTTCTTGTGTATGCGTGCCAGTACAGGGTCCAGCACCATCTGTCATCCCAATCAGCTTATGCACATGCTGGTGGTTGCAATTGCTGGGTCAGTTCTGTTTCCAGCACTGTCTTCCATGCAAACCAATGGGTGTTATAGTCTAGCTCAATCCTGCCCACTTCATACTCAGTCCTCACTCAAACCAGTGGGAGCTGCAACCTAGTTGGGGCAACTCCCCATAACCCCCACTAGGCCTGCCCCTACCCTGGTTCCCATGCTTGCCACTATGTACCACAGATTTATTCAGTCTGTCCCATGTCTGCTTTAGCTCTCATACTTGTCATTGGGCATTGAAGCCTAGTTCAACCCAACCTGCCCTACTATCCAGCCCACAGACATACTGGCGGGTGTGTTTCTGTCTAGCCATCCTGCCCGTCCTGGTTTCATGCTCTCCAGTGGGAGTGTGCTCTGGCCAGCAGAGCCAGTAATGTGGACATGGAGAGGGTCTGGGGATGAAGGACCGACAGGAGACCAGTGATGGTGGAAGTCTCCCCAAAGCCTCCCTTTATTACTCCTTATATACTCTTTCCCCCAAGCCCTTTAACCAAATAATGCTAATGAATCCCATTAGACCAGGTGCTTTTAGCTGCAAGCCCAGTTCCTGTAGTGCTCAGCTTAATGAGTGCTAATCAACTCCTTAGCCTAGGACAGGAGTGGTTACCCAAGAGGGAGGTGCCCACTATCTCCCTACTAGGCCACTCCCACTCCTAGATTATGCACTCTTCTGGTGGTTCTGGAGTTTAGCTTGACAGATTTAGTCTTCAATGCCAGCCTCTGCCAGCTGATGCTGTTGCAAAGCCCAACCAACCCTCACCCATTCTAATATATGCTTGGACCAGTGGGAACAGTCAGCTGAGCCTGGCTTTTCCCTGATCTAGCTCACCTGAGGCCCACAGGTATTGTAGCCCTGCCTGGTCTGGTGTGCCCCCATCCCAACTCCTGCTCTCCAGTGGGAGTGGGTGTCCAGCAGGGGAGACCACATTTGCCCTGTTGGCTTTGCCCCCTCCCTCCCTGGTTCTCACGTGTGCTGGTTGGGCACTGCAACTACATCTGATATGGCTCACCTCACCTTGGCATTCTGTAATGTGCACTGTTATGTTTTGCGACAGAACCTGGTCTGACCCACACTCTGTTCTGGTGCTCCGATTTGCCAGCGGTTGATGTGAATGGGTTCAGCCTAGTCTTCCCCCAACCTGTGCAAATTGTATGCAGGTGAGTATCTTCCTCCGGCCTGGTCTGGGTTGCTCCTTATCATGGTTCTTGGGCTCACCTGTAGGGACTGTGTTCCGACAGAGGAGTTTCCCAAGCTCCTTCATCAGAACCTCTCCCATTGCCAGATCTTGCGCATTCCGGTCAGTCTATGGGCCAGCCCTACTTAGTCCACCTCCTGTCCTGTCAGTAACAGTGGCCTTTTCTGACTGGACTTCAGCCTATTCTGGTTCTTGTTGTTGTGCGCTACAGCCCAGCCAAGCCTGATCCATACCCAGACACTGCTCACACATGGCTCAGGAGAGGCAGAGGCCTAGCCTAGTCCATCCTACATCTACCCAGGTTTTCCAGAGCACCAGATGGTGCTGGAGTCTACCCTGGCCAGGTGTGCCCAGCCCTAGTTCACACTTGTGCCAAGGGAGATTGCTGCCATATACAGAGCAGAATACAGCCCCCACTCCAGCCCTGGCACTCAACAGTGGGAACCCCAACCAAGCAAGGGTGTATTCTCACAGCTCCCCAACTGGGCCTATTCCCAGCCCTAGATTATGTGTGTGCCAGTGATTGCTCTGTCCCAGTTGGCTTAGCCCCCCACCTGTCTCAACCTTTGTCTTCAATGCTGTGGTCTAGTATCCCTGGGTAATGCAGACCAGTTGGTGTAAGGGCCTAGCTTGGGATGACCTGTGCTCCATCGCGATTTCTATTCTTCCTTGTGAGTTGAGGTTTGCTCAGCCCTATCCGGTCTGCCCCCTTACAGTTGCAGCTAGGCCCACCTCACATCCTGTTTTAGGATGCACATTCGAGTGCTATTGTCTTGACCTGCCCAGACTATTGTTGGTTCCTTTACCCATAAGTGATAGCAGGTTCCATGGTCACACCTAGCTTAGCCCATCACCACCCCAAATCGTGAGCTAACCAGTGGGATGTGTATTTCCACATGGTTAGGCCCGCTCCTACCCCACAGAATCTACCCTTGGATCTGGTTCACTTGCATTCTGGTTAGTGTCTTGACCCTGCCAAGTGTGACCTGTCCACTGTTCCACCACTCAGTCATGTACTGGTACCTAGCTCTGACAGACAGGCCCCCAGCCATAGCTTTCGTGTGGACTGGTGTGTGGCAGTCAGTGATACTCTATGCTAACAGCCCATCTCAAGACTCCCATGTGGGCTGGTGAATCAGTCTGGCCCAAATAGATCTTATGGACTCTCCCCTCCAAACCACCAGGTCTCAGTCCCCATGCTTGCCAGAAAGTTCTGTGACCTTGTTTCTGGGAATCACCCAGAATTCATCCCTCACCTACACTCACAATGGCCTTATCCATGGATGTCCCTAGGCAGCAATTACATACCCTAAAAACCCCAGAGCTCACCGCTGGGTGGCCAGCAGGCAGAGACTTGTGCCAATAGGTGTATTGGCTGCCCAATGCCTAGGACTCGGTTACCGCATGGCAGCAGTGACCATGGCCTGAGTCCCCAGCATTGGGTACGGCCTGGCTTGGGCACCCCCCTCCCCCGCCACAGTCACCATGCTGCAGACTCCTTTCGTCCCAACCCCATGGTCGAACTAAGCACTAGGATCTTATATGGGTGTCAGTTCATGTCCTGGATGCTCCACTTCCCATTCAGCTCCCTGTTTATGACCTGGGAATGCAGTGGAGGATGGTCCAAAACTTTGGCACCCTGCACCTATGAGGGACACCTGGAAGAAGCTCCCGGCTTTTGATATTGGATAAGCTCAGCTCTGGCTAATGTGGACATTTGAATGATCTTTGTCTCTTCTCTCTGTAAATCTGCCTTTCAAAACAAAATCACCTTTAAAAAATTAATCAAGTGGCTGGAGCCAAGGTTAAGCCTTCACCTGTTACACCAGCATCCCAGATGGCTGCTGGTTTGAGACTTCAGAATATGTTCAAAAGATGGTGGTCATACGGGAAAGAGCATTCACAAGCTTGGTCAATGGTGACAAGACATATCAAAAGCAAGAATGGGAAAGAAGCTCTCATTGTTCTGGGAGGAGCCATGAGTACAATCACAATGAACAAAAGATAGAAAGTGAGATTTTATAATTTCTGTGCCCTCAAACTGGCATTTAAAATTTGAGCCACACAATTCACATGTACACAATGACCTTGACCAAATAATGCAATTTTTGAAAAGCTCAGTTGGTGTTTTTCTGTGTATGTAAGATAAAAATGGTGTCTGCAGAGCCCTAGCTTGGGGGTGTAACTCTGTTTCTGCCTTAGAAGTCTCCTATCTCAGAGAAGTCCCTCAAAATTCTTTTGTGCTTGTGTTCCTTCTCTCTAAGGTCACGAGGCTCTCGGAGCAAAACTCGAACACCCTCCATCAGGTCTGTGACACTGCAGCCTGAGACACTTGGCAATGCTTCCAGGATGCTAATTTCTGAAGCCCATTAATAGGTTTGTAAACAAATTCTTTTTAAGTGAAAGTTTGAATTGTGTATTGTCAGGAATTGTGTGAATAATTGATTTGAATGAGTTTAATTGTCTATAAGAGAGTGTTTTGTTCTTCAGATGATGTAATTACTGCCTGTGTTGAGTTCCTGTAAGAATGATTTAAATGTTGGGTATTTTGGTTTGGGTTAATGGCAAAAGTATGCATTGGATATGTGCAGATGTGTTTGGTTCTCCTTGCTGTTTTATGACAATGGGAAATTATCACCTCATCTTCACCATGAATACCCCAAGTTACCACCTCTGCCCCCTTAAAAAGTGGTGCAGGATCATGTGGAATAGATCTGTTAGCACTGGGGATGTGAAATGCCTTTATCTCAAGATGCATCCATGCATCCTCTTCTAAGAGAATGGGTTGGTGTTCAATGTCAGTTGGAGACACCGGTCTTTACTTGGGTGATAGTCACAGCATTCTACTTTATTAGTACCTCCTGCTTAAGGTGTCAGGGACTTAAGTAGAAATGTAAGGCCAGAAGCAGGGAAGCCCGTGAGAGTGCTACAGAGTCATTGGCAGCAATGAGCACCTTTGTGTAGGGCGTTTCTGGATGCACCAAGAACTTGGCGATTTTGGTTGAGGCTAACAGAGCATATCAATAGAAAAGAGCCAGTTTTCACTATTCTTATAGAATAGTTTTCCATGATAGACCTTTTTATTATTATGTAACATTCATCATTGGAAGTCTCAAAATATGTTGTAAGCAATAGCAGCACTTGGTGACTGGAAAATCTTTAGATACAGATATATGGTTTAATGACCCACAGCTTTATGGTTTCTAGTGTGGAAAAGTAGAAGTTCCGAAAGGTTAAGTTTATCGCTGTTGTCCTCTCGCAAGCCGTTATTGATGTTAGAAAGAAGATAGGTATCATGAATAGATACTAACTTCCATTCTTTTTCAAGAAATTCAAATGAAAGTTTTTCATGCTGTCAAAGTAGCTCACTCTTAGAAAATAACTATTTTGGTGTAGTTTGTGGAATGGTGCATAGAGCATTGTATCTTGAAACCCAGAGGGCCAGTGGAAGCACAGGGTGGAGGATGGTTTCTTTCTTGTCTGTCTTACCGATGTGAATGTTAGGATTTGCATCTCCCTTTTCTTGTTGTTTATTATTTGTATTATTTTTTTGAACAAGAGATTCTAAATGTTGTAATAGCAGAGGCTGGCCAAGGCAGAGATGAGGTTCCATGTGTGTGATAGGAAGGAATCCATATAGTTTTGTCTCACATGGTGGGCAAGATCTCGAGGTCTGATTACAAGTAGATCTGAGATTTGAACCCAAGCACACTGATATGGGATGTGGCTGAACCAAGCAGTATCTTTTTTTTTGTAAGGTTTATTTATTTTTATTGGAAAGGCAGATTTATAGAGAGAAGGAGAGATACAGAAAGATCTTCCATCCTCTGGCTTACTCCTCAAATGGCTGCAGTGGCTGGAGCCGAGCTGATCCAAAGCCAGGATCCAGGAGCCTCTTTCGGGTCTCCCACATGTGTGCAGGGTCCCAAGGTTTTGGGCCATTCTCTACTGCTTTTATAGACTGTAAGCATGGAGCTGGATGGGCAGTGGAGCAGCTGCTATGTGAACTGGCATGCATATGGGATCCTGGTTCTTGCAAGGGCAGGATTAACCAAGTGAGCCATCATGTCAGGGCACTCAGTGTTATCTTGACCACTAAGCCAATTACCCATCTTAATATCTGCAAGTTTCAGATGTGTAGAAAGACTATACAATAATCTGATAATCAACAACTGAAATGGAAATAGAAGTTTCTTTGCTGCCGGGGCACTTAAATCCTTTTGTCATGACTTCTTTGGCAGTGTGGTGAAGCCAAATAACTTCTTAGAATGATGTTTTAAGATACA
Organism: Ochotona princeps; assembly: GCF_030435755.1. Taxonomy (NCBI): domain Eukaryota; kingdom Metazoa; phylum Chordata; class Mammalia; order Lagomorpha; family Ochotonidae; genus Ochotona; species Ochotona princeps. The sequence goes on from NC_080836.1 coordinate 84,168,706, forward strand.
AATTCCCAAACCAACACTGTAGCTTAGCTTATAAAGCTACCTCCTGTGATGCAGACATTCCAAATGGGCACTGGTTTGTGTCCCAGGTGTGCTGCTTGAGTTAGCTCTGTGCTAATGGCCAAGGAAAAGCAGTGGAATATGGCCCAATTACTAGGGCCCCTAATCACCCAAGTGGAGACCTGGATGAAGCTGACTTTGGCCTGGTAGCCATATGGGGAGTGAACTAAAGAGTTAAAAACTTGCTTTTTCAGTCTCCCCTTCTCTCTGTACAATTTTAACTTTTAAAATAATAGATAAATCTTTTTAAAAGCTATAAATTAGAAAGTATTAAAACATCATGCTGAAATCCAGTTAGAAATATGATATAAAAATGATTATAAACTTTGGGATATTGTTTCTGTTTCTAGGTTACAAATTACATAACAAAATCTAGTGACTAGCCAACTATTCATTTTATTTTTATTTATTTTTTTAAAGATTTACTTATTTTTATTACAAAGTCAGATATACAGAGAGGAGGAGAGACAGGAAGATCTTCCGTCCGATGATTCACTCCCCAAGTGAGTGCAACAGCCGGTGCTGTGCCGATCCGAAGCCGGGAACCTGGAACCTCTTCTGGGTCTCCCACATGGGTGCAGGGTCCCGAAGCATTGGGCCGTCCTCGACTGCTTTCCCAGGCCACAAGCAGGGTGCTGGATGGGAAGTGGAGCTTCCAGGATTAGAACCGGCGCCCATATGGGATCCCGGGGCTTTCAAGGCAAGGACTTTAGCTGCTAGGCCACGCCGCCGGGCCCCTATTCATTTTAAATTCAAAGTAATGACAGAGTTTTTCAAGATATGTGCAACTGTTGGAGAAATAAAAATGTTGATAAATTCTATTCGTGACAAAGCTATGGGAATTCTAACACTTCAGTGATTGGTTGGGTTAAATGTTAGCTTTCAGTTGGATGTTAGTAAAAAAGATGATAGAACTTGTTTTTCAATTCAAGTACATGAGTCCTTTGAATTCCATTTTTGTGCCCTTCTCTGTGGGTTTAATGTTAAGACCTGTTCCTCTGTTGGATTTCCAAATCACCTTTCATAACTTGCCTCTCCAGATGGTGTTCAAATAGCGATTTCAAATAGTGATTTCAAACAGGGGACAAACTGGTAGATTGACTGGGAGAGAACTTGTGGAGTCAGCAGAAGATTGCAATAAGAACACAATTCAAGTGAATCCTAGATCACAGGATAAAGTAATAAGCTTTCTTTTCTGTTCCATACACTGTCTTTTCTCCATTCTGTATTATCTTCCTCCAAGTCAAGTGCAGTGCTTCTGAGTGAAATGAGTAATTCAATCAGATATCTTTCTTAATGATCATATTTTAACTTTTCTGTGGGCATATGAAATATGTATATTTGTATGATTTCTAAAGGGAGATGTTTGATCTAAGTACATCTAGTGCCCAAGATGGATTCTGGAGTTCTCTGGCAGTTGAGCAGTTGGGCAAAAGGGCATTTTTGGCTGTCATTTTTACCTTTTGCTTACCTCATGATTCGCTGCTTCTTTTTCCTATTGATAAGACAGTTGCAGATAATTAGGGTTGTAGTTCTTTTACCTTCTGCTCTTGGATCTGCTACCCTGGCAATGACCTTTCCCTGGGAGCAAGCAAATACTCCTTCAAGTTGAATATCTCATTTGCAGTGCTGTCATTTGAAGTGACAGTCATCTGTTGTTTGTAGATCAATGATTTCATTCAGATGAGTGAACAGATGGATTAATAAAGCTGTCTGAAGTTGTAAACTGGTTCACAGGCTACTTCAAGGACATCCATCAGATTGTCACAATGTTGAACACAGAACTACCAATAATCTATTGGATTACAAGCACCTTGAAGACCAGGGTTAATTCTGTTTAGACCAGGTCCTTGTCAACTCAGGATAGAGACACGCTTTACTTTAAGATTGCAAGTAGTAAGATGTCTCAGCGTTTTGCACACATCAGAACATCAAGAGAAAATGTAGAAGCTATAGTTGAAGTTAATTTGGGGAGTGAACCATCAGATGGAAAATCTTCCTCCCTGTCTCCCTGTCTCTGTATATCTGTCTTTCCAATAAAAATAAATAAATCGTTACAAAATATTCAGAGATATTTGTAACCAAAATGCCTTGTACCATACACCAAGAATTTCTGAGTGTGTTTGAAAAACTTCAGTCCCTACCGCATTGTCAATACATCAGAAATAGCTATGGGATCTGGCCAGATATGATGGGATGCTTAACTTTACCACTCTGTCTAGTTGGCTATTGGGAGTCCAAACAGAATTGTATGTCTCTGCATCTCCAGGTCCTTGAGAGGAGGTTAAGTTCTTTAGCCCCTGCTTGTCCAAGCTCTCAGGAGAACTTTCTGCTCTAGAAGGAGTCACCATCTTGCTGACATTTCCTGTCTGTGTTCTTTGGATGTCCTTAAGAGTCAGTGTTGGAACTAACTCAGGCAAAATGAGTCATCTCCATTTATGAAAAAAAAAACACAACTAAATGGGACTTGGAGTGTTTCTCAAAAAGGAATGTGACACTGTTGAAGTATTCTAGACAGAGCAGTGACATAATCCAAATAAAACCCAATCTTTCTTGTCCTGCTCTCTGGGTAGCTTCCCTGCTGTTCCTCAAATATGTTCCCCACTCACCCTTGTGCTTGTGTCTGATTGGGATTCTTGTTTCTCAAGAACCACATGACTCTGTCCCTCATCTTTTTGGCATCAGCCTTCCTGGCTACCTTGTTGATGCTGCAAGTTCTGCCATTCATCCTGGCTTTATTCTCCTTCATTGCACTGATCATCACCTAGTACATTACATGTCTTATTTTTGGTCAAACAATAATATTCTTATTCTGAGCAATTATTTTTTTAATCAAATCGGGAATGGAAATCTGGTAACTGATTATATGTTCCCTTCTTTGCCCCATCATCTCCAAAAATTTAGTGAAGTTTGTATGAAAGCTAATTAAGCCCTTTATTCCTCTGAACTGAGTCCTGATTTCATTTTATTGTTTGGTCATCACTTCTTTTCACTCTGATTTGTAATATAAGAAATGTGTTACAACTTTATAGCTACATTTATGCTACATTTTTATTTGAAGATGCATTTGTGTATTGAAAATCAGAGCTAGACAGAGAGAAAAAGAGAAACCTTCCATCCCCTGAGCTCCTAATGTCCACAGCCACCAAGTCTGGGCCAGGTCAACCTGGTCTCTTAAAAAAGGTGGCAGTGACTCAGGGACTTGAACCATTTTTAGTTGTCTTTCCAAGTGCATTAACAGGAAACACGGTTGGGAGCAGAGCAGTTGGGGTTCAAACTAGCACCCCAAATGCAAGCATTTCGAGTGGCAGCTTAACTTGATACTCAGTGCTCACCTCTCTCCTTCTTTTCTGAAATGAACCAAATTTTAAAGAATTTAATATTTTCAAAAATTGTACACATAGAACTTATTTAATTTTTTTCTAAAAGATATAATATGTAGGATGTAATAAACCACTAAGTGCTTCTTTATCTTGGGAGGCTTAAACATCTGTTATTGTAAGAAGCATCTTTTCTGAGAATACAGCTTGCCTGTTGTTGATTTCGTTTAAACATTTTCGAGGTGGATTTTAGGAGATAGGGGAGATGAAATAAAAGAGCAAAGAAACTTAAATCTAAATGGGAAGTCATAGCTCCTAGTTTTGGGTGGTGCTTACTACTGGCTTCTGATCCGTTAGTTTCATGATTTTTCACTTTGGCCGAAGAACTTACAATTTGCCATGGATTCCACTTCTGCTCACCCCAGGAGACTGAATGAAAACTCCAATTCTTTGCTACGTCCTGTGCTTTAAGACAAAGAAGACTGGGTTGGTTCTGTGTTTTTCAAGGCTCTATTTGTGGAAAGTTTTTAGTTTTGGGACCCAGCTCTTAACAATTCTGATTTCTTTAGCCTGAGACCCATGCAGTCATCTGTTTTCTTTCTTTCTCTCTCTTTTTTTTTTTTTTTAAAGATTTTATTGTTATTAGAAAGCCAGATATACAGCGAGGAGGAGAGACAGAGAGGAAGATCTTCCATCCGATGTTTCACTCCCCAAGTGAGCCGCAACGGGCCGGTGCGTGCCGATCCGATGCCGGGAACCAGGAACCTCTTCCAGGTCTCCCACGCGGGTGCAGGGTCCCAAAGCTTTGGGCCGTCCTCGACTGCTTTCCCAGGCCACAAGCAGGGAGCTGGATGGGAAGTGGAGCTGCCGGGATCAGAACCGGCGCCCATATGGGATCCCGGTGCGTTCAACGCGAGGACTTTAGCCGCTAGACCACGGCGCCGGGCTCCAGTCATCTGTTTTCTAAAATATTTCCGTAAGATTCTTTTGTGCAGAGCAGAGACCGTTGGTTTCCCTAAGGTCTCTTCAGTGCTGATATCCTGAGACTAAATGGATAATTTAAGTCTTCAAAGCTCTGCTTTTGTTTTTTTAGTTCTACTACCTTTGTATTTATTTATTTATTTATTTATTTATTTATTTATTTATTTATTTATTTTTGCATTATTATTGTTATCATTTTATGAAAAAAGTCATCATTTTACGAAAAGCTCTACTTTTGACGAGAACCTGTTCGAGGTTATATTACTTGCTGCCACTAGATGGCGCAGGCAATTCTTGGGATGGAGGAGATTTGGGTTGTTTTGGATTTTCATTTTCCTTGTGCAATATACTTGAAATACCCAGCTTAGGAAGCTTTGTGGGGACATGACACATTACCTCCTTTCTCTGAACAAAGGCCCAGAGGGTGCAGCTGTTTTGCTTGACAATTTGATAGAGGGAGACTCATTAAATAAATGTTTCCATGTCTGAAGGGAAAGGAAAAGGGAACCCTCTGCATAAATATTAGTTAACATTTTTCTTATTATTTCCAGCAGGTGTGTGCTCCTCTCTCGTGTGTCTTTTTCTCTTTTATTCCTTATCACTGGCTTCATTTTTCCTTTCTTCTGTTTTCTTGGTCTTTGCTTTGATCTACTATGCATGTATTGAACTACTAGTGGGTTAAGTTTTAGTTCACTACCTTGGAATTCACAAATGATCTCTACACAGCATTCTTAAGTGGGTGAACATACTCAGTACAATAGAACGAATTCTTATTCAAGGGACTTCCTCTGCTATGTTGTGTTTGTTTTTAGCAGCTGTCCTAGCACCAGCCAAATTCAGGAAGAAAGAATCTTACACCCGATCAGGGAGAAGCCCTCAGAATCCTCTTTTTCACAAGCACAATTCAGGGACGGACCAGAGCTCTTCGTGTGCGCCTAAGTAGGGGTCTGGCACAATAATAGGGTGTGCTTCTATGCTCCTTTTCATGGGAAGATCTCAAAGCATGTGTGCTGCTTTATTCTGTAAAGCTGCCTCTTTTCCACCCGCTTGTCAAAATAGGAAGATGTGTTGTGATTTTTTTTCCAAAGAGATTGCATTCCTTTCCTGGCTTTGTTCCAGCCCAGCTGCTTGTCATTCAGGGAGATGCTGGGCTCTCAGTGCCAGGATACACCGCTGTGCTCTCCTTCCTCAGTGACAGGGACTGACCGGTCACTCCCCGCCTGAACAGGTGACCAAGGCACTGTGAGTGACCACCCGTGCAGAAGTCTGATTTCCTCTCTTCTGGTTCGCCTCTGGCAGCAGCAGTTTCCAATACTTAATAGCTAAAACAGCGCAAATGCACCAACAGTGCAAGAAAGTGTTTCTTCACATTGAGAGCATTTATTAAATAGTTCCTGCATGTTAGCCACTGTGTTAAAGTACTTGACCTTATGTCATGCCATTTCATCCTCAGTGAATAGCGTGAACTAAGTCATATTACTGTCCTCAGTTGGCGTGAGTGGAAACAGTAAAACGCAGGAGTAAATTGTTCAATACGCAGAGCTGATACATGAGCCAAGCTCTGAGTCTGCTGAACCGACCAGAGCCCATGCTGTGTTAACCATGTATCCAGATTCTAAGGGGTTGCGCTTTTATGCAAATAAAAGTTAAGCATATCTACTGGGTAATCATTAGGAAAGAGTATGTATCCTACGAATGTAGCTCCGTTTCTTTTGACGCAAGAATGGAAACATACTCTAAATGCAGTTCAGCTGACTTTCACTGTCTCCTGGTCTGTTACCTTACCCCTTGTGTGCTGTTCTGGGGAAGAGATTCTATTTTAACATATGTCTTTCTGTTTGTTAACTTTAAACTCAGCTTGAGCTGCCTCTTGCAGAAAGCTTTCAAATGATACGCCTCAGTTGTACAATGAAAACGTAGACTTTCTTTGTTTCTCCAGTTTACTTCCAATTTATTTTTTGCCATCTCTTTAGACTTTTCTCCTTTATCAGTGATTTATTAAAATATTATCTTTTTTTCCTAGTGCTCCTTTTCTCTGTATGTTATCTTCATGTGCAGATCAATATATGTCCATTGCCACTGAGTTTTTCCCTTCTCTGTTTAATGCTCCCTGCTTTATGTCTCCACATATTTGCCCTATAGATTTTGGTAAAGAAAAGAATATTTCATGGAAGTCTTTTAATCCAATTTCATGAATTACACCAGGCTAACAAAAGCCTAGGAACAAATACACAGAACTTGTCTACCCAATTCCTTTAAGTCTGTCTTCTTGTTGTAATCGCATTGTTCCCAGAAGTTAAAGGTTTGGCTATATCAAACATTAATATACTTTATTGATGCATAATCTTCAAAGAGAGTCTTAAGGTCTGCAAACCAGAGAGCTAGCACATGTATGGGTCAGAAGTCCAGGGTGCACGCATGTGCATGATTTCTTATACAGTAAAAGTTTCCATTTGTTGATGATAAGACAGGTAGGACAAGATCAGCCTGATTCATAAACTTGATGTTGGTCAGATTCAATTCATAGATCTCAACCAATAGATGTGTGAGCTGCAATTGTTAGTGGCCTTGAACTGCCCCACCTTGGATCTTGGGAAATCAATGTGGCTTTGTTCAGCAGTGACTGCCTGCAAGCACCATAAATCAGGAGCTTCCATAGGAAACTTTTATTGTCAAGGTAATGGCAAAGAAAAATGATAGCAGTTATTCTGTTTTACACAGTTTAGCCTTTTTTCTTACTCATTGGTGTTTCTCACAATTTGCTTTTCTTTTATTTGTGTATCTGACTAATAGGAACACATAGCTGTTGAGTGATGTAAAGCAGCATAATGTGCTTAAATAATTGCCTTTATTGAAGTTTACAATGCTTACGCTGTGATTTATTCTGATCACCTAGGTGGTTATCCAAAATGAGAATCTTGCATTCTTGATGCCAGAAAACAATCATTTGTACTTTTATATAGTAATTATGTGCCAAACTGAGGGCATTACCTACAATAACCATGTGATTTGGATTTTCTCATTTGCCATTATAAACAGTGGTGAATAGTAACAGACTTTAATGGCCGTGCTATGACGATAGTTTAACTGTGGTTGATGAGTTAGCATTATGTACTCATTATGCTCTGACACTGATATTGTTAAAGCTGTGTATTTTACAAGTAATTTGGTGATAATAATGACTGAGGCACCAAAGATTAGGAATGAGTTTCTGTTGTATGAATTAGACTGTATTTACAGTGATCTCCATGATAATCATATTACTGCCATTTTTGTTACTTGGAGAGATAGTTTTGCTAAAGCTATTTGTCCTAGGTACTCATGCTAAATAATAGCTCTTACCCAATATTTGTTCTGTTTTTTCATAGTGAAAAATCATGATTTTTCATTGGGTAGACAGGTGATCAGAATGAAGAATGTAATTCCAAATCGCTCACACAGATGAGCACAGCCATTCACTAAGTTCTAGTCAACAGTGTGAAGGTAGAAGTGAAGTGCAATTAAAGGAACTGTTTCAAAAGGAAGGTGCTTGCTATTTTCTCTTCTTTGTTTATTCCTGTTAATTGGAATATAGACTTACTGTCTACAGCTCCAGCAAGCCCTCCTGAACCAGGTGGTAAGGTAACTTCAAGTTAGTTCTGATTCTCTGAAGCTTCAAACCAGCTCAGCTTCTGGATTTATTGCTTGTCAGAAAAGATTAAACCACTCTCTTGTTTAAACATTAGCCATTTCTTTTTAAAAACTTTATTATTGCAAGATCCAAACACAATGAATCTTGTAATATCGAGGTGAAGAACTGAAACTAATTAAACTAAGAACTGAAATCAAGGATTTGGTGACTCCTAAATTCTAGTCCAAAATGTCTGATTTGAGAAGCTTCTTATGTGGACACTGTAAATGTCTTTCAAACCTGAGTTCATCTCATTAGTTTACTCCAGCTTTGTCCCTATTGTGCTTTTAGTTTCCGTTAATTTCAAACTAGAACTCCGAAAATATTTTGGTTCATTTTTAAAAATTTCACTATTTTTGTGAAAAAATTTACTATAGTTAATATTTTATCCACAAATGGTCTTGCAAAAATCAGAATATATTCTTTGTTTTAAAATTTTTCCATTTTTATTTAATTTTTTGATTAACATGCAATGTCTGCACAGCACTTTTGTAAGATACAGTGCAGTATCATTACACACATGCATGATGTAAACTAACAAGCCACACACTTTTGCAAGATACCCTTCCATTTCCCTAGTATATTTCCTTTCAGTTAGGAGCCTGCCAGCTTATAGCTTTTAGCCAGGACACATTTTTGATTTGAGCTCAGTTTCTGTTAGGAAGTTAAATGAGTTTATCAGTTGCTTCAAATTATCTTTTCCACATCATTAATGATTAATTTTGCTCCTTCAAAGTTGCTAATTAATACTTGAATTCAATTTCTGCAGACCTCATTGCATTTTTCCCAAGGTGTGACCACTGTTTTATAACATTATAAGTTAAGTTCTATCATTTTTTTTCCAAAATGTGTGAGCCAGTAAACTATTCCTAGTGAATTTCATAGTCTTTTGATACCATCCAAAAGCTGTATAATTGATCTCTACTGACAATAGTATGTGTTAAACTAAGAAAAGTTCTATCTAAAATTTGAGGTTTTGAGATTTACAAAGCTTGATTTCCTACAAAACAGTATTTAGGGAAAATTTAGTAGTCTGGCATGGATCCTACCCCCAAATAATGGATATAGTGGAACATTTGCAATTATTTGTAGCCACTTTTTTCCCTAAAAGGCCTATCTCAATGTGGAGAAGGCGCGTAGGGGCATGTGACCTATCCCAGAACCAAACACATGAACTTGAGACTTTAGTTCAAAAGTGGGCAGTATACTTCAGCATCCTATTTATGTTCATTTCCATTCTTCCTGAACTTCAGTTCTTTATTCTCCGTCTTACAGAAGTGGAGACCAAGGAAGGATGACAGGACCTTGAGAACATGCAGCAGAACCGCTCTCCACCCCGGAGTGAGGCATTTCCCTTAGGCTCTGGCTGTTGTGGACACCTGCTTCTGTAAGCAAACCCTGATTTGCTTTTTCTTTATGCATCAGGTCCCCATGCAGGGAGTGCTCTACTCTCACGCAGCTCTAAAAGCATCTGAGGGACAAGTCTCTCAGCAAGCAGGTGGATTTGAATTGCTTGCTTCCCTTTTCTGTATTCATAAAATCTAAGTAACAGCACATTCCACACCTCCAAAGCGATGCAGCCTGGGCACAGCTAACATCCAAAGTTTTCCTCTAGGTCTCTAGGTTGACTCCTTTGTCTCCATATCTGTTCTGCTGTTGCTTTGGAACATGGGCAGAAGAATCCTCATTTGATGGGATTAATTGTTGGTTTCAGTACTAAGCTAGTGGCTTCTCCCCAATTCTTCCCTAACGTGTACGTGTGTGTGTGTATGTGTGTGTGTGTGTGTGTGTGTGTGTGTTGAATTCTCATTATCTAAAATGTTGGTGGCTTTTGCTTGGGATCAGTGTTCTCTGTTAGTGTCCCTGTGGGTCTCTGAACACATTGTTGTGTTAAAACTTGGAAGATATGTGGATGGGTAACATGTAGGCACAGGCTGTGTTACTATTCTTAATTTGTATATTGTCCTTTCCATACCATACTATTATGCTTTGTAGGCATAAATAAAAGCGCTGTTGACAATGAAAAAATGAGAGCACTTTGAATGGAGCTTATGTTTTTCTGATGCAAGGATTGGCATATGCATTTGACTTTACCGAGGTTCAATGATTTATGGAAAATTTGCTAATGTGAAAGTGGCATTGTTCCTGGTGATTGTTTCAAAAAATCAGATTTTTCTTACATATAATGGAATAACAGAGACAAGTCAACTTTATAAGACAAAATGATTCATTTTTTCTTGAAGTTCTTGAGGTTCGTAGTTCACAAGGGTTCGGTCTTTGGTGAAGGCATTCTTGCTGACTGGGTCCTGAAGTGGCATAGAACATCACAAGGCAAGAAATGGGGACTGTGTTTTTCCTATCTATAGCTATTTGGTCCCGTAAAACCACCAGAACCAACCATAGGGCTTCCAACGTGATGACCTGTCTGGTCTAATTGCTTCTCAAAGGCCTGTTCTCTGAATGTCGTAACAGCTATCCTCTTAGTACCATTAGCATGACACTTTGGAAAGTAAACCTCTAAGTTCAAGGGACAAGCCATATCTGTTTTTACAAAAGTGATAATATTAGATAAGATTTTCCACATACACTTCTCAGAGGCTGAATGGATGTGCTTTTTTTATCTTAAGTCTGCCATGTTCCTAGAAATGCATCCATATCCACGTGCTTATTGTTGTATCATTTAAAATAGTTCAGTAAAAACCCACATTCTCATTGTTTATTGAATAATTCATATTTTGTTAAACATTATATTCATGTTTCATAGTTTAAGATGGTAATATACATGCTGGTATTCATTTTTGTTTAAATTTATGTAATTGTGATATATATGCATAAAACATTTTGGTATCTTTGCAGAGATATAATTGATATCCAATGAAGTAGACTTAACAAAAATATTTAGGTGAATGTGTCTTACACACACGCACACACACACATCTGTGAAACTATCAGAAGACTAAAAATGACAGTAGATATACCCATTACCCTCCAAATTTTCTGATGGTTTTTTTGTAATTTCTGCTTTCACTAATCTTTCCTATTCCAAGGTAACTCTTAATCCATTTCTTTCACTGTAAATTAGTTTGAATATCTGGAATTGTGTGTAAATGGAGCCAGGCTTTTTGGATTCTTTTTTGTCTATCTTCTTTTACTAAGCTTGCATCCATGCTTTACTAAGATTCATCTGTGTTGCTGTGTTTAGAATCATTCCTTTCCTTTCATTGATGAGTTTTGTTCCATGGTGTGGACATACTGCAATTATTCTACTTATTTTTCTACAACAAAATCAGGGCGCTTGAGTTTGTTTCTAGATTTTTTTAGTACAGATTAATCTAATGGGAAGATTAGTATGCAAGTATTTTAAAAATACTTATTTACATATTTATTTATTTGAAAGGCATAATCCACTCACAAGGAAGTAAGTAACTTGCGTCAACAAAGGCCTGCGGTGGTGAGGTCTGTGTCCAAAGCTCCATCCTAATCTCCAAGGTGGGTGGCAGAGACTCAAGTGCTGGAGCCACCTTCTGCTGCCTTACCAAGCTCATTAGTAAGAATTTGAATCGTTGAAAAGGAATAACTGGGACTCAAACGGACACTCTTGTTATTGCATGTCAGCATTGTAGGCAGTGGCTTACTCACTATGGCACAGTAGTGGCCCTAGTGTTTCTTTTTAATACTTGACATTCTTTTTTTTTTTAAGATTTATTTATTTTTATTGGAAAGGCGGATATACGAAGAGGAGAGACAGAGAGGAAGATCTTCCGTCCGATGATTCACTCCCCAAGCAGTCGCAATGGCCAGAGTTCAGCTGCTCCAAAGCCATGAGTTTCTTCCACATCTCCCACATGGGTGCAGGGTCCCAAGGCTTTGGGCCATCCTTGACTGCTTTCCCAGGCCGCAAGCAGGGAGCTGAATGGGAAGTGGAGCTGCCGGGATTAGAACTGATGCCCATATGGGATCTTGGAGCATTCAAGGCTAGGACTTTAGCCACTAGACCACGTTGTCAGGCCCAAATACTTGACATTCATTCGTTTCTTTTGGATAAAAACCACTAAATGGAGAGGGTAGATCAATTACTAAGTGTATATTACACATATTGTAAAATTCTCAAACTATTTTTAAAGTAATAGTGATATTTTACATTTGTTGGTAATTGTTCCAGCTTTATCAATGCCTTGCTAATATTTGGTGTGGTCAGTCTTTTAATTTTAATAGTTCTTATAAGTATATAGTGGCATTTCATTGTAGTTTTTCAAAAATTTTTTAGTGACTATTGTATTGAAATGAGTCTTATTATAAAATCCTGTTTTAATGACTTTTTTCTTTTAGTAGCTTAAGTTTGTTTCTCTGCTGTCTTCCCACTTGCAGTATTTTTGAGGAGAAATCTGTTCTCATGTTATCTTTGTTCCTTTCCACATAATGTCTTTCTTTCTGTCAGACTGTTTTATTTTTTAAGATTTTCTTTTTGATAACTTGCTTTGTGCTCTTTATAATGGTCCTTGCTATAGTTGTCTTCATATTTCCTGTGCTTAAGGATCATTCAGGTTGTTTGAATTATAGGCTTATAGTTTTTAAATTAAATTAAAAAATCATTCTAATTTTCACATGTTTTTCGGTCTTCCACACTTCTTTCTTTGTTGCAATTACTGATGCATTAGGCCACTCGGAGTTATTTTTTTTTTTATTAATTAGTTTGCATTATGTGACAGTTTCATAGGCTCTGGGAATCCCCCCACCCCTCCCCACGCCCCTCGCCCCTGGTAGATTCCTCCACCTTGGTGCAGTATTACAGTTCAAATTCAATCAAGATTCTTTCCTTGCAAACATATACCAAGCATAGAGTCCAGCTACTTATTGTCCAGATGGGTTGAGCAGTTTCTTGGGGAGACCATTTCTGGTCCGAAGTTAGAGCTGGTAGAATATCATCCCAGTCAATTAAGAGTCCCAATATAACATCAACAGCAATTTGCAACGTTATGGAATTGACATGGTTTTGAGTAACCAGTATGTTAAAAAAAAAAAAAAAAAACAGGTCCTAAGCACAACCTCTGATTAGCTCATTGACATTTCAATTTTAGTTTATATACAGGACTGGCTGCCATATACCTTAAAATGGCTATAAGGTACCATTCAGCTGTTTCGTGTCTATTTCATTATAGTATTTAGCCATTTGTTGTGTTGAAGTATAATTTTGCTGATCTTGGCAGATTTTAGGATAATCTAGACTGGCTTGTAACTCTAACAAGACATTTGTCGACATTTAAGGTGCAGAACATTTTTTTTGGGGGGGGTGTGCAGGAAAATCCTCAACAGCATGGTGAGGAGTAACTAATCTTTGTGTCCCACCCAGCGAGGCATGAGCTAATCCATGCCAGCTCTTTCCTGTCAGATTCCAAGTTCTACTTTTTGTTGTTTGTCTATTTATTTTAGGTTTTTTTAGTTTGTATGATTGTTTGCTATGAGGGGTTTTCGGAGCGATCCCGATGGTCATTGCGAGGGAGAGTGGGGGTGGGTCCAGAGGTGGAGCTAGGCTCGGACCAGAGAAAGCTCTCCTCCCTGGTCCTGAAGGACGTTTATTGTTCTTCTGTTTCTGTGGACCGCTAAGGGCTTCTGGTTGTCTTTCCGATGACGTCGGTTTCTGCACGGTAGTGGTGTCTTACGTGCTACTCATTTTGGAAAAAATTTTACATTTTCATTTTAGAGAGTTCCTATTGTAACACGTTTGAGTTATTTGCTCTTTTCTTATGTAATGTTTAATTTCGAACACGTGTAGTAATGTAATGGCTGTTTAAATTTTATCTGCTAATTCTAGTATCTTTATCAGTTCAGGTTCACTTTTGATCAGTTGATGTTTCTCAACCTTATGACTATTATGTTAAATGCATGACCATTTTTTATTGGTATTGGATATCCTTTTTAGGGTGCTGAAGGTTTTGTATTTTTGTAGTTCCGTGCTTTATTCTAGGAAACAGTTATTTGGTTACAGAGGGTTATTAAGTTGTGATATACATGCCATAGTTCAGCTAACTTAAAATGTACAACCTAATTATTTTCTGTAGATTATCGACTGTGCAGTCACTGCTATCATCCAAAATGACATCGTATCTACTAACAACCAACCTTTGTTTTTGCCTCCAGCTCAGAAAGCTAATAATTTATATTCTGTTTCAGAGAATTGTTTTGGGGGCATTTTATCCAAAGGAATGAGAACTATATGGTTTCTCTTAGTTAGGATGACTTTTTTGAGGATTATCCGTGTGATAGCATTTATTAGCATTCTGTCCCTTTTTGTCACTGGACTTTATCCGTAGGGATAGATACAGCACATTTTGTTACCTCCCGGCTGATGACATTTGAATTATTTTGGCATTTTGGCTATCATGTGTAATCCTCCTATGTATATGTGAGCACAATTTTTTTGTGAAGAGATATGTTTTCAATCCATTTCTCTTTAGTGTATATCTAAGCCAGGGATTGTCGGATCAGTTAGTAAATTTGTGTGTACATTTTTAAGAAACTGGCAAACTGATGTGAAAGCAACTGCACTGTTACACCGTCCCATCAGCAATGAGTGACGTTTTCCATTTTTCTGCATCCTCATCAACACTTGTTATCTGTCTTTTTGATGACAGTTTATGTAATGTGAGTTAAGTGGTTTCTCATTGTGCTTTTAGTTTGAATTTTCCTAGTAATTTCTAATGTTAAATATTTTTTCACATGCTTATTAACAATTTGCAGGTAATCTTTTGTGGCATAGTTACATGAATACATATTTCCCACTATAATTGGATCATATGTCTTACTGACTTGTAAGTATTCCTGGTATAATCAGGATGTAAGTCCTCTTCAGTAACTTAATTTGCAAATATGTTCTTTTTTATTATTATTATTTTTTAGTTTTCAACAGATTCAGTATGGTTTGTAGGTACAATTCTTTTTTTTAAATTCATTAATTACATTGTATTATGTGACACAGTTTCATAGGTACTTGGATTCTCCCCACCCCTCCCCAAACCCTCCCACCATGGTGGATTCCTCCACCTTGTTGCATAACCACAGCTCAAGTTCAGTTGAGATTCCCCCATTGCAAGCATATACCAAACCTAGAGTCCAGCATCTTATTGTCCAGTCAAGTTCAACGGCTTCTTAGGTATACCCTCTCTGGTCTGAAGACAGAGCCAGCAGAGTATCATCCCGATCAATTAAAAGCTCCAACATACCATCAGCAAAAATTTACATCATTATGGAATTAATTGACATTGTAATGAGTAACCAATATGTTAAAAGTAAATGCGAGTTCTGAACCACCTTCTGTGACCACCTCACCTACACTTCAATTTTAGTTTATACACAACATGTAACATTCATAACATAACATGTTATACATAACATCATATCATCTTAAATTAAGGCAAACATGTGGTATTTAACCTTTTGGGATTGGCTCATTTCCCTTAGCATTATGGTTTCCAGTTTGGCCCATTTGGCCACAAAGAACTGCATTTTGTTTTTTTTAATAGCTGAGTAGTATTCCATGGAGTAGATGAACCATAGCTTTCTTATCCAATCCTCTGCTGATGGGTCTTTTGGCTGCTTCCATGTTTTTGCAATTATTGATTGTGCTGCTATGAACATAGGAGTGCATGTTGGTTTCTCATAAAACAAGTGTTCTGGATATATTCCTAGGAGTGCTATTGCTGGATCATACGGTATGTCGATTTTGAGTTGTTTGAATGTTCTCCATACTGATTTCCATAGAGGCTGTACCAGTCTGCAGCCCCACCAGCAGTGGAGTAGGGTTCCCTTTTCCCCACAACCTCGCCAGCAAGTGTTGTTGGTGCTTTTATTCATGTGGGCCAGTCTTACTGGCGTTAGGTGGTACCTCATTGATGTTTTAATTTGGATTTCCCTTATTGCCAGGGAACTTGAGTATTTTTTCTTATGTTTATTTGCCATTTGGGTTTGTTCCTTTGTGAAGTGTTTGCCCATTTCCCATGCCCATTTCTTGAGTGGCTTGTTTGTTTTGACATTTTGGTTGTTTTGTAGCTCTTTGTATATTCTGGAGATCAGCCCTCTATCACCTATGTCGTGTGCAAAGATCTTCTCCCATTCTGTGGGTTGCCTTTTTACTTTGTTGATTGTTTCTCTAGCTGTACAGAAGCTTCTTAGTTTGATGAGGTCCCAATTGATTATTTTAGTCTTGATTTCTACTGCTTTTGGAGTCTTTTTTAGGAAGTGAGGGCCTACCCCTATGTGTTCCAGTGTGTTTCCAACATTTTCTTCCAAAAGTTTGAAGGTTTCTGGATGTAGGTTTAGATCTGTTATCCATTTAGATCTGATCTTAATGTATGGTGAGGAATGTGGATCTATTTTTTTGTTTCTGCAGGCTATTAACCAGTTGTCCCAACAGCATTTATTGAACAGACCTTCCCATTTGCCTGGATTGTCGTTTGTCTTTTTGTCAAAGATTATTTGGCTGTATCTGTGTGGGTTCCCTTCTGGTGTCTCTATTCTGCTCCATTGATCTTCCTCTCTATCTTTGTGCCAGTACCAGGCTGTTTTGATAACCACTGCCCTATAGTATGTCCAGAGGTCCGGAACTGTGATTCCCCCTGCTAACTTCCTGTTCTTGAGAAGGGTTCTAGCTATTTGTGGTTTTTTGTGTTTCCAGATGAACCTTTGGATCATTGTTTCCACTTCCATGAAGAATGTTTTTGGCAATTTGATTGGGATTACGTTGAATGTATATATTGCTTTTGGTAGTATAGACATTTTAATGATATTGATTTTACCTATCCAGGAGCATGGGATGTTACTCCATCTTTTGAGGTCTTGTTCAATTTCTTTCTTAAGTAGTTTGTAGTTTTCTTCAAATAAGTCTCCTACATTTTTGGTTAGATTTATTCCCAGATATTTCATACTTTTCTCTGTTATTTTGAATGGTATCTTGCTGGTTAAATCTTTTCCATCTTGGGGCTGTTCGCATACATTATGGCTGTTGATTTTTGTTCATTAATTTTGTACCCTGCCACTCTACCAAATTCTTGTACAAGTTCTAGCAGTCTCTGTATTGAGTCTCTTGGCTCTTCTACATAAAGAATCATATCATCTGCGTATAGTGAGAGTTTGACTTCTTCGTTTCCCATTTGGATTCCTCTGATTTCTTTTTCTTGTCTTATGGCCTCAGCGAGTACCTCTAGGACTATGTTGAATAGTAGTGGAGAAAGTGGACATCCCTGTCTTGTTCCAGATCTCAGTGGGAAGGGTTCCAGTTTTTCTCCATTCAGTATGATGCTGGCGTTGGGTTTTTCATATATGGCTTTAATTATGTTGTGGATTTTTCCATCTATGCCTATCTTGGTTAGGGTTTTTAGTAGGAAGTGGTGTTGGATTTTGTCAAAAGCTTTTTCTGCATCTGTTGATACTATCATGTGATTCTTGTTTTTCAGTTTTTGGATGTGGTGTATCACATTATGGATTTCCGAATGTTGAACCATCCCTGCATTCCAGGGATGAATCCTACTTGATCTGGATGAATGATCTGTCTGATGTGTTTTTGAATTCTGTTGGCTAGGATTTTGTTGAGAATCTTATCATCAATGTTCATCAAAGAGATAGGTCTGTAGTTTTCCTTCTCTGTTAGTTCTCTGTCTGGTTTTGGGATTAAGGTAATGTTGGCTTCATAGAATGAGTTTGGAAGGGTTGCTTCTTTTTCTATTGTTTTGAAGAGTTTGTAGAGGATTGGGGTCAGTTCTGTTCGGAATGTTTTGTAGAATTCTGTAGTGAAGCCGTCTGGGCCTGGGCTTTTCTTTGTTGGGAGGTCTTTAATCACTGATTCAATCCCTACTTCAGTTTGTTCAGGTCGTTTGTTTCCTCTGGGCTAAGTTTTGGCAGGTGGTAGAAGTCTAAGAACTTTTCCATTTCTTGGTGATCTTCTGATTTGTTGGAGTACAGTGCTTTGTAGTAATTTCTAATTATGGCCTTAATTGATGCAGTGTCTGTTGTTATGTTGCCTTTTTCATCTTTGATGCTGTTAATTCTTTTTTTTTATTAGTTATTTTGTATTATGTGACAGTTTCATAGGCTCTGGGAATCCCCCCACCCCTTCCCACGCCCCTCGCCCCTGGTAGATTCCTCCACCTTGGTGCAGTATTACAGTTCAAATTCAATCAAGATTCTTTCCTTGCAAACATATACCAAGCATAGAGTCCAGCTACTTATTGTCCAGATGGGTTGAACAGTTTCTTTGGGAGACCTTTTCTGGTCTGAAGTTAGAGCTGGTAGAATATCATCCCAGTCAATTAAGAGTCCCAATATAACATCAACAGCAATTTGCAACGTTATGGAATTGACATGGTTTTGAGTAACCAGTATGTTAAAAAAAAAAAAAAAACCAGGTCCTAAGCACAACCTCTGATTAGCTCATTGACATTTCAATTTTAGTTTATATGCAGGACTGGCTGCCATATACCTTAAAATGGCTATAAGGTACCATTCAGCTGTTTCGTGTCTATTTCATTATAGTATTTAGCCATTTGTTGTGTTGAAGTAAAATTTTGCTGATCTTGGCAGATTTTAGGATAATCTAGACTGGCTTGTAACTCTAACAAGACATTTGTCGACATTTAAGGTGCAGAACATTTTTTTTTGGGGGGGGGTGTGCAGGAAAATCCTCAACAGCATGGTGAGGAGTAACTAATCTTTGTGTCCCAGCCAGCGAGGCATGAGCCAATCCATGCCAGCTCTTTCCTGTCAGATTCCAAGTTCTACTTTTTGTTGTTAATTTATTTTAGGTGTTTTTTTTTTTTTTTTTTTTTTTTTTTTTTAGTTTGTATGATTGTTTGCTATGAGGGGTTTTCGAAGCGATCCCGATGGTCATTGCGAGGGAGAGTGGGGGTGGGTCCAGAGGTGGAGCCAGACTCGGACCAGAGATAGCTCTCCTCCCTGGTCCAGAAGGACATTTATTGTTCTTCTGTTTCTGCAGACCGCTCAGGGCTTCTGGTTGTCTTTCCGATGACGTTGGTTTCTGCACGGTAGTGTTTGGACTTCTTCCATCCCCTGTGGAAGCTCTGGTTGGGGGTGGATGACCTCAGAGTACTCGGCCTCTGAGGGCATCCAATTCCGATGCTGTTAATTCTTGCCTTCTCTTGTTTTTTCTTTGTCAGTCGGGCCAGTGGGTTGTCTATCTTGTTAATCTTCTCAAAGAACCAGCTTTTGATTCATTGATTTTGTGTATCGTTTTTTTTTATTTCTATCTGATTAATTTCCTCCCTTGTTTTGATGATTTCTTGTTTCCTATTGTGTGTGGGGCTCTTCTGCTGTTGTTTTTCCAATTCCTGGAGGTGTGTGTTTAGTTCCTGTATTTGGCGCCTCTCTTGGGCCTTGACATGAGCTCCAATTGCAATGAGTTTACCCCGTAGCACTGCTTTGGCAGTGTCCCACAAATTTTGGAATGTTGTGTCAGAGTTTTCATTGGTTTCCATAAATTTTTTGATCTCATCTTTAATTTCTTCTCTGATCCATTGTTCGTTTAATAGCATATTGTTTAGCCTCCAAGAATTTCTGTATTTCCTGGGGCATTTTGAATTGCTGATTTCCAGTTTCATTCCGTGGTGGTCTGAGAGGGTACATGGTATGATTCCTATCTTTTTGAAGTTATTTAGGTTTGCTTTGTGTCCTATCATGTGGTCGATGCTTGAGAAGGTGCCATGCACTGCTGAAAAAAGTGTATAATCTGTGGCCTTCGGGTAAAAAATTCTATAAATATCTATCATGTCCAGTTGTTCTATTGTTTGTATAAGCTCTGCTGTTTCTTTGTTGAGTTTTTGTTTTGTTGATCTGTCTATTGTTGTTAGTGGGGTGTTAAGATCACCCACTATTATTGTGTGCATATCTATGTCTCCCCTTAAGTCCATGAGTAATTGCTTCACGTAGCTAGGTGCGTTTGAATTTGGTGCATATATGTTCACAATGGTAATTACTTCCTGATGGATCAGTCCCTTCACCAATATATAATGTCCTTCCCTGTCCTTTTTGATGTGTGTCAGATGGAAGTCCACATCATCTGAAATTAAGACAGCTACCCCAGCCTTTTTTTCTTGTGTATTGGCATGAAATATCTGTTTCCAACCTTTCACTTTCAGTTTCTTCGAATCTCTTCTGGTTAGATGTGTCTCTTGTAGGCAACAGATAGTTGGGTGCTGTTTGATATCCATTCTGTTAATCTATGCCTTTTGATTGGTGAGTTCAGGCCATTTGTGTTAAGAGTTAAAATTGAGAGGTTGTGATTTTGCCCTGCCATACTTGTTTTTGTGGGTGTTGATATCTGTGTAATTGCCCTTCCTTGTGTGGACTTTAGTGGGGAGATCTTCCTGTTTGCCATCTTTGCTTATGATTCACCTCCTTTTTTTCTGGATTTAGTGCATTTCTAAGGAGATTTTTGTAGAGCTGGTTTTGTGCTGCCATATTCTAATTTCTCTTTGCTATGAAAGTATTTGATTTTGTTCTCAAATACGAATGAGATCTTTGCTGGGTACAATATTCTTGGTTGACAGTTGTTCTGATTCAGGATTTGGAAGATCTTTGTCCATTCTCTTCTTGCTTGTAAAGTCTCTTCAGAGAAGTCAGCAGTGATCCTGATTGGTTTTCCCCAGTATGTGATCTTTTCTCTGCTTCGTACTTGTCTCAGGATTCTTTCTTTGTCTTCATTGGAGTGGAACTTGAGCACCATATGTCTGGGTGAAGATCGCTTTGGGTCATATCTGCTGGGAATCCTCTGGCCGTCCTGGATTTGGGCTGGGTTCATGTTCCAAGTGTTTTGAAAGTTTTCCTGTATAATTTCGTCGAGCACCATTTGCATTCCTGACTCTTTTTCCGCTCCTTCAGGAAGGCCAATAATCCTAATATTTGATTTTCTGAGGTTGTCTTTCATTTCTTGTATGGTCTTATTGGCTTTGTTCAGACTTGTCTCCAGCTGTTTAATGAACTGGGTATGTTCGTTTTGTGTGTCTTCCGTTTCGGAGATCCTCTCTTCTGCTGTACTTGTTCTGTTGTTAGGCTCTCAATTTTGTGCTCTAAGTCAAGGATTTTACTTTTCATTTGTTGTATTTCTGAGGCTATGTGGTTCTTGAATTCCTTGAAGTCCTCCCAATTCTTCTCATTGTCTCTGACATATTTTAACATTATTTTTTTGAATTCCTTGTCTGGTAGATCTTCTATGTCTTCATCTCGCATCTCCGAAATAGACATTGGCTTTTGATCCTTTATTGGTAGGGTGTTGGCACTCTCATCTGGATCATTACCTTTTCTGGTATTTCTTCCCATTGTGTTAGTGTTTCTTTTTTGAGAGACCTAGGCACCAGTGTGCTGAGGGGTCTCCAAGCACTATCCTGTAGAGATCGGAGTCTGCAGGCGTGGAGTAGCAGGGTGTGGGAATTTTCAAGGCACTTTTGGTGCGTCTGCAGAACACTGGACCTCAGGGCGCAACTTCCAGGACCCAGTGGATTCCAAGTGCACTCTCAGCTCGTCCCCTACAGGTATGCTACCATAGGGTGTGGGGGAGTGAAGGCACTCTCTGTGCGCGCCCCCTGTGCACGGGATCACAGGGCTCGGAGGATTCTAGGTGCTTTCTCGGTGTGTCCCCAGTGCCAGGGACTGCAGGGCGTGGAGGTTCCAGGTGCTCTCTGGGAACGCCTCCTGCACGCGGGTCTGCAGTGCTCTCCTGGTTCGTCTCTCAAGCACGGGACTATAGGGCGTGGGGTGTTCCAGGTGCTCTCTGGAAACGCCTCCTGCGCAGGCCCGCCCACCCCAGCGCTTGCAGGGGACCGACCGCCCCAGCGCTAGCATGGGACTGCCCAGCCTAGAGGCGTGCTCGGGTTCCTGTGGGATAGCACCGCCCAGCTGAGTGCCAGACCGCAAAGGCGCAGGGGAGTATTCCGTGTGCCTTTTGCCTTTCTCCTCAGCACACAGGACCACTGTGCGTTACCTCCCAGACACAGTTTTGGCAGTTTCAAGGCACTCGCCCTCTGTCCCTAGACGCTGGAGTCTCGGGGGGGAGGGGTGGGGAGATGAGCACCAAGGGTGTTCAGGCTCTGTGGTTGCCCCTGGGGGGCCAACTCCCGGAGCCTCCGACCCACCACTGTCCCCACCCAACTCACTCAAACCTCAGGTTCTTGCAGTCTGCCTCTAACTCTGGTGGGAACCCTTGCCGCGGGTGCGTCTCCCGGCTACTGCGTCCGTTGCTGGTCTCGGCGGGTGTAGGCGGGTGGAACCTGGAGGCTGCGGCTGGTGCAGGTCCCGGCGGGGCTTGGCGACCAGGGTGGGCGGATGCCAGCGGGTCCCGATGACTCCAGGTCCTGACGTCCGCAGCGGGCGCAGGTCCTGGCGGGTCCTGGCGACCAGGGTGAGCAGGTGCCAGTGGGTCCCAATCACCGCCGGTCCTCACAGCCACAGTGTCTGCAGGTCCCGAGGTCTGCGGGTTGACTGCGGCTTTCAGCGTCTGCACTCAAAGGTGACTCAGCAGGTCAGGAGCGGAAAGTCGTCTTCCCTGCCCTTTGTTTTGTTTTTCCCTGGTTGCTCTTCCGAGTTGTGTGGATTTTTTTTGGCTCCACACTGTCCAGGGAACTTCACGTTCTTCTCCCTGTAGTTCTATGCTGCTCCACTTACGCTTTTGTCGCGTTCTAGCCCTCTCTGTCTGTGAGCTCCCTCACAGTCTTCCTCCTATGTCGGCCATCTTGTGAGTCTGCAAATATGTTCTTATACTCTGTGCCTTCTTTTCATTTTTTAAGTGTTGCCTAAAAATTTGAAGCCAGTATGCTTTTTAAAATTTTGTGATTGTTATTTGGTATGGCTAAGGGTATTATCACTTTAAGAAATTCCTAGAGCAGGTGAACTGGCTTGCAGGTTATTTCTCCTCCTGTGGCACCAGCATTGCTTAATGGCACAGGTTCCAGTCCTAGCTTCATTTCTAAGCCAGCTCCCTGCCTATGACCTGGGAAAGCAATGGAATAGCCCTAGTCCTTGGGCTCTTGCATCCATGTGAGAGACCCAGAGGAAGCTCTTGGCTCCTGACTTTGAATCAGTTCAGCTCTGGCTGTTGTGTGCATTTAGGGAGTGAACGCACAAATTGAAGATTCACTCTCTCCTACCCTCTCTCTCTGTAAATATGACTCTCAGATAAAAATAAATAAATCTTAAGAAAAAAGAAATTCCTTCTCTGCTTGAACTAGCCAGAATGGGTTTTGTTATTGACAACTAAGAAAGTTAACTGCTGTGATAACTAAGATGTGAAATAAAATAATTACATTTTCATTGCATAGTCTTTTAAATTCCCATTTGGAGCAAGATACTTAAGAATCATAATAATTTGCTTTTAGAGTTTCGTTTGCTCTGTCAACCAGAGGGTGCTATTGATTCAGGTAAAAATGAACTTCCTTACCTAAATGAAGTATTTTTTTTCTTTTTAATTATCATACAAATTGTTCTGGAGATTTTTCATCTGCAGAAATGATATTTCTTGGGCTCATGGATCTCATCACCATGAGTGAAGAAGCATGAACCATCATGTAGAAAGAACATATCATCATGTGGATGCAGGCACAAGTACACAAGGGCACCTTGCAATTAAAATTCCTTACAGGGCCTGGTACGGTAAATTCCTCATCTTGCACGTGTCGGGATCTCATATGGGCGCTGGTTCGTATTTTGGCTGCTTGACTTCCCATCCAGCTTCTGCTTGTGGCCTGGGATAGCAGTCGAGGATGGCCCAAAGCTTTGGGACCCTGCACCCGTGTGGGAGACCTGGAGGAGGCTCCTGGTTCTTGGTTTTGGTTTGGCTCAGTTTCTGCTGTTGCAGCCACTAGATCTTTCTCTCTGTCTCTCCTTCTCTCTGTAAATCTGACTTTCCAATTAAAAGAAATCTTAAATAAAACAAAGCAAAACAAAAACTCAATATGGTAAAAGTCATCGTTTTGGTCTTCAAGGCTCTTATAAGAAGGTAAGAAAGTTTCATGTGGCGTTAGACATTGTTTGCATAGAGGAGAATGTTCTAAACGATATTGATGAATAATTAAATGAACTGAAAAATTATTATTTGATCCACAACAAAGGTCATCAATGCTTGCTTCTTCTTGTGAAAAACTGAACTCAATATCTGAGTAAATTTTGTTGAATAAGAAAAGACAATGGGAGACCCAGGTTAAAGTCCTGGCTTTAAGAGGAACTAGCATCAGTAAGATATGAAGGAATTACCTTTTCGTATCTGAGCTTCTGCATTGACCTCTACAAAATAAATATGGACAAGATATTATAGAGTTCTTTCAATCCCTTTTAGGTCTGTCACTACAGCTAGCTATATAGAAACACCTTATTTTATATTTTTATTTTGAATTTTGAATTATGTGGAACACACCTTTTGTACCTTAAACTAGAGATATTTCAGAACAATAAGGTGGTACTTTATGGGCTAGGGTGAAAGAATTTTCTCAAATTATAAGCTGCTTGTAGTATCTGTGCATGTGAAAGGAGATCACGTAGGTACATACGAAGTACATGGCATCGTTTCCTGCAGAGGTTGCACTAAAGGTGGCACAGATCTGGGTTGGAAAGATTGTTGTTCCTCTGGCCAGCAGTGCTGACCTTTTGCTCTTTACCAGAATCAACGGCCCCACTGGGCAAATAAAATGTGTACTTACCAGGGGGTGCCTCAGGTTAAGGGCCACTTAGCCACAGTTGTGAAGTCAGTGGAGTTTGTATTCTGTTGGTATGTTCTCTGCATTTTCTGTTGATGCATCAGTATATGCAAAAAGTGCTTATCCCAGCAACTGTCAGAATGCAGGCACCCAGAGAACGTTATTCTTACTTCATCCTTGTAGGCCTCGTTTCCGACAGGTACTGTGCTGTTTATCCTTGGAAGCCTTTGGAGTCTCTTAATGCTCTCTGTCTACTGAGGCTTCTCAATGAAAATATACTTCAGGGTTTGATGTTTCCAGGATTTTTTCTGTTCCTGAAAATTCACTGATAGTGTATGTTTTTCATTCTTGGATCTACTACACATCAAGCTAGTGTAAGCACAGAACAATTCATTTAGAGACAAGATAAAAAATTAATTTAACTAAATGTTTATTGATGGTCACTTTATGCTGTATAGTTGGAAGATAAAGTAGAACAAACACATAAAAATTTCTATCTACATAGAGTTTCCATTCTAAAAAAGTGAAAGAAGGGTTTATATCTATATCTGTATCTATCTGTCTATCTATTTTAATTGCTTTCTCCAATTTCACATTCTGTTTCTGCACACCAAATACTGCCATGGGTGAATTCATTCCCATTTTATTTGAGTCTTGTAGCTCAAGTTACTGCAATGTCGGTTAGTCTCCTGTGAACACATGAGCAGACTGGAATAATCAGATTCTCTGTTGAGTAACAAAACTGAATTCAGCTCAGAGATGGCCTTCTGGCAAAGGTCAGTAACCCCCGTTATCTGCAAATTCAGAGGTTCAGTAACTCTTTCTTCCAAAGACTGCCTATTCTCTGGCTGCTCCTCCTGTGTAAAATTTCCTTTAATACTTTTTATTCAAATCGTTGTGATTAATTTTGCATTACTTGGAACTTGCTCATCCTAACTATAGAGAATTTGGTAAAGTGACAAGTATCACATGCCACTTCCCATTAATTAGCCCAAATTCAGCTCCTATCTCTCTTTCAGTGGGCTAACAGAGAATTAAATCTGATTTTTATTGTAGGGATATGATCAAAGCAGTCTCCTGTTGTTATAGCTCATTTTTCTATTTGGGTTGTTGCTGAAATATACTCTCTCACAGCTTTTATGTCACACCAGGGACTAGGAAACCTATGGTATGGGTAGATATTGCTGAGTTGGGATTCAGTTTTCTCAGGTGCACCACATAGAGCTTAGTATATGTGTATGATTATATATAGTTTCTTTGAAACTTTGAACTCCTTGGCTGATTATTATAATGCAAAACCTTTCCCAGACAGTTAGCTTATCTGAGAGTTTGTGCTGTCTCCTAAGAACAGAGGTCAAATTATCATGTCCATTCTGTCTTGTTCCTTCACCCGCCTTCTCTAAGTGACTCTGGATTCATGTACTGAACTCTAGGGAAAATTAATTTGTTTATTCACTTAGCATGCTTTAGTAAGTTTTTCTCTGCTTCACGTCCTATACAAGACTTTAAATCACAAAGAACTTATTATAGATTCTGTCTGACTACAACTCACAATTGTAGTGGAGAAGGAGAAGGTTAGTGACCTGTGGCCAAGGAATCAAATAATTATGGCAGTAATAAATGCCAAAATAGAGGTATAAAAATAGGAATAAAGGAGGAAAGCTGCTGAGTTCGCATCTACCTGTCATGCCAGGGATGGCTTATAGAGGGAAAGGACAACTTGCAGAGGATAATCGTGCTGTCCTGGGTCTTAGCCAATAAATAGGAATTAGTTTAATATACAGGAGTAGGACATAGCAAAATAAGATGGAGTGAAAGGGTAAGTAGAAAGTGGGGGGAGGAGAGAGAAAGAGAGGGAGAGAAAAACAAGAGCAATGGTATCAGCTTAGGAATGGACAATAGGGTGAGGGAAAAAAAAAGAATGGTTTGTACCAGGAAAGATGTAAATAGTTCTGCATAATTGTCCATCGCTGGGGGTCATAGAGAAGATGAGCATGGAAAAGGAGACGGGACCAAGCAGTGGGCAAAGCAAGAGTTTTCTAGTTAGGCTGTACTCAAGGAAAATTCAGCCTTGTGGTATTATACAATGATGTGTTAAAAATATTTTTTCCTGGGGACTGGCACAATGGGGTTGAATGCTAATACTTTGTCTGCTAGCATTGGCATCTGACATAGATGCTGGTTTATGTCCCAACTGCTCCACTTCAGATCTAGCCCTCTGCTTACAGTCTGAGAAAGCTGTGGAGGATGGCCCAAGTTCTTGGGTCCTTGTGCCCACATATGATTCCTGGAAGAAGCTTCTGGCTCCTGGCTTCATGCTGGCCCAGTTCCAACCATTGTTGCCATTTAGGGAGTTGATCAGTGGAAGGAAGATTCCTGTGTCTGTCTCTTTCTCGTTGTCTCTCTCTCTCACTCTCTCTTACTGTCTCTTTCTCTCTTCTGCTGTAACTCAAGTAAATGCAAAAAATCTTTTTGAAAAGGAGAGCTATGCCTTTTTTCTTGGAATTTTTATTCATATTAAACCTAGTATGTGCATTCTGAAAACTAAATGGTAATTTTGCTCTAAAAACCCTTTCATGGAACCACCAGTATGCGCAAGACCTGCATAGGGAGAGGTTCTGATGAAGGAGCTTGGGAAACTCCTCTGTCGGAACACAGCCCCTACAGGTGAGCCCAAGAACCATAATAAGGAGCAACCCAGACCAGGCCAGAGGAAAATACACACCATCATACATATCGCATAGGTGGGGGGCAGACCAGGCTGAACCCGTTCACATCAACTGCTGGCAAATCCGAGCTCTGGCATAGAGTGTGGGTCAGGCCAGGTTCTGTCGCAACACATACCAGTGCAGATTAAGGAATGCCAAGGTGAGGTGAGCCATATCAGATTTGGCTGCAGTGCCCAACCAGCACACTTGAGAACCAGGGAGGGAGGAGGCAAAGCCAGCAGGGGAATGTGGACTCCACTGCTGGACACCCACTCCCACTGGAGGGCCTGAGGTGGAATGGGGGCAGACCAAACCAGGCAGGGCTACAACACCTATGGGCTTCAGGTAAGCTAGATCAGGGAAAAGCCAGGCTTAGCTGACTGTTCCAGCTGGTCCAAGCAAAAATTAGAATGGGTGAGGGTAGGGCTTTGCAAAGAATCAGGTGGCAGAGGCTGGCACTGGGGGGCCAATTCTGTTAAGTTAAACTCCAGAACCACCAGGACAGTGCATAATCCAGAAGTTGGAGTGGCTTAGTAGGGAGATAATGGGCACCTCCCTCTTGGGTAACCACTCCCACTGGGGAGCATGAAACCAGGATAGGGGCAGGGATGGCTAGACAGAAATACACCCGCCAGTATGTCTGTGGGCTGGATAGTAGGGCAGGTTGGGTTGAACGAGGCTTCAATGCCCAATGACAAGCATGAGAGCTAAAGCAGACGTGGGACAGACTGAATAAATCTGTGGTACATAGTGGCAAGCATGGGAACCAGGGTAGGGGCAGGCCTAGTGGGGGTTATGGGGAGTTGCACCAACTAGGTTGCAGCTCCCACTGGTTTGAGTGAGGACTGAGTATGAAGTGGGCAGGATCGAGCTGGACTACAACACCCATTGGTTTGCATGGAAGACAGTGCTGGAAACAGAACTGACCCAGCAATTGCAACCATCAGCATGTGCATAAGCTGATTGGGATGACAGATGGTGCTGGTACTGGCAAACTCACACAAGAACCAGGTCTGGGATCACCTCAGATGAAGTTTCTTTGGAGATCCCTCCAACTGAACTGCTGATCTCAGAGCCCCAATCATGAAGAGACTATGTCAGCCAGTGGATTCTGAATAGATTTCATCGTGCTTGGAACGGCGCGATTGGCAGCAATTCAGAACTGTTGAACTATCAAAACTGCTTGAGCAGGACCCTCAGAGCATGCCCCACATCGGGGTCTTGGGATAGGTGGTAGGCTGGGTGGGGCTTCTCCCTTTTTTTCTTCCCTTACCCCAGATACAGGGGTAAACAATGATGATATTAGAGTGGAAACAATGGCCTTACCCACTTTCCTGTAGCCCTTGACCTTTTGTACCCTAATCAACTAAGTAAGATCATTTTAAAAAAATAAATTAATTAAAAATAAAACCCTTTCTGTGTCACCAGTTGAATAAAACTGCAAAGCTTGTGAACTCCCCTGGACATAAATTAAACTTTCGAGTTTCTGATACAGGGAAAATGATGACAGAAGAAGCAACTTGTCTGAGAGTTGAAAGACCATGGCCTTGGGGCTGAAAGCCCTAAGGAATCAACTGTAGTAGGCAAAGACAGGGAGAAGAAAAAGTATGAACGCGGCAGAAGAGATAATTCTTTGTTCAGTTTGTCATTTTGAACACTAGTTTTCTGCCAGTCTTTAGCTCCTGTGGTTTCTATTTAGCATTGTGTAATGGTCTCTCAATTGCCAAGTGATTTACTAGTTATTTTAGGATTTCTATTTCTTTGGTATTTATCATGCCATGCCTACTGAAAACAAGAACAATAAAACTAATCAATTGGGAACATTTTAATGAAGCAATCTAACCCAAAGCTTTGCATTTAAGTATTTGTTCAAATTTAAAGAGATTGTGCCTACAAGCTCTGATTTACTTGGACTAACTAACCAACGAGAAAAAAAGCAAAAACCATAAAAATCTTTCTGGTAACTTTATATTAGCATTCTATCTCAGAATAGCTTTAAATTTGACAAACCAAAATTGTGAGGTAGTAATACAAGGAGTTCCCACATACTGCTTGCTGTGTTTCCCCTATTGATGTTTTATGTCAGTACCTTTGTCACAATTAATGAACCACACTCACTGTCCCATTCATTGTCACATCATGATCCCCTATGTTTATGTTTTGTTCACATCCTCTTTTATCTCTCTCACCACTCCAGCCTCTAATAGTCAACATTCTGTGTTCAAACTGAGTTGCTTTTTTTTTTTTTTTTTTTTAATTCTAGCTTCCACCTATGTAGAAGATGTGGTATTTGTCTTTCTGTGTCTGGCTTGTTTCACCTGACATCATGTCCTCTAGTTTCATCTGTTTTGCTGCACATGACAGGATTTCATTCTTTTTACAACCAAATAATATTTGATTGTATATAAATATTGCACTTTCTCAAGCATTCATCTGATGATGGACACATTAGTAGATTTCGTGGATTCTGTTTGAGCAATGCTTCTATAAACATGGCACAGCACATTCATATGTTCTGAGTGTTTGCCTACTACCTTGATTGCTGGATCATATGGCAGTTCTATTTCTGTTTCTGTTTCTTAAAGAAATCTCACTGCAGAAAAATAGTTGATTATGGGGAAGTTTTTATGGTGGAAGAGTGAACAGATAGCTGGCTTAAATTGTTTATGATACCTAACTAAAAAGGATTTGGGAATAAAATTATTTTCTTGTCTTGATGCCATGTAACACTAGCTATGTTTTAGGATGTCCTGGATATTAAAATTTCAAATGGGTAGTCACATTTCTATTTTTCTGTCACACTGAATAGTACACAGTTTTCTAAATTGCGTTGCTCCTGTCTTTTGACTGCTTGAATTTAATTTTTCCTACTACTTGATTTAAAAGTGCACAATTTCACATGAACTGACAGCTCTAGGCCTTTGGGTCAGTGAGAATCACTCTCTGATTGGCTCACATGACAATCTCTGCCAGCATGCAGATTTGCGTTAACTCTGAAAAATCCCACAGGTAGTCTTCCTCAGTTAGGTTGGTATTAACACTATTCCTTTTGTATTGAAGTTTAAGCCTTGACTAGGTCACAAAGAAGGGTGAGGCATTTTCAAGAGTGTTTAAATAATTTTGGAGAGTGATAAGACACTGCCTAACTTTAAATGAGTCAACAAGGTCTGTATCATTGCCAATTTAAAGAGAAAAGGTTAATTAGTCTTTGACATTGGAGTCATTTGGAAGAGGATGTGTTACTTGGAAAATATTAGGATGAAAATTATTCTGAAGCATGGAGAGAGGCTAACTAATAACTAGAAAATGGCTGTATACTTAGCAGTTTTAAATTCTGAAGATTTTTAATTTTCTTTCCCCACTGTTTGTTAGACCAAGGGAGGTGACAGAAAGGGAAACTTGTGCATGGGCAAAAACGAACCTTCATTTCTGACTTTTTAAATTACAGTTAAGAAAGAAACTTTAGATTTTTATATTTTGGTAAATATTTTGATAGTTTTAGTTCTGAATTGTTCTAGTCAGTTGCTTAAGGTTAGCATGAAATTATTTCAAGCATTCAGGGACAACTATTTTTCAATTTATATAGGTATATACTCACACATATTTGTCAGTGACTTTAGTGCTAACAAAATGTTTCCTACTCATGATTTCCCCACCTAATTGAGGGCTTATGTATAGCCTAAGTTGGGAATTTTTTTTAGATGACATTCCTTGATTATGGTTGACTACAATCAAGAAGGTGATGTTACAAGAACTGATCTCAGTTACTGTTAATGTATGAAAATAACTTTAGGAAAGTAGGAAAAATCAAGGAAATAGAGGGAAAAAGTAATTTTCAACACATAATAATTTCTTGGAGAGTAGCTTGACCAAGAAAGATAGGAAAATCCCATTTGGTAAAGGTTTGATACTTCTTCACCCACTGTCTCCTCTGAATGGAGTATTATTGATTCAGAGAAACTCCTAAGTAATGGAAAGGATTTTTGGTTTTTTCAATGTTTAAGGTTAGATAAGAGGCAAACTGAAGTCTCATGATAGAGAAGGGCCTTGATAACCCAAAATTAAAATACTAACAACAATAATCAGTAGCTAATACTTGTATTTAGTGTAAGTTTCACATTGTCTCAAGTACTATATCTAGAAATCATACATTTAATTCTCACTATGATCCTATGACATAGGCAATGTCATTATTCCAACTATACACTTGAGAAACAAAAACAGAGAGGAGGAAACTAGCTAATTTTCCAAGATTAAGCATTTAATGAGTGGTGACACCAGCAAATGTTCAAGAGAGTTGGGCCTGTGAGTCTACTTTTTTTGGAAAACTTATTTATTTTTATTGGAAAGTCAGATTTACAGAGAGAAGGAGAGACACAGAGAGAAAGATTCTTCCGTCCACTGTTTTACTCCCCAAGTAGCTGCAATGGTCAGAGCTGAGCTAATTCAAAGCTAGGAGCCAGAAGCTTCTGTCAGGTCTTCCGCACAGGTACAGAGTCTCAAGGTATTAGGCAATTCTCCCCTGTCCTCCCAGGCCGCTTGCAGGAAGCTGGAAGGGAAGTGGGGCAGCTGGGACACAAGTCAGTGCCCATATGGGATTTTGGCTCATACAAGGTGAGGATTTAGCCACTAGGCTTTTGTGCTGGGTCCAAGTCTATGTTCTTAACTACAAATTTTACAAAGAGTTTTCCAAGACATATTTGAATCAGTTGAAGTGCTTGTCTAGATTTATAGGGCTGGAAACAGTAAGTAATAAACTTTATGTTCAACTCTGTGAAACAGAATTACTATATTATCTGGGTAATAATCTTCTTTTTTCTTACTTTTCAATTTAGGAGCTTTTTGAATGGTTTCCATCTCTATTCTGGAACAAAGCTAAAGGATCATGCACCAAAGAACCATTAATAAACTTTGTAGGGACCAATTTGTTGCAGAGCAATCAAAAATGATCTCTTTTTCTTCTTTCTTCTCAAATGAAAGCTGTTAGAGATCATGGTTCGCCTGGTCTAGTCAGAGAGTTGTTAAAAGAAGCCAGTGTCTTTAGCTGCCCTTTTATTAGTCCAAGTGTAGGTTGAGTGATGGAGCCATGCTGGATGCTCCTGTCACATGTCCTGATGAGCTAGCACTCTGCTGCTGCTGTCACACAGATTTTTAAAGAAAGTGTTAGGAAATCCTTTGGGGAAATCCAGTGTTCCGATGGCAAAGGCAATGTTCGTGGAGGAGCTGCCCATGGATGCACATGTTGCTTAGGCGTGCAGCCAGCCTTGAAGTGATCGATGGACGCTCTGCTCTCTTCAGGTGTTTTACTAGGAAAGGGATGAAGGGCACCTTGGGAAGAGCTGGGACCACAGTAATCACTTCATCTTTCCTCTCTTTAATGCAAACTCATTCTGGAAAGATAAATGACTCTTCACTCTTAAATCAACTGTCCAACACCATTACTGGATATTGCTTTGGGGCAGATTTGTACATTTCTAGGGTTGTTCTACTATGACAGTTATTGATTTCAGTATGTACCACTGATCGCCTGTTTTTATTCACTTGAAAATATTTTAGAACAAATAGGCTATTATCTTTCCAAGACGTCTCAATGGATCTGCTTTACATGGAAATATGTAATTATAAGAGTTGTAGTGGGTGTAAAAATTTACACTCATAATTCAGGTGTACGGAAGTGAAGCTATTTAGATTTCTGCTACCAAACTTAACTTAAATCAAATCTTTATTTGCTCATGACTTGCCACTTAACGTCCCACTTACCAGGTTAATTTAGTGATTTCCAGTAATAAACTGGAATAATGTTTAAATTCGAAGTTCTGTTCTAACCCCTTCATTGATGATGTCTAGAGATAATGAAAATTAATGGATGGCATCCAGGACATCCTGCTATTAGAGAAGAACATCTTTATTCTCAGATCTTCTTTGGTCCTTGCTGGCTTCCACTGAGGCACAGCAGTGCTCTCCTAGTTCTTGAGCCACATGTGTAGCATTTTGTGTATATGGTATGCACGATATGGCTAGTCTCTGGAGTTGATGTCCAGATTCTAAACCTCATACCCAACCCTGGCTTGTTTTAGGTGCTTCCCTATTTACTTGAGGGATGTTAAGAACTCATGACTGATTTCTCTGTAGAAAATGGACTCTAAGAGGCTTCCTCTGGCTCATTTGTCTAGAATTTTCTCCAGCTATTGTGGCATTCTTAGTTGTCATGCTGATAGAGGGATAAGAGGGACTTTTCCCTGGGAAGGGTATTGTAGTGTTTATGGGTATTGTGATTTGAGACACTAGGATCAGCACATCTATTCTAGATTCTCAGCTTTATCTTCCAAACTGGTGTATTAATCACAAAGGATGGGTGAAAGAGTAGAGAGGAAGTTAGATGTCCGTCCATGTCAATATGTTGTAGCATTGCACGTATTTACTCCTCTCACCACTCCATGAACACCACTTTTTTGCCCCCATTAAGTTTTTTGTTAGCATTTTAATGTTAGGCAAACTTCACATTTCATCCTTCTTTTAAATTATCTGCTATAAATAAATACTATGCTGAGTCATTTGAATTCTGGCTAATATAGTTGACAAATCTGTTTTCCCACAATAATACCTGAAAATCTTGCTTTCCAGACTCTTGCTTCTGGCTTAAAAACAACAGCCATATTTAAATATCAAAAACTAGAATGACAATGCGGCTCTTTGCTACATTCATTGTCTGCAGGAAATAAGATATGCTGTTTTTTGATTTAGTAGGTGAAGGAGGAAACTTCAGGGCATCCTATGGAAGAAAACACAGCAGTTGATATTTCTGAAGTTGCATTTCAGCTGTAATTCTTTCTCTTTTTCTTGTTTCGATGTAAAAAAGGATTAAAAACACAGAGTTGTGGCCTGCATTGTAGCCTAGTGAGCAATGCTGCCACTAATGAGACTCATGTCCCATATGGATGTCAGTTTGTGTTCTAGATGCTCCACTTCTGATCTTGCTTCCTGCTAATGTGCCTGAAAAAAGCAACAGAAGATGGTTCAAGTATTTTGGCCCCTGTACCCACTTGGGAAACCTGAAAGAAGCCATTGGTTCCTGCCTTCTGCATGGCTTAGCCTCGGTCATTGTGGCCATCTGCAGAGTAAAGCAGTAGATGGAAAAATCTCTCTTTTTGACTGTTTCCTTATTTCTCTGTAACACTGGCTTTCAAATGAATAAGTAAATCTTTGGAAAAATTGGAGTAAGGGCTTTCTTCCTCTTTGTTTTCTCCATTGTTTGATAATCACATTGAAATTTTCACATTTTGGCATAAAATTCTGTGCAACTCTAGCTTAATCTGTGCTTACAGCCCAAGCCTCCCTCTTCTCTGAATCAGATTGCTGTACTCCTATAAGTCACTCAGCGTGGGCACTAAATGAGGGGAGTGTTATCATGATCTTCATGTTTAGATGAGAGAATTGGTTTGGAGGGATTATGTTTGTGTTTCCAGAACTAGAAGTGACAAAGCATTCAAATATAGGTCTGCTCTTCTTGTGCAGTCACTTAATGCAGCTCTGTCTGAGATGTGTCACACCGGCAAGCTGAATCTGTCTTAAATATGCTACTTTGAAGCCTAAATCTCTAACAAAGGTTTTTTTTTCTTAAATTATTAAATTACATATAATTTTTAAAATTGAAAGAAAATAGATTTTTCTTGTTACTATGAATCTCAAACAGTTTCTCTGGATATATCAGCATATGTGGAAGATGGAACTTTTCTAAAGATTCATGGCGATGAACCTATTGAAAAATCTATGCATAGATTTCAAAACATGTTTGCTACAAAATAAAACTCTATTTTAACTCCATGTTTCCATGAATTCTTGTTGTTCCCTTGTATCATTTTTTATTTAAGTCACAGTCAGGCTCTTCTTTAGGTATAAACAAAGGAGACAAACAGTCCAAAGGACCAGCCAGTCTTCAGAGAGCCCTGCAACTACAAACGCCAAGAGAGTGGCTGCTGCCCTAGTACTTTCGTAGAAAATAACTTACATTTGCCTGTTCACAGTTATCATCTATCCATTACATAGGAAATGAGAGTAAGGTAAACAGGAAAAGAAAAAAAAACAACAATAAAACAAAACATGTGTTTTGGACTGGAAACGTTGCATAGGTTTTCAATGACTTATTAAACTTAAGCTAAATGGCATAGGATAAATAAATACAGAGAAACAGAGCTCTGTTTGGTGATTGCATTACTTTATATGGTAAAAATAATAGCTAGTGAAAGTCTATAATGAATTTATAAATATGCCAATAAATGAGAAAAATAAAAAGCTCACGGTTCCCTTCCTTAATGATACCAGATACATTTTAATAGGAATTTCTTAAGCTTTTGCACTTTGAAATACTGATAAGCTACAGCAGTGTAGCCTATGTTATCTAAAGAGGAGTTACTGATTTGGGTTTCTGTTTCCTGAAAATACCACTGGGTTCACCCTCAATACATTGCTAAGAGTTAATTTTCAAACCAGTGATGATGGGTCCTGTGGTAGCCTAAGGACTAAATTCTTGCCTTGCATTCACTAGGATCTCATATGGGCACAGAGTGGTTCTTATCCTGACTGCTCCACTTCCCTTCCAGCTTCCTGCTTGTGGCTTGGGAGGATTGACCAAAGCCTTGGACCCTGCATCCAAGTGGGAGACCCAAAAGAAGCTCCTGGCTCCTGGCTTTGGATTGGCTCAGCTTTGGCCATTGCGGCTGCTTGGGGAGTGAACCAGCAACTGTGTATAGAAATGGAATTTCTTTATAATGATATAAATTGATAACTGCACAAGTCAGATACAATAATGAAATTTAAATGCATAACTATGATTTAATTGCAGTTTTCTACTAGTGAGCAATGGATCCTTTTTCCATGGATGTTGGGTCCTCTGATTTCTCTGGCTTTAGGGAATGTGATAACATTCGTTATCTTTTCTACATTATTTTGTTTGTTTTTGGCAAAGCTTGAAATAAGAATAGACATTGAATAATTCTATGCTAAAATTATCTTCAAAATTATTAAGGCCTTATTTCCAGAATTTCTGCTTTGTCCTGATGTGGTATTCAAGATATAGAAACCATTAAAAAGTAACAAAGATCTATACTTTCTATTATAGTATATCCTACATCCTTATTTCTTTCAATTTATGTATATCATAATAGGGTTACATTTGAAATAGTTTACTTTTGCATTTTATAGTCACACAGTATAGCCCCAAATGTTAAAAATTGATTTTTAACAGAAATAAATAAAACAGAATTTTATAGTAGCTGCTTAATAAATTTAAAATTAGATGACATGAATTTTAATTTCAGTAACTTATTCTCTGTGATTTTTAATAGAAGTGATCTTATCTACAATAAATATCTTTGTATTAGTGTTCTTGGAAGAGTGACATTGATTCTTGTTTAGTTTAAAAATATGTAATTTAAAAAAATCAGTCCTTTGGCATCCAATGGGAATGATCAGCCAGTAGTGTACAGCTTATTAACTGTTGATATTGGCCAGTATATTTAGTTGTATTTTATTTTAAGTTCTATAATATAAAGATAGCGAAGAAAAGTAGAAAGCAAAGCATAGTACATTTACTCATAATTCTAGGCCATCTTTTTTACAATAA
Organism: Ochotona princeps; assembly: GCF_030435755.1. Lineage (NCBI taxonomy): Eukaryota > Metazoa > Chordata > Mammalia > Lagomorpha > Ochotonidae > Ochotona > Ochotona princeps. The sequence goes on from NC_080836.1 coordinate 84,205,752, forward strand.
TATGTTTTATCGGGTTTGAGTGCTATGAATAGTATGTTGTTAGAGTCTCAATGTGAAAAATTAAAACATTAGAGCTTAACACTTAAAATATTTTCTCTGTAGAAAACATCCTCCCCATTGTCACAGAAGAATGCTACTGCTAGTCTGATAGTATATTCTCAGCCTTTTTCTCACCAGTTAGAGATACAAACTGAAGAGCATTGGCTTCTGGGTGTATCATGCCCACCGTTCTGTAACCTGCTTTTTGCCCCAGTACTTTGTCACTATGATTAAGGAAATGTTGAACAGAAAACTGAAAGTTTATGCCTCAGTTTCCACATAGGCAGACTGGAAATAACAACGAAATGCATTTCACACAAATATTACAGCATGATAGTGAAGCTTCAGTAAAAGAGCCTGTCACAAGACACATGCCAAGTCATTGTCTGCTTGTATTCTCAGCATGGAAATATCTGCTGTGATTGCCTCATGAACTGCAAAATAGTTGGCATGTTGTATTATCTTTGTCTGTTGAGTATTTTGATGCAAGGTTTGAATTTATTATTTATTGTGGAATAGGCTCAAATATGGAACATTTAGCTTATTTTTAAAAAACTGATCTGTTCCATTTCACCTACTACAAACTAAACACTATTCCGGTTCTGCAATTCAAACATTGCCTTTATGTAACTCTGGTCCTTATTTCTCTCCAAAATGGCATCTGGTCACTTGCCTCCCGAGGCCTAGTCCTGAGAGAGGAGGGGTGTTCTGGGCTGAAGGGCACCTGTGGATCCTTCCTGATGTCTGCAGAAGGCTGAGCTGGTCTGCAGTCTGGGCTGGCTCTTGGTGTGCTGTGACAGCTCATCATGCTGACTCTTCGCTTTTTGCCGCTTGTCTGAAATGGTGTGTCTCCAGTGGTCTTTTCAAGTCACCAACCAACCTCTAACTTCCTCTGGTACTCTTAGTATTTCTGTGCTGTTGTGGTGAGGACCTGAGCAATTCTGGGTCCCAAGTTTCCTGGCCCTGGAATGCCATGAACTCCACTATATAAGTCAGCCAGCCTGCTAACATTGCTACATCAGTGCTCACTCCTCTGGAGTGGTGAAGGATTTGGGGGGCTGAGTGGCAGTGGAAATAAAAGGTGCTGACTCAATCTTTGTTTTTCCATTCTCTTCCTGCCACCTGCCATGCAGGGCACAAGTGGTGGACTTTAGATTGTCCACTTCCTCTATGCCACTTTCACTTCTACCTCAGTGCCCTGAAGTCAGACTGTGAAGTGCTGACCTCTTTGTGCTAGGAAAGAATACTGTATAACCTGAAGCTTCTAGGCTGATCATGAAAAGTCAATAGCAGTGCAAAGTTATAAAAATTCCTTTATATCTAGGCAAATCTTATTTTTTAGTCACTTCTCTCTTATTGCAAAATCTCATGGCATGCCAGAATATAAATAACTCTTTCTTTGCATTTGTGCTGTAATAATCCTAAACTGCTTCAAAAACAAGTGAGAGTGTATGTGTGTGTGTGCATGTGTGTGTGTGTAAAAGGTCAGTAAAAAGACTTTTAAGAGAGAAAAGAACAACACTACATTTAATGTGCGCACTGCTTCCTTTATGCTGCAATGATGTGTGTCTATATACGTGTTTATCATTTTCTCTCAGTTACATACTGAGAAATGTAGTGGCAATAGATTCTGCACATTTTACAATTTATACTGTATAATGACAAATTGTGCCACAAAATAGCCACTTTATACTCTTGGCACCAGTGACTCAGAGTACCCTTTTCTCACTGTGACTTGATCTTCTAAATAACTTATTTCAAGTAAATTCTGTCACAACCATTCATAGCAGGGGTTATTATTTGAATTTTATAGAAAAAACTGCATTTCGAAGAGGTGAAGTTAACTCATTTAACATTACAAAGATACTAAAGGCTGCTTTTTAATATTTAAGAAGTCTGATATTTTTGTTCTATTCTAGAAAGTCTTTATATTGAGTTAAATTTTATAATGCTGACTGCTGCTGCTGGCCTTAGGTTCTAAATAATCATAGAGGATAAAACAGAAAATGATTGAACAAATAATGGACAAATGATGCTATTTTTTTAGCTCAGTTTGCTATGCCTATTTGATGGTCAAGGGCAAATAGTTGACGTCACATCTTTCTGGCCTCAGACACTAGTTACGCAGAAAAAGTGGAGTGAAACTCAGTTGGGTGAAAGGCTTGGTATTGTAAGCAGTTTTCTCACTAGGAATTGTGGGTCCCGAGACATGGTCCCAAGGTTGAAATGTGCTGTGCTGGGGGTGGGTGGACTCCTGTTCAGAGTCTATGTCACCTACTCATACAGGTGTCTTTATGGAGACTGACAGAAGCGAATTCCTCAGGTCAGAAAGCACAACTCGCTTAGTTGAGTCATGATAGTTAAAAAATTTCTCTTTTTGTGCTTTGCCTGGCCAATCAGATGGTCCTCCCTTCAGAACAAACTCTTGCATAATGAAATGTAACACTGTCCTTGGAGAGTGCTGTCCTATTTGCTGCACAGGCCTGAGGCTGAGGCACATTTCTGGCTGCTCCTTTCTATCCATAAGTTAAAGCAACAGCCCCAGCCAGCAGTACACCCTGTACAACAGCTGCAGCTCGTTATCGCCATGTCCAGAATAACAAACAGAACAAACACATTTTGCAAGGGTTCCCCCACCTCCCCCCTTGTGGAGAAGGAAAAATTAAGCAATCCCTGAAACTGATTGATCAGTTCTGCTGACTTAGAGAAGTCCAAGGCCACATTAGAACCATTAACCCTCGAAAAACAAAGTAAAATGTTCTTCAACCTTTATGAAAACCAATTTTTCTTAGAGGAGAAGTTAAGCATTTCCCCAAAGGGAAAAACATTTGTGTTTCACTTAGTGTAACTGAAACTTAATGATGCCTAATTGTTGTTACAAATATAATCCTTGTTATTTGGTAGATGTTGGCTGACCACACAGTACTGGAGTTTTGTGACCCAAGTGGCATGATGCAAGGTGACCTTAGCAGGCCGTCTCATGCCTGTGCTTCACCACTGACATTGACTGGTGGCTCCTGCAGCTACAGCCAAACCTCCCTCACCAGAAACTATACTGCTTTTAAAATTCAAACATCCTTTTCACATATCTTCTTCCAGAGAGAGGGAGAGTGGCAGAGACAGAAAGAGATTTTTCATCCACTGGCTCACTCCTCATTTGGTCACAAGAGTGAGCACAAGGCTGGTCTGAGCCAGGAGCAGAAGTGTCCTCTGGAACTCCCACATGGGTGCAGAGCGCAAGAGCTTGAGCCATGCTGCACCGCTTTCCCAGACCGTCTGCAGGAAGCTGGATCAGAAGTGGAGCAGCCAGGACTCAAACTGGCTGCTGTGTGGGATATCACCTCTGCAATGGAGAATTAGTGTGCTGAGCCACCATGCCAGCCAGTGTCTTCCTTATTTTGACCTCATATACTCTGTATTGAGCAATAGCAGTTTTCTGAGCATTCTTCCTTATCTAACTTAGAATCTAGGGCCTACCATTTTAGTAATCCTCTCCTGGTTAGCTTCAACTTCTATACTTCTACTCCTTTCTAACTAGTCCAGTGACAATCATTTGGTGAACAATTTTCTTACCTATGCCTACACCTTTATGAAAATGATTGGACATTTTGATGTTAATACAAATTCATGATCACCCATGTCATATCAGAATCTAGTTCACTGGCTCTCCTTCAATGGTTCCCTAATGACAGCATGTCATGGTTGTTCACAGGAATTATTTTAAATCTTTCAGCCTTCATTTAAAAACAATCTTACTTCACCATAAATTGGGTCATACTGTCATGTTCATGTTACCAAGTCAAAACACTCAACAAAGAAGGGGAACAGTTTGACCATTGGTTCCATCTATCTTTCATTTTTTTAAAAAAGTTGTATTTTTTAATTTGCCAGTCAGAGTTAAAAAGAGAGGGAGAAACAGAGAAAGAGAAAAATCTTCCATCCTTTGGCTTATGTCCCAAATGGTTGCAAAGGCTGGGACTGTGCGATCAGAAGCTGAGAGCTTTTTCTAGATCTCCCCTTGTGTGTGTGTGATCCAAGAATTTGGGCCGTCTTCTTCCTCAGGCACATTAGCAGGGTGCTGTACTGGAAGTGAGGCAGCTGGAGCATGAACCAGTGCCTGTATGGGATGTAGGTGCTGTAGGTGGTGGCTTTACTCTCTATGCACAATGCCTCTGTCCCTGGATCTTCCTTTTACCAGGGTGAAAATACCTGCATTCCAATCATGTCTTTAATCTACTGGTTCACTTCCCAAGTGGCTGCAATAACCAGGTCTGAGCTGGGCTGAAGCCAAAATCCAGGAGCTTCTTCTAAGTCTCCCATTTGGCTGCAGGAACCCAAACACTTGGGCTGTTTCAGGGCCAATGGCAGGGAGCTGTACTGAAAGTAGGCTTGAACCAGAACTCATAGGGGTTTGGGACATCAAAATTGCTGTTTTTACCTGATACACCAGAATGACTGCCCTACAAATCAAATCTTAACATGCCTTTTCAAACCCTCCACGATGTGTGGCCTGTCTGCTTCTCAGATATCTCCTGATTCCCTGTATTTTTTTTTTTTTTTACCAGTCTCTTTTTTTTCCCACTAGTCATTTCCTGGAAGGTATTACTACTTGACAATCCCAAACCTTTATGGCTGGAAGACTGTCTTCCACATTTTCATTTATTAATTGCTATCATTCAAATCTCATCTTCCTCATACTGTTTAATCAACCAATGGAAATTTTGTGCCTCATTTTATTTTCCAACAATCCCAACCTTTTTTTTCCTATAGAGCTTACAAACATACACTGTAATGAAGTTTTTAATTAGAAGTTGTGGAATTGGTTACTAAACTATCTTTTTAAAATATGTATTTGTATTTGAAAGGTAGATTTTAGAGAGAAGGAGAGAGGGAGAGAGAGAGAGAGAGAGAGAAAGAGAGAGAGAGAGAAAAACCCTTCCATCGGATGATTCAATCCCTAAATGGCTACGATGGCCAGAGCTGAACTGATCAGAAACTGAGTGCCAGAAGCTTCTTCTGGGTTTCCCATGTGGGTGCAGGATCCCAAAGACTTGCACCCTCTCCATTGCCTTCTCAGGCCATGAGCAGAACGCTGAATCTAACGTGAAGTAGCTGGGACATGAACCAGTGACCACAGAGGATGCCAGTGCCAAGATGAGCGTGGAAGATTAGCATGCTGCAACATAGTGCTGACACCACTAAACCCACTTATATTCTGAAAACTCTCATCCATTTACATGATTTAAACATTCCCGTGGGGTATTAGGAAGTTTGGGATCATGCCAGTTCTTTCATCATTGCTTAATGATATGCAGTTAAAGATGCTCAACTTGTTGAGTGAGTAAATAAATGGATAAATGATGAATAAAACAGATACACAAAATTTGAGGGTCAGGAAACACTCATTTCCCCATTCTTTATTCTCTAACAATTCTATGAAAGATATCATCATGGGCCATTTGAATTTTAATCAAATTAATGTTCCTTTGCTGCTCTCTTCTGAGATCCTAGAGCTTGATGAATATCCTCTCATTAAGTCTTGCACATCTCTGTCATTTTTGTAGCATTGACCTGCCCGGTTTTTAGAAAAGCTGGGCCTTTGGAAGATTAATTAACTTGGTTGAGGATAGAATGAGGTTATCAAGGAGCCAGGGATAGAATTTACCTCTACTTCTCTACCAAGTTTTCCCTGTCACATATTCATCAGTAGTTAAAGAACATGTAGTGGTGATACATCCATGTCAGCAGGTTTGCCAAACTGGAACCTTCCTTCTGAAATGCATTATTGTAGATATTCCTACTTGGCTTAGAGCACTTTTGATGAGATTCACCTTTAAGCCAAGAACTCTTTTCTTCATGATCATTAATCTTTCTCAATTTCTTTATGAGAAAATGATGTTCACAAAGGTTAAATAACTTGGCAACTGTTGTGGAATTAGTTCATGTCAAAGCGCAACCTGGGCTTTCTGGTTGACTGTTTTAAATGCACTGTCCGTAGTTTTCACACTCATTTGAACAATATTTTATACATTTAACATTGAGAACTCTTAATTCTGCTGATTACTAAGGCTTAAATATATCAAACAAAGATTAATAGGCACTAGAACACTTTGCGTTCTTCTAAGGAAACATTTATGTAATGTTTTACTGAACTTTCTATATAGTTTATAATATCAACTCTGCTCAAAATAGTTTTAAAGCCCAAAATCGTATCAATTGGATTTAATGAGAATTTTCTTTAAACTGGTTTGAGAATGTAGTCATTCCATGAAATTAAAAAAAAATGATATCAGACCAGAAATATTGTGGCAAATATAAATTGGAGTTATTGCTGTTGGTTGATTCAAAGTGAGATATGTTATTCTGAAGTGTAACATGAAAGGTGTGTATAAAACGGCTTCCATATTTAATCTCAGTATAAACTCAGTGATATATTTCAGATATACCCTTTGTATTTACTGAGAAAATATGTTAATTTTCAGCATTTACTGAAGAACTATGTTAATTTTTAGAACTTTTCTTTAATGAATTAAAGCATTTAGTGTATGCATCTCCATCCCCTCATATTAAGTCAGGTGATCTTGCAAGGCCCCTAATCCTATTGGTTTTATGGTATTACCTGTCTCCTGGACTTTGAAACCATTTCTTTTCAGAAGTGATAAGGAAAAGTGTCTTATCTTAGGTCTGGAACAGCAACAGAGCCTAGTATCAAGGAAGTGGAGCAGTTTTCTCCAGACATAGCACAAGATTTTCATGCCTGAAGAAAAGATTAATCTCCTCAAACAAAGGACTTTGTAAACTTGGGCCTGGACATGGCAATCCTGTTTGCAGCCATTCTTTGTAAATGCTTTAACAGTGAAAACTTTGCCTTGGTTTTGATGTGGCTCGTCTTTTCTTAGCTGCTCAGATTTAAGATTTGGAAAAGGGGGAACAGTGGTGAGCTGAGTGGTGAACTGAGTGGTGAGCTTGGATTCTGATGAGGAGTTCTTAAGGAAGTCCATTATTCGGAAGTCTTAAAATTCTTAGAACTTTAACACAGTTTTGGTATGAGCCTTTACTTTACTTTTATTTCTGTGATATAGTAGTTAAATTTTGGTGACTGGTTGGGTGTAATAGTTGCTGTCGATGTATCATTTTGTAAATGTTTGGGGGTTTGTTTATTCTAAAAATTGCAATTTTATACTTATTTATGTACTTATACACTTATGGCATTTTATATACTTATTTTGTACATCTGCACTTTATGTGTTTGGCACATTCAGCATTAATACAAATACAAATGCATTTTATCATGAATTTACTTTGTGTATATTTCCAGGAATCATTTTGATCTTTTTAAGAAGATATTTATGTGAGATTCCTTGATTTCTACCTTATCTTTGTAGTCATACATATATTGGGTATTTAAACTCTATTCCAGGTAATTTATTCAGTGCTCACCAGATCTTTTTAGCCAAAATTGACTAGTGATAAAGTGTGATTTTTTTTGTCTTTTAAAAAATTTTTTGGGTCTGGATGGACTGCTGGAGTGTGGGTCAACTGTTGAGATATGAAAGATGACGTTGGTGGGTTTTTATTTTGTCATGTGCATTAACAGGTAATCATCACATTTTGTCCCAGAGGAACTGTAGGAGACTATTACTGATTTTTTTTTTTAATGCTTGGATCCTTTGGATCTTGAGTTGCCTAGATTTCAGTTCTTTTTTTTTATGTTCAGTCACTTTTCAGAGTAGAAAATATATGTTTGTGTCTATTTCTAAAAATAAACCTTAAGTGCTATTCAAGAGTGGGCTTTTGCTAGGGCAAGCCTGCATTCCCATATTATTTTTATTCTCAGATGTTAGTGCCATGGTTGGCATACAAAAATAAAAGAAAGAATTGAAGAATTAATGGTCAATTATGACCCATCAGAAAAGTTTACTACTACTATTTCCAACTTGTTGATATTAAACGAAGACAATAAAGAGACTAATTGAGGATCACACTACAGAGAGGAGTCTATGATTTGGAAGAATATCTATATTGTGGTTTTAGTTCACTGTCTACAATAAGCAGTAATTGATAATTGTAATTAATTTGTATGAAGCTTTTTAGTAATTGTGATAAGGAGATTTGATTATGAAAAAAGAGATGCTATTTTAGCATGTTAACTGCACAGTGTAAGCAACATGTACTTGAAGCTCATAAAAAGAAATTTCATGTGCCTTTGAGGAATTCATAGGATACAAATTGAGAAAATTTATGTAAAATATTAAGTGGCTTTAACTTTTACATCAAATAAAATATTGAATAATTTTATCTTAAGTGATTCAGAATCTTTTATTATTTATTTTAATTTTACAAGTCTTTTATTCATTTGGAGGGTTGGGGGAAAAGGAGAAAGGAAGAAAGAGAGAATAACTGACTTCCCAAATCTCTGCAATGGCTAGTCTTGACATGGGAGCCAGGAGTTCGATCCAGGCATCCCGTGTGGGTGGTAGGAACCCATTACTGGAGCCCTCACCTCTGTCTCCCAGTGTCGGCCTTGGCAGGAAGCTGGAGTTAGAACTAGTGCCAGGTATCGAACCCAGATAATTTGATTAGTAATGCAGGTGTCTTAACAGGCAAGTGCCTGCCCTACACTTCTGTTATCTATTCCTTGCAGGTTCTCTTTATCAATTCCATTTTATAACGAGGAGACTTAGGTAAACAGAACTTATATATTTGCTGACATTATTGGCTGCAGATCAAGCTGAAGTGAGGTTTACTTACAGATTTAAATATATTACTATATGATCACAGTTCCTCTCTTCTGTAAACTTCTTTGATCATACCCTAAATATTTTCTGTGCTGCACTTTGTGTGGCAGCTGAGGAACAGCATTTAAAGAGTAGTCCAAGATGGGGAGTCCCGAGACAGGTTGGAGTGAACCAAGTGCATAGGCGAAGGGTGGTGAGACCCTTCCCTGCCAGCAGTAAGACTGCCTGACCCTCTGTTGAGGAGCCATCTCAGCCTGTCACCATCTCTGTCTCCACATCATTGTGTTTGTCTAGATTCCAAACCAAAGATTCTATTTAAAAGCTTCAGAGACTGAAAGCAGAAATTTAAAACATGATGGTACTAATAGACATATGTGCTGAGGTGTTTTTTGTCAGTTATTATAATAGCTGCTATTTAGATGTATACATGATTTTGTCCTCTGAAAAAGTCTGATTTTCCATTGCTATTGTTTCTAGCCTCCAAGAAGCATTAGTTACACCAACAGTTTGTAAGTACAGATAAATCAGAGTTTAAATTTGGGGTCATTAAAATTTGTGTGCACATTGTTTTATTTATTTCAATGTAATATTTTAATTTGCTGATAAATATTAGCAGGATGCATACTGAAGTGCTTAAAAAGAATTATCTTTTTTTTTCTGACTGTGTATTTTAAAAGTGAAAGAATTGTGTATCAGTTCTTTCTGGATAGTATTTGCAAAATGACCACTAAAGATTTCTGATTTTCATATAAACAAAAAATTCTTAAAATACTCTTAACAGAAGAAATAAGTAGATATTTTTGTGTTTTAAGTTGCCCTGACTTATCAATGAATAGGCCAATAAGAAGAAAATTATGCCCAGAAGAAAGATCTTTTCCTTAAAATGCTTCTTGTGTTTTATTTAAAGGTTTATCAATCAATCAGTCAATATATTTTTTCTAGAAAATGTGCAATTATAATTGCAAATTTGGAGAACTAGACATATGTTTGAGAGAATGTTTAGTTTCAGTGGAAAGTAGCTGCTTTATAATTGGGTCAGTGTATCTCTGGTCATTAAGAGTACAAATATTTAACCTGGAAAGGTTTTATTTTTTAAGTTGCTTATCAGTGTACCATCCTAGTATCAAATTTCTTCTCTTAAACAACTTTCTTGTTTGTCTTACATTTTAAAGTATATAGTTATTTTTATAGAATTTTTGATTGCTACAGTTCTGACTCCAATCAGTTTACCTTTAAATGCAATTTTTTGGAAACTTTTAAACTGATATTCAGTCCTTTGCTTTTTTCGGTTCACAAAGTTTTCAAGGGTGTTCTTTTGAAATAATCAATTCCTTAATCCAAGGATCAGTTAGCAAAAACATTATGTTCTTTCCTGTCCCTGTCAGCGGAGAATGATCTTGATGAAGACAAGTGCAGGTTAAAAAATAAGTGACATCCAATAACTATACCAGTGTAAGATATTTAATTCTTCAAGACCCAATGGTGAGTCAGGAATTACAATCCAAGTAGGCACTTTTCAGCGGTTGTTAGAAGTTTGCAGAATTCAAGATCAGCATGTTCACTCCTTTTTCTCTTTCCTCCTCTTCTTCTCTCTCCCGGTTTTATCTTTTCTAAGACACTAATTTTTCTCCAAAAGATTTTATCCTCTAAAAAACAAATTTAAAGGCCCTCCTACCCCACAGTGAATCAACTCAGAAATTTGCCCTACAGTGACTCCACATAGAAATCTGTAGGAAGAAATAGCTGTGTGGTTTTTTCATTGAGTTGCAATGGAAGGACATGGATGAAATCCGACTTAACAAATGTACTACAAAAGGGGGAGGAGTAGGAATGTGCGCAGATGATCCGTTAAAAAAAAAAAAAGTACGTCATTCCAGTGTAAATTGCTTGCCTTATTTCATGATGTCGGTAACTTGAAGACACATTACACAACGTGCTTCTCTGGGATCACCAAATGTGTTTAATTTAAAGAGGATCCAACACTATCCTGGCATATGACCTAGATTTTATTGTGGATAACCCTTCCCCACGGCCAGCCTAGGATTGCTCTTCAGATTCTTGCAACATCCTGTGTGTTTGCTCTCAACAGAAGAAAACAAGTCCCTCAGAGCGGCTTGTTCTGTTCAGCATGTTAGAAGCTGATTTGATCATCATTGTGCAAAAAGGCTGCTGATGAATTTTTTAAACTTTTCTTAGAAATGTTTTACTCTTAGAATGCACAGTTATCTAATAATTTGGTAATCCTATTTTGTGAAATTTATGTTGTTGATATGCTTGCACTAGGTTGTAGGAAAATGATTTGTCATTAATTTTATTGGTATTGGTTTCTTCTCTACTTGTACCATGATTTACAAAAATATTTCTATTTGAAAGGTAGCAATTGCTCAGAACTTAGATTCCCCCACCGATTTCTACCTAAGTTTTAGGTCAGGCATTAAAGAGTTCAGTGAAAATGAAATGACCTTGGCTTATTTAGAGCTTTTTAAATCATATGAAACATAAGAAGTAGAAAAATAAATTTTAAAGATTTCTTGCAATTATATAAAACTATCTTCCTAATTTTTTATATCTTCTATTTTTTTCTGGAGGAACACAGACAATATATATCCAATGTTTTCCGTTTCCTATAACCCCTTTCACAGAAAATAATCCTGTTTTATGACCTAAAACATCTGATATGTAGAAACTACTTAAGAAACATTCTCTGAATTGATTATTCTTTCTGTACATCTAGATCGCATTTCTGAACAATTGTGAAAGTTCAAAGGTACCAAGTTATTCAGATTCAGCAACAAGTGACTTTGAGCAAAGGGATGTAGCATGGATACATTTTGCTACCTCAGATGTATCCAGCCAAATCAGTTAGCTATGTAGAAGTGTGGCTACCCAATTACTTAGTTATACTTGATGGATGGTTTTTAATAATTGGTGACATTATTTACATATACATCCTCTAATTCTTATTTTTATTTTAAATATAATACTGAGTCAGAGAATTTATGATTACCTTATTCTCTCATAGTTTTGGTTATACTAATATTTCTGAACATCAGAAATGTGGTCTTCAGAACCTCTGCATTCATACATTCTTCTTATCATAATGGACCTTAACCGCCACTCTCTTCCCAAGTCATTGCTTGCGGTTGTCCCTGTTTTCTCTAGATATAATTAACATACTAGAAGAGGATGAACATTGGTTAAAAGTCTGTTTCTGATTTTGGCATTGCAATTTGTTAGTAGTGTGATCTTGGATGATATATGTAGTTCTATAGAATCCATCATCGTTTTTGGTAAAATAGATACAGCATTACTATTTTCGTGGCTGCAATGACCAGAGCTGAGCCGATCTGAAGCCGGGAACCCAGAGCCGCTTCCAGGTCTCCCTCGCAGGTGCAGGGCGCCAAAGCTTTGGGCCATCCTCGACTGCTTTCCCAGAGCACAGGCAGTGGGTTGGATGGGAAGTGGGGCAGCTGGGATTAGAACCGGTGCCCATATGGGATCCCAGTGCATGCAAGACTACCGTGCTGGACTGCGGGGTTTTACAATGTAATTAATAAAAACAAATATATATATATGTGTATATATATGTATGTATATATATATATATATACATACATATATATATACACACACACACACACACACACACATAAAAGACCAAAAACAGGTTAGGAAATAAGCATTCCAAGACTTAGTTGAGAATATCAACAAATGGCAAAAATCTCAATTTTCAGGCAGGACATTAATAATTATTGGGACCATTAAAATGATTCTATTTGGATTTCTATTTGCATTTACTAACTATGCTATCAAGTAGTACATATATCTAAATTTTTCTTTGCATAGTTATAGATAAAATATTGATATATTATTATTTCAACTTGTATTATTTTAGCTTTTTTTTAGAATTGCTTTTATTACCCAAGAATTTCATTTTTTAAAAAAATTTCAGGAAGACTGAAAGAATTGGGTTAGGAATACTATGCATCGTGATTTAAAGTGTAATTGTGATGTGTCCAAAATTCCTCTTGTAGAATTTTAATTTACTTAATATTTAGGTTTCTTATAAACTTTGAGTTCCTTTGATTTACTCTAAATTCTGCTTTCTCTTTATAGGTTTGTAATTATATGTCAGTATCAGTAACTGTGGGACTCTTGCATTGTTTTACGCCTATATGTGCTTTTTGCCTCATTTCCATATAATGTAACATTCATGATGTGTATTTGCAGTTTTCTTCTTTTCAGAAAGGCCTATACCTATTTAATTGTGACTGCAGTTTATTGTGTATTTCGCCATCTTCAATTTTCTAGAATCACCGTGAGTTCTGAATCAATTTTCTTATATATATATAAAAGTCTGTTATATATTTAAGTGTGTAAATATACATAGATATGTATGCATGTGTGTATGTATATATACATATGCATATATACATATATATACACCTATATACACACATATAAATGTGTATAAATGTAAATATATAAACTTATAAATATATAAACTTGGCTATCTCAGTGGCCCATGCATTTTGTCCTCTGATATTTGAAATAAAAACATCATGCAAACATGTGTTTACCTTATGTTAGTCCTTAATACACACTCATTGCTCTTGAATTAAGGTAGATTTTGTCTAATGTTTGTTTTTGGCTTAGAGGTGATTTTTTTAATGTAAGAAGATAGTATTACAAAATTTACTTTTTCAACACTTACTCTTTATAAACACATATTGCATATATGAGCTAGTCGGCTCTCTACAGAATTTCCAAACTAAGACTTATAAATGTTGAATTTTCATTTTCATTATCCTGGATTTTAATGTGTGCAACCAAGTTTACAAGGTCTTTTTCATAACTTCACTTTCACCTTCTTTTGCATTACTTCAATCTTCAGTTATCCAATGTTAGATTGTTAAACACTCTCATCATAATTGGTTCTTCACTTTCTATACTGCAAAATGCCAACTGGATCTTAATGAATATGTCTTACTTGATTGGATTCCTGAAGACAGAAGTGGTTTTAAAACGCTATCATCTAAGGATCTGATATCTGTCCATTATTATTACCAAATTTTGACAAATTGATAAGATATTCCAATGACCATTAAGACTTCTTTATAGTCAAGCTTTGTTGGAGGAATCCTTCTACCAGCTTATCCCGGTTTGTGACATTGGAGATAGGAAGAGAAGGTGTCCCTTTGATATGGTTACAGTACATACCACATTCCTTCAAGCAGTAGCATTCATTACATCTTTACGTAGGCTGATAAAAGTCATAGAAGTGAATCTAAGCATTTGTAACTCTTCATTCCTTTTTCACATACCTCTGCTCAAAAAAAAAAAAAAAACATTTAAAACTTTCTTCAGGGAGATTTGCTCCTCTTTTTATTCTCCAGTCATACTTTCCTTCTTGCTTTAAATTCATCTCTGCCAAAGCAGATATTTGTGGAATTATTGACAGTCATCTTTCCCACTGTCTTACTGTCTTCATTTTCTCTCATGTACACCTGACATTTTATTGGTTCCTGTTTAAGCAAACATTGCTGATGAGTCAGGATTTCTGTACACAGAAATCCATTCATTTATTCAGTCATTTTTTTTCCAGAAGCATCCCTTGCTTGCTGTGTTAACATTTCTTGACAGATGCATCACGTTTTTAGAGTGGTTTCTGAATCATTACCTGGCAAGACACACTTCAAATGAGCAATTGGCAGTTTCTGTATCTTTGTAGAATGAATTACTAACACTATTATTTTCCCTTCATTCTAGAACCTGAATCTCTGTTCTGATCAGTTTTTCCACATATTATCAGGCCTTCCCTCACTTATGTCAGTATGCTGCCCAAGTGAAAAAGATTTTTAGTACATCTAGCAATACAGGCTGTCAATTATTGTTGGTTTACTTATTTTTTAAAGGATTTCTTTTGTCACTAATATGGATTTTTTAATGGATTCAAAAACATGCAAACAGCAGTAACAAAAGAATAATAATACTAATTAAAAGTATATAGGTATATTCAGCCAATAATAATATTTAGTGAAGCTAGAACATAATTTTTTTCTTAAGATTTATTTTATTTTTTTATTTTATTTTTTTTAAAGATTTATTTATTTTTATTACAAAGTCAGATATACAGAGAGAGGAAGAGAGACAGAGAGGAAGATCTTCTGTCCAATGAGTCACTCCCCAAGTGAGCCGCAACAGCCCGTGCTGTGCCGATCCGAAGCCGGGAACCAGGAACCCCCTCGGGGTCTCCCACATGGGTGCAGGGTCCCAATGCATTGGGCCGTCCTCAACTGCTTTCCCAGGCCACAAGCAGGGAGCTGGATGGGAAGTGGAACTGCTGAGATTAGAACCGGCGCCCATATGGGATCCCGGGGCGTTCAAGGCGAGGACTTTAGCCGCTAGGCCACGCCGCCTGGTCCAAGATTTATTTTATATTTATTTGAACGGCAGATTTGCAGAGAAAAGGAGAGAAAAAGATCTTCAGTCTGTTGTTTCAATTCCATAGTGGCTGATGAAGAAGTTCTGAAAGGAACAGTCTAGTATGAGGGAACTTAAATATTTTGTGGAAAAATAGAATTAAAATGCAAGTTTATTTTTGTGTCTAACATTTTTGAATCCATACATAGATTTTCATAAAATGTCTTTTCCATCAACTTTTTAAGAGATGTACTGAAATCTGTGTGAAGATGGACAAATTCTCTTATGTAATAACCATGGAATCAGTGAAAATGCAGTGCTTTGCAGATATTTCAACTAAGGGCTTTTTTTTTTAAGATTTGTGTGTTTGTATTTGAAAGGCAGATTTTTTTTATTATTTATTACATTGCATTATGTGACACAGTTTCATAGGCTCTGGGATTCCCCTATCCCCTCTCCTTACCCTCCCCCCATGGTGGATTCCTCCACCTTGTTGCAGTATTACAGTTCAAATTAAGTCGAGATTCTTTCGTTGCAAACATATACCAAACATAGAGTCCAGCATCTTATTGTTCAGATAAATTCAACAGTTTCTTGGGGAGACCATCTCTGGTCTGAAGGCAGAACTGGCAGAATATCATCCCAGTCCATTAGAAGCCCCAGCACAACATCAACAACAGTTTACAACATTATGGAATTAATTGACATGGTGTTGGGTAATAAATATGTTATAACAGTGCAAGTTCTTAATCACATCCTGTGACTACTTCATTGACCCTTCAATTTTTGTTTGTACACAGAACCGGCTGCTATACATTCTAAAGTGGCTATTGGGTATTATTCAGCTGTCTCGTGTCTATTTTCATTTTAGTATTTAGCAGTTTATTGTGTTGACGCATAATTTTGCTGAACTTGGTAGATTTTAGGATAATCTATACTAGCTTATAAATCTGACAAGGCCTTCGAAAGGCAGATTTTACAGAGAGAATGAGAGAGAGAGAGAGAGGCAAGAGAGATAAAAAGAGAGAGAGAGAGAGACACAGAGAGAGAGAGAGAATATTTTCCATCTGCTAATTCACTCCCCAGATTGCTGAAATAACCAGAGCTGAGCCACTTGAAGCCAGGTGCCAGGAACTTCTTTCTGAATCTCCCACATGGGTGCAAGGACCCAGGGAGCTAGATCATTCCCTGCTGCTTTCCAAGCTCAGTAGCAAGGAGCTGGCTCAGAACTGAAGTCAGGACACTCACCTACATGGGATGCTGGTATTACAAGCAGAGGATAACCTTGTTATGGTACCATGGCAGGCCCTCAGCTAAGTCTTTAAAAGAACTATTTAACAACATTGAAAATAACTTTCATTATAGTATCGTTACAAAAAGAGATAATGTAAATTGATCACAGTTTTCAAAGCTGTGATCTATGCAAAAAAACCATAAATACTAAAATACTCAAAAATGTTAATAGAGGTTCTGGATTTTGTGGGTGGACTATTATCTATCTTTCTGCATTTTTCAATTTCTTCAAAAATTAGATGAAAATAAATACAACTTAGTACTTTATATATTGTCATTTTTGGTACTAGATATCTCATGAACAAAATTATAAAATTAAGTGCCCTGAAGGTTTAGAAAACTGCATGCTTTCATTCCTTTCATGAAATTACACATAATTTCATTAGTTAGGAATGCTTTTCTTATTTATCTGTACATATAGTTCAGGAAAGAGATTGTACACATAGATAGGTGCCTTAAGCTATTTCTAATGTATGGAGTCAATCAAATACTTTGTTATCATTACATAAAAAGGTACTAGAATGCTTCTTACTCCATTAAGTTTGGGAAGTGTTTCATCTTAAATTTGCACAAAGGAAAACAATCCGGAGTTGTAAACAATGATAGCTATGGTATGTATCAAGAGGAAAGTGAGGCGGGTGGGTAGTGTATCATAGCTCATTAAGCCTCTGCCTCCAACACCTATGGTCTCATATGGGAATTAGTTGGAGACCTGGCCATTCCATTTCCAAACCAGCTCCCTGCTAATGTGTCTGGGAAAGAAGAGGAGGTTGGCTTA
Source organism: Ochotona princeps (assembly GCF_030435755.1). Taxonomy (NCBI): domain Eukaryota; kingdom Metazoa; phylum Chordata; class Mammalia; order Lagomorpha; family Ochotonidae; genus Ochotona; species Ochotona princeps. The sequence goes on from NC_080836.1 coordinate 84,223,023, forward strand.
AGTGCTTGGGCTGCTGTACCCACATGGAAGGCCTAGAAGGAACTCTGAGTTTAGGCCTAACCCTGTCCCAGCCATTGCAGCCATAATGGGAGTCTTTCTGTCTCTTCTTTTTCTATTACTCTGGCTTCAAATCAAACAGATAAATCTTAAAAGAGAAAAGTGAGATGAATTTGTATAAAATGTCTTCCTTTTATGAATGCATCACTTATATGTTTAGAGTTTCTAATGACCCAGCTCTCAAATTCACAAGTTGCCCTGACCCTAAGTAGCATGCATATATGCCTGTCACCCTACCAAGTTGCTTGTGAAGAGCTTACACTATAATGATAAACACCTAATGCCTTTATACCTTTATTTCTTGGACTCTTTTGGAAAAAAAAATCAAAGAACAGTGCTGGAGTGCTTTCTGTTCTTCCACAAGCCAATAATATTGCTTGATTATATAATTATCTAATTGAAAGGTTAAGGAAATCAGTTGTGCTCAGGATGAAAAGTGAATGCTACAAGAATCTTATACATGTGGTCATCGAAATAGCCATCTTACGCTGGAAACGTTTCCTTATAAATGCCTTGAAGAAATATATTTGATACAAATACTATTTCCACAATAATTTTTTACATTCTTCTGTGCTATTCCATAACAATCAAGTCTCATTGCCTCACCTTTTCTGCTTATCTTAATATAAACTGCCTTACCGGGAAATAACTCAGAGTAGTAACAGATATCAGTGTATCTTGAACACTCACATCAGAACATACTCCTATTTATTGACCATTCCAACATTCACAATGATTGTGGAGTGGGTCTATGAATGATTGAGATGTATTTTGTATATTAAATAAGTTTACATACTATGTTATTTTTCAAATTAGAGAAAGAAAAGTTTCCTTCTCCCAGCAGAGCAAACAATCTCAAAGCCAAGAGATGAGGGCATGACCAAAGCTATAATTGAATTAAACTGATGGTCATTGATTCTAAGTCCTCACCTCTCTAAATTAAAAGGTTTTCAATTTTCCAGTTTCATCCATTTCACTTCATTTTCTTTTCTTTGTTTTAAAAAGATTTATTTATTTTATTACAAAGTCAGTTACACATGGAGGAGAAGAGACAGAGAGGAAGATCTTCTGTCCGATGAGTCACTCCCCAAGTGAGCCGCAACAGCCCGTACTGTGCCGATCCGAAGCCGGGAACCAGGAACCTCCTCCAGGTCGCCCATGCGGGTGCATGGTTCCAAAGCTTTGGGCCATCCTCGACTGCTTTCCCAGGCCACAAGCAGGGAGCTGGATGGAAAGTGGAGCTTCCAGGATTAGAACTGGCGCCAATATGGGATCCCAGCATGTTCAAGGCGAGGACTTTAGCCGCTAGACCACGTTGTCGGGCCCGACAAGCTTAAGTTTCAAAGCTTGTGTCTTATGACTTAATGCCTTTACTCTGCTGTTCATGCCATTTTTTTCTGTTATGTATCCTCTACTCCATCTGCTTGATGTACTTGCATGCACCAAGATAACATTGGGCTATATACCTCATATTTTAAATTTCACTTCAGAACCTGATATTTTGTTGCATTTTTCCCTAATCATTTTCCCATTGCACCTGAGCATTTTTCCATGACTTTAATAATTGTAACAATAAATTATGATGTACATTATCATATGATGTCCATGTACATATGATTTTGTTCAGCTTTCTGTTTCCAGGAAACATGAAGTAGTCTGATCTCATGGAATGTATACATATTAACACATTATTTAATCTTGCTGCTGTTTTTCCAAAGCCCATTCCACTCACCCTTTTCCTAGGTCTATGTCAGTGATACTTATGGTTTCTGTGTCCCTCTTCATTGTGTATCCTGCTATAGGAAGCCCTGGAAATAGATTTTTAATTATCTTTATGTCTCCAACTCTTTTGCAAAAATAAATTTAAAAAATCAAAGAACAGTGCTGAAGTGCTTTTTGTTCTTCCATAAGTCAATGTGATTGCTCAATTACATGATGAACTATCTTATTGAAAGATGAAGGGAATTAATTGTATTCAGGATAAAAAGTGAATGCTACGGGTTTCAAAACTTTACATACAAGTTTCAATAGTTAAAAGAAAGAAAATCTTTTTTAAAAGGTACTGATATAATGAAAACAAATTCCAGGTATCTCAAAGTTATAATTCTAAAAACTGTATCTGCCTGCCCCTTCCTCCTCCTTATATTTTTCTTATCAGTTTTGTGATAACATACTTTCAATTTATTCTGTAATCTCAGGCTTTATATTTCACTAAATATGATGTTCAACAATTGAAAAGCAGAAAGACAATTCCACAGGAACATAGCCAAGGACTATTGTTGACTTCACTCTTCTATGTTCAGAAAGTTTTGTATTCTATATACTAGCTACCACAAATTAGAGAAAAGATGGCATTTGTATTTTTGGCCCTGGCTTATTTCACTAAACATTCTAATCTCCAATTGTGTGCATTTTATTGCAAAAGATAGGATTTCATTCTTTTTTATGACTGAGTAGTACTCCACCGTGTATTTTTACCACATTTTCTTTATCCAATCATCAGTTGCTGGGTATTCATGTTGAGTCCTTATTTTTGCTTTTATAAATTAAGCTAATATAAACAGAGAAATACAGATCTTTAAATACCAATAGTACAAATGTTATGTTTTCTAAAAATGCTTATGTTAAAACCAGTGTTTTCTAAAGGTGATTTAATAAGTTGTTTCATTCCAGTGTTGTTTTGTTGTTACTGATTGCACAGCAAAATGCAATAGACAAATTACGCTGAATTGGTCTATAAACTCAAAATGAATGTAGATATGTTTGTGAAGGGAGATTTACTCACATGTCCTTTTTACTGTGTTTGGTTTCTATTTTTTTTTTTTCAACCAGAAAACAGAAAAACTTCAAGTCTCTTCGGGAATCAAAATCTCTCTTGAGGCACAATAAGCATTGCAGGTAACATAAGTAAAATTCTCCAATTTTTAGCATTATTGTAAATTGCTACTCTTTAAGATGATAGTCCTAAAGTTAGCCACTGTGCCTAGATCATGCTGTTCAGCTACATAAGCAATTCCTTGATGATGACTGGGTTTTGACAACTCTAGTGTTATTTCAGCAGCAGAAGTTGTGTTTGATGTGTTGCAATTTGTATTATGTGTCCATAGGACACATCTGAACATCACCTTGGGAGGAGGGGTTAAAAGAAGGAGGAGCTGTGGCTGAAGCCATTTAATGGCCGAATGAATGGAAATTCAGAGGCCACTGTGCAGTCTACCTTAAACACTGACTGCACTGCATCCCTAGCTTGCTTTTACATTTACAATACATATTTCATTTAATTTTAGTTACAAATCATCTTCAAAATGACGAGGATTTTGACAGCTTGCGGAGTGGTGAAGGCACTGAAGAGTAGCTTTGGCCTTTCCAATGTGACCTCGCAGGTGCAATGGAAATCTTCAAGACCTGGAATCAGGCTTCTTTCTGTCAAGGTAATATGGCTTCTGATGAAATTATGTGTAGTCTAATTTAGCAGTGAAGAAAAAGATCTCTTTCGAAAATAAAGAGAATAGCTTTAGATGACAATTTATTAATAGTTGCTTTACAATAGAATCTATTTAGTAAATGTTCATTTTTACCTCCGTGATGAAAATTAGCGTAGTCTTTTTGTGCGTAACGTAAAAATGTTCACAATTCCAGTGAATATGTAACATGTAAGCATAAACTTTAGAAAACTTTAGAAAACTGTTATGCCTGGATGCTATTGTTTATACTTTGGGCTCATTAAACAAGGTTGCTGGTGAAGGAGCCACTTGTATAGTGTGGTTAGCCCTCTAACTCTTTAATGCTTCTCTAGGAAGCTTTATCTTTTGAACTATTGTTTAAAAAGTTTAGAGGGAAAATAACTATGTAGCTTTTATTTATTTGTAGGTCATAATGTAGACACACTGCCTTAATTTTTACTTATCTTTCTTTGCCCCCTTTCTTAGAGAATAAAGTTTGAAGTTTTAACCTTCTAGTTTAAGGCACTGAACAGAACAACTGATGATTGTATCCCCTCAAGAATATCTATAACTGAGGGGGGCACATCCAGGAAAGGAATGTTAATTGCCTTTACTCCTTCTCCATTGGACTATGAGTCTGTTGAATGAACAGCTGCCCATTTCTGTAACTTTTTGAAGACATTTATTACCAGAAAATGTGAAATTACTCAATGGGAACTTGACCAAAATTCTCTTCTGTGAATATTAAGTTAAAGCAATCACAGTAGTAGTTTTAAATGCAGTTTCTTTAGAGGAAATAGCTGCAAAACTGGAAATAAGGAAAAATATCTGCTTTATGTAAACAGGTTTTCATGGTTTTGGGTGTTTCTATTATGCTTTACATGTTTACTGGGTTGACTAAAAGAATGTTCCAGATGCCTTCACAGATTTTATTACACAGATGACTTAAATTCAGGGTCAGGGAGTTGCAGGGTGAAAGAATGCCCATGATTTTTATGGCTTTGGGGGGGCAGATATGGAAAAGAAGTAGGGAGTTAGGGAGGAATGGAGAGAGAGAGAGAGAGAGAGAGAGAGAGAGAGAGAGAGAGAGAGAGAGAGAGAGAACTAGTTAAAGATCTCAAGAGGAAAAAAGAATACATGTGGCAACCTCAGTGACAAATTAACAATCTCAGCCTTTAACACTTGGAAGATTCTGGTATTTGCATAGGAAGTTATCATCTTAAATTAAAAAGCAGGGGGAAAACTTATTGTTGGAATTAGCTTAATTGCAAGAGGGATGCAGAGTATTCTAAATTGTCATCAAAGAAAGAGTAACTAGATATGAACTTTGAATATTTGGAGACAATAAATAGCAATGAAAAATAATATCACCTTGGTATGTGGCCTCCATGTTTGGGTCATTTTGAATATCCTTTCCTTTTCATAGAAGTAGGTAGGTAAACACAGCTATGTCTGTTTCAAATACCAGAATATGAGGAACTGTGACTGCTAAAGATGGTTTAAATGTGACTGAAAGTAGAAGCCAATTTTCCAGAATTACATTAAGTGCTGTGTACAACAAAAACCACAACCACAGAAAAAACAAACAAACAAAAAGATCCATGGACTACTGTGAAAACAGTTCTTTCAGCTCATGGTGGCCAATCTGTTCCAAAGGTCGGCCACAGTGCGTAGCTAAGAATGACAAATCTTTAGGAGGAATAAGCCATTATTTCACACTGTAAAAGCCATTACTCACATTCAGTCATTACTGGGTAGAGTTCTGGAGGAATGCCAGACATGAAAGATAGAGGTTCTTGAATGTCATGATTATAAACTAAAATTCCCTATACTAGTCCAGGTGAGATAGTCCTCTACCCACTTTTCTTCCAACCTTCACTTTAAAAGCTCAACTCTCTTAGGAGATATACTTCCATTTACTATGTTCGTGTGAACTTGAAGAGTTAAAATCTTTAGGGCAGAGCTGCATAACGGAAAATCAAGTGAAGTTATGAAAACTTGCAGGTAGTTGTATACAGTGAATGGATTGTGAATGACACGCTGTGGTCACATGTGTTAGCATTGCCCTGTAAACTGGGTTGCTTTTTCCATGACTTTGGGGTTGCTTTTCTTCTCTCTTGGGCAATAATAGAGAGCATGGGTCTAATGACAAAGCTGACGCACTTGTGTACTTGTATTTTTATGTGACCTTTTTTGCATATTTGTGGCCACATTTAGAGAGTGTACCTTGCCAATAGATAGGGTTAGATTTCACGTATAGGAAAGGGAAAAGAATTTCAAGGTGCTCTGTATGGCAAAGGATGTTGATATCAAGAATATAAATGATCAACAGCCATAAAATAGAACGTTTTTCTATCAATCTTGAAAATGTTCAATGCTCATTGTTATATCCATTCAGCTGAAACAATATGGTGAATAAACCTGAGATGGGGAAGAACAAAATCCATATTTTAACTACTGTTGTGCATTTCTTAGTGTTCTGAACTTTGTCATGCCACAGATTCTTTGACTCTAAACTTTGTCCTCTGTAGTGTGGAAAAAAATTCTTGATTTGCTAAAATATTTGTATGATAACACATGATTAATGTGGAAAAACCTAGGAAGCACTTTAAAGCGAAAACTTGACACTTAAAAACTCTGTCTCATGTATTTTAGCGAAGAACTTGGTAGAGAATTAGATTAGAATGTCCTTGTGTAGTTCATAGACTACAAACTATTAAGACAAGATACTTCATAAGAATTCTCAAATTTAGAACAATAAACTGTTTAACTTTTATTTTAATATTAAACATATCTCTGAGAAGGTATTTCTTGCCATTTCATTCTTAAAGATCATAAAGCAGATAATCTTCTAGTTTTCAATATGGCAAATTCAGTTATGGGATGGCAGAATGTATGCCGTAATATCCTGTTTCTTCCATTCATCTGTTTATCCATCATGAATTCAGCAAACATCAAACCTCTGCAATGGGCATATACAAGAACAACTAGAATAACTAAGTCCATCTTAAATGAATAGGTTCTGACTTCAGGAAATTCACATTTTAAAACATTCTGAGTTCATGCATTTTGGACAGTAACCAGGACTAAATGGTGTTATTTTTACTTGCAAATGAATTTGGAAATCAAAGGCATTAAACTGAAAATGTTAAGTTCCCTATGGATAGAAAAGGATTTCATAAATACTACTTCCAACATTAATCCATTCATTTATAAATAACAACAACAACAACAAAAACACTATGGCCTGTGTTACAATTAAGCCAGGAGCCTACACTCCAAATGTCTTCTCTGATATTCCAGGCACAAATGAGCCTCAGGAGTCATTATTCCTTTGCAAAGACTTTCATTTTGTAAGATTTTGTGTTCTGCACCCAAATGGAGATTATACCTATTTATCTCAGGCTGGAAGAGTTATTGTCATCTGATTAGAAATTGGCAACTACAAAAACCCCTACAATTAGAATAATTTGGTTATATTGTAGTAGCTTTTAAAATGTTCACGGGAAGTAGAATCCATTATTATATTGAAACTTTTTCAATATATTTGAGATAGAGGAGAGTTTTATTAGAAATTTGCTTTGGGTTTCATCATGGAGATCTATGTTTTAAGCGATACATTATGCTCCAATGTCAAATGAGTTATTGCAGATTCAGGAAGGGTGATGGACAAATTTACATATTTTCAATGCATACTATTTCTCTAAAGAGAAATGGCTTGTCTTCAATGTTTTTGTTTATTATTCACATTTTATATCTTCATTCTATAATATTCAATTGTGTGAATATAATTTCAAATATTTTGAACTTCTTGACATAAAACTTTTGAAAACCACTAGGTCAAATATTGTAGACTAGCTGTAGTGAAGTGAGAGGCATCTTGTGTGCAAATTTTCAGACTTCCCTCAACGTTATAAAATATAACATAAAAATATATTACAAAATATAATATGTGATATACAATATGTTATATAATATATACAATGTACTATAAAACATAATATAGACTATATAATATATTATAAAATATAAACTACATTAATTAACCCACCTGAATCCCCTAATCCTAAACCTAGCTCAAAACTAAGAATTCTAGCTCAGAATTTGCCTAAAGCATTAATACTAGCCTTGATTCATTGTTTTCTTACCTTTCCTCTCAAATCTCAAGTTGCCCTATACAATCAAACTTAATGATGATCTGGATATGAAATTAGTTCTTTTTGGGCCTGGAGCAATACTCTACTGGCTAAAGTCCTCGCCTTGCGTGCTCTGAGATCCCATATGGGTGCCAGTTCTAATCCTGGCAGTCCTGCTTCCCATTCAGCTCCCTGCTTGTGGTCTGGGAAAACAGTCAAGGATGGCCCAAAAACTTGGGACCCTGTACCCGTGTGGGAGACTTGGAGGAGGCACCTGGCTTTGGATCAGCTCAGTTCTGGCCATTGCAGCCACTTGGGGAGTGAAGCAGCAGATGGAAGATCTTCCTCTCTGTCTCTCCTCCTCTCTGTATATCTGATTTTCTAATAAAAATAAATAAATCTTTAGATGTTAAAGTTATGGAAGTGGACAGCATTCCTCTCCCCTTACATCTCCATTAGCCATTTTTTATATTTCCAACCTGTTCCAATGGTTGATGGATATAGAGGAGAGATTTTGGTGTCTCTTAAGCAGAGTGCACGTAGGAGCTCACCTCAAGGCTTCAGGAGGAGTTGGTTACACAAGATTAATGGGCCTTGATGTGACAGATGTTTTGCAGGGAGTTTGCAATGACTGAGACCTGCAGAAAGCTGCATTCCCAGGGTTGGACTTGCTGTTGGATTCCTGAGCTGTGTCGGCCTCTAATTTATATTTGATTTTCTTCATGTAATCTAAATAATTTCAAATTATAAAAACATTTTCAAGGTTACTTTTTTCTTTCCCTCCAGTTTATTAAATGTCACATGTTGATTTCTTAAAATGTATAGGGGTATTTTTGGCTAATGTAAAGTTTTTCATGAAAGAATCAGGAAGATTGCTGTATCATTGTAGAATTTTATTAAATCTGTTTCTTGTCCATTAAGATTATATTAACTTTTTAGCATAAGTTAGAACCCAACATTTGATAAATCTTATATTCAGAACAGTTATCCATGTAGAAAATACTCAAATGTACCCTTTAATAAATCCACTCTTTATGAAAATATTTCATAACTGAATTTTTAGCAATGCCATATTTTATCTTGAGAAGTGCAACTAGATTAAAGTTATTATTTTTGTGTATGAATGTCCAGACCACAAAAGTATTCAAATGAATTAAATGTGTTTTTAGCCCTAACAATGGCTTATGATTAACCAAAGCCAGGTGACCTAGGGTGTTGTAAGTTTTTTAACTTAGGATGTTGTAAGGCTTAATTGATTAGTGCTATTACAGCCACAGCATTTTCCAATCCTGAATTGTAACTGCAGAGAAATTTGCTAAAACATTTTAAAGATATAAATTGTGCTGTGATCCAGTTTCAAATATCTGTATTTTGATAGTATAACTTCAAGAATCAGGAATAAGATTTCATTTACTGATAAAGAACACTGCATGATTTTAACATTTTGCTACATTATCTACACAATAGCTATTTGAAATAAACTCTGGCTTTAGGCTTTCTATCTCTCAAAGTTTAGTTCATGTTTATTTCTTAAGAGAAGGAATACTGAGATGAACGAAGAGTTGAGAATCCTTAGGTAAACCAAAATATGTTACATAGAGTTCACCTTTGGTAAAAGTGGAAATAAAGACATAAGGCCTTTACTCTGACTGAAATGCAGATAATTTACATAGCAGAGTCACTCAACAGCAATACAGTCAGGTTCCCAGAGTAAATCATTTTCATTTCTTTTGGCTAAAGGAGATCATAGTTTTTATGGTGCTTTATATTCAGCTTGCTATGAAACTGTTTGCTGAGTTAGCTTAAGGGTTTGCATCCAGAATGTTTTGATTGTTTACTCTCGCATCCAGGAAAAAAGAATGATACAGTGCTTCCCATTTCACAGACATGCAAGTAATGTAAATAATGTAAAGACACATGAATATCTGTTTCAGTGGATAAAGTGGAATACACACTATTCATTTTGGTTAAAATTTTAATAAGGACCCAAATACCAGCTACATAATGTTAAAAATTTACTTATTTTATTTGAAGGTCTGAATTATAGAGAGAAGGAGAGATGGAGAGACCCTCAGCCACTGACTCACTCCCCAGATGTTGGCATGCCTGGGAGCTGGGCTAATGCCATGCTAGCAACCGAGTTGTTTAAAGATGTCCTACATGGCTGCAGGGGTCCACGGCCCCGGGCCGGGCCCTCCTCTGCTGCTTCCCAAGGCCATCAACAGGGACCTGAATGGAAAGTACAGCTGCTAGGACTTGAACTGGAGCCCATATAGGATGTTTGGCACCGCAGGCGGTGACCTAGCTTGCTATTCCATGCCAGCCCCCAAGCAACATATTTTTAATTTGACATTTTGTTATTGAACTTGTGTATCTGAGACCATAGTTCTTTTAAAGATTTATTTACTTTTATTGGAAAGTCAGATTTACAGAGAGAAGAAGAGACAGAGAGATTTTCCATCCACTAGTTCACTCCTCAAGTGGCTACAAAGGCCAGAGCTGAATCAAACTTAAGCCAGGAACTAGGACTTTCTTCCAGGTCTCCCAGGCAGGTACAGGTTCCTAAGGCTTTGGGCTATCCTCTGCTGCATTCACAGGCCACAAGCAGAGAAGTGGATGGGACGTGGAGCAACTGGGATGCGAACCAGCATCTATTTAGGATCCTGGCGCATGTAAGGCGAGGACTTAGTCACTAGGCTATCATACCAGGCGCTGAAGCCATAATTTTTAATGTGTCTTCAGAATATTCAAAATTATTTTGCTTGGTATAGTCTTGTTGCTTATTAAGGGACTCGTTATATAATGAACATGATACAATACAAATTCAGTTACTTGTTTCCATTTCTTTTTAGTTTTTTTTTTTTGTTGTGTCTGATGATAGTTGTTTAAATTGAAGTATCAGTAAGGATTTCTGCTTTGTATGGCCATCAGCAATTCTGTAAATAGGACTTCTTAGGACAATATTGTTTCCAGTTACCATTTCTTCAACCAAAATATTATCACATTGATTGGAACAATAAATGCTATTTTCAGTTTTCTATTTGTTTCTTTCTCATGTTGTTCTCTAAATTTCATGAATGTGAAAGCTTAATGAAATTTTTAGACTGCAATAAGACGCAGTTTGATTTTTTCTAGTGTCTTTGAAAAGGGAACCAATGAAAATCAGTTGAAAGCAATGAATCAATATTTTTCAATGTTCATTCAGAATGATACTGTATGTGGAACAATGAATGAACAATGAGTGAACTTTTTTTACTGACATAGTACTGAATGCTAAGGGAAACCTAATAATACTAAACAAAAGGTTATTTTGAAACTCTCATAACTTAATTCCTAAGTTATGCTTAAACTTTGACTATTTTCTAAGACAAAGTTCTTTAAAACAATTTGGCAGAGCAGCAGGGACAAATTTCCAAACCTTTTTCAAAGAGAATTTAGCTTTGTGACTCCATTAATAGTTGTTGCATTGTTCTTGGCCTCAAAAATTTTTGAAACATCTGCCCTTTAAAATTTCATCTCAATGCGAGAAGTTTGATGCATAAATTTAAGGTGTAGAATTCTGGTCATTTATTTGTATCTCATAAAACCAATCAATCATCTTATTAGGAACTGCAAATAGATTTCTAAATATAGATTTTAATGAATTTTGACTCAGGAAAAATTAGAAGTCCCAAGTCGATGAGATATTTGAGAGAAATGCCAGAATTTGCTGCAGTACCACATTTTATAAAAAATAGAATACTTCATAATATATTGAAACAATAGCACCAACATTAGCAGCATGCAAACTAATAAGCAATGAGAATTTGTTAGAATTTTTACTTGTACACAAACCTCTCACTCAAAAATATATTGCCATCAACAATTAGCCTTAATTTGTGAGAGAATTCCAAGGTTTTATGAATATTAGAAAATGTAACATAAAAGCACAGCTTTAATTTTATTTTTAAGATGTATATTTGTTTGAAAGGCAGATTTATGAAGAGATAGAAACAGAGAAAGAGATAGATAGATATATCCAGAGAGAGAGAGAGAGACCCTTTTCATCCACTGGTTCACATCCCAAATGGCAGCCACAGCCGGGGCGGGGCCAGGCAGAGGGCAGGGGCAGGAACTCCATGAGTCTCCCACGTGGTGACAGGGTCCGAAGTACTTGGTCCATCTTCAGCTTTTTTTCAAGATGTGCTGTCACGGAGTCAGATCATAAGTGCAGCAAAGTCCCTAGAGTATCAGTTTTAAATATAGCATAAGCATGAGATAGTCACATAGATATTTATGTGACTCAGTTTAAAGAAGAATATTAAATAAAACCATAAGGCAAAATGTTAAAAATGAAGTTATTGAACATACATAGGAAAATTCAAGTTTAAGTTCATTTCAATGGCATGTAAAATATGTTTTTATGGATGTTCTTCCTATAAATTTTTAGATGAAAGTAACATCTGGTGTTACTAGGTCATAGAGGCTTCTAATTTCAGTCTTTCGCCTTTGAATTAATATGAAGTGGAGAAGGCATACAGCCTTACGGTTAAGTGACTTGCATTTCACTCTGTGGTGCTTGCATTCGATCTGGAGGTTGGATGCAGAGTCCTGCTGCTTCCAGTGTAGACTGTGTGAAGCAGTGAAGATAGCTCAAGTAACTGTGTTCCCGCCACTCTCGGGGGAAACCTTGAGTGAGTTTCTGACTCCTGGTTTCCAGCCCAGCTCAGTGCGAGTTACTGCTGGCATATGATGTATTCCCACGTAAATGGGAGCTTTTTGCATATGAGTTTCTCTTGCTCTTCTTCTCAAATAAATTCTTAAAACTTAAAATATATATAAGAATAAAAAGCACATATATTTTGATTTCTTATTTTATAGTTTAACTCCGTTTATATAATGTGCAAATTCCAAACTGAAAAAAAAAGCAATCAGCATGAAATGACTTGAATGCATTTTCCTTGGTGCTCGTGTTGTCTCCAATACTAGGCCTGCTTTTTTTTGTGACTTGTTTGTATGCTTGCAAGTATAATTACATAAGTGGAAGAAGACAAATGTGTTGCCGGAGATTTGGAGATAATTGTTAATAATTACAGATACAATTGAAGCACTTGTTCAAAGTCAAACTGTAAGAATTTTAGAAAATATAGATATTTGTGAGTATGTCTAGTTTTATGACAGTTTTCTGGTAAATTTGTGTTTGGTATTCCAAATACAGTGAATGTTCACATGAAGGCTCCACTCTTAAACAAGAAGCAACCGGACAATAAAAATTAGCCTTGACTGACATTTGTTTGAAGCAAAATTGGCTTGAAACACTGTTCTTTGGAAACAGATACTGAGGTGGTGTGAAGGGGGCCTACTGATTATACAGGATTGTTCTTTGTAAAGGGAAGCACCAGGAGGTCGTTTTGGGTGTAGAAGTTAACTGTGATGCAGGTTGACAAAGCCTGATATGTTAGTTTGTTTTTCATCACGATGTGAAATATCTGAGATAGGTGAGGTTTATCAGTAAGAGGTTTATCTGAGTCACAGTTCCCGTGGTTCAAGGGCATCGCACTAGCCTTGGTGTGGCTCTGCTGAGACCCTTCTTTGCTGTGTCACACCATGGCAGATTGCATCATGGCTGGAGCATGTGAAAGGGAGGGCCACATTGCAAAACAAGAAACTAGAGTTGAATTGAGGCCCCAGCATCCGTTCTGAGGACACAACTCTAATTGACCTGAGGACCTCCTATTGGGCTCCATTTCTTAAAGTTCCTCCGAACTTCTTACAAGCTGGACTAATTTCCCAGCACAAACAGAAACCATACCTGAATCATATTACTCAGGCAGCCTGATAGGAAGTGCTGCATCTACCAAAAGCTCTGTCTTGGCCCTGGGCCTCCTTGTCCCACCCGGGCTCCATCTCTAAATACACAGTGCACCACGAAGGTTGTGGCAAAAGACACTTTGCTGCTGAGACAGACCTTGAAGAGTCTGGTGGCTGAATCACTTCTCACTGTAGGGTACAGATCTTTGCCAAAGAGTGTCTGGAATGTAGATCTTGCTTTCAACCGCAGCATCTACATCCTAACAGTTCTGAAAGCTTGAAAACTGAGAACCTGAAATTGTTGTTTCCCTCACATTATGAGATATATTGAATAATCTGACTTTTAATTCTGGCAATTTATGCATAGATGATTCTTGGTTGACTAGGGTCTGTTGTGGATGCTCCATGACAGTTTTAAATTAGAGTTCTATTTATTTTCAGTTTTTTTAAAAGGGAGGGTTGGGGGAGAATTATCTTCCATCTGCTGGTTCAACTCTTAAATGCTTACATTAGAAAGGGCTCAGCCATCTACGGCCATGCCACCCTGAACACGCCCGATCTTGTCTGATCTCGGAAGCTAAGCAGGGTCGGGACTGGTTAGCATTGGGATGGGAGAAAGGGCTCGGCCAAGCTGAGGCCAGGCCCAGAACTCAATGTAGGTCTCCCATATGGGTGGCCTGAGCCCATGCACATGAGCCATTACTTCCTGCCTCCCGGGGTATACATTGGCAAGAAGCTAGATTGGAAATGGAGCAACTAAGTTGTGAACACGGGTACTAATGTGGGTGACCCAACTGGTAAATTAACTGCTGCTTCAAATGACTGTGCCTTTTACTTATTAAAGTCCTTATAAACTAATTTGAGTTCATGATAGAATTGCTTTTTTAACCACATTGAAAAGAATTGAAAAGTAGAAACAGAAGCTTAGGGAAAAAAGGAGTATTAAGTCAGACATTGGTTAAGAAATAGCTTCTCCTTGAATTACTAGTAGGAAGATCTTTATTTGCTAAGGCTCAGTTAGCTCAAATGAAAAATGAAGATGTTAATGTCATTTATTTCCTTGTCTTGTGGGGTTTAGATGAAAAAAATCTGCTAACAGTTTTAGAGGCAGTGCCTAGCACACCCCTGTTAACTATTAATGATATACTGAGGATGTTTTAGGAAGGGTTTAGGGATAGAGTGCTCAGTGACACCATGAGCTCCCAAATCCTGCTTAATACTGTGTTTCCAGCAAAGCTTAACATCTCTCCTTGAAATGGGAATCCCCTCCCCCAGAATAGAAGTAATTTAATATTCAAAACTGCTCAGTTTACTTGTTGCAACTGCATGTACACTGCAAAGGACATTGATAATAACAGATTCTCATTAAAATAATGTCAAAAAGTAAATATAAAGTAGTGACAGATCCTACAAGAATTTCTTTAGAAATTATGTTTTGCAGGCCTGGCACAGTAGCCTAGTGGCTAAAGTCCTCGCCTTGAATGCACTGGGATCCTATACAGGCACCAGTTCTAATCCAGCGGCTCTGCTTCCCATCCAGTTTTCCATTTGTAGCCTGGAAAAAGCAGTCAAGAATGGCCCCAAGCCTTGGGACCCTGCACCCGCTTGGGAGACCTGGAAGAAACTCTGGCTCCTGGCCTCAGATCGGCTCAGCTTCAGCCATTGTGACCACTTGGGGAATCAATTAGCAGATGGAAGATCTTCCTGTTTGTCTCTCCTCCTATCTGTAGATCTGCCTTTCCAGTAAACAAATCTTTAAAAAATAATGTTTTACCTTTTTCAAATATAAATATTACTCCAGATATTTTCTAAAAGGAAGTGCTTTAACATGTGAACACCCAACAGAAATGTTGAGTGTATGCTATCTTCTGTTATTATTTTCAAAATTTGTTATATAAATATTTATTTAGTGCAAAGGTTGTATCAGCCTTCTACATAAATCTCAACAAAAAACTAAAGAAAAGAAATATCATAGTCTTAGTGTTTGGTTGGATGAGGAAAAAAATGAACATTACTATTTATAAAGCATTCCAGAAATTTGGTGTAGAATGTAACATTATATAAATGGGCTTTTACCAACTAGTTAAAACAAATTTAATGCTGATGTATGGTAAAATTTGGAGAGTAGAATATAACATTATACGAATGAGTCTTCACCAACCAGTCAATAAATTAAGTCAAATTTAATGCTGATATATGGTAAAATTTGGCATAGACTTTAGATGAAAACTCAGAGAGAGCAATTGAGTTATATGCACTGAGGTTTGCTATCTAGTGAGATAAAATGTATAATGAATGAGACATAAACAGTATATTAGAAGGTGATAAAAAGCTGTGAAGGAAGAATATAAGGGATAAGGTACTTGAGGTGCATTGCAATTCTAAGTCCAGCCAAACCAAGAAAATGATATTTGAACAAAAACTTGATGGAATCTTTAAATTTTGAACATCAAACTCACAATTTGAAGTTTTTTTTTAAACTGCAGTCTTTATTTTCATTACTTAAACTATGAGTGGCAAAGAAATGGCAAATGGTTTTTTAAAGATTTGTTTATTAAGGAAGGATAATGATAATGGGGGACACATGCAAGCAGGGGTGAGAGAGAAAGAGAGAGGAAATGAACGGCCTCTGCTGGTCTTCCTGAGGAGAGAGAGAGGAAACGAATAGCCTCTGCTGGTCTTCCTTAAGAAAGAAGGCTGCTTCATTTGTTTGCATTTCCAAGTGACTCAAGGACACCCCAGTGACGTTTTCCTCAAGGTTTCCTCTGTTTCACAATTCACGCATCTTGTGCTTTTAGTAAATAGAAGCGCCAGAAAGGTCCCTCTGTGCACCTCCAGATCCCAGCAAGGCTTGTGTTCATGGCAGGAGCAAGTGGCGTTTGTGAGTTGAATGTCTAAATGGTCTTATTGATATACACATGCTTACAAAGCATATAGGAACCATATAAATTCATTTATTTTGTAGAATTTGTGCCTACATAATTTTTTGAGTATTTTCTCTTCAATTTTACAAGGGTTCATATTTCTCTTCCTTAAGATTTCCTTTGCCTTTTCAGCTACGAAAGTATCAAAGTGCTCTGGCAGAAGGGAACAGTTAAGTTATGATTTAATGTTATCATCTCATTCCTAGACTATGGAGCACTTAACACACAAAGATGATAAAATATCTTACAATGATAACTCATTGAGATGAAATAATATTTGGGGAATTGTTAGCCAGAAGCAGAGATTTCAAGTAATATCTCTTTCTTCAGAGTCTTCTTGTGAACTCATCGATAAGGCAATTGGTACTCATTTCAAACTCATTTGAGGCCAATGTAGTTAACAGGAGTATAAAGGGTACTATAGGCAATAGACAAAAGCCGTGTGACAATATAATGTGCAGTGGGAAAGTAGATTGGAAGATCTATAAAAACTTCCAAAAAGGAAAAAAATGTAATTAAAAGAGCGAAAAGACAATTTGAACACAATCTGAGGACCTCTTTTAGGCAACTGTAAATATTGCCTTAAATACATCTGTACAAGACAGAAAGCTAAGTGGAAACCCATCTCATGAGATAGTAAGAAATAGAATTGTGGGGACAAATGAATGAAAATTGGATTTGTTAATGTTAATTTTTACCTTTTAAAAAAAGAATGATTAGATAAAGTATAATAGAGATAAGAGGATTTGAAGTAGGTTGAACTAGAGCATAAAGGAAAGCCAAATGAAAGCATGAAAATGTTTTAGAAGGCATGATTCAGAGTAGGGCAGATAAAGTGATAATGTAGAAAAATAATTAAAATTTGTAGTTCGCCCTTAAGTTTTGTTCACTAAGCAATGTTTGGTTCTATCAAAATCACGTTTATAATGAAAATATGTTCTTCCTTTCTTAGTTTTATAAAAGCATGTCAATTACCGTTAACATCCTCAAGAACAATAAATAATATTTTTAGTAGATACTATGTTTTTATACATGAATTTGACCAAAGAGTGTCACCTAATGAAACATGTTGGAGTTGCCTGTGGAATTGTGCCCAAGAACACTCAACACAGACATTTGAATATCGTATAACAATCCTAGGAAATACATTGTCATTCTGATTTCCTAGGATTGCCAATCTTTGTCTTGAATTACAATTAGACAAAACAATCGGTACATTAAAATTAAAATATAGAATGTGAATAGCATGTAATTTGAAGTGACATTCAAAGTGGATTTTCTGGATACAGAAGCAGAATTCGAACTTTTGTGTTAATATGATCTCTGCCAGAGAAGTTCTCGTATCATTCATAGTAATGGATTAATTATTGATTTTACCTTGTACATAGTAATTTCAAAATCTTGTTTAGTGCCATAATGATAAGCCACAAACATTGCATGTCAAGCTTGAGATTTCAAATACTGGTTCTAATGGTATAGGTAAACACTTTACCTCAAAGATAATTTGAAAAGCCAAGTAAAGAACAGAAATCTTGTGGATACACCTGCCACTGGACATACATACACACTCATTCTCTTTCACATAAAAATATAAAAATGCATAGTATGGCATATTATTCAGTCTAATCAGAAACATAAACTTGAAATTCATATGTTTTACTTCTGATAGGATCTAATAAGTAAGATTATTATGTGGAATGAAGATCTTTAGCATATTATATCAACTTTAAGAGGGAATACTGAAGTGATTTTGCATATAATTATAATCTAATATATATGCATACTCACACATAGGCAACAGTAAGGGAAAAATATTACATTGTTTTAAGATCATCAAAATGCCATTTTTTACAGGAAGGATGACCATTCTAACAATAATGGACTTGAGTGCTTTGGATCTAAAGGCAGTGCTTTTTTTTTCAGAAATAATTTTAGAAAAATAATGGGCTTTCCCGCTTTTAACTATAGAGAAGCTGAGTACATGTTGTAAGGCTTCAGAAGGATAGAGTGCATTTTAGAAGACTAAGAGTCATTAATTGAGCTCCTGTTGCTCACTGAGGTTGTTTGGGGGTGGGAGTGGTAGGAGAGGAAGTGAACTGAAAAGACACAAAATGATTATACACAGTGGGTCCGCTCGTCTCAAAACTCTAATGGAAAGATAATCAAAAATTAGAACATTTCTGTCTCTAATGACCATACTTAAACCTTACAGAAAGAGTTGTACAATGCTTTCCCTTACTTCTGTGAATTAAACTCATATCATTTGTTGCTTTTAGATCCTTATCCATCACTCTGACCCCAGAAATTTCAGATATCTTAGCCTTCAGTATTCCAGCATATACCTTTTCAAAGATACTTTGCATAAGCTTCTATTTAAAACTGAGTTCTAATTAGTTTACAAAGAAAGTTCTGATCAATTTGCAGTAAGTTGAGAGATTTTGTCTCTCAAGGTATATATTAACAAGTTTTTCTTTCTTCAGAATTTTATGGAAATTGGGAATTAGATTTAAATTGTTTCATTAATAGGATGAGGAATATATATGAATGGATGATGTCTGTTTCCTGGATAAGTTTTTCTAATTGTCCTTCATCTTGGCCAAGAATTTTATAGAAGTGGACTCAAAGATCTATAGAGCAGAGTAAGCAAATTCAGAATGCTGGTAGCCTAAATGATGACCAACACATGGATATAAGTAATTGCAAAACAACACACTATGGTATATATATTGAGCAGTCCACACTGCCTGCTATTGCGTCAACAGCAATAGAGTGATAAAGCTTCATCATTTTCACAGCCATAAAGCTGGCATGGATAAGGCAGCCCTGAGGACAACTCCATCAAACACAAACACCTGGGCCCAGCGCAGTAACCTAGCAGCTAAAGTCCTCGCCTTGAACATGCTGGGATCCCATATGGGCACCGGTTCTAATCCTAGTGGCCTTGTTTCCCATTCAATTTCTTGCCTGTGGCCTGGGAAACAGTAAAAGACGGCCCAAATCCTTGGGACCCTGCACCTGCGTGGGAGACCTGGAAGAGGATCCAAGCTTCAGATCGGATCAGTTGCGGCCACGTGGGGAGTGACTCAGCAGATCGAAGATCTTTCTCTCTGTCTCCTCCTCCTCTCTGTATATCTGATTTTGCAATAAAAAGATTAAATCTTTCAAAAAACAAACCCCATGAAAACCTCGAGGAACTACATTTGATATGTAATCTTGAAGATTCGTTCTAGCTCTAAACCTCAGAGTGCTGAAGAACTGTTGACAATGTTTTTGAAAACTTATAAACTTCCCTTAAAGCTATACTTAGGCAAAGCTAGGGAATATTGAGGAAGACAAGATAGACACAGCAATTCTGCTACACTGAAGTATTTCTGGCATGCTAACAACTCCACAACTAGATTTAGAATGGGCAATGTATCAGTATGCGCCAGTTTTCTCTTTCAAGGAAAATAAGTGAATTATCTGCTAGTGACAGGAGCCATATATTTGAAGAAATGGGACAGGGAACAGGAGATCAACTCCAAATCCTAGAAGTAGGCTTTCACTAAAGTATGTGTGTGTGTGTGTGTGTGTGTGTGTGTTGTGTTTTCTATGCTATTAAGATTCCTGCAATTGTTTATTCAGGCACAGACAGCACACATTGTCCTGGAAGATGGAACTAAGATGAAAGGCTACTCCTTTGGCCATCCATCCTCTGTTGCTGGTGAAGTCGTTTTTAACACTGGCCTGGGAGGGTGAGTATTGTTTCTATTAGAATGTTTTTTTTTTAAATCTATTTTATTGTATTGTTGTTGACAATCTTTACATAGTTAATTACAGTTAAAGAAAGAAAAAGAAAAAAAAAGGTTCAAGGGGATAGGGAAGTGGGTAATACTATTATGTCCATATTGTTTCCATCATGTATCTGAGGTAAAGGGGGATATTGAGGGAGAAGCCCCACCCGGTTTCCAGCCCACACCAAGTCCCGGATGTGGGGCATGCTCTGAGATATGTGCTCAAGTGGTGTTAATAGTTCTCCAGTTATGAATCGCTGCCAGTTTCGCTCAATGAGGTCGTCCACTGATTGATATGGTCCATTATAAAGTCTCCCGTTTGCCCCATATTTCGCTGCCAACATATAGGTGAGATGAATGATTGATCTGCTCTGTCTTCTGTCTTTTCTTGATTAGAGTTCTGAGTCCAGCAGTTCGATTGGGGAGATCTCCAAAGAAACTTTGAGGTATTCCCAGACTAGTTTCTTGTATGTTCTAGCAAGCACAGGGCCCGGCACAGTCCATCACCCTGATCAGCTGGTGGTTTCAATTGCTGTGTTGGTTCTGTTTTCAGTCCCGAGTTGCACTGGAACCAATGGGTGTTGCAGTCCAGTCTGGTTCGGCCCTTACATCAACCAGTGGGAGCTGCAGCCTAGTTGGGGCGACCCACAATAACCCCCACCAGGCCCGCCCCCTACCCTGGTTTGCCAGTATGTGTAGCAGAAGACCAGTCTGTCCCCCAGCCCATTTGGCTCTTGTATGTGTCAATGGGTATTAAAGCTTAGTTCTATCTAACCAACTCAACCATCCAGCCCTCACGGGTGTTGTTGAGTGCCTCTCTATCTAGCCATCCCAGCTCCCATCCTAGATTTCATGCCCTCCCACGGGAGTAGTGACCCAAGAAGGGGGAACCCACTTTTTCCCTCTCAGGTCTCTCTGTCCCGGTTTATGCACTCTTTATGTGGTTCTGTGATTTGACTTGACAGAATTAGTCCCCAGTGCCAGCTTTTGCGGCTATGCCCATACATCCCTCACCCACTCTAGTTTATGCTTGCACCAGCAGGAATAATCAGCCCAGCCTGGCTTTTCCCTGGTCTAATCCACATGCAGGGCACAGGTGATGTAGCCTTGCTTAGTCTGGTCTGTCTCTATCCCAGCCCACGCTCTCCAGTGGGAGTAGCTGTCCAGCGAGGGGACCAGCCCCTTAATCCCCCTGCCGGTTCTGCCCCTCCCTTCCTGGATCTCACGTGTGCTGGTTGGATGCTGCATTCATATCCAGTACAGGCAACCACGCCCTGGCATTCCATAATGTGTACTGGTTTGTTCCTCTGTGTAGAGGAATGCTGAATGATTTTGCTCATGATAGGAAGTTGAAATTACTGTTTCTAAAACAAAATGAGACTATCCATTGTTACACTATATCTTACGCATGGTCTTTCCTGAAAGGACATATATGTATGAACTTTCCTTCTATTTTAAGTAAAAGTGAATGTGGACTCTCTGGTAGTTATCTAGGATGAAAAACCAAATTAACTATATAAACATGTGTAACACGGACACAACTTAAGTTGCACAGTTATTGGTTGTGTGAGGTTGCCCAGTGGTTTGTTCAAAGGGTGGTAAGGATTTGAGTAAAGTAAAAGTTGGAGCAAAAAGGTTAGTTGACATTATCTAATGATAAAGAGCTAGTAAAGAATCAGTTATGTACATCTAGTATGAAGTACTACTGAAAGATAAGAAAGTCCCTGGGATTTTAAATACTTCTGCACTCAAGTAGAAATGATGAAATAGATATTGCCATAAATGTCCATGAGACAACAGCTTCATGGATTATTTTCAATAATCATTCGTTATTCAACTTAATATTGAGATATGGTAAAAGACAGGTGGCAAGAAGAAAAATGTCGGCATAAAAATAATGTCACGTTACCTGTTAAGGAATGTTTGATTATTTGAGAACCAGGAGGCTGAAATTCTAGTCTCAGTTCAATGATAACTGATTATGTAGTATTGAAAACATTGTTTCATATTTTTGAGTTCTTGTTTCCCTAGATAGTGAGGGATCAGAATTAGATACTAACTTACAGTTAGGAATTTTTAAAAATGTAATTTTTAAAAATGATGAGATTATTGCAGAAGCTTTCTTTTAGAGATCCAGTTGACTAAACTGCCTTGGAACAATTGATCAGTTCTTAGATAAATTCAAATTAATGTCATAAAGACAAGCAGGCATTGAACTAACTGATAGTGAAAGTGTTGACTGACCAAACTGCCATTACATTATTAATGTACATTTTTCTCTAAACTCTTGCTTCTCTGTGTGAAATGAAGAATACTGGATGGTTTTTAAAATAGTTCCACTGGTGAGAACATTAAATTACAGTGTATGAAACCTGTTTGCAAAGTTTTGCTTCACCAGGCAATTATTTAAGCTTTTCGACAGCACTAATTACTAGCTGTGTTAATACAGCTGCCAACAAACAACTGTTTAATATACATCAGAATGATGGAGGGCACTAGAGTTTTCTTCTCTGTGATGGATTACGGGTAATAAATCTTGTCACATCACAAAAGTCAAACAGGACCTGATGGATTAATTTGCTTCCAACACTGCAGTTCTCTAGGACAAGCTGTATTTATTCACTTACTGCCGAGTATTGTATGCATATGTTTAAAAGGAACGGCCAGTTCTTTTATGGAAAGAAAAGAGAGGGAGGTAAAATCAAATTAATTAAAGTTTTTTTTTTTTTGAAGCAGAAAAAGGCATTGACTTATAAGATTAGTCCTTAGACCCCACTTTTCCATTAAGAAGAGCAGCTTTCATTCATTGCACGGCTCACTCAGTAAGGTGGTTCATAATTAAGGAATTTATTTTGTTTTTCATCTTCAAGAAATGCATGTGCAAGAATATTGTGTGTAAGCCTTGGTTAAAAACTTATTAGTTCCTGACAGGTGAGAAGCATTTGTAAAATTAAGTGATGGAGCTGTGGATGAATATTACACCACTTGAGTCACTCAGGGATGTGAAAGATCTAGTATTCTGTTGACAGCTCTGGTAGGAGTTAGTCTGGATGGAATTGAAGAGTTTCTGTTGACTACTGCCTAAGCTGAACCTCACTGGATTCGAGGCTGTAGAATCTGTTCCCTTAGTGCCTAGATTCTCTTTCAGTCATAATCCAGAAGAAAGATTTGGTTTAACTCAATCTTTAGAGACTGAAAATGTAAGAGAGAAGGAAGCAAATCTTAATTGCAATATGTTTCAGCATACATGTAATACAATACATGCAGACGTTTCTTGGCCTTATGGGAATGATTTTTCCTTACTAAGAAGAAATAAATGCATATTCATAAGAATGAATATGCAGTGTGTGTTATTTTTTGATCTCCAAAATTTAAAATATAGCCCTCTTGTATTCCTCCCTGAATCGATATTAGAACTGTGATGCTGTTACATGGAATCTTTTAATTTAGAAGTCAGGAATGCTTTCAGTTCGTGTCTTTTTCTTTTCTGAACTCATGGCACTCACGCTATTTGGGAGACAGAGGGCCAAAGAGTTGGTACAGAGGCAGTGCGGTGATCTGAGATCCTTTGGCTCTCTTCCCTTTTGACTCACAGCTGGGGCACAGATCTGACTCTTGGGGCAAGGAACTCAATCCAGACCTCTCCTGTTGGTGACAGGATCCTAATTGCTTGTCCCATCACTAGAATCAGGAGCTGGAGTTGGAAACTGAACTCAGGTTCTCTGATGTGCCAGGTGGGGAGTCTTACAGCTAGGCCAAAGCACCAGCTCCCAGATCATATTTTGTGGTATTGATTTTTTTCTAAGCTGTTGACTCCCAAGATTATCTACTTCTCTGTAAAACTAAAAAACAACTTTATTGAGCCTTTCTTTCATATGCAGCTACTCACTTGTTTTAAAAGCTCGATGAATTTTAATAAATGTGGACATTCAAAAATTTAATAAACATGTAAATGTTCAAAAAATTTTAATAAACATGTACGTAAAACATGTGCAACCACTACCAACGAAAGCAACGTACCATTCAGTATCATAAAACACACTGAAAAAAATGCTTTCCAACTTTTGACAGTTAATGCTTTGATGAAATTGGGAGCACTTGAAAGTAAATAACAATTTTGACTCACTGGTAAGCTAGAAAAACTTTATGATATCATAATATATTTAGAAACATAGTATCCGTGTTTTAAAATCTAGAAGATGTAAAGGATTTTTAAAATGAATTAAAATGTTATGAACTTGAGAGCATGGAAATTATATGAAAATATTCCTTAAGACTTAATAAGCAGTGTCTCCATAAGGATTAATTTCCATATTCCATTGTAAAATTTCCATAGGTTTGATAAAACTTAGAGATACATTTTTTAGATTTGTAACCCTTGCATTCCTGTCTTTCAAGTGTTTGATTGTTCCCTGCATTGTAGGGGTCATGGTTTTGCCGTTATTTTCTTGTGGATAATTTTTGCGTGTGTTTATTCAGGTACCCGGAAGCTCTTACTGACCCTGCCTACAAGGGCCAGATTCTGACAATGGCCAACCCTATTATTGGCAACGGGGGAGCTCCTGACACCACTGCAGTAGATGAACTTGGACTTAGCAAATATCTGGAGTCTGATGGAATTAAGGTAGAATGAATGAAAGCTATTAAAATATTCTTTATATGCACTAAACCATTTTCCATAACTTAAGCTATTTTAAAATTCTATGGGGGAAGTGTACACCGTTCTAAGAGGGACTTACTTTGGTCTCTGGGTTCAGCAAGCTTGCGTAGTCTGCTCCCCCACAATGTAGTTAAGAGAACAACCATGTTTTAAAAGAAAGTTGTTGAAAACCCTTTTCTTTTATGTCTTTAAGATGTTTAGTCTCCTATCAGTGGATAGAAGAAAGCACTTTTAAACAAGTTATTTCAGAATAGTTTAAATTTATAAAACATTAATTTTGAAGTAGTAATATAATTAGCTGTTGTAGAAACCTATTATTAGCACTTCATATTATTATATTTGCTGCATTAATAAACAACACTTAGCATCCCCTATTTTTATCTGTTTTCTTCTATATCTATCTGTATTTGAGTATCATACAGCTTTGTAAAAATGTAAACAGATTCTTCAGTTGGGCTGTGAGAGTTGTACGATCTTTTGTACTCACACATTTAAAATGACTGCTTGTCTTTTCAGGTTGCAGGTTTGCTTGTGCTAAATTACAGCAATGACTACAGTCACTGGCTGGCTACCAAGAGTCTGGGGCAGTGGCTACAGGAAGAAAAGGTGAGAAGTGGGATGGAACATCCAGCATCACCTCAAGATGGACAGTTGAGAGAGGGCAGAGGGGAAGAGAAAGATCATGTGGGTTAGGCCCTTTCTATCTCAGTCAGTCATTAGTGCTTTGGTTACATATCGGCCACAATACCTGGAGTCACACTCCTTTAAATGCTCAGGACCATGTATTTTCACTTTATCCACTAGGTGGCACTCATATATGCTTGGTAGGATTTTTCTACTGGGAAAATGGGGTAGTAAAAATTTCAGAATTTCTTTTCTTTTTGAAAAGTCTAAATCCTATCCACCCCAGCTCTGGGTCTTTTTGTCCAGGATCTATTGATGTGACTTGATTCATGGGTTCTAAATCAGTTCTACAATAAACTATTGGTTGTGCCAGCTCTGTGTATGTCACACAGTCACTGTAATAGGCTCATCCTCTTTAATTTGTATGAGTATGAAGTTTACTGGTATCTCTTATTGTGTTTAAACAAGCATTGTTATATATTTAGATATAAGTATAATGTATAATTACATATTCAATTACATAGAAGCTCATTTGAAAAATATAGTAAAAAGGTCATAAAACATTATCTTAGCCTTTCTGTATTTTGAGCATTAATTTCCAGTAAAATAAGAGGACTTTATTTATTGAATAGTAGAAGTGGTTAATAGTCACAGTAGTATCTTTAGCTTTATGTCCAGTATTTTTTTATTGACTGTGGCTGTTTTTTGATTGAATGTTGCTTGGCCTGTTGTTGATAGAAAGCCCTGCCTCTCCAATGAATATCTCCCTGTTGAGTCTAGGAGATTTTGTCTCTTTCTGATAAATCAAAAAGTCTTGATCTTGGTTTCCTAGGTAAACAGACACCTCTGCATCTTGTTCTTGGCTACAACTATTTCTTCTTGACCATTTTGTGACTATATCTTTGTTACCCAGACAGCTAATTTCTGTAAAGGCCATTCAGGAGACTTCTCTTGTTCCTCCCTTCCCCTCTTCTTCTTTCTTAATGTTTCTTTTTTGTTATTGAGCACACATGGCTTTATAGCTTCTCCATTTCAGGATAGTTTTAGTACAAGCTTAATCCAAGCCTTGCTGGTCTATTTTTATAATACACTTGTAATATTCTTTCATGATCATAGACACATAAAGTAGAAAACGGCCCAAGGTAATGACCAGTTCACCCATTCTATGAGGATTTTCAGGTGAGGACAGGCAGCCTGCTAAAACATTTCTCCAACATCTGGTGGAAGAAAACACATTAGAACCTGTTTTCCTGATTGGTAACTCATTGCTCCTTCTTTACACTATATGTATCTCTATCCAACCTAGTGTAAGAAACTAAAAAAGAGTTGTGGTGTTACCTTACCGACTAGTAGGATGGACAAGTTCAGTACAGCATGACTGCTTAATAAGGCCTCTCAGAAAATATGTGGAGTGCTTGTCATATGCCAGTGATATTTGGTCCAAAACACAAAAACACCAAACCTGAAAATTTTTATATTACTATGAGTGAATTTCTATCAATTCTATCCTTTCAGAGTACTATTTTTTATATTTAAAATATAAGCAGACTATATACATATATTTCAAAAGTTAAATATAATGAAAAAATATATATGTATTCCTTTATACTTCATATGTGATTATATATGCTATATAATTTTGCATATACATATACATATATAAAACAATATGTGTTTAACATCCTGGGTTGAAAGCACCAAAGCTGTAGCAGAAGATTGATGTTCTAAACTTCTCATTTTTCACTCCGAGGAAGGGCCTGGGTATTAGGAGTCCCATGCCCAGCTGGAGCAGCAATTTACCGTGCTCTGACAGCAGAGTCACCCTGGGTCACAGGAAAGAAGGAGTGGGGAAATTATTTACTGCTCAAGAAGATCGATGAGGCTAAGTTTGTAACTTGAAAACAATATGCTGGATCTAATTTCCTCCAATTTCACTGTCACTGTGGTTTTTTTCCTTATAGGTTCCTGCAATTTATGGAGTGGATACAAGAATGCTGACTAAAATAATTCGAGATAAGGTATGAAATTCATCTTTAGGCAAATACGTGTTTCCTCATAGTTTTTCTTTTCTCATTACCTGATCTAGACATGCATATATTAAGCAGTGAACTTGGCTAGCTTCTGCTATTGGGTCCTCCTTCAGTTTTTCTTATTATTTCTGATGTGATTTTCAAGATGGATATTTGAATGGTTGTAATTTGGTGGATTTAAGATTAATACACCTGGCAGGACGCTATTGAATGCCCACCATGGGTTGTATGTGTCCCAATACACTAACAAATAGAAGCATTCATAATTCCACTCCTGACAGAGCTTTCATGAGACGAGCAACTAAGTACATGACAGTTTTTCTTTAGTTGTTTTCTTTCATGCTGAAGAATACAATCCAAAGATTACAGACCATTGGTGCTTTGTTTATGCCTTGTACGAGAACTGCTTGTGAAGTTAGTTCTATATCATGAGGGTGCCAAATGAACCTTGCGTGGGTTACCGCAAGTACAGCATCTTTCTTGAGGCTGTATCAGTGGCTGTATCACCAAAAGGAAATGGTACTTCACTTTCATATTTGGTTACTGCAGCATCCGATCCTTTCTCTGTCATGGAACCTAAATATCCGACGTCTAAAAACATAAAAAAAACCCAACGTTTTCCTCATTACTACTATGTTCTCAACAATTTGTTATTAGATATTATTATATCAAAATAAAAATTAAGTGAAATAATTTAAATATGTGTATAAGATAGATCCTTCAGGAAAACTTGCTGTAGAGCCCTTGTTACATCAGCCCTCTTTGCGCTCTGCATCCTCAACTTTAACCAATCAAGGGCTGAACATACACAGAACAAGAAATTGCTTCTGTACCAAGTGTGCACATACTTTTTGGTCGTTTTTTGAATGATGCAATGTGACAGTGATTTACAAGGCATTTGCACTGTATTAGGTAGCCATAACTACGTCACGGCAGATTTAAAGAATGCACAAGGACGTGCATAGCTGTTTTTCAAATATTACACCACTTCATATAG
Organism: Ochotona princeps; assembly: GCF_030435755.1. Classification (NCBI taxonomy): domain Eukaryota; kingdom Metazoa; phylum Chordata; class Mammalia; order Lagomorpha; family Ochotonidae; genus Ochotona; species Ochotona princeps. Next base: position 84,251,457 of record NC_080836.1, read on the forward strand.
TATACTTGAACAGGCACAGAGTTTGACATCTGTGAGGGCTTCTGGAATCAACGTCCCATGAACCCCAAGGGCCTTGTCTGTGCTACCACAGGCTGTTTGTAAACAGAAACAGGACAAATAAAAACTGTCTTAAAAATAAAAACATGTTGACAAACTTATGAGCAGAGGGAAGACAGTGCGGGTTTACACGATGTTTTATTCCACCTCTGACTTGGTCATTCCTACTGTGATTTTCCTGAGCATGGACATTAGTAGATTATAAGTGCTAAGTGGATTGTTGTGTTTTCTAAACCTCATGATGTGTGGGAGCAGTACAATGTGATGAGGCTACCACAACAGGAAAGCAAAATTAGGAAATTCAGTTCAGATTGTAAAATAGGTAGATGCATAAACATGACCAGGTCTAATAGTCTGGGACATTTTTAAAATATATTTGTTTATTTATTTGAAGTGGATAATTATGGAATGAGAGGGAGAGAGAGAGAGAATCCTAAGAGATTTTCCACTTACTGGTTCATTCCCCAGATGGCTGCAACAGCCAGGACTGGACCAGTTCAAAGCTAGGCACCAGGAGGTTCTTTCGGGTCTCCCAGTTGGGTGCAGGGGCTTAGAGTCTTCATATTCTACCACCTTTCCAGGATATTAGTAGAGTGTTGGATCCTAAACAAAGCAGCAGAGACTCAAACTAGTGCCCTTATGGGATGCTAGGGTTTCAGACAGTGGCCTAATTTGCAGTTCCAAAATGCTGTGATCCAACTTTTTCTTTTAAAGATCTGTTTATTTACTTGAAAGAATTACAGACGCGCGTGCACACACACACACACACACAGAATGAGACAGAGACGAGCAGAGAAAGCTGTAAGACCGTACTGTGTTCTGAGGTTCTACATGTGATGTGTTAGATGGCATGAGCTCTTACAGAAAGGTTTTCTAAATTCAGTTGAATAAATTAGTGAAGACAAGTTAGTGCTATTTCCTATTTATATTTGTTTATTTATGATGCTGCTTCATATATAAAATGTGTATTGGGAGTGTTTAGCATAGCAGTCTGATTCACACATCCTGTGTTGGAATATCTGGTTTGGATTTCTGGCTCCCACTCTTGACTCTAGCTTCCTGCCAGTGCAGACCTGGGACACAGTGATGATAGTTTAAATAACTGTGTTCTTGCCATTCTTACGCGACACCTAGATGCATTCCTGTTTCCCAGTACATCCTAGGCTGAGCCCTAGCTATTGTAGGCTTTTGGGGAGTAAACCAGTTAATAGAAGGGAACTCTGTCTTTCTGCCTCCAAATGAATATAGGTACACACAGATAAACACATACTTATTATATCAGCTTGTGCTAATTTTACAATGAGAAGTAAGATTGAGCTTCATTCAGTAAGAAAACTAGATCTGGAAATCAATTTTGAAAATTAGTGTATGCTAAATGTAGTCAAAGGATCACATGACTTGAAGACCATGATGAAATCAAGTAAGCTGATGAAAAAGTTTTTTTGTTTGTTTGTTTGTTTAGTTTTGGTGAATATTCCCAGATGGAGGAACCACTCTGATTTGATTTTTAATTTTATTTTCTTCTATGAAATCCAGAGCGTGAGTGTGTGTGAGAGAGAGAAATAAGAGATACACAGAGACAGAGAATTGCTAGAGAGCTCCCATCTGTTGGTTCATTCCCTAAATGGAACTGGGCCAGGGCCAAAGCTGGAAGCTGGGAGCTGGGAGGTGGCAAGCAGGAGCTCCATCCAGGTTTCCCACACTGAGGTGAACGGACTCAATTACTTGAGCCGTCACCTGCTGCCTCCTACAGAGTGGAATAGCTAGATGTTGAAATCCAATGCAGAGGTCTCAAATTTGGGCATTCTTATACAGGATGTGGAATTCAAAGCAATGCATTACCCACTATGCACATGGCTACTCCAAGACCCTAGTTTTAGTACCAGGTCTGAAGTAAACATCTTGCCTACATGTTGTACTTTTCCTCTACCCATACGCACACCCAAGTGACTTCTACCCTAAAGACTACATTTAAAATAAATAAAGACTTCCATTTCCTTTAATGAAATGATTTCATCAGAGAATGCCCAGTGAATGAATGATCTTGGCTTTTCCCCCTTGATCTCTTGATGACTAAATGTAGCATGCTATCTTCTTCAGTAGTTCAAAGTACAATTACCATCAAATAAGTAAATCTCAAGATGCATCTTATAAAAAGAAAACCAGAAAAACTTCAGAGTTAAGTTGAAACCTTTAAGCAGTGAATGCTTTCAACTTTTAGAGGTTTAGAATTAATGTTGTGTTTTTCCTTTTTTGTAAGTTGATTATACTAGAAAAATATGTAATGAGTTTTCACTTTAGTTTTTTGAAATTGTTAGGTTTTTTTACTTCTCACAGATTGATTTATGTAATTCTGCCATGAAGTGTCTTCAGGTCATACATATAGAGGAAAATAGATACACAAAGTATTTCTCCACTCTTTCCTGCCCCACAATAGGCAATGGTTTTAGCACCAGAAGAACTCATGATTTTTCCGTGTTTCCCAAAACATGGGCAAATTTTTTCGTCTTTGTGCTTGGAAAAAATGAAGATCTTCTGCTGGTGTTGTGATTAGCTATGAAGAAGTCTAAATTCAGGAGCAGCTGTTTAAAGTCCCTGTGAGTTTATTCTGTCAGCACTTTCATCACGGCTTCCTTTTAATTGTCTAATTTTAAAATTTTTGTAGGGTACCATGCTTGGAAAGATTGAATTTGAAGGCCAGCCTGTGGACTTTGTGGATCCAAATAAGGAGAATCTGATTGCTCAAGTTTCAACCAAGGTGGGAGATTTTCCTCTATATTTTTTCATTTTACTTTATTCTTTTTAGACTTATATTTCTTGTAATATCAAAATCTTCATATAGGCAATGGTCCTCTTTCAGAAGTAGCAGAGTTAAGGGAAACGGGAGTCTCATAGCACCAAAAAGATACATGTAATATCAATGTATTTGACATTAGAAACCTTTACTGAAATGCTAGTCCTTCATGCCCTGCTTTCGGGTCTGTTTACTACTATTCCAGTTCCTCTCCTTGTCTGATTTTTCATCTTAAGGCTTCCACGACATCAAAGAGGGCACTGACTAACCAGGAGTCAGTGGTATTATTTGCTAGAGAGCCAAGAGAACCTTGCAGAAATTAGTTACAGTGATCAGGATGGGGTCCCTTTGTGTAAGAAAGAAAATACTTTTTTTTAACCTATTAAAGATATTTTATATTATAGCTAGGTTCTAAAATTAATGTCCTTGATGATAACTATGCTACTTCAAAGTAAAATATTTTCCTGTACATTATAAGAAGATATAGAATATGTTTTAGAAGGCTCTTCACTAGTTTTGTCTGAAAACCTGCTGAGACAGGGGTGGGTGAAATGCTAGATCTATAGCCTCTGCCTTTGAGGAGCGTGGAACCCGATGGAAGAACCAAGCAGGTGAAGTGCCATTTAGAGAGCCTCGGGAGACACTCTGTGCTGGGACCATGCCCAGGGTGCCATGAGCGCTCTCCCAGGAAAGCATTGAATTCGGATACATGCATCAGAGAAGTCTCAGCAGAAGTTGGGCTTGTTTAGGTGGATGGAGAACTGGATCTGTGTTTCAAAGAGGATGACATGTATTGAGGGGCACTGAGGTGTGAGACAGCAAGTATGTTTGAAGAATTATTCATAGTGTGACATGATTGTATCAAAGGCTTCACACACAATGATTTGCATTGAGGCCAGAGATGGGTTAGAAATGGAGGATGACTAAGTTAACAGGCTACTTCGTCTTTGTATCATTGACTGGTCAGCAGTATTGGAAAGTGTGGGACATTCAATCAGTGTCATTTTTTAGAGCAAAGTATAATTGGGTAAGAGCAGATCACTATGAAAGACTGTGGCTGATAAAGTCAAAACAGAGATATCAGCAAAGGGACAGTGAGGTGGGTGGAGAACGGGAAATGAAGAAGCTGGATCAGGCCAGGTGGAAGGCTACCTGACCTTGCTTCTCAGGTGGGGATTTCAATTGATTTGAGTGATTGTTTTAATAATTTAAATGTCTATAGGCTATTACTCTGAAGTGTGGGGTTTTTTTTGAAGTTTCGGTGTATTTTGAAATTTAAAGGGTGAATTTGTATCTACACAGAATGTTTTCCTTTTTCTAGGATTATGTATTTGGTTATGATTGATTAAGACTTAAATATGCAAAATTCAGTGAATGCAAAGCCCAATTGATCTTTGTTATTATTTGGCTCCCTCTTGTAGTTTTTTTCTGTAAAAGAAAATTGGTAACAAACTTCTCTTCCTTCACCAGTGTGGCAGCAAAGCCTCTCAGAGGAACACTTTTGCACAGATAAAAAGCGATTGTTGGTTCTGCAAAGGTGATCATGACTCTCAGGAGTGGAAAGATCAGACTCTTCATTTCATCATACATACTCCAAGCATATACAGTTTCTCGACTAGGATAGTCCATGCTAGTATTAGCTCTCTGGAGAGGAGTTTCTTGAGATGAGAAGAAAAGGTTTGTTTTAGGTTGCAGCTTGCAAGTTCACAGCTCAGGATCAAGCGATCTCATTAGTCCTGCAACAGCAAGTGGATGTAGAGAACGCTGGGTGAGCAGGGAAGCAGAGAGATGCTCTGCTGAGCTCAGCCTCAGTAGCAGCTGTTGGGTGAGAAATTCCTTCTGCTCCAGGCTTCCCTCTCAGATACCATCATTGCATCAAGCATTCACCCTTATTCCATCAATCTTTTGACACAAGACTTTGGGAGCTCAATTCCGCTCAAGCTGTAATGTTGGTTATCATTGCTAGCAAAGTGGCAGCTTTAATCTGACTTGGAGGAAAATAATAGTAACCAGTCTTCTCTGAACACTATTCATGCTCAAAGAAACTTCATTTTGCAGCAGAGAAAACTGAGACTTTGCAAGTTAAACTATTGTAATTGAATGTACCTTCTTCAAAATTTGCTTCAATTTGAAGTTCTGTGAATTTGGAATCTGTGTAGCTAGTCCTATGCTGTGTTGCCTACGGTTTTGACAGAAGTCTCCAGAAAACTCCATTTCTATAAGGATCATACTATAAAAATTCCAGAAGCTTCCTCAAGACTCCCTGTGACTACTTATTCTTGTTGACCTGTATCTCACAGAGTCAAAATATGTTTCTGTGATCTACACCTCTGCCTTGGATGCTGCCTCCTTTGCCATTCCCCTTCTTGATGGAAGGTGTCAATTTCAAGGATCAGCTCTTTGTCTTTTGTGAAGCTTTCCCTGGCTTTCTCCACCTTTGTATGCCATGACATTTAATACATAGATTTATTGTAAGAAGAATCCAATGATTGAAACATTTGTACTTGGAATTATTATCTCTCACATGTGTTAGTAATTAGCTCTTTGAGAGGAAAGGCCTTGCTTTACATTGGTGGATTCCCTCCACATCTCCTAGTGACATTCCATTTTTTAAAAAGAGTGATTTATTTATTTGAATGGTAGTTACAGAGAAAGAGAGAACAAAAGACAGGGAGAGACTGAGTTCTTCCAACCACTGGTTCACTCCCCAAATGACTACAATGGCCAGAGCTGGGCCAACCCAAAGCCATGATTCAAGAGCTTCTTCTGAGTCTCTCATGTGAATGCAGGGTCCCAAACACGTGGGCCACCATCCACTGCTTTCCCAGGTACCTTAGCAGGGAACTGGATAGAAGTGGACCAGCCTGGTTGTCACCTATTATGGGCTGTTAGTACCACAGGTAGTGGCTTTATTCACTATGCCACAGTGCCAGATCTCCTGGTGACTTTCACATGGTACATGGTCAATAAAAATTAATTAAAAATTAACATAGCCAGTAAATTGTAGTTAGAATGGCTGCTAGGAAATGAAAGAGTGTATTTTGTCCATTTAAGTCCTTTAGTCAGTGTTTCTGATGGTCCTATTATTTCTGTTACTAACATGATAAATTATAATTATTAATAACTATTCTAAAATCTATTAATACAATAATAAATGAGATTTATTGAGTTCTTTATATGTATTAAATATTCAGAACACTTTAAGTAACTTATTCAATCCTTAGAGAAATTCTGTGGGAGAGATATTATTGTTAGCTCATTATACTGATCTATACAGAAACCATGAAATCAAGACTAAATCTATTCTTAAGTGTGAATAGCTGTTAGAATTTACACCAGGAACTTATACTCAGGAATGTATGTGAAGTAATTATTAAGAACAACCATCCTCTATCTCGCAATAATACACAAGAAGGTTCAGGTTGTTTCACTCTTTCTTCCTCTTACATTTGCAAAGCAAGAATTCAAGAATTTCTAAATGAGAGCAGTAAAATACATAATGAGATAGTGGGTGAAAGAACTAGAAAACTGACATCCGTTATGTTGAGTATTCCTTGCCTAAAGGGAGAAACTTTCCCTTGTGATGCGAGATAACACCAATCAGAGTAAATATGGAGAACATTCAGGAAGAGTTCTAGCTGTGTGAGCGTTCTAAAAAAAGAGCAAGTTGTTAAAAGACTGAAAATAGCCTGATAAACACCTGTAAGAGAGAAAACACAAACTGGTGCTATTTGGTCCTGCAGCTTAGATGCAGGGAAATGGAGGGTTTCTGCGTCCCCGAGAATCAGTATTAAGCTGTGATGCCATGCTGGACTGGAACATTTGTTAAGCATACACTGAAGCATAGGAAAATACAAGTTATTAACTGAAAGTGAATTTTAAATTAACTATGTTTTTATATACTTGGAATCAATCATGGTGTATGCATCATTTACCTCTGATTTTCAAATGTTATATACATTTCCCTGGACTGAGAGGCAATATGTTAGAGAGAAATCTTCCCTTTTACAATGCTAACATTTTAGATTGAGAACTACTGTGGTGGTCTGATTCAGCATTTCGAAGTGTGAGAAACAGGAGCCTGAAGAAATTTAGCTTAAATAATTCTGACGCCAATCAAGGTTGAAAAAACACTGCACAACATCTTGATCTGTTTTGGAGAGTCCTAATGGAAGTTCCTTTATTCATGTGCCTGTGAGGTCTTAATTTCTGTCATTTTTTTTTTATGGACAATGTACAGGGTCAACATCAACCATGGATCAAAATGGTTAAGAAATTGGATTTGTCATAGGCATGCGCAGGCTTCTGTTGCTGTCATTATTTCCTAAACAACAAAGCATAAAGCTATTTAGACAGCATATACATTGTGTTAGGTATTATATGCAATCCTGAACTGACATATAGAGGAGAATGTCTGTAAGTTTGATGCAAATACTATACTTTTATGTAAGGTGCTTAAGCTTTCACAGATTTTGTTATCTCTCTGGGTCCCAGAACCAATCTCTTCTGTTTACTGGGGAACAATTGTTACCTCTGTAGATATCAGAAAAAATGAAAAAATATATTTGCAGTTATAAAAATGACTCTCTCTTTCTATATGGGATATATATATATATATATATATATTAGAGAGAGAGAAAGAACTGAACATGGAATTAAAGCATTTCAGTAGATTGCTGCTTGGTTTCTGAATGACAAAGGCAATTGTATAATTTCATTATGACTGCAATAAAAAGGGCATGTTAAGATATTACGGGCTTGGTGGCGTGGCCTAGTGGCTAAGGTCCTCGCCTTGATCCCATATGGCCGCTGGTTCTAATCCCGGCGGCTCCACTTCCTCTCTATATCTCCTCCTCTCAGTATATCTGATTTTGTAATAAAAACCAAATAAATCTTAAAAAAAAGATATTACATGTATTTTGTGAGTTTGGTTACATGCCTTGGAAATGTTGATAATTCATTGTCTTGTAACTGCGATTTGATGTAGCTTTGACTAGATGGTAATATTGCTTTATGTTATAGCAGATGTCTAAGGTTCAGAATAAATCTGTTTTTGCTAAATACCTGTAGCATGCTTGGACCAGTTCAAGAATAATTTCTCCAGATTAGAGGAGGTATTGGGTATTTTTTCTTTAGAATAGTTAACAGCAAGAGAAAAGTGATCATCTCTTTTCATATATTTTCTCAAGTGTAGTCTAAGGATTATGATTCCACATTCTGTGGAGTTGTGGAGTTGTGGAGAGGAAAATGCTCTTCAACATTCAAATTGTGCCTTTTATCAAAATCTTTTGCAAACTATGAACTCATCATAAAATCAGAATATGCTAGCTGACTCCTGAGCAGGAACCTGAGCGAGTACTCAACCCTCTAGGCTTTCTTCATCTCCATTTCTATTCTTTCTCCTTTTATGACTTTGAAGAACTGCTTCTTGGGTAAATGCCTGTGAAAATAGATCTGCCTCCGAGCTGTGCTTAAGACATAGATAATGATTATGATATGCTCAGGGATCCCTTTAAAATCTACCATTTAAATGCAAACGGCTGTGTGTAATCTGAAGGGACCAGTGGTCTACACCGGCTTAGCAATTCCTGTGACTCTCAGCTTAAATTTATCCATTAGATACCATTGCATAAGCCTAATGTACACTAATTTAGTGCTACAAGATCTGATCTTTTTTGCAAACTGAGGATAAAGTGGTATTTGAAACGTGCTGTATATATTACCACATCTGTCTGGTGCTGAATCACTCCACCGTATTTGAAAATCCCATTGTTACTCATTGTTAATGAAGCAAAACATGGAAAATGATGATTAACTATGGAGAAATCAATTTCTTAGTGATTATTGTTATTACTATAATCAACTGTTTATACAGAGAAGGAATGGACTATATTTTTTCTCATAGAAAAGTCTGTGGCACTTGCTGTGCCATTTTCAAGTTCATTGTTAATTGCTCGAAACTCCTTGGTAACTAACATCAATCTGTTACAAATCTAAGTGGAGATGTATGTATGATACTGGTTTGCTGTCCATAGCTGGGACTTCCTTCTCACTCTTTTTTTTTTTAATGGCAGGAAGTCAAAATATATGGCAAAGGAAACCCCACAAAAGTGGTAGCGGTAGACTGCGGTATAAAAAACAATGTGATCCGTCTGCTGGTAAAGGTGAGTAATTTGTTCCTTCTCCAGGGTGAACGTTTATAATATTGATTGTTAGTGTTCAGCCTGTTTCCTTTGTTTCAGAAAAATTGTGTGCATTCGTTATGAATGTCAGGAACCTACTCTCTCTTTTATTATCACCTTTGATCTACAAAATAACATGTTTATCCTTGTTCACATTGCAGATGCAGACTACTGTGGTTTTAAAAAAATACTGAATGGCTACTAAAATGGAAGAAAATTATGTTAGTGTTCTTACCACTTACCAAATGAATTTCTGAGATTGTGTTACATTTATTTTGGGGGGACTTTATTTATGTTATGTTTTAAATTATTTATTTATTTATTGAAAATCAGAGTTGAGAGAGAGAGAGAGAGAGAGAGAGAGAGAGAGAGAGATATCTTTTATCAACCTGTTCACTTCCCAGAGGGCCACAGTGGCCAACACTGGGCCTGGCTGAAACCAACAGCCTTAGCGCTTCATCCAGTTTTCCCACATGGATTACATGGGCCAAGCAATTGGTTCATCTACAGTGGCTTTTCTCGTACCATTAGCAGGAAGATGGAATGGAAGTGGAGCTACTGGGACATGTCCTAGTGCCCATAAGGGACTCACATGCTGTAGGTGGTTGCTTTACCTGCTATATCATGGTGTTGGACCAAATTCTGTGGGGTTCACTTGACCAACAAGTCAGAGACAGTCTAATAGATCCTCCATTAGGATAATTAACACCAATTTGGTGTTAAACAGGCCCAGAGCGCCCACAAGTTATTGGCTGCTTTTCTCCCAGCTGTGTAACACCTGCCTGGGTTCCAAGCTCAAAAATTTTAAGGATTTATATTTTCTTAAATATTATCATGTAGGGATTTTTCCTTGTCTTCCTCCTGTATCAGTTTCTTCCTTTCTCTGTCCTTACCCAACCCTCCTGTCTCCACAGACATTTATGAAACACTTGACTCTTGAGCTCAGATGCAGGAAGATTCCCTATTTTTCCTTCCTTTATCAGCCACATCCAAATAATGATTTCAAATTATTGACAATTTTATTAGTAATAATTTGTACAGCCTGTGGATTGCCTGTAAACCCAGTCTCATTTTATAACTCCGTTTCCTGTTTTCCATTTATAAGGGTGAATATTTGTTGGCCATTAGGCTTCTTTCGGGGGAGTTGACTGGAGCCTCTTGGCAGACAGGAATTGCCACAAAGTTAATAATCCTGGAATAGACCCCAGTCAATAGCAGAGAGTCAGAATATTGCCCCATTGCTCCTGGTTGGGCTATCCACTGGTTCTCAGCTTTCTCCAAAGAGCTTAAACTCCAGTATTCCATGGTGGTAACTGCTTGGAATATATACTTTATCAAGTGTCTCACAGTGTCATTTGTTCTATGTTTTATTGCATTTCTTGGAAATACCTTTCAAATAAGCTTTTTTTTTTAAAATCCTTATCCTGGGAAATGTTTCCAGGGAAACTTTTCAACACAGTTTTAAGAATACTTTTATATGGAAAAGATCTATTTCGAATTTTC